>NW_021940864.1:21475592-22075592 GCF_001715985.3 Manacus vitellinus | reverse complement strand
AGATGCTAGTGGGAACTGCTGTACTTTTAAGCCAATGGCTTGACACTAGATATGGTCATAACCCTTGAGCTTTCACAAATTATTTATTTGGTAGTGTTTTTTTTTTTAAACAAATCTATGTTGCTCTCTGTTTCCTGCATGCCAGTTTGATTTGCAGAGTGGTTTTAGTACTTGCTGGTCAAAGCAGTCACCCCAATGTTCCCTTCTGAGGGTACCCTATATGATCCTCTATGCTTAACTGAGAGCACTGAACCAGTGTATAGGCTACATTGCCCGTGAGGCCCTCAAACAAGTATTGAAGAGGGGTCATAAGACTGACTACTTCCATCTACTACTTTGTTTCTGTTGTGCTGAATTTCTCGGTAATACAGCTGTAGACAATGAAGATTCGTATTTGGGTCCAGGTTTGCATTTCCTTCTTAGTCTAGAGCTTACACTTCAATTCTCAACCTTAATATATATAAAGCATATATCCAACAGCAGATTTATAAAGGTCCAGTATTTCAGTGCTAGATTCCAGACTGTTGGCTGAGTCTGCAGAAAATATAGGAGACCTAGTCTAGGTCTAGGATTTCTGCTTGTGGTGTCTATTTTT
Source organism: Manacus vitellinus (assembly GCF_001715985.3). Taxonomy (NCBI): domain Eukaryota; kingdom Metazoa; phylum Chordata; class Aves; order Passeriformes; family Pipridae; genus Manacus; species Manacus vitellinus. The sequence continues at coordinate 22,074,997 of NW_021940864.1, read as the reverse complement.
AAATGTAGACCACTAGAGAAAACACTCAGAAAAACTCGGGGATACTGAAAGTTGTCTGGTAATTGCCTTTTTAAGCTATCTTCTGTTTCACTGGACTTTCTCTAACTCTGGTGCTGAGAGCTAGGATTAGTCTTTCTAATAATTTTCTACTTCATGTAATCTACCTTTGGCATAAGATTTCCACTTGAGGGAGGTTGCTCGAGATTATATTTTGTTTGCTATGGTGTTCCTCACCTAACTCTTGAAATTTGTGGTTCTAAGACTCTTGTTAAGCAGATCAAGGAAGATCAGGAGGTTGCAGCACTGTTGTCTTTAATCTTTCTATTGATTCCTTAATTTCTTATTGACCATTGTAATCTTTCACCTACAAAACAGACAGGAAATCCTGTGTGATAAAAAGAGAATGTTAACATTTTGAAGTTCGTGGTCTGACTTATTGTAAGTTTGCTTTTTGAATTTTCCAGCTAATGGCGTGAAGAGGAAGAAAAAAAAAACAACACACGAACTTTTTAGGTTTAAGTGAAGAAAAGGTTGAATGATCTTTTCTATCAACTATGTAACACAAGGTATAAGATGCTGAGAAATGTCTTCATCTGATGCTTTTGCTAATTGGATGGGTGGTGCATGATTAGGTCAAGCTTGACTTCCAGAACTAAAAAGAGCAACGGAATTCTTCAAATATCTAGGCCATTGCTGGAAGGTGTTCCAGCAAAAATATAATGGACTGTGAAACAGCCAGGGGAGCAGAATGAAGCTTATCACGATGTCAAAAAAAATGTATTATGAGAGGCCCTTATAATGAAGATGGAAGGAGATGAAGTTACAATCTTTGCTGTCTCTGCCTTCTGATAGTATTTTAGAAAGGATGCCAACCCAGCTGGGAGTTTATAGTGGAACTGTAATCTGAAGTGATGTGTTCCTCCCTTAACTTACCTAGTGCTACAGGCAATTCTGTCAGCTTGACACTTGCTCTTGAAGTGTCTGTGCCAATTAAAACAGCTCAACAGAACTTCTTGATTTGAAGAATCATCTTTCAATAAAGTCAGACTAAAATAGAGCAAAAATTAGCCCTTTTGCATTCTTGCAGTTGGGCATCAACATTTTGTAAAGGAGTGAAAAAGCAACCCATCTGAAAGCTACATACAACAATGGTAAAGCTGTTAGAAGCAGAAAGTCTATAGAAAACAGAAGTTTGATAGAAGTCACCTATTTAAGGTGCCTGCCCAAGTCAGGAAAAAAAAATCTATTGCGTAGTAAAGGTGGAGACCTTTGCTGAAACTTGCCACTTCTCCCGGAAAATCATTAGTTGTTTTCGTGTATGGCTCAGTTTTTGCTTCTCTATTTACATGAACCACATAAATTGCTTGCAGGATGCATCACCTGCATCTTTCCTGTAGCTGGCCTTCTCAGCGTGGTGGGAGCTCCTGCTCTAAAAGCTTCAGTGGCACAGCACAGCATGAAGGACAGGAGGGTCTGGCTGCTTTTGAAGCAATTCAATGTCTCATCTATCTGGAAAGATTGCCCAATGAATTTCAATTGCATTTTTAATTTAAAAAAAGGACAGATAAATGGCTGCTTTTCTTTTGAAGAAGGGAATGGATAGAAGTTGGGATGTAGGCTAATTGTGATTAAGAGCTTCTCACCAGAACTGGGGTTATAGAAAGAATTTGGATATTGAGCTGAATTTACTCAAATTGAGTGCACTGATGAGTAGAAAAGCACAATGTTTGAGTAGAGTCTATTGTAATTTCAAGACCAAGTGAGACATTTTTACTTCCTTTTTACTGCCCACCATTTGTTACACACATTTGTCATATTGCACAAAATGGCATTTCAATATACTTATAGTGGATAACATTTTTGAAAAGTGCTTATGACTCAAGCCATTTGGAAAATTACATTTTAACTACATAAATAGATGTATGGAACTTGTGTTAGGAAATTTGTCTTAATGTAATAGTATAATTCTGATAGAAATCTGCGGTAAATGCCTAACAGAAGCAAGTAAACATAATTTGCCTGATCTAAAGAACAGAACTTGCATAGTTAACACAAAAAAATAGGAAAATTAAGAAAAAAATTTAAAAAATTCATTGAATTGGATATAAGTTGATACTACTTTCAGGCACATATTTATATTTGTCTTTAATCCTCAAAGAGGTCAGCAAGATTTATAAAGGGAAATATCATAGAAATTTTTCCTGCTGTTATGTGAGAAAATAAATGGAGTCTAGTTAGCTGCACTAAATGTAGTTCCCTGAAATGTGAGTATTCCATCAGATAAAAGGCAAGTTAGTAACAGCAGTGTCAAATAAGAAATGCTTATACTTCAATAATGAAATTCTTGAAGTGAGAATATGGAATGGAAGATGCTTTTTTTGTACAGTAGTATTTTTGATGCTGATATTCTCTTAAAAGGGCAGATCCATCTATTTTTTTCTGAAATAATGCAGTTAGTACCACTGGCTTGCATGTGGTATCAATACATTTATTATTTTTAGAATGACAACTGTATTTGTCTTTCTCTCTAAATATACAAATCAGAACTAATTCAACATCTGGGATAAAAAAAAGTAGGCATAAATTGTGACTGAATGTAAAAATATTAGCAAAATGTTTAATACAGTACAATTGTACAATGGGAAATTTGTGGCTGGCCTCAGTCGTAGTCCCATTGATGTCAAAAGTTGCTTGATAAGGGTTTGTTCAGCATAACTTTGGGATTAGTTTTATTACATATCTGAAGATGGCTGAAGGCCTGAGGGATTTAGGCAAGTAGAGCTGGACAAGGAACCATAAAAGCTTTCTGCCACATCACACATCATATATTCTACATACGCTATTATGTGAAAAGCTGTGTTATTTTCAGTCTGCTGTGGATTTTTAGCAGAGTTTTCCCACGGTGTCGGTGTAGTAGAGAGGGAAAGAATGGTGAAGAGTTTATGTGACAATGGAAATCTGGGAAATGTTAACATAGTGAGAAGAAGCATGGAGGATCCAATAGTGGGTAGGTTACATGGTAGACTGACTCACTGGTGATTTGAAGGACTTTAGAAAACTAGGAGTTGTCAGAAAAAAAATGAGAATTTTGGATATTCTTCTTTGAGTTCTAGAGATAATTGAGTGGAATAGAAGCCTATACATTGAGGAGCTATGATTATGAAAAATATTGGCAAAAGTTGTTATTAATACTAAATATTTTTTAATATTTCTTTAAAGGAAGACTTTCCAGGCAGAGAGGAAGAGAAACTGTTTTCAGTCTAGCTGTGTTATTTATAATTCTTCTGAAATACCAAATAAATTCATGAATCATGTTGGTAGCTATCCTGACTGACCTACTAATAATTTAATTTGATTAATCTCCCACAACTGCAAAATATGGAAAGGGTTAAAAATGGCTTAATTGCCTTCCTTGTCTGTGTTCACCAGGCAGAAATTGCTGCTTTAAAAAAAAAAAAAAATCACAAGAGTGAGAAGAGAGAACTGGAAACTTCTTGCAGATATGCACTAAGAGGACAAGAAGCAACAGACTTTAGTTGCATTTCAGGAAAACTCACTTGGATACAAAGAGGTGTTTGTTGGCTTGGGATTTTTTGTATTACCGGGAGAGTGTTCAAAACAGTGGAACAAGGACCTAAAGAAGTCGTGAAGTCTCCGTTCCTGGAAACTTTAAAACTTGCCCTGTCAAGACTAAGTGACTTGATCTCACTGGCCATTAGAATGAGGTGCTGGACCTCTAGAGGTCATATTCTGTGATAACATGCAGAGGTGCAAATCCTATCCTACCACTGCATACACTGACAGTGAGATTCACTGTCTTTCTCTAACTTAGGGCAATTTCATAAACAAGTCTGTTCTAGAGGCTAATGGAGCTATTACTGACCATCAGTGTCTCTTCACAAAAAAAACTAATATTGGCAGGCAAGCTAGGTTATACTCATAGATAAAACAATGAAACAGAAACTGAAGGGAAATGAAGATTGGTATATTGTAGCTATTACAATATTTGGATTTTAGTGTATCACTTGATACAGTGTCTCATAAAGTGATATTTGCTTGATTAAGTTAAATTTGGGTGGATATCTGATGAAGATCTGAATATGCAGACCAAAGTCTTTTTCAGAGACTGGAAATAAAGGTAAGGATTGATTTCTCCTCAGCTAGGCCTTTGTAATATGCATAAAGTTCCTTCTGGTTTTATATAACTTCCCTTTAAGGATAAAAAGAGATGATGTAATGGTCACAATTATTATCATTGTGATGAAACTTGGTCTTGGAGTGGACTTGGACTCTTTCCCCCTCAATCACTGATATGTCTATTTTGTGTGTGTTCCTGGCGTCTTAATGTTTTCAGTAATTTATCTTTGATAATTACCTCAGAGTGGGTGTAAGCACACACTAATGACATTAAGAGGTAATATCAAATTGAAGTGAATTGCATGCATCACTGAAAATAGGAGGAGAAGGACAAATTGAGTTAATAAAGACATAAATTAGCAATATGATATTCCACTTGGTAAAAAAAAATATGTTTGAGGAAATATAATCCAAAGCTCAGATAACCATAAGGGAGGTAAAGTGTGAGACACTGAAAGTATTTCTGGTCTTAACAGAAAGGAAATAATTTTTACTGTGTATTGGAGTTTTGCCTGAGACTACAAATGTGTGCTCAGGCACAAATGAATAGGTGGCAGAAGGATATGCTTGTTCTGGACAGTGTGAACACTCCTGGCTTTCCAGAGAACACATGGTGTGGTTTCTGGGGTCCTGACCTCTCAATGATTTTTCTTCATCAAATTCTCTTGTGTTCTTAATTTTGCTTTTCTCCTTTAAATTCTTTCTTACATATTGATAATTCTGTAGCACTGAGCTGAACCTCTTATGTCTGTTACAGATGGATAGCCATGATACAGACTAAAACTGGATTTGAGAAGGGCATGTGAGAGTTTAACCAGGAATGTCCAGGCATGCAAGTTACAAGTCAGTGTAAGAAGTGCTATGTGAAACACAGTAGACTTTGTTAGTTTAGAAACTCTTAGGAGAGCATTGTGTTGATTTTGCTGAAGTATTAAGCAAGAGGGACAGTTGAGGGGGAGAGAGAGAAAAAGTGCTTGCTACATATCTTCATAGTCTCACACACCACCTGAATAGTCAGTATGTCAAACTAATTAAACAAATATTCTGATTTGTTTTAATGACCCCCAAGTTGCTGCTCTCTGTCACAAAGCTTGCTTTCTCACTGTGGTTTTGTGGGTAGACATCTTCTGTGCCTACTGACCAAGGGCTGATGTTAAGTTCTCAGAATGCCCTTGAATGCATCAGTGAAGGTCAGAGAAGAGACCTCCTTGCAAAGAATTGGCTTAGCTAGAAGTGCAGTTGTGAAAAGAATGAAGATGACATTTTCTGTGTTCATCTCATAAGAACCATTCAAAGTTTATGGAGGTTGTGATTCATGCTTCTGAGCTTCTCTGCTCGAATAGCTTGGAGACTGAAGATGTTCTCAGTGGTACTACCAATCCCTAAGACTAGGCAGCTTTGGAAAAAAGTTCATATGTGGCCTTGACTGCTGCCACTTCCCTCTTTCTGAAGCAAATATGTTCTGTGTATTATGTGACAAATTCTCTTTGGAGTTCTCAGACGTGTCCAGTGAAAATGTTTACTTTGGTAGTTAGGGTGGTATGTCCCAACTTGTAGAGAAACAAGAATGTCAGTAATTACCAGATTTTTTTTTTTTTTTTAATGAAGATGGTACGCCTGATGATCAATGCATATCTGCCTTGGGGATTTCTTTCTTTCTTTTTCTCCCCCCTCTTTCCTCCTTTGTGGAGTTTTTTGGTCTTGGCTATTCAAAGAGAATTTCTTTTCTCTCTCTCTCTTAGAAACTGTTTCTATGCAGCTTGGGTGAGATACTGGCATTATTTTGCAATAAGGAACTCAAATGCTTTAGGAGAGATGGAAAAAAAAGAAACCATGAAGGTAAAAGGTGTTAGTTTCCCTTGTCAGATTACTGAGATTAAGAATGGCAAGTATTAATTGTGCTGTATTATTGAAGAGATGCTTCTTCACTCTGAAGAGATTAGTCAGCTCTGTGGTGTTTCTCCACAGAGAGCTCTTCAGTGCTTGAGAATCTTTACTCTCAGCCTTTTCAGCTTTTAGGATGATTAAACTTTCTTTGTACCTCTTGAAGAGGAAAATATGAAGTGCAGTACAGAGCAAAAAAGAGCTTTTATTTTTAGGAGGCTAATTCTGTGGATATCAGCCTGACAAAGTATCATTCAGTCTGTATGTGTTTGGTGCCTATGAAGATAATATTTATCCCTCCTAATTTGTAATTTATCCCCTTAAGCCTCAGGGGCACAGCAGAATTTCTCAGAAAAGTGATATATGAAATCTCTTGTTAGGCATAGTCTCGAAAGATGAGGCAGAGTTCTTAATTTTCTACATTGCAACAGAGAACATCACCTTAACAGTTATCAGGCTATGTGGTGGTCTCCTGTCACCTGCATGCTTTTTCTCCTCTGCTAGGTGTGAGTATTCTTTATATAAAGCATCAAAAAGTTTGTGAAATCATGAATTAGACTACCGCTCTTTGGAACAGTTTCAATATGACCCGATTTTGTACCTCAAGCTCTTGTACTCTTAAGATCGTTAAAACTGCTGCAAGTAGCCATATTGATGACACCTGAGATAGCTGGGATATTCACCTAATAAATTCTCTGCTATTGCATGGGACTGGACTAGGGACGCTAATGGTGTGTTTTTTTAATCTCTTGCCATGTTTTGCAGTTTTGGTTTTTTACTAAGAGTGAAGTTCTTCTTAGGAAGTTATGTGTTCATGGTCATTGTTATGCTCATACACATAGGGAATGAACACTGTGTTCCCTTCAGTGCTGCAGAAGGAATTTTGGAAAATAAACTCACCATTCCTGACTGTACATTTTACCTAGGTAAATGAGTCTGCAGTTGACAATGGAGCTTAATATCAGCTATTGGACTAGCATAAGGCTTGCTAAGAAGAAAAGCTGATTAATATCTTTTTCCAAATTAGAATTACATCATTATGGTTATAGAGCTGTAAATCTGTGTTTATCTGGAGAGTCTAAATATCGTGAAGTGGCTTAAAGGAATACTTCAGAGTGAGGGGACAAATATTTAAGACCTGCCTGAAAAAGATTGCTTTGTGTCTCCTTGCTTTGATGGGCTGTTCCAAGATTTTGCTAGGAAAATCAGCTAAAATGTTTTTAGAAACCATTTCAGAATGTACTTCACAGCAGACTGCATATGCAGTAGCATAAATTGCTACTGCTGAGAAGTGGCTTACGATTGAATAAAAATACCTGTTTCAGTGGAGCACTAATAAACCCTTCTTACTTAAAATTAAATAATTAAAATGGAAGGAACTGTTAGATTCTTGCTCTGTAAATAGACTGTTGCTATGTAATAACCTTCCTGCCTTGCCTCTGAGCTTTTAAACATACTGGGGAGTGGCTGATTTCAACACTTTCAGGAGAAACAACTATGGTTGTTCCTGCAGAGGCTGACATCTTTGCAAGACTTACCAGTCAAATGTACCAGTGTTTATCTACAGAGAGAGAGGCATTACTATTCTGCATGTAGAATTTCAAAGTAGTAGAATTTCAAAGAAGTGGGGAATATGCAGAAATTAGAAGTAATCAGCTAGCTGGAAATCTGGGTAATGCCAAAATTCAGAGTGTAAACGGTATGGTGTTAAACTTACAGAAATTCAGAAATAATAGTGTAAGGAAAACTCTCTATTCAATGTACAGTAACGGAACTTGATTGTGGACTCCCTGCTAGAGATTCCCAGAGAACAACTCGGCTACGCAGACCTCTTTAGGCAGGAGGAGAGAGCGACCAAGTTTCCTCTCTGGGATCCAAGGCGAAAAAGCCTTTATTTCGAAGCTCCCGTGGTTTATATGGGCACAGGGGGAGGGCTAGAAGGAGGAATGTGATTGGGCCAAGGTCCAGGAGAAAGGGAGTGTAGAGAGCTTGAGGGCTCTACTGACCAATGGGGGATACAGGAGGACCACATTCCAGTAACAGAACCAAGGATTGGGAAGAGGCGGGTGAGGCAGCCTATCCTGCTTGTGCAAGGGTGGAGTCTGTGATCAGGAAGGGAGACAACATGGTTGTGGATGGGACCGTGTGGGTTGGGGGAATTACACAACTCAGGGAGGACCTGTACAAATAAAAACGCAAGTAATTGTTTTTCTGCTTCGCTCGATCCTGGGAAGCTGCCACTGTAATGGACCCATTTCTAAAGCTGTTCCTTCCAGGTTTCGTAATCCTGCCGTTCTCCCACAGTACAGAACTGTGTTTGCCCAAACCATGGGAGCCCTTCTCTCTGGGGGTCCCACCCTGTGTCATTCATTAGGGTTCTCTGCTTGTGTAAGGTGAACTGAGAGATACAGCTGGCTTGGAGACTAAGCTTTTGGATACTCTTCTCTCATTGGTCTATTGAGACATCAACTAGTGCGGAGCACTTGCTGATATACTCTTTTTTTTTTCTTTTTTTTTTTTTTTAAATTACATAAGCATAGATGGAAATTAGGAGTGAGAGAGGGAGTCATCATGACCAGGCTTCACGAACGAAGATTTGAGAAGGGCTCTACCCACGTTTGTCCCAAGCGCCCTGGTGGCTAAAAAGGCCAATACAAGGCAGGCATGTCCGATTGCAAAAGGCACAGCAGAAAGACTCCTTAGGTGGTAAATTCTGCAAGACACGGTTCTTTCTGCATTGTCTTTTCTCCTCAAGGGTGATCCTGTGTGCTTTCTCAAAGGCATCAGCAGTGTTATAGATGGTGTGTCTCTAGACCTCCCAGTTGGAGGCCACAGTAGACCATTATGTTGATCAATATGGCCAAGGCTGAGATGTTGTTTCAGGGAGACCTTGTATCTCCTCTTTGGGGCTCCTCTCTTGTGGCAGCTGGTGGCAAGTTCACCATAAAGTAAGATCTTAGCAAGGCAGTGGTCCTTCATCCTTGAGACATGCCCTGCCCAATGCAGCTGTGTTCTCAGCAACATGGCCTCTATACTTGTGACTGCTGCTTGTTCTAGAACAGATATATTGGTCACATAATCTGACCAGTGGATGTTTAGGATTGTACAGAGACAGCGTTGATGGAAGCGTTCTAGGAGTCACAGGTGGTGGCGGTAGATGACCCATGATTCAGATCCAAATAAGAGAGTAGTCAGCACTGTGGCTCTGTAAACACTGATCTTTGTACAGTGAGAGGGAGTACTGACACCAAAATTGTCATGAAAATCATGTGATAAGCTGTGCCTAACCTGGAAGGGAGAATTTTAAGAAGAGATGCCAAGGATACGTATCGTGCAAAAAGACCAGCTGCTTGTACCTGTCCTGGATTCTGTTCTGGATCTACACATCCAGGAGTTGAGAAAAGCAAAATCAGTCTTTCAAACAGCAAATATATTCCTGGACCTGAGTGAAATCAATTTATTTTAAAAACATACTGCTTATAGTCAAAAGTTTCACTATATAATATATCTGTCTCTCCAGGCAGTACATGGATCCTTAATATGTCCGTACTAATAAAAACTTCTGTTCACTTGCAATTAAATCAGCATAGCTTTTAAAGATCTACTTTAATGTACCCTAACGACCTATTGAAAATGCTATGTAGTTGGATTTTGTTACTGTAATTATACCATGTTCAAAATCAGCAATTGAATGACTTGATTTTATACTAATTAAAGCCTTAGACCTTTTTATTGTGAATTCAAATATAACAGAAAAGTACAATAATTAGTACTTGGTTGTATAATTTTAAATTATGTAAAGTTTACAGCTACAAAACTATTCTAAGTGGAATATATGTCTAATTTATTTTTAACTAACAGATAGTGAGTAGTTCATTCTGTATAAGGATACTTGAGATGTGTAATCTGGAATATCACTAAGCCTTAAGAACTCCTTTGCACGGGAAATTTCTGAATTTGAAAATGAAAGATAAATTGTTAATTTTTCAATGAAAAACCTTCTGGTACAGCTGAAGTCTGACAAACAACCCTGGGCTATCCTGTTGGTCTGCACAGCAGTCTGAAGTGGAGGAGGTTGGAGGAAGTCAGAGGAACTGGTCGTAGCCCACTGAATCTTCATTGCCAGGACACCTCATGAGGGTACATCGCTGGCATGCAGATACACGAGGGTTCTCACTCTTGTTCTGCTCTGGACTTTTTTTTTTGCAGACTGACTGCAGGGCAGAATGGCAAAAATTACTCTCCCAGTCTGGCACAGAAGACTTCCCATGACGTTGGGAATTCTTCACTGATCAGCTTTGAACAGTTTCTCTTTTGTTCTCTTAGTAGTTCAGTTCTGATCTTATCCCAGAAGTGCTGCACATGGTATTAACTGGTTATCATATGTGCAGCATGGCAGGACACAAAACTGAGTGTGCTCTGAAACAGCAGTTTTGGAGAAAAGTCAGAAAGGTTTAAGATCTGGTTTTCTGCTCTTGTGAAATATGTGAAATTAAGCCTTTTGTAGATAATCTTTGAGTAAAGAATCTATACAACTGGACCACTGAGCTATTGGTAGAGTAGGTAGGAGATCTAGGTTTTGGGGAAGAGTTGTGAGGTTTCTTGCACTGATGGAAAATTCCATTCTGGATTCCTCAGGGTCTATCTGTGATAGACGAGAAAGCGCATGTTTGATGGAGAAAAGTGCTGTTGCAGGGTTTTTGGCTAAAATTCAACTTGCCCAAGATGATTGTAAATTCTATGGGCTATGGCCCTAAGATTGTCTTTCCCAGATGCATTAAGGGTATCTACTAAGCATCAAAACTGCAGAACCACATTATGAAAAGCACTTATGTTATTAACTTGCTCTGCCAATTCGGCTATTCAAAAATGGGGTAAGTCTGCAATATGTACCAGGACTTCTGGGTTAGATATTGTCTGTGTGCATCACTTCAACTTTACTGAGTCTGTATTTTCAGCTCTTGGAAGCCCATACTCTAATTAGTTCACCAAAAAGTGCAGCTGTATGTCTTTGCTGAATCAGGATCTGCATCCAATCTGTAATGCCATCATACCAGTACATGGATTAATTCTTCTACGACTTGAGGTCTCAAACAGGGTACGTTAATTAGGAGATATATCTCTGAACCCTTCTTGCAGAGTCCTGGGTCTGCGAAGAGGTGTGAGAACATGTCCCATAATGTCCCTGCACTTAGGATAATTTAGCTTCTTGTGTCAACAGACACATTTGCCAGAAAAAACATACTGCTGAGTTTCTGATTATTTAACTATTTTGCTAGGTAATAGGAAAAATGTGTTTCATTTATTCTGTGGGAAAAGTAAAAGGTCAAGTCAGCTTAAAAGTTTTAAGTAAATACGGAGAATGAAAAAGAGATAATTTTCTTTAACACCTGATTTGTCAGTAAATCTGAGTTAAAACTTGTACTTTAAAGTAGTGTCTGGAAAACAGGCAAAGCTTTGACTTTGACAACTTCTTCCTTATTATTCCTACTCTCTGTGTCTTTCATAATAAATTGATTTTGTTTGTATAAGTGGAGCGTTGCAATCATTTTTTTTCTGGTCATAAATTAATATTAGATTCAGGCTTACCTTTGAGGTTGACATGTACAGTTTGTAACAACAAGAAAAAATAAGAATATACTGGAGAATTAATAGTTCACTTAGCTTTGTTCACTTCATATATAGGAAGAGAATTAAATCACTGAATTTAGCCTGCAATTTTTTCTTTGTAGGGCTTATGTGCTGCAGAACAATTCAAGCTTCTCCAGCTTTACTCTTTTCATGTCTTTTAATAGCTTGTTTTGGCATCCTTGATATCAGATACCATTGTATCGGCATTTTTGGCTGTTTTCCTGTTTGTCTCTAAGAGTGAAGATTTAAATATTTGGAAACTGTTTCCTGTGAAATGGCATATGATGGCTGATGAACCTTTTTATCATTGTAGTGACTAGGATTGTTCGACTACCTTAAAGCCCTGGCAACATTTTTATCATAAACCATAGTTTTTAGGAAGGAAAATTTTTCAGTAATACTGGGACTTGTACTTCATTTAGGAGTTATCAAAAACAATTTTTGACCTTGTGGAAATACATTGAACTTTTAAATATTTCAAAACTTTTCAGTTTAAATTCTAAATACTTATAGTTTTAATTTATTTGCTAATATTCAGCTAGGCTTAGTCTTGAAGACCTTGAGTAGTTCTTCTTTACTATATAAACATTTCAGCTATGTTATTTCTGACTTCTCTCTGAAGAGTTTGCTTTCAAAAATAAGCAAAATAAATGATAGATTTTTTTGATAGTGACAGGAACACAATTTTTAGTATTGTTCTTTAGGTATTCTGCAGGGAAATTTTGATGCGTTTTGGGGCACACAAGAAAGATTGTTTATTTAAGCATTTGCTGGAGAAAGAAAAGTGTGTGGGTCATTGCAACATTGATTATGTAAGGTTACTAGTGAATATAGTGAGCAATATCAGTTCCAAGACTGGGTCTGAGGAAAGTCCATTGCTAGTCCACTTCCAACCCTTTCCTTCTGCTTTTCAGAACAACTCTTCTAAGTCAGTCCCTCCTACACCGCACTAATTCCTCTCTTCTATATTTTAGCTGATCCTGTGTGGCACTAAATCAAATGCTTTTCTAAAGTACAGGTAGGTTGAATGCACAATTTTCCCTTCTCCAAAAAATTTGTGCCAGCCAAAGGTATGTTATACCAAATCCCGACACCTCTTCCTTGCTTGCCTCCTGGACATTTTATTCTGATGTTCTGTCAGATAAGGCCAATTCCAATTGTGCAGGAGCTCGGCTTGAGCTGATTTCCAATGGTAGAGCTCCTCTAAGCAAGGGAAGGATATTTTTACCATATTTTTCTATTGCTGAGAGTACTCTAGTCTGCTTAAGGCTATCTTATGTAGTGACAAAAGCCCTTGAACTTGTCCTGTACCAGTATGTTATGACAGAGCTGATCCTGTTGTTGCAAAACCCAATTTGACCTCATCTGATGGGTAAGAGGCTGCCCCAAGGGAACTATCCCTGTTCTTCTTAGTTCTGTTTCTGCAGTTCAGGAGGATGTTGATTCTAAATACATCCACCTACAGTCTCAAAGTCATACTGTTTTATCTCCTGCTGCTTGTACAAGATAGAACTTCTGGTTGAGCTTCTATGACCATGAAAAATGGAGTCCTCAGTGCAAAGACTCTCCTTTGTGGTCATCCAGACTGCACCGTGCTCTTTGAGTCTTGTAGAGAGCTCTTTCTGCTGATGAAGAACCTTGCTGGTCTCTATCATTTTAAATCAGTATAGAGAATTAAAAAGTGGGTAGAGGGAGCAGGAGAAAAGGGTCCCTTGTTCCTTTCTTTCATCATAAAATAGAAAAATATGCCACTTCAAACCCCTGGGTAATAGCTGAAAGCTCTAATGCACTACCTTGTATGTTGTTGAATCTAATAATTTTCTGGCAAGTGTCCTGTCTGAGTGTTGTGTGGAAATTTACTACTTTTGATACAAAATGAATTAACAGCACAGTTCTGTGACAGAGATATCTGAACAAAGCCTTTGGTCATGTTCAATCTTGTACAGTTGCTGAGAAGAGAGACCTGGGATATTTGCTAGGCTTGTCTCAGTAAGGGAGATAGGAACCTTCATCCTTCTCTCTCTGTTTGCACAATGGAGAGGAGGCATTGAAAAGCATAGAGTCCCTCTAGAGTCTGGGTAATGGCTAATTACAAACTGTTTGAAAGACAAGTTGACAGGTTGCTTATTCTTCCCCATCAGCCAGTAGACTGAGTTGGGTGTGAGTGCAATTGCATGTACTGTAATCTCTCTGGTGTAAGCCTTCTATAGGTACTTTGGGATGCTTTTACTGCTAGAGGCATACTGGCTTTGTGGAACCTGTAAGGCTGAGTGCTTCTCCCCATGGAAAGACTGCTGGCTGAAGAAGATTAGTTCCTTGCACTGTGAACTATTTTTTTTTTTTTAGAAACTTGTCAGGATTATCCTTCAACTATTTCTGTGGATCTCTTTTTCTGTGTGCAGTTTGTGTGTTGTGCTGGGGAGAAAAAGAGGTGCATAAGGGCCAATTTGTTGCCTTTATTTACCTTGGGATGGGGTTTAGGTGTGAATGAGACTTGAGCTGAGGTGCCAGATCTTCTACTACTTCTCCCCATGGGCCCAGAGTGTGATTACCTCAAACTATTTGGGATGATGCCAGTGGCATGTGTTTCTGCTTTTGACAACAGAGTTATTGGAATAACATTTGTACTATAATTTTAAATGCCAGCATAGTTTTGGGGCAGCAGACAATTAAGATAATTTGCTAACTTTTTGTAGGGATTGAGAGATTAGCAGTTTTTAGTGCTTTTCCAGTGTCTTGCTCACCATAAGCTCTCAACTTAGTTTAATTAGTATGTGGAAAAGAACATTCAAAGCCAGGTCAGTCCATGATGGATCAGTTTTTAAGAGCTGTGATTTAAGTGTGACTCTGGTTATTTAGCCTTCTGAATCTTGGCAAATGTTTTCTATTAATTAAAAGTTCCAGAATTTTATAGCAAACTATCTGGTACCTATGTCTAGAATTCCTTTCTTGGTGTTATGTTAGATTGTTTTCAGTAAGGCTGATTGTGTGCATGTGACACACAACAGATAGGACTCAATGTAATAGTGTAGGTGTTAAAATCATTTGTTCTTTTCTAGCTATTAGGTGTCTCTGTAAATCATTAGTCTCCATTATTTTAATTGGAAATGAAGTACTGTAATACATCAGGATCATAGGAAACAACCACCGAACAGGAGATTTTTTAGATTTTGGAATCATCTGCTTGCTGTCTTATGTATTTGCCCATGAGCAGACTAGAAGTTTGTCAACATATGATGCCCCAAACCTGGTAGTACCTCAGCTTAGATTTTACCTGCATGTATTTAGCCTGGTCTGCTTGTGTTTTCATTCTAGTTGTTTTCTGTGCAGGAAAAGCCATTGCAATACCTCTCACATGCTTACTCATGCTTATGTTCTCATTGTTTTCATACCTGAGAAGAAATGTAAATGCTTTTGGCAAATCCACTCTGAACTGTGTAAGCAGGTATGATATAAATAAGAAACTTGCTTTATTATTTGTTGCAATGTATTTTACAGATGAGGGAATGATACTGAGGTTTCCACACCTCTCTCCCTCCAGCTCTCAAAACTTTAAACTTCATAGATCTTACTCAACTTTTATGAATTGATGAAAATAATCTTCAGCATCTCTCAGATTGCCCTGGCAAGTTCCTGAAGTAATCAGGAGTAAATTTCTTCAAGAGCAGTTGATTAAACACTTAATCTTGTCTCTACCATATAGTCTTATTATAGGTGGATTATGGTAGCTCATGAAACATGTTGCAGTCAGACAGGTTCATTCTGAATGAAAATCTGGGTTTTCACTAAGGTCCCAACTCCAAATTGGTTTGTACAGAAAAGACATCCTTACAAATTCATAAATGGAAAAGCAATGTATTGTGAAGAGATGTCCAGTAGTACTATGGAGACAAATATTAAGTGCATTTTCCTTAACATCTTTATTAATTATATGAAAAGTCAAGTAAACAGCATATTAGTTAAGTATAAAGACAATGCTAAATGCAGAAACCTTTGCAAATGTATGAGCTGGTGTGGGAAAAATTCTAAGGTGTCTACAAAGCTTTGAAAATGTGTAAGAAACAAGAATCCCCCCTAATTTTCCAGATTTACTCAAAAATTAGTATAGATAACATATTTGATGCAAAAAATAATTGGAAATTTAATTATTTCATAGGTTTTTTCGTATCTTCCTGAAATATTTTTGCTTACCTGGTGCTTGAGAACCATAAGCATTTTTGGTGCCTTAGTTCCAAAGCATTAACAGTGACCACAAATCTGTATAGACTTGAAGAAGGTTTGACATATTGATTCTGCCTGAAGGGAAAAGCCTTAAAAGAATTTAGAGTTGTTAACTTTCTGAGTCTCTCAACCTCGGCTTTTCAATTCCTTGAGTTAACTTTGTGAAAAATTAAAATAATTTTAGAGGATTTTTTTAATTTTAAATTTTATTCCCATGGACCCCGTGCCAGTAAAATGCTGGCAATAGTATTTCTGATTAGGCTTTTGTTTTATTATCTAATTCTTTAATCCACCATATTCATCTCCTGGTTGCTAAGAAGGATAGATTGCTTTCAGAGAACTTTCTGGGAAATGGTCCAGTTCCTTGCTTGCCTATTTGAATCTCAAGTTTGCTGTTAGAATTATACAGTGTTATAGGATAACCTAAGTCAGATGCAAAAACCCCGCTTCATTGGTTGGAAGACAACTGAGCACAAAGGCTCTCTGCAGAATAATATCAAATAATATGCTCAGTGCTTTGTATCTCACTTGTACTTCATTACGTGATCATGTGGATTTCTGTTTTGCTCACTAAGACAAAGCAGTATAATAGTGTTTTGCTATACTGGGTGTTGTGTGAAGATGATTAATTTGTTAATCAGGTTATTAGATTTGATATAGGGGAGCTTGATGAGATTCTTACAGACTAAATAAATAAAATGAAAATTTCAAAGGTATTCACTGGATATATTTTGATTTTAGCATAGCAGAGGTTGACTAGATACTGGACAAAATAATGGCATTTTGACTAATTTGTTTTAGGAGAAGTGAGACTAACAACTCTCATTAAACCAGCAGCATCAGAGACCTAAATGCATTTTGTTTGAATGCATCTGGACCTATTACAAACACATGTGGCACTAGCTACAGCCCATTAGCTCAGGTAAAATATAATGTTGTATAGCCTGGCCTGGGCTGTGCCTGGCTGCCTGTTTGTGTTTAAATTGGGAAGAAAACCACACCAACTCCCTCCCAGTACAACTGGGGCAACTAGGCTTTATAATGAACTGCAAATGTAATATATTCTTCTTTTCAGCATTGCAAAGGCTGTAGGGGGAAAGATCAGATGGTAGAAAGCAATAGGGATGATCTAGTTAGGAAAAAGGGAAGAAGAGACCAAACACTTTGGTGTAAAGCTTTACCCTTTTATCGTGGTGTTGTTGAGAGGAATTCTGTGCATAAAACCTGTTCTTGGTATCAGTATCTTGCTTTGGAAATTGATGAATCTGAGGAAAAACTGGAAACAAGGTGCAGTCAAACACCTTTCTAAAATGGGGGTGAGTCAGAAGCACTTTCTGGCTCAGAATCCAGGACCTCCCAGTTCCAACCATGAAGCTGTGTACTGGAGCAGTAACTGCTGAACTAACAGTTTATGCTCAAGTGTTCACTCTTTTAATTATTAAGAAGAGGAGACTTTCAGTTTTTTCATGTTTTTGTGACACCTGGACTTTCAGGAACCTTTGTTGTATTTATATCCCCTTGGTTCTGAACTTGAAGCCTGAATTTTGATGCCACGTCTGAAGGGCTCTGGTTCCACACAACTGCTGAAGTTTTTGAGAAACTGTGAAATGTGTCCTTTTCGTGCTTTCAAGACAGAGTTGTATCAATACAGTTTTATCCGTGTGCTAGGATCTACACTATGAATCTGTAAGTTTATTACATGCAAGTGTGTGTACTGCTAATGCGTTTTAAACTAATTTTCCTCAATAATCACTTCTTCATGCATCTTACCTTTGTAGAGTTTATTATTTTGCATATTGAGTGATTTCACAAGTTCTCCCACTATCAAAAGTTTTCTTGAAACAGGTAAAATATAAAGCTCTTACTCTCGGGTCAAACCTAATTTTTTTCTTACTTTAAAAATAATTTTTATTCCCATGAGAACTTTCACAACTTGCTTTATTTTGACCTAGTATTGAAGTAAAATGACATATTGGTGTCTTTAGTGTGTTACATAAGCTAAAACAATGCCAGAAGCTGAGAAATACAATGTTCTGGTCTTATCTCGCTTTTTTTGTGGAGGCTCTGCTAGCAAAAAAAGTTCTTGTGTTTTCAGAGCTCTAATCCTTTTTTCCACTGACTTTCTTCAATGTAGACTGGATATTAGAAGTCAAAGTTGTCCAGGCCCTGTGCACATAAGGATCTCAATTCAGATTAGTAGTTATTTTGAGCTTCATATACCTACTCCTTCAAAGCAGACAATTTGGAATGGGCTGCCCAGGGAAGTGGTGGATTCTCCATCCCTAGAGATTTTTAAGATGAGATTGGTACTTAGTGCCATGGTCTAGTAACCATGGCAGTAGTGGATCAAGGGTTGGACTTGATGACCTCAGAGGTCCCTTCCAACCCAGCTGATTCTATGATTCTATGAATTGTGGTGCTCTAATCCACTGTGGTTCTTTCTCCAGATACTGCACTGCCTTAGTTTCATCAGGCCTGAGGAGAACCTGGAATGTCAGTGTAGGATGAAAAGCAGTGGCTAAAGGTAGACAAGGAAAATGCTGAAAATGCTGAAACTTTGCAGATTTACTATTGGTAATGAGCACAAATGAAAAAAAAAGAAACCTGAAAAAGATGTATTTTGAAATAGATATATCTAAATGTAAACTGAATAAATAGTGAAATATTTATACTTTTTCAGTTCTGGGTGAACTCTCTGTTGTAAGAATTATCTTCTGATTTGTAAAGTCAATGGTAGTACTGAGAATTTATCAGCCTGTTAAGAGAAAATGTATCATTAGCAAAAATCACAAGACACTTACTATGTCCATTGTTCCTGAAAAATTAATGATTTGTAGAGCAAGTTATATGGCTGGATGAGCTCCATGGTTTTCTATTTATTAATTCTGATGATCCCACATTAAAAGTTCATTTGGCAGCACTATAAATAGGGAGTTGGGTTGAGTTTTGCCTTGTTTCTTTCTCTAGAAGATAGATTTATTGCTAATAAGTATCACCGAGGGAGGTGAATAATGTCTTTTGTTTCAATAGTCATTCAGCAACACAACTGCTTATTACTAGCTCAGTTAGTCAGTGTTTTCAGAAATTACTAACAATTTTATATGCCTCCATTTCTGTCTACCCAATTTGAGAGGCCATAAAAAGGCCTCTGTGGGGGGTGGTTTGTGGTTTAGTGATTTGTTTTTTTCCCCTCCTCGTTTGTTTGGCTTTTTTTGGTAGTTTTTTTTTCCCTTTTTTTCTTCCCCTTCTAGAAATCTGGATGTCGAATACTTAGTGCATGTAGAATTCAAGAGAATCCATCTCCTTCAGTGCTGCAAAGGGGATAAGAGGCAGTTCTAAAATGTATTGATGACTTTTCCATGCTCTGAGATGATAGAGAAGGACACTTGATTCTTCAACTTTACAATAACTTCCATGAAATATTTAATGCTCGTCTGATGATTTATTCTTCTCTGCATAATGCAATCTAATAAAATGATTTGGTTAATTATTTACATTGTACTGCTGCTGATATTTCTCTCCAACTGCTTTCCAGCAGTAGTTGTTTCTGCTTTTTACCAGGAGAGACTTTAAAAGGCACATCTTGTCAAGAAAACAGAATTATAGCTTGTCTTATTTGTATCTGTGTGCTTTATAATGTGTGTGCTAGGTAGAAAATACTAATGAGGCAAGAAAAGAGGGACTTAAAATCACCTGGGAGACCCATGCTCAGGAATGAGAATAAATCCTGGACTTTGCTCGGGCTTGTGAGTGTGGCTCTGAGGGCTTCTGATGGCTATGTTGGCAGGATGAAAATCTGAAAGGGTCATTTTAGAGAGGTTTTTGAAGCAACATCAGTATAGAGTGAAAAACAGTAAAGGACCTAAGTGAGATGCCTGAGGGTGATGATCCAGCACCACTGCAGAACTCTAAACAGCTTGCAAGGTGGTTGTGGGTATGCTTTTACTCCTGTAATCTTGTTTCAATAGGGTGCATGTCTGACAGCCAGTAGTGAACATGGCAGCAGTTGCAAAGGAGGGAGGGACACCTCCTAGGGAAAAGAAGGTCTTCAAGTCTTTAGGTCTCATGAGTTCTGCTGTTGGTGATCTCCCTGGCTGCCTGAAAACATGCTCAAGTAAACATAGGAAAAGAAGATCTACTAATGCTGACCTTCCATCAAAGGCACCACTTGCTGACTGTTGCTTCCTCTCAGAGCATGAAGTAGGAGAGCAGAACAGCCCTTCTGCATCCTGCAGAAGCTGACTGGCTTCTCTCTGTGACAGCTGAATTATTGTGCTACTCTTGTAGTGCAGCGAGGATCAGCATTTCCAAATTCATAGGAGGGAGAGGAGCAGGCTAATGTTTACATTTCTCTCTTGATCAGTCTTTGAAAAACAGCACTCCTAAAGGGGAAGAGTGATTCTCAGTTCCTAACTATTTGTCCAGCAAAGGTCAAAGGACATTTTTAAATGTGGCATGGCTTAGCTTCCTAGATAGGATTAACTGGGATAACCAGGTGTTAAGGTGACCAGTTGTAAATTATACTAACAAACAACCTGAAAATTTTATTTCAGGAGTGAAGTGCTAGGGCCTGAGATAGGCCAGAACTGACTTACAGATGAATCTTGTGCTGGTCCCTATTTGATATAGAAAAATAGGCGAACTTTATACATAGATTAGCCAGACTGCTTATGCTAAGTATTATTATGTCAAACCATATACTTAAGAAATCTTTTGCCAAATTTTGTCTGTTAAACCAGATGCTTGAGAAGTTGTGCTATACTATTGTTATTGTCTGCAAGATATTTTGGGGACCTTTAGAGGACCTTGCCCGAGCGAGGCCTGGACTCTGGCCATGCCCTGGCCCTGGATGGTCAGGAAAACTATCACCAGATGTTTCCGCATTACAAAATATGCAACTTGCTCTGACTTGCCAATTTGGCCCTATAAAAGGTGGATGGACCCCCTCACAGCAAAGATGGGTACCTCACCTACAAGTAGGTGCACTGTGTAGGATTTCCCCACCCCATTGCTGTGACTCAGGGCTCCCCACTGAATGAAGTGGGCTGGATGATAGTAATGTATTAATGGGGTAACTGGTGATGTATCTTTTTTAATCACTATTCTTTGCTTGTATAGTAATGATTAGATGCATTACCTTGCTCAGTTTGTTTGTTGCCTAAACGGTGTGCGTGCTAAGCTTATTGCCATATTAAATGCATTATTTTGTTTTTGTGTTGTCTTAATACAGCTAGTAAAGTAAGACCATTCCCTCTGTTGGTGTCTGGGTCCTCTCTATTGCCCATCAATTGGCAAAACAAGGAGATAAATCACAGGGAAAAGACCCTTGTAAATGCTTTGTAATATGTGCTATCAAAGCCATAAGGGAATTTGGTTTTTTAGCTTTCTCAAGAACTGCAGTTTAGCCCTACACAAATTTAGATTATTCACTGCAATGTTTTCTACTAGGAAATAGATTTCCTGCCTCCTCTTTTGGTAGGGGAAGAGGAAAGAAAGTCCCTGTACACAGTGGAGGACTTTGCTTGGGTTGCAAGGATGTGCTGTGCAGTCTAGAATCTAACTCAGGGCATCCCCTGAGAAGAACAAGATAGATTATTCTCTCAGAAACAGTGGCAAAAATTAGGAATAATCTCAGTCAGTTGACTTGCATTGGTATGAGAAAAGAACAAGGACCAACCAGTGAGGCTGATTAGGTAGTTTAACTGCTGAGTTGACTTTGATTTGCTTGCTAACAGGTCTCTAACTGCTGATGCTCAAAGCTGTAGTAATATATTTTGGGACAAGATATACTCCACTTTGTGAGGTACAACTACTCCAAGGATAAAAATTGTGCAGTGGTTTGTAGGAGATAAGGTGTAACAATATCTGGCCCCTGTTACCTGTATGGGACCTGTATGCCTGTACATGCTTGTTGACTCAGTCCAACAATAATCCTGCCGACTTTCAGCACAGCAGACCACGTGTTAGCCCACAACTGAGAGGAATGCTCTTGGTTATTTTTATGCTTTATAATAAAGCAGCAACAACATACTGCTGCACTTTTTTAAAAACTTTGCGAAGCCTGAGTGACTTGTTAGGGTTCAACTGTGCTGCAGACCTTGGAAACTTGCAAACACATAGCCCTTTTGGTCACCACTGGCAGTATTATGGGGCAGAAGCCTTCCCAGCAAGCAGCTTGGAGGCTTCATCAATGGGCTTATTGCTCAGCTGGGGGCTTCAGATACATTCCTAACAATTTCTGTGCTAAGCCAGTTGCCCCTGGCTTAGTCATATCAGAGGCATACCACATATCTGAGAATCTCACATTAGACTCATTTAAATAAACTAATGTATAGGGCAGCGAGGGATAGGGAGAGCACTGCAATTTTTTCAAAGGCTTTTGGCATGAGTTGAAGTGCTTCTTTATTCTTTCTAAGAGAATTCAGACTTGTTGCTTTAGGTCTCTCATGAGTTCTCTGTGCAAGGCTCTTGTGAAATTCCGTTATGCATTTAGAAATATTCAGGCTTTCAAATTCTGTAAATCCATGGCACCCTTTCAGACCTCCATGTGATGAAAAAAAGCTGACAGTAGACTGATCTTTATCTCATGGTCTTTATATATAATGCAACCCTATATTCTTAAATAGCTTGCAAGACAAGGAAAATTAATTGTTCTTGTACATCAGTGATCATTGCTGCTATCAGTGCCCACCCATGTCAAACACTGTTGCAAACAGAGAACCAATGTCGACAAACAACTGACCCATACCTGCATGTTGCTTGTATACAGGTTCTCTCTTCTGTGCAACCACCCATCAAAAACTGAGTTGGCAGTGGTAAATGGTATGCTGTTCAAAGAGCTGTCACAGGTATAATCTGCAGGAGGACATCTTTGAATTCACTTGTACATCTTACAGAGGTGATCATGAACATCATTGGCAAATGATAATAAATAAATAAATTTCTTAATAAATACAAACACATCCTATTCCAGCATTAACTAATGCAAGTCATAGAACTTACCATAGTATTGCTGCAGTACATAAAAATGCTGAAGTCTTGTGTGAGTAGAAACTAAGCAAGAACATGACTGAGATTTGAGGGTGTATGAAGTCCCAGGAGGAAAAAATGAAATACACTGAAATATGATTTCAAGTTATCTGGGTCTTCTAAGACTATTTCTATTACTTCTTAATTTCCTTTGCTCTTTGTTGGATATTGTTTCCTTATCTGGTATTCTCTCAATTATTAAAACCCAATTACTGTTTGTTTGGTTTTTAAAATTAATTATTTAAAATACAGAATGAAGCACAAGAGATATCAAATAGCTGTGTCTATCACAAATTTTTTTGTACCTTATTAAAATTCCCATTAGTTTCTCATACAACTGCTAGCCATCTCAGTTTCTTCAGAGGAATTCATTTCAAGACTTGTGCATTTGTATATGAGATAGAGGAAATCTATTTCTACAGTTCTTTGTGCTATGAGCACCATTAGACTTGTCCTTTGGTTGAGGGAACTTTGGCACAATTTTTTTCTGGGTGGCTGTTCAGGTCACTGCGACATTCAGAAATGGGCCTGATTTGCATTAGAATATTTAATTTGCAGTGCTGTGTCATTACACTTGTCTGTGCCCAAGAGAAGAGAATTAAAACTTCAGCAGAACTCTTTTCTTGCATGTCTTCATGAATTATTTTATTGTAAGAGTCAATGTGACCATACTGTTATCCACTGACTCAGGATATGCGGTGGATTTTTTGGGGGCTAGTGTCTTGGTGATGCTTTGATTTTTTTGCCCTGTGGGCCCATGAGAAATAGTATTATAAATTTCTTCTGAAAGAATAAAAAAGTTAGAATTTCATATCCATATTATTATTGTCATATATTTTCTACTTAATGTCGGACCAATTTTAAAGGGTGTTTTGATTTCCAGTGCTTCTCTAACGCTTGCTGACCGGGCTGACATCACACCATGCAGTGAACAGCAAGGTTCCCTGTGTCTCCAGAGGGATGCCAAGTTCTGCTCCTAAAATATAAGTTTCTTTCAAAACAAAATGAGATTGTAAACCTTCTTCAGGAGAGCAGTCTCATGTCTGGCAGGAAGGTGAGGTCAGATGCCAGCCATGGTAGTACAGATGCTGCTGCAGGACTCTTGACACACACAGCACTGAGCTTAAGCACACATGTGCACATCCTGCTTGTGGCTAAGGAGCACTGTCTGTGGAGCAAATTCCTAGATATGGAGGTAGGACTAGAATGGGTCCTTTAATACTTTCCAAGTTTCTCAGTGTTCTGGCTGGAGCTGAATTTGTTTGTCCCGAGTGGGAGGTACCCAGGCTGCACATGCCATAGAAGAGAGAGGGGGAAAGGGCAGTTGTTCGAGTGGACACTAAAAATAAGAGGCCTGTAGGTAGAATGAAGCTTGTTGGACCCACTTCTCTATGTCAGGGAAATGAGGAAATAAGTGAACTTTGCTGTGGGAAAGGCCATTCCCTGATCCTCTGCACAAGAGCCACTACTGTCCCATCTGCCACCCAGTGGCAGCTAGTATGACTTCCAAAAGTTCTTGGTGGAGAAGTCAGCATCCCTCTGGAGACACAGGGAGCCATACTATGCACTGCATGGTGTAATGTCAGTCCACCAAGCAGGTATTACAGAAGCACTGGAAACCAGAATGCCCTTTAAAATTGGTCCACCATTAAACAGGAAAGAGAGGTGATGATAGTATGGATATGCAAATCTAAACTTGAATGCATTTACAAATTGTTAGCTCCATTGCCTCTTGGGGCAGAAGGAGTCCCAGGGAATTCCTGTGCTGACTAGTTACTGACTAGTCTATTCTTTGTACTTTACAAGCTACTGGAGACCTCGAGATCAAAAGCTGAGAGCAGGAAAATAGGTTTTGTTGTTGAAGAGTCAAAGGATACTTTCAAAAATACGTTGGCAGCTAGTTACCTCTGGAAATTTGAAGTAGATGACACTTGCACATTTATGTGCTTCTGAGTGCTTAACCATGGTGTAGAATTTTCAAAGAACATTTAATGTGCATCAGTAGGTTCTTGTGTTCTGTCATTACCAAAGCAACTGATTTGAGGTTCATACCATGGATACTTAAGAACCTCAGAAAGTGTAAAACTTACTTTTCAGGATCCCAGTCTAGTATCTTCTCTGTAAGAATACGCTTTCTCAATATTTTTCTTGATTGTGTCTGCAATACCTTTTGACTTATTTGGCTGATTTCTCAAGGTTGCTAATTCTTCAGTTCAAAAAGCCTCATTTTCCTTGATGCCTCCATGCTGATATATTAGCAGAACAGAATGTGTTGACAGTCAGCTGTTGTATTCATTACTAACTTGCTTTAGCTGGTTGTCCATTTCTAAAACTTTCCTTTTGTAATGCGTAGCATTAATTTTTCTTATAAGCTAAAACTTGTAATGATGAAGGTAGGCTGGAGTGGGAGCTGATGGTCTGCAAAAACTTACAAGGCATATGGGCAGCTGTTGGGAAAATGTGTAAAAGTGTGTCTTGTTCAATGGTTCACCTTAAGCATTTATTTTTTTTATTTTTTTTTTAATTTAATATATTTTTTTATTACTCAATTTAAACTTCTTAACCTACACATGAAAGAGGAAACACATTTGCTTGAGGGGACCACGGACAGTATGGATTGCTTTAAAATTCTTTTTCATTGGAGTATTATTAAAGGCAAAACCTAGCATAAAGAATTTGAATTAAGGACATTTAACAGCAGGAACATAGCAGAGAGTCAGGGGGGAAAAGGCATTTATAATATAAATGATAATGGGCAGGGTATTTTGCATGTAGACAGTGCCACTAATTAACAACTGTGAGGTGGCCCAGGACTGGGACTGAGCTCAGAGGAAGACAAAAGTCCAGATGGCAGGCTGTGATCGGGAAGTGTGGAGCGTCAGACTGTGTTACAAGGTTATTGCAAGGTGAGAACAGGGATTTTTTTTTTCTTTCTTTTTGTTAGAGCAAATTCTCTAAGAGAAACTTCATGGGGTCGTGATGATCTGCTGCACAGATAGACCTAGCTTTAGAACTAAGCATACCTTCTGTTTTTCTCCCAGGGTTTTGCGACAGAAATGTTGCCTGGGAGATATTTAACTGCTGGAAAAGAGAAGTGAAAGCTGTTACATGGAAGCAAATGTAAAAACAAATATTTCATTTACCTTGTGTGCTAGGCATTTAGCTGAAGAGTTCATAGTCTAGGGGTGATATCATTAATCCCTTTGTGGATGTGCAAAGAAACGCATCAGCCCAGGAGGCCTGGGAGAGCGTTAGAGAATGGAGGGTGATGCAGAGGCCAAGGTGCTCCCTCCCATGGGCATGGGAGCTGTGTCTTCTGGGACAGTGAGCAGCATCTGTTCTTTACTTCACCTCTGCAAAGCTTTTTCATCGTATTGTAGCATGTATCATGTATGCCTTTCTCATCTCTCTGGGCATAATGTATCTCAGTACTTTTCTTTCAAGCACTATATTTCTTAGGTAAGTAATCCCATGTGTTTTGGCAGCATCATCGCTTTGAGAAGTATCTGGCACTACATGGAATACTTGCAGAATGGAGCCATAGAATAGGATATAATTAGGATGACACACATCATATGCCAATACTCAGTGAAATGTTGAGGTCTCATAAGTCTAATTTTTCATGACATATATCAGTTTTTGACATAAGGTCAAAAAACTTTTTAGAAAAGGTGAAACATTACTGACTAGTGTGTGGGGTGGTCAAATTTCAATAACAAAATTCTTCTTCACACAATATCTGTTTTGGATGCAAAATATGAATGTATAGCAACCAGAAAGAAAGACCCAGAATATATCGTGTTGCTAATACCACTTGACATGGTTTACAGGTAGATGTTTCATCCCTTAAACTGATCATAGAAGGGTGTCTGTTAATGGTTTTGTCCTATCTAATACTTAATTGGAGTCTCCAAATGTGAAGTAAATCTTCTCAGGCCATATTGAATTTCAGATTAAAATCTGGTCTTAGTTTATCTTTTGTGATGCTGTAATAAGATGTAGCTTCCAGACTTAAGGCTGGAGATATTTTTTTTTCTGATGTTTAGGGTCTATATTTACTGTTCAGCTTCAGTCTGTTAAGAGGAGAAACTTGCACTGCAAATTCAGACCTGGGCTACTAGTTGAGGACAAACTTTAATACCTGTATGTATATTACATGAGAATAATTCATAATGTATAGTATGAGACAAATGCTCTTGCTTACGATTAGAAGAATGCTTGTGAACAGTTTTTTGTTTTTGTTATATAAATATTTGTTATTCGAAACTAGTTCACCATACGTAAAATGTTGAGCCAAATGTTTACTAAATGGAAACATTTGCTGTATAGAATCTCAATTAATGTTCTTAGTAAGCATAACCAAAGATGCTGGAAATAACAGCTGCAGGGAATTGATTGAAAATTCACTCAGTATAAAAGTATAATATCTTTGTACTTTTAGTGGAAATAAACTACGATGCTCAGTTGAGTTACTGACTGAAACTTCTGCCACTCACAACAATTTTGTATATTTGTGGAAAGCACAAAAATGACAGCACTGAATATGTCACTTTTTCTGTTCCATTTTTGCCTTGCCATGAGACAAGAAAAGGGTTGTGGGACACATTATGGCAGTCAGTAGAAAGAGCACTAAGTAAGATTCCAAAAGCTCTAGTGTGATATTCTAGTGATGATGAAAAATGTCCTTCTATGCAATTTTGGATTAAATTGACATTGAATCATTCACTTTCTATTTCAATATACTTTCTTACAGTAGTAATTTCCTGGATTTTACTGTATGAGAGGCAGCTGCCAGCTTTTCTGTTCTGTATGTGAAGACAGAAATGTTGTAGTCTGACAGAGCTGACAATGATACTACATAGACTAAAACTTTCTGTAAAATTTATAAAGCTCTGAGTTTAGAATTTAGGGTAGAGTTCAGCAAAAAACTAATACTAAAGATGATCAAGGGCAAATTTCAAATTGCTTGTGAAACACAAACTCTGAATAACTTTTTCTCAGGAGTGTTCTGACAGATTTTAGTCTTCAAACTTCTAGTTTAATTTAATCAGACAAATTTTTTTTGGTTAAAAACTTTCATAATAGAAATAAATGCAGCAATATATGAGGTGTAGTGCTGCAAATTCAGGTATTATATAGGCAGCTTAATGGAGTCCTATGTTTATAAAATTTGCTCTTTTCCTCTTGTGGACTTGGTCTCTTCATAATCCTTGGGCCTATATTTGTCCATCCTTACACTGATGTAAATTGGGAGTAATACACTAATATCAATGGAAAACTGATGTAAAGCCTATCAGAGATCTGTATTAGAGTTTTTGCATTTAATTTCAGCTTCCCTTGAATCTTTATTGTAGATACATAAAGCTTTGTTGCACATGAATTGTGTGTACATGTATATATTAAATGCTTTTAGCTAGTAGTGAAATGTTTTGTAATAATTCTTCGTTGGTGATGTAGTAAGAAAACACAAAACAGTAGGGAATTGGACCACCAAAGATTTAAATCTAGGGTTTTTCTACTCTTGCATAGTTGCTACTGTGACTATGCACCAGGGCATGCCTGAGTTAACTTTAAATTATCTGACTTGGCCAAGAGTGCAGTAGTGTGAGGTACCTACCAAGAGTTTCCCAAGCTTCCAGGAAAGGCATTTCAGCCTTGTGTTGAGCTTGTTGCTGTAGTTAGCTCAGTCTAGCCTGACCTGAATTTGAGACATTGACTGTGCTGCAGAGGTGGTTTTCGCATCACGTGGATGCAAGCGTATAACTTACATGGTATTTTGTTATCTCTGTGTCTGATCTGCTGCTTCTGAGGGCTGATGTAAACCCTACTGAGGGGCATGTTGAAGCCTAGAGCTGTCAGGGGAAAATAAATATTTATATGGAAAGGTACGGGTAGTTCTATCTTAGACATTTTTACCCCATCTGACTTGCAGGTGCAAGGGGCGATGTAGAAAGAGGAGGAGGGAGCTGCTGAAATGTGAAGGTCAGGACATGTAATGGCTGGCCTTCTCCATGTGCTCTCTGGGCATGGCAAATTCACTTAAGGTAGTTCAGGGGCCAGGAGTGATGTCTAGCCTTATCTGTGGAGGTGGTCAGAGGGAGGTTCTGAAATACCCATTGGGGAAGTGAGAGTGCAGGGTTGGAGTATGGGAACAGAGACCTTTATTTCTGGTGATGAGAAGAGTAGCCATTTGGTAACTTTTCCTAATAGTAATATGGGGGCAGGAGGAGAGAGAAATACCAATTCTGTCTTTGCTTCTGCTAGAAGATATTGTGAATTACTGCTTTATCTCTCCTGAATCAGTCTACTGCTTCCAACTGAAATTGGGTTGGAAATTTTAGATGTATAGCATTCCTGAAGTGAAGGAGCATGTTAGTATGTGCTTCATGTGCGAAACCCTGATTTCTACAAATATATTTATTTCTTGTGCCTTGTAGAAGAGCCTCTTAGGTTAAATGTTCTGATATGAATAACAAAGCAGAGTGACCTTTTGCTGTCTGTGCATACCCAAAGGATATAAGACATGCAGTTTATACCGCTAAGTATCTGTGAAGTTATATTGTTGCTGGGTTCATTATTAGTAGATCTTTATCTTCTAAAATTAATGGTTCCCTCTGTCAGATTTAAATTTTCCATGCAATCGCTTCCTGGTAGTAACAAAAGATGCCTGATTTAACAGCGATATTTGCTAGAGAGACTCACCATCAGGTGATTCAGTCTGTCCATTATTAGTCTTTACTTTGCTCCCAGGGAGTACTTTTCAATTCAGTTTGCCTCATACTGTGTTTGGCTTGATTTCTTATTGAAAACGAAAATGTTTTGCCCTTAGATTCTTCAGAGGCTTTTAAAACTGAATAGTGAGAAAAAAAATCATTGAGGTTAAAGGCAAGAATAATGCGTTTGAGAAAATGGGAGCATTGGAATTTTTCAGTCTTTGACTCATGCCAACAGCTTTTCACTTCATTCTCAACAATATTGTTGTCCTTTGCTGTTTGTCTCTCAAATCAGTCATCTGTGGAGCAAGAGAACGAGATGACTGTATATATATATAAAATCATGAAGGTGACAGATGCAGCCACAGAAGTGCTGGGTAAGATATTTTCAATAGGGGTAGCAGAGTTGGTGTTGTAGCTGGTACTGGGCATTCATTCAAAAGGCTACCTACACCCCATTTCTGTTAATGAAAGGCACTCCAACGTAAGCAACGAGCGTCAGAAATGCAGCATTGATGCGGAGGGTGGGCATTTTACCAAAGGGATTGCAATTGCCTGGATGGCAGTGCCAGAGAGCCCAAAGTTACATTTCAAAGTACATAAATACTGACTCATGGTACATCTATATTAGCAGTTTAGTTTGGACAGAGGACATGCTTTTAAACTGAGCCTCTTGGGTTTTCGCACTTACTGGTTTGGGTTCTCACTGAGGAACAGTCTTGGGCTGTGGAAACTGGTGGTAAAACTAAACAGTCAGGCCTAAACTCCTGTGTGCAAGAGCACACCTGAATATGCTCCAGCTGCTAATGGACTTCCAGCCTGTGGGGACAGACTACAGCAAGTCTGAAGTGCTGCCTCCCCTCTCTCCCTGAGGTATACCTAGTGTGGAAGTGTGCTGCTCAGCACCAAGTGTTCTGCTCCACAGTTGCACTCCAGTTTGCACCATGCTACCTAATGATGCAGATATAGCTGTAAAGCGTCAGCCAAGGGTTTCATCTTGTCTGGCCAGCTTCTTAAAAGTAGCTCTGCTAGTCAGGAGCAGAGACAGAAGACATGAATCACCATCTTCTTTAAGGGGGTTCTTGAGATAAGCTGAACCAACATTAGCGGTCTTCTATTTTTTTTCCCATAGCCTGTAAAGGAAGGCTAACTTTTAGGCATCTTGCATCTAATTACTAGAGTTAAATGAAAAGAATAATGTGCAAAGTGGGGAAGAATATATTCTGTGAGAGACTCAAAATTACAAGAGAATAGAGCAAAACCAACCATGAGAAGATGACTAAGAAGCTCTTATTCTCATAACAATTATTTTAGAAGAATGTGCTATAATATTAACTAAAAAATATTTTTATGGGGTGGTATTAAACTGAGATGTTAAAAGAAGACACTATATATTTGGCTGTGGAAATAATGATAAAAAAAGGAACAAATTTTTTGCATAAGTGGTACATCATTCAGCGGCTCATCAGGAAGTTATGATTATGGGAGGGTTTTGCTTCAAATCCTAGACAATTTGCATGTTCTGTGAGAGGGGGAAAAATGGTAGTTAGATATTGTTTGTTTGGAAGCCATACATGAGATAGTGAAACTCTTCACTAGAAAATGGATATGCCACTTGACTTAAACCTTTCATTGTCAGTTGGCCAACACATCTGATTGAGTATGGTATTGTGTACTTGCACCATAGGTGCCTGTGTTTTGTCTCACAGTAAAAGAGAGAGGGAATAATTTCACAAGGTACATCTCAGAGATTCTTAATTGCTGGTTTTTTAGCAGATATTTTGATTCAGTGATCAATTTAACTTATTTCCAGAAATGTTCTAAAAATGCATTTAGTTTAATCTGTTTTGAATGTTTTTGGTAAGTAGGACTTTTAATGGACTCTGTTTGGGTCACATATTCTGATATTAAATTTTATCTTTTTTTTGGTTAGCTTGCAAATAACATCTGATAATGCATACTTTTACCATTTTCAATAAATCTTTTTATTTTTTATGCTGTGGCATTAATGCTAGAAATGCTGAAAAGAATAGGTTCTTTAGTCAGGCATTTGCAGAGCTTTTAAAATTGATTCTTCATATTTTTTTTCATTGTGTCTAGCTTGGTTTTGTCTTGTTACATGAGCAAAGATCAGCTCTTTTTAATTCTCAATCATTTTAATGGAGAATTCAACCTCAATTATGGTTTTAGGTTATCTCTGATATTCTAATGACAACTTAAAGACTCCACTTTCCAGCATGGGTTAAGCAAACACAAAGAAAAACCTTGCAATCTTTCTCTGTGTTGTCTGAAAATCCACTGAGAAAAACTTATCTTTTGATTCCGTGGTTACCACCTGGGGCAACAACAATGTTCTCTCTACTGCACTTTCAGGTGCTTATGACAATTACTGCTTGAAACATAAACAGCTCTGGTGAGACAGTATGTTTTTAGCTGGTATCTCCTTTTTCCTCACTGAACAGGAAAAATGTGGGTAGGAGTAAAAGTCAGCAGATACAGTCTTTGCTCTGTTTTGCTTGATATGGAACAGTAAGTCTTGTTTCCTACAGTTGTGTTTAGTGATGTGTTTGCTAATGGGCATGAACCATGATCAACCAATATTTGTTTTAGGCTCACTTGCCTTTTTCCACCCCTCTTTAGTCTAGCTAAGCTACCAAGCCCATTAAGCTACTGGGCTCTTTCCAGAGTACCAGCAAAGCTGCTACCCACTTCAAACTGATCTGACCATTTTGGATCACTGTAAATCTTACATGACCCCAGGTTTGTTGGGTACTGGTTTTGTGTTGGGATTTGCTTATGCAGTTAGCTCTGGTACTCCCACTGAGTCAGTCTAGAAAAGGTTCACCTTTTCAGGCAAAGACAAATATTAAGACAAAGATGAGCAGGCTTTATTGTTTCAAACTGTTCACAATGCTGGTTTAAATTTGCCCAGGAAAGAAAATTATTGTACATCTATATTAGAAAATAATGTGGCACAGTAGAAGCAGAACTGAAAAGTAAACCGATGATGAGGACTTAGCATCTGCACTATAAGTTTCAGCAGGTTTTTCTTTGGTCTAGTCCTAATATGATACATGGACTGAATGTCCCTTAGTCACTGGAAGGCATCAAGTGAGGTCCTGGACAATGTCTTTTAGATTTTTTTTAATTTTTTTTTTCCCCCAAAAGGTTTCCTGCTTATGTGCTCTGAAACCTCTGCCTAATGTGAAGCACAGCACAATAAACAGGGATACTTGGAAGATCTACTTCAAAACCACATTTGAATCAAATTAGGTGTATCCTATGACCTGGAAGGCTGTTGGAAGAAGATCCAGTAGTTGTAAATGGAGGCATTCAGGATGTTGGTGCCAAGACCAAACATTTTCTCTTCTGAATTCCACCTAAACCTTGTCTTCAAGAAGACTATATTAAGAGTACCAGAGTGTTTGGGGGTGGTTTTTTTCTGGTTTCTCCTATTCCTATTCCTCTGCTTTGTTTGGGCAATTATTTGGTGAGGAATGGCGTGGGGATGCGCTTTTGTATTGTGCAAATGTCCCAGCCACCAAGGACCAGCCATTCTTGCTGCTGACTCTCTCAGTGACTCTCCCATAATAAGTATTAGAGGTAAAATGAAGCAATAGCAGCTAGATAGTCCTGTATGTGAATTTTATTGTCTCATGTCTTTGTCTGACATGAACAGAATGTAGAGTTTTCTTGAGGGTTTGCTGTTGGGAGCAGCTCAGCATTGTGTGACATACTTAGAGAAAAATAAAGAGCAACTCTTTACTCTAGGTAGCATTCCTACCTGTGAGGTATGCTGTGGATTCAGGTTCCTCCTCTAAGAGGAAGAGGCATTGTGCATCCATCTGAGATACCTCTGCTCTTCTGGAAGGGTGATCTTTTTGTTCTTAGAAGAGACTCTTGCTGTGGAAGGTAGTGAATGAAATGAATACATGGAAATTTTGTTTGAGAATTAAGTAAGCAAAGATATATATTTACTTAAGTGTAAAAAACTGTCAAGTTAATGAAATGTCTTACTAGTCTCCTAAATTTCTCATATTGACCTGATAGGTAAGAGGAATCCCTGTAATGGCACTGTTACTTTGTTACTTGAGGTAAATTTGGCTGAGGAGATCGGATTAGTAAGGGAAAAAAGGACTACCTAGTCTAAGTCATGCATTTCCAGTACCTTGATCCGTTTAAATTTTTTTGCTCTCAGTATTATTTAAAGATTGCATCTTTGAAAATAACCCCAAAGTATAACTGTTCTCCCAATAATGGGAAAAAATAAAGGTATTAAAATGTGCAATTTTCTGTTGGAAAAAATAAAATGCTCTCACAGAGGAAATAAAATTACAAGATAAACCAAGAATAGTCTGTGTAGGTTATATGAAAGTGTATGTGATGGTGTCCTCATAAAGTTGCTTGTCTTCTCTCTAGGGGTTCTTTTCTAACAATAAGGTAAGCTGACCCTTTGGGAGAGTAACAGTTAATGCTTTGCTATCACAGGAGGGAATAGTTCTGTGGTCAGCTTCCCAGGATAAGGTGATTTGGACTGGCTTTGTTAATGCATGGCAACATCACAGTAATTTTGCGTTATTGTCTAGTGCTGCTGGAAGCTAACAGGGAGGATGGTATCTGGAAACAATAAAAGGTAGAAATAAAAGAACGCTAAGAAAAGAATAAGTCTCACTTGAGGGAGTTCACATTTGTATCTGGTTTTACGGGGCTGTGAAATTATACTTCTTACTGAATATCATTTTGATTGTGACTGCACTAACTATTGCTGTTACCATGAAAGTTTATTTTAATGCTTTATGGAAACTGGCACTGAACTTTCCAAAGTTTTAAGTGTTTTTTGTTCTAGGCTATCAAAATGCCTCTCAT
This sequence comes from Manacus vitellinus, assembly GCF_001715985.3. Taxonomy (NCBI): domain Eukaryota; kingdom Metazoa; phylum Chordata; class Aves; order Passeriformes; family Pipridae; genus Manacus; species Manacus vitellinus. Next base: position 22,040,516 of record NW_021940864.1, on the reverse strand, counting down.
AAAAACAGAACAAGAAAGGCCAGAAGAAAGGAAATGAATGAGGCTTTAGTAAAACTGGACATGGTTGGTATTAGAAGAGAAAACTTGGATTTCAGTAAGCAAGTCCTGCAATGAACAGATTGTCTCATTTAAAGAACAGCAGATGTGTCATGGAGAACTTCTCAAACTGTTGTGATTTTGCCTATTTCTTGCCATTATTTTTGTTGTCTTTTTGCCTTTTATTGTCACACATAATTGCATAAGAGCAAAGCATATTGTTTAGGTTTCATTTAAGTTTATATTTCCCACAAGAAACAGCATTACTTTGAGTATCAGTAATTGTTCCCTTTAGTGGAGCATGAGACCACCTGACAGTAGCAAGGGTAAGAAAAATACTGTAACTCAGGTGATAAGGTACCTGTGGTGACTTACTGCTAGTTTTGTAACCTCAGGATCCCACTTTTGGTCAGTCTTGCTGGCAGCAGTGGTCAGTCAAGCTGCCAGTAAAAGAACACCACTATCTCCTTCTCTTAAATGCAGTGAGATTAAGGTGAAAATCAATTTCTGCTGTCTGAATTAGATCCTCTATATGTGTGGATATCATGGGCTGCTGGGTTGAAATGCCATGTGGTTTTTGGAAGGGAGAAAAGATTGGGCTTTGTGGAGTAAATCAGAAAATAAGTTTTTATAAATAAAAATATAACTTTTTTCTAGGGAGATGCAGGTGCCTGAGTTTTTTTCTGACCTCCAGAGAAAGAAATGAAGAATGGAAAAAGAAGGCAGTGGTTTAAACTACTTCCAAGTTATGGGGATGGGGGGAGGTGTCAGTGTGATGGGACAGTGCTTGAAAGGAGTCGCTCCCGAAGGTGGCTGTGGCCTCTGGGCACTGCGGGGCCCAGGTACGCAGGGTGACCCCAGGTGAAGCCGTGTGGCTGTGGGAGGTGACCTGCCTGATGCCTGGGGCTGAGGCTGCACTGCCCTTGGCTCGGGCAATGAAGACAGGTCCTGGCTTCAGCACTGTGGCCCTGGGGAGCCAGCAGGCTCCATGGTGCCATGGTGTCATGGCAGCTGTTCAGAGTGAGAAGAGCAGGTCTCAGTGGTGACTGGAGACTGGTGCTTGGTAGGTGGTCCTTGGTACTGTTAGCCTACTTCACCAATTTGGTGAAGAAATATAACTGGTAAACGATTTACTATTTCTTTTCCTTGTTTGCATGCTTCCTTTTTTATTGTCTGGGCATCTCCAGATTTATGCCTTTTTTCTTTCTGAATGGTTTCCTTTTTTGTTATCTCTTTGTTGCCTGGTATTGAAGCATTTATTCCTGTTCTCTGTTTCTCTAAATTATCTTGTCATCTCCTAAGAAATCACCAGAGCTCCCCTTTTTGTCCTCCCTTCCTCTCTCTTGTTAAACCTTTTTTTTTTTTTTTTATTTTGAGAAGTTAGCTTGCATGGGACATTTTCTTAAAAACACAAACCTTGCTGCATAGGGAATGCACTTGTCTCCTTTGCTGTGCCTGCCTCTCAGGAGTTAAGTGATCCAAAGAACTAAGTCACTTTTGATGTCTGCTCACTGTCAGTTCTTATTTGGTGCACAGTTTGCTCAGAGGAATTTAGATGGGAAAAGCCAGTGAACAAATAGATCACAACTGTGTTTGAAGGAGAAGTTGGATTAATATAAAAGGGAGTGTTTGCCAAAAGTTGCCCTTGAGGTGACAGTGGGTTTACCATTGTGATTTCTGTGATTTTGCTGTGCTGACTGTGTTCATGATAGCATACAGACAGCTGGGGAGAGGCACTTCTCATCCAGCATGAAGTGGCTGTGAAAGTGATAAGCGGTGGTTTATACTGCATGCTGATAAATGGCCTTGACTAGGAGGTTGCAAGGTGTTCTCATGACGCTGGCCATAGGCAAGCCTATTGCTGTGGTGCTGTTTTTACTTGTTTGTTACACTAGCCAGTATTTATAAAAAATAAAGTGGTTATGCTATTTCACTCCTTTAATAACCTGTAACTACCTCTGTCCTAGGGTACATTTTTATTCTTACACACTGGTGCAGTAGGCAGCAATTTTAACATCTTCAGGTTTACTCTGGAGTGAACTTGGCTGTTTGGGGAAGTTGCTAAAAGTGTTGGGAGATGTGTGACACTTTGCAACCAAAAGTTGTTCTTTTTCAAGGAAATATTGCAACATTATTTGTAAGGATTATTTTGAAAAGTGGGTTCTCTGCACTACCTGTTAGTGATGCTGCTCTGCTCCTGTAAATTTTTGTCTTCTAATAGGATATCCTCATCAGAGATGGAGACCCTTTGACTTTACCTTCTTGGTGAGGAACAGTCAGAGATGATAGAGACTGCTGCTAAACTTTGTTTTGTAAATGGTGTCTCTAAGACTAGCACTTAGCTTTGAAAGCTGTTTTGTGTAAGATGCCTCAAAGAAAATAATTTTAGATTATTAATTTTTTGTTTTCAGCATTTTGTTTTATTTGGTATGTCTGAGAAATCACTGCCTTGCAAAGCTGTAGTCCTCAGTAAAGTACACATTTTGGATAAACCTCCAGACATTTTTCTCTCAAAGTTTAACTCTCTCCATCTTGAGAGTGGAAGGACCTGGCTAAGGATGGGGTATATGCTTGCCCAGTCCTCTTTAAAGTGATCTTGGCTTCATTGTTGTCTGTCATGAATTTAGTTCAGTCTGGGAGTAAAGAGTTCTAGGGAAGCAGAATTCTCTCTCTGTCTGCCTGACCTCCAGTCAATAAAGATTTCTTGTCACTTTTTGTTAAGTATTCAGCCTTCTATCATTTAAGTCTTTCTCAAAATTGCTATTTCACTGTTAAGGCATTCTGTAATACAAAGTTGTTCCAAATACCATGCTGACAGTTGTGAACTGTGGCTCACCTCATTTTCACAAGCTCTTACAGCATGCTGGAATGTACTTCCAAACGTGCCAGAGACAAAAGACCCTATGAATTGAAACAAGTTATATGGGCTTAAATTTAGACCTTAATATAAAATTAGGAGGACTCTGGACAACAGATATGATGATCTAGAGTATGCAAAAGTCATACAGTCAGAGAATGGCTTGTGTTGGAAGGGACCTTAAAGGTCCAACCTGGCTTTGAATGCTTCCAGGGATGGGACATCCACAGTCCTAATAACATAAAAAGTGCATAATTTGAAAAACTACATAGTTTTCCTATGGCTACCAAATATTGCATAACCGCCCATCCCCTAAACACAGCTGGTTTTCCACATTCACGTTTTCTCTAAAAATAGAGCTGATTTGTTTCTTTTTTCTTTTTAGAAAGATGTGTGTGCATAGTTCCAAGAGTCTTTCCACTTTCATCAGTGTTGTGTGTTTTACCTCTACTTTGATATACTGTCAATTTCTTCCTTTCCTATAAATATGGATGTTTATATGAAAATATGATTCACTCATTTTCAGGTGGCATTTTCGCATTCTTGATGATAACAAGATGGCAAGCTGTGATATATGTGTTCTTCTAGAGGCACAAAGAGTTTATAATGAGTCATTATTATAATTTGTGTGTGTGCCTTTGATGTTATTGTAGATTTCCAGGCAGATGTCCCACCCGCTGTGTGTTCCTAGTTTCAGTCTGATGAACTGCTAAAGCTACTGGACGCTCAACAGTAGCTCCGGCATCCCACAATGCACTAGTAATAAGTTTTCTTCAAGATGAAGAAAATTTGCTTTTACTGCAACACACAATCAGTAGCCCACACTGAAAGAAACAAATCAGAAAACTGCTGTTCCATAAGCATAGAATTGAAAGAGATGCATAAGTAAAATGATAGACTATCCATTCCAGTTTGGAAAGCATGAATAGGATTTTTGATGAAGCTTAATTTCCTTCAAGCTCTTCAGCCGTGGCTAAACCATTTAAAATAAAAATAGATGTGTTAGGGAGAAGGGTGCTCATCACTGTTTATTATTTTGAAAAGGCACGGGTCCTCCTCTATCTGTTTGCAAATGACAAATGAGTTGAATTCTTCTCTCAATTTCAGCAGCACAGAAGTAGGCTAATTCCCCCAGCTGCTGTGACTTTGCTTTATATTTATGGCAGAAAATGGAAGGAAACATCTGGACCAGTGACTTTTAATGACTTGCAAATAAGAGAGCATGTATTCTCTGACACATCACTGAGCTGTAGACTTTTAAATTGCTTGGTGTAACTCAAATAAGCCTCCAGTAGATAAAATGTTAATTGAAAAAGATGTATTTTACTGACCAGTGTCATGCATTACTATTGTTGTCAAATGAGTTTCCCAAGCATCCTGTACCTTTTGCAGTGACTTCAATCTGTTTCACCTTTTAACAGAATGCATCCTTGAATGATTGTATGGACTTCATCTAAATCCACTAAATCTTAGAGAACTTACCCATTTCAAGAGACTTAAAAACAATGAAAAGAACCAACCCACAAAACCCAGTGCTTTCAAAGAGAACTTTCATTCCAAGAATACACTCACATCCCAGTAAGCTGAATTGTCTGGGGAAGTTCTTGACCAAAGGTCATGCTTTAATGCTGGATATTGTCTGCCTCAACACTTGATGGGTCACTGTCTTGGTGTACAAATAGTCATGCTCACTTCAGTGAGCCTTCTTAGGGGGCACTGCCCCAGTCAGCTCCATTGACATTGCAAGAATCTCACCTTTTATTATGACAAGCTCCTTGAGGAACATGCAAATCTGTGATGGATGTGCTAAAGAGCTGGAGCAGAAGAGGGATATGAACAGAAAAGCACAGCTTTCCCTCTTCCTCCTGATTCTTTCTTTTCTTACACAATTATTCTTTGTGGTAATCAAAAGGATGGATGAGATCCTAAGTCAGCATCTTTTGAAAAAGCCTTAATAAACTATAAGATTACTTACTTTCTTCTGTACTTCTAGCCATTTTGAGTGTAACACATATAGAGCAGAAGAGCTCATATAAGTCTCTGCTGCAGCACGCCTGTTTTCAGCTAAGGCCTCTGCCTTTTCTTTTGCTGTGTTTTTTGAAGTGTAAGATCATAGGTAGCTGGAAGAAGTGTTTTTGAACATATTTTCTAAAGAGCTGATCAAGTGGCCAGGCTGTTACTGAATGTTTTTGGAAACTGCTTTGTCTTTACAGTGGTACTTGGGGAATTACAATATATCACTTGTTAACCACTGTTGGTTTGTAGGTTTTCTTTGTTTCCTGTTATGGAAGTATCTGTATGAGAGAGCAAAGGGATACTACGTTACCCCGGTGTGGTCAGCCAAAGCCAAGGGAGAATGTATGATCCACATGAAAATATTTTGCCAACAAGTAGCTTTATAGTCTATCATAGCCAAAGCACAGGTGCAATGAACAAATATGTTGAAAGAGCTGAAGAAGGCAAATCGAAAAAAAAAGTTACCTGTCTCAGGCTGCTGATTTATTTGGGGCAATAATTTTGCCAGCTCTAGCTTAGGTGGCAATCACTGGAATAAACACTTAATTTGTAAGCAGGATTCTGTTTTAAAGGAAAATGCAGAATTTTTTGGAGGCTTGGAGATGTATTTATTTGTTTTTCATGCCAGTGTGCTAGATGAAAGATAAGGTAAGTGGCACTGGTTAATGCTAAAAGAAAATAAAAATGCCAACTAAATAAACATTTGCAAAACTCACAGCAGTAATATACCTCATTCAGCTACAGAGTTGAATATTGTTGAGGTGACAGTTGTTTCTGACAGTTGTACTGACATATTTTGGACCTAATTTTGATTCTGATGAGTTGTACTTAACCATATGAAGTTGTGGCCAGAACTGAAGTCTCTTATTGTCAGTGGAAAGAATTCTGAGAAAGAGCCAGTAGGTTTTAGATCAGCCTTCTTTAAGACAGTTTATTTCAGTGGCACCACTTAGCAGAACAAGCTCTCAATTCATGTCTGCAAGCACACAAAACTAAAGCTGTCTGTTCTCTTCACTTGTTTCAGTAGACACAAAGCTTGAATGGGACTTCCCATCAAGTTATACTCTGAAGCATCAGCCATCTGAGCATTCCTTTCTCAAGTGAGTAATTCCTTTTGATCCTGAAGTCAGCTGTAAAGTTGCTCAAAGTGTAGTTAGAATTTTCAGAGCATTATGAATGCTGGAGATACTAAATATATTCCCGTGGATCATGGGTGAGGGGTTTTGTTGTACCTCTCTTTATGGTTAGTCTGCCCACAATCCCAGTGTTTTCACCATAGATATAATTTTTGTGCAATGTCCTAAATGAAATTGTCTGGGATACCAAAATAGCCAACTTTATTTGAAGTGAGTTTTTACCACTTAAGTGCTGACAGTACTAAAGTGAAGTTACAGCATCACTAATTAGCCATGATTGAATAGTATCAATCAGATTCAAACGGTGATATATTTTGTCCTCCTCTCCTCAGTGAAGCTTGACAATTCCTGTGAACTGATGTAATAATATTTTTATTCTGTCTTTAGTATATAATAGTATAAGTGAGAAATGAACAGTTTATGGACTGTCCATTATCTCTCCAGAGTTTGTATTGGAGATTTTAGATTTTTCACCTGGGGCAGAAGAGTTTATGTGCTTTCAGAGTGACCATAGCAAATATAGAGGAAGAGCAGTATTGCACACATTTTCCTTGTACTTCTTCTAGGGTGAGTGAAATGCAAAAGCTCAGCTGGTCTTGTAAATGGAAGTCCCTCAGAATGAATAGTCAGACCTCCGGAGTTTATGCTTTCTTTTGTTGCCTGTGTCAACCTAACAGAGTCATATTATTTGCTTTTGCATTCAAAAGAGAGTTTTTATTAAAGAGGAGCAATGCGTTTAGTAAATTTGCAAGATATCTTGCCACTCTGTCTTTTGCCTGTTTTTTTTTGTTTGTTTGTGGGTTTTTGTTGTTGTTATTGTGGGTGGGTTTTGTTGTTTTGTTTTCCAGAAAATTTTAAAGAAGGGTAAAAACAGGGCCTTGACTAGCTTCTCTAAAAGCTTCTTGTTCTGTATTAGAATCAGTCCTAACCTGTGTGTGTTAAATGTTAGACTAATATTTCTATAAGGTGACTCTCAACAGCAGATATGATTCTATATTGATATCTGTAATTTGACTTACTGTGTTGTGATATGATTCAATAGGAGTCAGAAACTGGAGGAGTTTTTTAAATAATTGAAAATTTTACAGAAAAAAATATTAAAGGGTCAGACTGTGGAATAGGTCTTTGAGTTCATTAACTCTGAACGAGCTTACGTACCTGCAAATATTTTTGGAGGAACAAAAACTGTTCCATTTCTTAATTTTCTCCTTTTCACGGAGATTACAAATCAAATTGTAATTCTTCCAATCCTCATGGTTTAGGTGTAATTTTTTATTCTGCTTGCAGTGTTACCTAGCAAGTTCAAGTAAATGCAATACAGTGCTTGTGTCTAGGGTATGGATGTGCTTTTACAGAGGTGTCTGTTGTCTGCCTGGCCCAGGACACTGAGATCCTCTCTCACTTGGCACAACACTTTGCCAGTGCTACGATCCTGCTGGTTCACTGGAGGGAACAGATATTTTTATACTTCAAATTTACTTCCTCTGAATTTAGAAAAAAGAAAATAGAAATAGTAATGAATGTTTAAACTGTTTAAAATATATAGGGTTCAGGTAAGTGTGGAAAAAACCCTTTCTAAATAGAAAGTATAAATTCACATATTGGTTGTTTTTAGATATGTTGCAGAAAGGATGGGTCTGGAATTTCCCCAAAGATCTTATACATGAATGAAGTTACAAAAAACCCCCCAAATCAATCAACCAAAAAAAAACCAACCACAAAAAATCCAAATCAAGACCAAAAAAACCCAAATCAAACCAAAACAAAGACTGAAACAACTAAACCAACAACAGAAATCAGTAAAACTCATTATCTGAGATCAAAATTTTTTTAGCTTTTGAAAAAATTCTACATGTCTATAACTATGTAAGTTTTATTAAAATTTCAGCATCCTTTCAATTCAACTTAATGTCAAAATAAATTCTGAACAGAATACTCCCTGTTAATTGCTGTGTGGTCTTTGATCAGCAAGATTATATTCATTTCCCCATTACTCTTGCAGTGTTTTACAGTAAAACATGCCAGGGGCTGGATGTATAAGTGGGGATAGGTTTTTCATTTTCTAACAGAGATGATACTGATAGTACTCATTCTAGCTTCTCCCCTCATACCTGCTCAGAGGTAAAAAGTGAAGGCTTCAAGATGTCCAAAGGGCATGTGACCTGTTAGACTACATAATGTTTTGATAAGTAATCACAGTACTGTTTGCACTTCAATTAGATTAACAGCTGAACTTGCAAATCATGTCTCTGGAGGGTGTTTTTTGATAGCTAACTAATTGGTAGTTGTCTGAAGTAAATTGCTTGATATTGGTCAATGGTAAATTGTGATCATGTTAATTTAATTGCAGCTCTGCCAATGCTATAATTAACGCTGCTATCAAAGCAGTCAATCAGTTCACTGGAAAAAGAAGGCAACACTACGATATTAAATTCCCAGGTGCCATGACACAGAATGTGATTCTGCATAATAATAATAATGTTGGCTCTGTTCACTGTGAGCTAAAGCCATTGTTTTCAGTGGGAATGGATGCAATGGTGTTGTGCCTTATTACAAATATTGCCAGCAAATTGCCCCAGAAAGACTTCTGTCACTCTAAGAAAATAAGTTATTTTCCTAGCTGTCTGGGAAAAGATGTGACCAGGAGCTGTGTTTTATGATCAGTTATGGTTGACAGAGATACTGCTGTGGACATTGCCTGGAAATGACTGGGTTTTGCTGCATAACACACACAGAAGCAGATCACAGAATCACAGAATGGCTAAGGTTGGAAGGGACCTCTCGGAATCACCTAGTCCAACCTTTCTGCTTAAGCTGTGTTCCCTAGAGCACATTACTCAGGGTTGCTGAGACAGGACTCAGAAAATCCCATTATCAACCCTTTCCCATGTTTATATTTTCTGTTCTCACTTTTGAGAGTCATTCACAGGGGTTAATGACATGGACTCTGTCCCACATGCACCTTCTTTTCTTCAGATGTGTTCCTCAGGCAGAAAGTGGCCCTCTTCTTTCCTCTTATGCCCAGCACATGCTAATGCTTGCCTCCATTTTTCAAAAGTATGTCTTGCCATCACTGGAACCCAGGGCCTTTGAAATCGCTGTTTTGGTTTTGTTCTGGTTGAGTGGGAATAGGACTGTGTGCCTTTTTATCTCCAGCAGTTTGGTTTAGCAGTTGTCAAGCAGCGTTATGAAGAAACTACCTTAACTGAGTCTCTGGCACTCCTGGGTTCATTGTATGCCTCTACAGCAGCAAAATTCTGCAATAAAGATTGTCTAAGCAGGTAACTTATAATTTTTTTCTGTATTTGAGGTATACTCCAGTGAGTTGTAGGTGTCAAGAAGAGTTGGAAAGCAAAGGGTTATTGCATTCTGGCAATCTCCACTTGCCAAATTGTTGTGCTGGACCTTATTGCGGTTGACACAATTTAGAACAGCCCAGAAAATATGTAGGCAGATCCTTAGGACTTGTTAAGTACCTAAGTCACCTGTAGAAGTTACTTTCTAGAGCCTCTTTGCCCCCCTTCTTACTTGTGATATGCTTCATGTCCAAAGAAGGAAATTTTAGAGGAAGATCATAGCGTGGTATGGAAGACCATTTTCTTGGCTATAGAGACAAGCTATGCTGTTGGGTGATTACAACTGTTTGTTATAGTGAACTCACCTACTCATTGTGTGCTCCCCTCCCCAATTGCTTTGCATTGTTTCTGATAATAAACACTTTAAAGTGAACTAGGGTGTTACAGGAGGCAGGACTAGTTAGCCTCTTATTCTTAGGCATGATGTCCTATCTGTTCTTTCCACATACAGAAAGTACCCACATGCAGAAACATATGTAAGTGCTTATGGATAATTAAGATTTTCTAAATTTGGCTATTTTAAAAAAATCTAGGTTTTTTTTTTTTTCCAGTTCTGTTTTTTATGTGATGAAATAAAATGAGATCTATAAATTGCCTTCTCCAATATCTAGTACGCTGCAGTCAACAGGCTGATATTGTTGGGTATTTATAAAAGGCAGTTTCAGAGCTGGCTACTCTAAGAGGCCAGGCTCTGCAAACCTACTTGAAACAGGACTCTAATACCTCTGGGTGCAAAATACTAGTAGATATTCCAGATTTTCTTCTAGTTACTAAATACAATCAAAGTATATAAACTTCGTAGCTGCAACTTGAATTTCAGCTTTATTTCATAAGAATATTTTGTGAAGAAAATAGGAAAGACTTTTCTTTATTATTTTTTCCTTTTTTTGGTGATTTTTTTTGACTCATTGAAACTGGTAAGCTGATTTACTATGGCAAGAGATGAAAAATGGTCATTCAAAAATCTCATATTTGAAATGTAAATATATAAAAATAAGGCATATAATATTTTCTGTCATCTTATGTCATGAATTTATTTGCAGAAGTGATGACTAAACTAGGTTTGTACTCTTATAAACTAAAAAGGTAGTAATTAGTATTTGAAACACTAAATGGAAGCCTGAGCAGACAGTGACGATTTGAAAGGAAACTGACTTTGGGAAATATTGTTATCACCTAGAGTAAAGCAGTAACACAGAAACTGGATTTTCATTGGTAAGAGTGCTGATACTTGAAAAATAAGGTAATACAAATGTGTTTTAAGAGAAGGGGAGTGCATTTGTACTGGTACTTGTTCTTGTCAATTACCTTTTATCCCAATATAAAGTTCAGAATAATATGAACATTTATGTTTCCTTTAAGAGAAAATTAGAGCAACAACATTTCTTAATGAGAAGCATTCATGTTATCTCTTTCCTAAATAAATTCTCAATTCACACAAAAGAAATACAAAGCAAGCTGTTTTGTAGTGTTTTAACACAAATGGTAACAGATAAGAGCATTTTGAAAGATAAGAGTAAGGTGAAGATTAATAAATCAGCCAAGATGCTGCATGTAGTAGCTTTATAATTGTAAGCAGCAAGATTTAAATAACCAGATTTCTCTTCTCTATCAAGACTTTTATATTAACTCACTTTCACCTTCCCTTTATCTCACTCTTTCCCTTCCAAACAGTTAGATGTTAATTTAGTTTCTCTTTAAATTGTCTCTAAAATGCATGTTGTGCACTTGTACAAAGCACACTGCTTTCTATCACTATTGCCATGCTTTTTATGTATCTCTGTGTATAAGCTGGTAAATATCCATGGGAATTTCTACCAGTAGGAAATTTCCAATCTCACATGGTTTGCAGTTAACAAATGAGCATAAGGACTTATAATTCTTTTATTGCATCTTGTTTCGGTAATTGTAGATATTTCTTTAGCCAAATTCATAATTTTTAGTCTACTAAGTTCACTGATAATAAGTGACAAAAAATTCTGTGACAAAAAATTCTGTGTTTTAACTTTGGTCATTTTTGCTTAGCTCTTGTGCTAAGAAAACAATTAAGATACTTGATCTTTTCAATACTTCCCATTCCTTATCCTTTTACTATGTGTTCTAGTCTTGTCTGCATTTTTCTTGTAAATAAATTATTTCTCCATATTTCTGCAAATCAGACAATCCCTTTCTTTTCTATATTTTTGCTTCTGCTTTGTACTTTTGAAGCAGAATGTTTAGAGAGAAACATCGGATCCAGAGTAGGATGCTCAGATAATACGATTTAGTAGATCTGAAGAAAATGTTAAAGAGGGATTTAGGGTGCATGCACATGCAGCACATATGATACCAATCCACAGAAACAATAAAATGGAAATTAAGATTCGTGTCTCTAAAAGTCATAACCTCTATCTCCCTCACTACACATGTGCTTCACCATTCCTATCATTATAGCTACTGCAGCCTAGAAACCACATGTTGCACTTTGGATGACTCTGAATTTCACATTTTGGGAAAAGAAGCTTGAAATATTCAGGGAAAGCTAAAACGTTTCCTGCAGTTGAGAAAACATTTGTAAGAACTGCAGATACATAAAGCATATTCTGATGTGTAGTAGGAAGTGGCTGGAAATCTTTTTGGGCTGATCTTAAGTTTTCACAGCTCGTAAATATTATGTAAATATTACTCTGAATTTCACAATTCAGACAGCTGAAAAAAGTAGAGCACTTCAAGTGATAAGGTAGTAACACTCTTTTCAGAAGGAGACAAGCAGGTTCTAGGTAACAAAGTTTGTATTGCTGTCAATGGTAGAGACAAGAACTGGTTCAGTCTTTGGCCTGATATCTCTATGAACAGTTATTTCCAGGGTGAACTTCATGATCTGTCTATTCTATACAAGCGATGTGAATTTACTATTCATGATACTGTAAGTTTCAAATCTCAGTTTATAATTTGAAAACTCTGATATTCAACAGAAAAAGGGGCACTGACTTGGAAGCTTTTTTACATTAGCTCACTATTTCATGACAATCATCTCACAAAAAACAAAAAAGTAAATCTCCACTACTGTATATAGTTTAGAGTGGTATAAGATTGCCACAATATTTCTATTTTTTTTCCCATTGAAGCTTAAAATGATTCTCAATTCATGTTATATTTGAGTGAAAAATAACAATATTTTTAGATAGTTTTGCTAACACTCTGATGTAACATAAATATCTGACCTAGCTGTAGGGCAGGAGAGGTCGAAGGCAATATTTCACTATAAGCTACAAATTGAAAGAATACCTAGCTTAGTTTCAACAATTCCATTATCTTCTTTTTGTTTAATCGATAACTATTGCTTATTTTTAGACAGAATGTTGGACGTTTATATAGCTCCATTCTATGCATTCAGCTCTCAAACACAGATTTGCATTGAGCTTTTTGTTAAAGTAAACACGACTACATCAGGAAAAGACATAGTTATGTGTTATACAGCAGCGTGAGAACATTTTTCCAAAAGGATGATTCTTTTCTAGGCACTTCATCAAATTTCTTTTTTGTCTTTTTAGTGCAGACTGAGTCTGATTTCATTCAAAGCAACCAAAACACATGAAAGAATGTGGGGAGGTAGGTCTGAAATAAAATCCATGTTGTTGTCATGACAACTAAAATGCTAAAAAGGATGCAGAAAATTATTATTAAATAAGATAGTGCATCAAGTTGTTATGGCAACTATATAGTAATAGGAAAAAAAATGAGGTTTCAGAATAACATTGTATGAAAAATTTCCTCTTTATCAAAACACATCATTGTAAAAATATCATCATGAGGAAAAAGGGGAGTGGAGGACTTGGTACAAAAAGAGGTTAGGATTCAGCTATCTGCCTCAGTGTATTTACCTTAAGTGCTGTAATGTTCCATGGAGAGTATCTCTGCTTGGTTTCCAGTCCTGTCACAGAGGGATTAGAACACAGAAGACACTAGAATATATTCCAGTGCTCTTTCCCAGCATTATAGCAATAAAGTTCAATGCCACATTTCACAAATAAGCCTTCATGGCCCCTATTTACCCGCAGTGAGGTAGATGAAGCTTCAGTGGCATATAAGAATGGACTGTGAAACCCTAACTCAAAAAAATGGGATAGGGGAAAGGTTGATGGTGAGGAGTAGTATCAAGAGGCTTCAATTCTGTGAAAGAATTATTTTTCAGCACACTAGATTACTTCCTTGTTTGTTTAGCTTAGGACTTCATAATAAATGAGTATTTGCTAATAGCAATCATTAAAAGAATTGTATAAACCTATTTTTGAAGCCAGGAAACTTCTTAAGCAGCAACAGCAGTAGAAATGACTATCTGGGCTCTGTGCCACAACTTGTGGTATAAGCAGCACTACAGGCTGCTTTGCCTGGTGCAAAAGAAATGAGATATTGTGCTCAGGGAAGCCAAAATATCTCCCGTGCTATTTTCCCTTGTGTGTGGTGCCCAGCTGGCTCCATCCTGCAAGTCACTGTGGTTTGTTCTTCCCGGTTATAAGCCCTCTTCTGGGGAACTCTAGCAGGGAGTCAGAGGCTTTTTCTCCCAGCAGTGTTCCCTTCCTGGAGGCAGGAGTGAGTGCAGGAAAGAGGAATGACCAGGGAGTGTATGGAAAGTCAAAGTCAGAGGTACATAAGAGAGCAAACGGACTTTGAGCGTTAAGAGCTGGCCACTTTCTTGGCCCCTTAAGTTCTCCTGCAGCAGTAGGTGAGGCAAGCTGATTGGTATTTTTATCCGGTTTCTGTCAATGAGCAAGTGTTTTTCCAGTTAAATAATTTTTTATTATATAATTTTCATGAAAAATAATTGCTGTGTGTGGAGATAACTTTTTTATAAATATATATATTTTTTAAAGTAACAGAAAGCTAAAATATTGCAACACTAAAGAATGTTGGCATGGCTGTTCTGTTGCAGTGTCTTCTGGCTTCTTTCTTCTGAAGTTTGCTTGTCTGATGTCTGGCTTTGTTTTTAAGGACTGAACTCCCCAGCTGAACTTGATTTTGTAAATAGTTTCAACTCCAGTTCTATCCTATAACATTAATCCTCTTGCTATCAGTTGAAATGATGTAATCCATCCAGAGGTAAAGGAGAATTTGAGCTTGAGGGACTATGAAAACTATGAGTAGTGGAAGATACTAGGTCTTGAATCAGAGTAATTTTTCAGAGTTATTACTAAAAGTATGAGACTTGTGGGAGATGGTGAACATGTTTGGAAGCCTAAACATAGGCCTGCATAAAACTGCGGTACATTGTGATTTTGCAGATTTGAAAGTAGTTGCATATTTGCATTGAAAATATGTGTGAACCACAGCCTGAGGTCAGATTTTAGCTACTTTTCACTGGGATTGTGATGGCAGACAACCAGTCTAGCTGTCATGATTTCTGCCTTGGAAACTTTTTTATATTTTACTTTATTTTGAAATTCAGAGAACAGTGAGTTTTAGTAGAAACTGTAACTGTAGGCATACATTTCTTAATCTTTATGGTATTTTCTATTGTGTTTGTAGCAGAGGTATGGACTGATTTGACTTTATGGATATGGTTGGAAAAAAAGGATTCTGGAAAAAGTTGGCTTCCAACCCAGAGGTTGCAAGTGGGATGGTGGTGATGAAGTAGGACAGCGGAAATGAACTCACATGTAAATAAATTAAAGCTTCTTTTTCTTTCACATTGGGATGGCAAAATCCAAGCCAGCAGAACTCTTCCAAGCAGACTCCTGTTAAAGAGCCCTGAACTCCTTTGCCCAGCTTCAGCAACCTCAGATGTTTTTGTTGCTACAAGTTCTTGTTTTATCTCCTGGGACTAAATTAAATGGCCTTGCTAGGCCAGAGAACATTAATTTGAATCACTTCCCTGCCTCTAATAGTTTATGCCACTGTCCCACTGGCATAAACAGAGGTCCTGAAAGCATGAAGAGATGTCCAAGCCACCTGTGCACAGCAGGCCCTTTCCCCCGCATGGCTAGTAATAGCTAATAAAAACAATTTGGGTTCAACACTAATCAAATTAAGATATTTCCCTGAGGGAAGCACCAATTACATACTTCTGTGTAGTATCTATAGCTTGGCTAATTCTCAAGGCTCATCTTAATGACACCAACAAGATTTGCCAGTTACTGCTATTCTTCATGGATCAAACCAGGTGGTAAGGGTTGCATGCAACACTGCTTGCCCTGAATGTGTGTGTCATCAGCTAATGGTGTTATTTCACCACTCTGCCTGTTTTCACTGGGACATAGAGACTACTGACATCCTACTGATTTCCAGGGCAGTTTTGAAATACAAACATAAGTGTAGAGTGCCTTGAACACTTAACAAGATAAAATCTGTTTAAGTAAATATGGAAAAGGAAGGTGTGCACTAGGGAAAGATTATTAGAAGAAGAAATAATAAATATACTTTAGAAGAGGCTAGACAGAAATTGGTGTCTTAATTACTTGGCTCACTTTCACTAAGTGGTTTAACAAAGCTACCAACAAGTAAACTGATTAAGAGAAAGCATCTAGATTATATTCTGAATATTGTCATGCTCTTTTTTCCTCTGACTGAAAAGAGAGTCCTGGAGGACTGCTGTGCTCAGACTACCTGTTAGCTTTGGTCTTCGCTCCCCTTTGCAAAGTGTGATCTGTTTAAACCTCTGTTAGTTGTGCCTCCATTCCTTAGTGCCTGCTCTCATGCAAGACTTTGTACAGTGATGAAGGGTGTGTGTAAAGCTTCCTCTGTTATGGTACCATGGCAAGATTTTCTCCAGGAACGTCCAGCTTGGCTCTTCTGTAATACTTTGCACAGCGCCTTTCTTCTGATCAGAATGCACCTGAGAAGTGTGACTAGGTGTTTAATATCTTCCTAAATTTAAATTTTTCCAATCCTGTAGGAACACATTTGGTGCCATTCCTGGCTTTGATAAAAGCCACACAGCCAGCTCCAGACTCTTGATGAGCTGCAAGTCACTATTCCAGGTAAAAATACAAGGCATCTCTACTATGCACTGATCCTGCTTGGTCATTCTTGGAAAGAAACACCAAATAAATTTTTGGAATACTGAAATTTCAAGACATTCTAATACACAATATGCACAATTTTCTTATCTTTTTTAATAAAGAACAATCTATAAAATGTAGTGCTTATATTCTAGTCTGAGGGAAAGGAGCAAGGATGTGGTGAGGAAAACAACTGAAGCTGAGAGAGGCAGCTTAAGCTCTTCCTCCTGCAGTGACTGTGCCTTCATCATGTCTCTTAACTCCTGCAATCAGATGATCATATACTGATTTCTGCAAGCACCTGAGAAAGTGGATATAAAGAAAAGTGGAGGAGAAAAGAAAAATTGTTTTTCCACTTTGATGATTTCAAAGTTTTCTTCATGTTCATTTTATTCTGATGCAGAAAGATGCAGCTGGTGAAGTGTTCACTGAAGCACAGCAGAAAAATGAGTACTGCAGGAATCTGACAGGATAATGCAAAGTTTTGGTGCAGTGATTTGCAAAATAGATGGGACACTGGAAATAAATTTTTGGACTATCTGGAATTCTGAAATCTCCATGGTATGGTAATGTGGTTTGTTCATAGACTTATAAAAAAGACCATTTCAAATACGTGGATTTATTTATCATGAGTCATCTAGACACATGAATCAAGGGGACAGCAATGGGGAAGTGTCAGCTGTTCTCATTGTTCTAAATAGCTTCACTTTCAGATTGCTGAAAAGGTGTATCATTGCAGCTGGAAACTTTTCCACTTGGAATGTATAATGATATTGTTTTTGCTTTAATTGGGATTGCAACAATAGTCCTTTAAAAGCGTTTTCCATTTTTCTCTGAGTGTTTCTTACTGTATAGGTCTTGATAAATCAGCTCACAGTAGGGATAGGGATCAGGTTCTTTGTGGGTTTTATTTTTTTGTTATTTTGAAAATGTCTGTATTCCATGGACAGTTCTTCCATTGCACTGTATTTTCCTGAAGGCTTTATTTTATCTCTGCTCACAGGAATAATGAGAAAGAAGCCCAATCTTGGAATAATCAGTGGCAATGGTTTAAAACAACCAATAAAAAATACAAAAGTTGATTATTTTTCTCTTGTTAAAAATTCATCCATTGAATCTTGACCTGTATTTCTATAAAGACCAGGTAGGTTACATCTCTGCTTCCTTTCTGGGTTCTTCTGTATCCTAATAAAGGGTCTGTTATTGTATTTTCATTTAAAACAACTGTACTTTTGTGTATTCTGCTGTGGCCACCATAAGAGGGCTTGAGGCTAAACAAGGAAAGATGACTCGGGTATGTCTGCAGCGTGGCAATATAACTGCAGGCCAAACCAGATAGCTTCGACCTAACTGACCAAAAGTAGTCCAGCAGTGACATCTAATAGGTCATCATGGGATGACTTATGCCCTCTTCCGAAATTGGGTGCTACCTGTGAACTTCCTTTCTGTGATTGCTTTGTGTTGGCAATGCTTGTTGCCAAATGTGGCAATATTGGGCAATTGATTTAAATGCCCTGCAATTAATTTAAAATGGGTCTGACTTTGAAACAAGATGTATTATGGTCTATGCACTGAAGAGCAAATGTGAGCATAATAATTCACTTTATCTTATATAATATGAAATTATCATTACCATTCTGGTTCTTCCCATTTTTTTAAAGCTGAGAAACAAGAATAACTCAGCATTTAACTGTCAGCATAAATTGTCATCCCATTTGGAGACCTTGTGCTAATTAGGTTGTCTCTTAAAGGCACCTTAGAATAATGCAAGGAAGGAAAGTCTTAATTGGCAAATTTCCAGTATGAGAAGACTAAACATGAAGCTACGCAGTTCTCTCTGCCTTTTGTCTGAGAAGCAGTCTTAAGTAATAATTAGTGTTTTGCTCTTTCTGCTCTCAAAAAAAAATAATCTCTTTCAATTTCACGTTAATGTTACTTATACTTTCATAAAATGCATTTAAAGTAGGTGTTTTAAACTGGGATACTAGAAATGACAATGGTAAATCTTGAAATAACTCAAAAGTGGCAAGATATTTCACTGAATATCACACTGGTCAAAACAAGGGGAGAAAGTTCTTTTCCCGTTTTGGTATTGATCTACTTGGTGCAATTGTACAGGTCATGTTTATCTGAGGCTTGAATATATGATCTGTACAATGGGCATAACTGTGCTTTTCTGTTTTTTAAACCACTGGAAGGATTGAACTTTTATTAAAAAACTACTTTTGACAAATACGAAAACGAATGGAAGTCCAGAGCTGACCAGCTTCTGGTGAATTAATGTTATATCCAAACATGCTTTGCAAGGTTCTGGAGGTGTTGCAGTGGACTGTCTTGCAGTCTGGGCTTTCACATATCAGCATGTGTAGCAAATGTAGTTGAACAGCCAACAGATAGTGTAACTTGGAAGCAATTAACACTTCTTTCACTGACATTGGTTAAATCTTGAATGTGAACTTGCTATTACAGGACTTCAAGTACCAAAAATATTGTGGCTCAGAAAAAAGGTAAGAAAGATAGAGGTGTCGCGAAGAAAGGCTGTGCACTTTCATGCATACACAACCTTTATTTTGAGTTAGAATAATTCTAAGTAATTCCAAATATCAAATGACTGATTTTTAAATGTCAGGTCTTCTGCCGATCCTTAGGGCAGCACCTCTGAAAATGTTCTTAAGGATAATAGAGGACAAACATTATCATAACCAGAAATTTTATTGCAAATACTAAGTGACAAATTCTGACAAGACTAGTTTGATTATATGAAAAGGGACTAAGAGGCGTAAGCTGCCATAAAGGAAGACTTCTGCAATTTATATTCTCTTGCTGATTTTTTTCATTTTTAGCTAACTTAACAATTGTATCTATATTAAATCAAACTGAATGGTCAAGTAAATTTTAAAAGGGTTGATGAGATGATAATGGTATCCCTTTGCAGTATCCCAAACCTGTACTGTCTCCATAGAGTATTGGTCTTTTGTATTATTAACTTATCTGTAACCTCTGACTGCAGTAAAAATCTATGCTACTACAATGTCTGATTTTGGCTCAGAGAGAGCAGTGATGAGGAGATTCATTAGACCTTCACAGGATACTCTTGAGACTGCACATACAAAGCATAGGGTAGGCTGCTGTGCTCAGGAAGCTTGGTACAGGTCCGGGACACAGTCTTGGTTTCTGAAATGGCATAAGAAATTCTGACTGTAAAGGAAGAATATTGAATAAATCTTTATGGATTTAGTGACTGATCCATGCATAACAAGTTTTTGCTGTGTGTGTGGCATGCTGATTCTTGTAGTCCTTTGAATAAAGGCTGCAGATTTTATTCTTTTTTGTCTGAGTCTCAGCTCCAGGACTGCAGTGCTCCTGCGTGCAGAGATACCCGGCTGAAGGTTATCTGACTAATTCTGAAGTGTTAGACAGAGAATGCCAGCAGTCCCTGTTCTCAAGCCCTGTAATGCTGTTATAAATATGTAATTGACATACTATAATTACACTAAAAATCCAGTAATTCAACATGAAACTTTTATAGATGCACAATAAAGTTTCAGAAACATGACTCTTCTACTGAAACCCTATATTTAAGTATATGGTGACATCAACATGTCCAGGAATGGTGTAATTAACTGGAGCAGTATTGTTAGGAGATTTTATTGAAAGTTATCTATAATATTAAAAAATCATTCACCTTATTTATAATGTTTCCTGGATGCAGTAAATGCTCACTTTACTGAGGCACTATAGGTTATTCCTTTGAGAAAATGGCCTGGAAACTACAAGCATCTACCTATAGGATTTTTTTGTATGGGAACCTGAAGGTTTAACGCTTTAGTACTGTCTAAGATTTAGAAGGAATGTTCTACCTATTACAGTTGGAGTACCTTTAGAAAACTTCTGTTAAACAGCTGTTATGCACACATATATTTTCTGGGTATTTATCTAAAGATATCCCAGATTTGTTCCCAATTTTTGTGGCACAGGTTGACACTTTCAGCATGTGTTAGACTGTTGTGGAGTCTGTGTTTGTATAAAAAGCAGGAATAGATTCCTTGCTACCACTTTCTTCTAGCTAGAAAATAGCATGGCTAAACTACTACTCAATGAAAATATGGCTTATAAAGGTACTACTTTGGCCTAGGTAGCTATCATTTTTCAGTTCAGGACATAGATGGTCATGTCTAGCTCTGGAGGAGCTTGCTGTATGGGCTTCTTGTCTCTCTGTTTTAGCTGGTCAGTGGGGTGTACCTTAAAGGGTCTTAACCACAAGCAGTTTACAGGCTGTAAGATTTTAGCACTTACTTGTAAGGTTCCAAGCCCATGGAAATTGGATGAAGGCTTTCATTGCTTATCTAAATATTGAGAAACAATAGAGAAAGACCCTGTTTCTGTTGAAGGGAAATAGGCAGATCAGCCGAGCTCTTGAGGAAAGACTACGGGGTTCCCATCTAGGCCTTCTCTGCCTAAGTGGCCTGAGGGGTCTGTAGCTGGGGTCTCCCATGAGTCATCATATCCTTTGATTTCTTGGTGTGGACGTGACAACTAGCTACTGAAGATAACCAATTACATATGGCAATGTAGCTTTTTCCACTTTCACTGAAGAAGACAAGGTCTGGTCCTCTGGTCTAGTATGGGCAACTTTCCCACAGAGTCAAGTAACATCTCATGAGGTTCTACTCTAAAACTGTAGTAAATCGGATACAGTAACACCTGCTTACAGGTACAGAAATAATTTGTCTGATATTCCCAATACTTTTCTTAAACTAAAGACTTGTGCATCCTATTCAACCATGTGTCTATTCTGGAAGAATGTTTATGAGCAAACAAGTGGCATTAACCTCTCTGCCTTATTTCCTAGAAAGTTTCTGGAAAGTCTAGCTCTAAGGGTCAGCAAAGGTGGACAAGAAAGGCTTCATGGATTAAGAGAATCTGGGTGGTCTTAAAGCTCCTGTCTTGTTCATATTTTCTTATTTTTCCTTTCCTCCCTCCCCTCCCCCCCATATCTTCATGGGCTCTTTAGCCTCTGTTTGAGAAGTGTCATATTTGACATAAATATTTGATAGAAGGACTGCCTAGTAAATTGTTTGAAGAACATAATTGGGCTTTCAACCTGTCTGTCCACACTAAGCACCTAATGCTTCAAAAATGCCTTTCCAGAGGATCTCTGGGAAGGTCACCTGGTATACTGGTGAAATGAAGTCAAGCAACAGAAGTTCCTACAAAAGGACCCAACCTCTATAAATTCTGTCAATTGTGAGGCATCAGAGAAAGTGTAAAAAGCATTCTGATGTTTTAAAATATTTTTCCACAAATATATGTGTATCTTCCACTGTACTATTCCCTTTTTAATTTCTTTATTTTGTACTAATAATCAGGTTCATTTCAGTAGGGATAGCTCTCTATGGCTCAACAAAAGATGAAAACCCTCTAACTGCCCTTTTTTTTTTTTGTCTTTTTCTTTTATGCTATGTTTCTGTGATAAACACAGCTATGGGAAAATAAACACTAGTCATGTCTGAGCAAATGTCAAACTGACTGAGAAGAGGTCAGGGTATACATGAAGTGACACATTTTTTAAAATCACTGACCAATAGTCTGCTGTCATGCATGTTTATTATTTCTATATCTATGATGACAGGAAACTAGAACTCCATTTTTTCTCTCAATTAGTGTTTTATGAGCCTAGTAAGAATTCAAAACTAGGAAAATATATTAAAGTGATATGGAATTGCTGAAAATTAGGTTTTTTTGTTTGGGATTTTTTTTTCTTTTTTAAAGGTTGTTAAAGCTTTTGCTCTTCTGTGTGAAAGAACTGTGTTTCGTGTGTTTGTGGATTTGGTAATACAACAAAAGAGGAGAGTTCTGATACTGAAGTGTAATAAGGGTAAAATGGGATTAGAACAGACAAAAGTGAGCTTAATTTTCTCATTTACAGAATTGGACCATTTCATATGGCAGCATCATGCAGCACATAATGTGAAATATAATTAATGTTGAATTACAATGGAAGTGCTATAAATATACAATGCATACATGACATCCACCAACCCATCAAATAACTTTTTTTTTCTGAGAATAGGCTAGCAATTAGAATGGATGCCAAATGGATTTGTAATGAAGGGGGACATAAAATACAGTCTTACTCTGCTTATTGTCACAGCAGTTACCTAGGCTTGTTTTTTTATTCTAATGGTGGTACTGCATTATAAGCGGTAACATTTTGATCTGAATTTTGTCTGAAAGAACTTTTTTTGATAGAGATCAGTGCCTTCATTCCTGCTCTTAACATGATACAGAACATGGCAAACATACATTGCGGGAGACTGATGCATTAATATTATTGACATTATTAGTGTCATCCTCAATGTATTGAAAAAAAGAGAAAGGACAACATCAAAAGGTGCAGGGATATTGTATTTTATAATTGCAGTCAAGCTTTTAGAGTGATTACTTGAACATCTTTCTAACATTACCATTTTTTGGAACTCAGGTAATGGTACTGTAAAGCTCAAACCACATAGCACCTATCCCTCAAAAAATTTTAGGCTGTTTTTCCATTTTTCCTGGACAAAAATGCTTTCAAGCTAATTCTCTGTGTGTGTACGTGTATGTATACGCACACACACACACACATACACATATATAGGTATAAAGATTCCTATGAGAACACCCTTTACTCACTCTGTAAAAGAACCCTACTATCTGATTTTTATTTGAAGGCTAATGGAAACTTTTGAAAAGTAGTCAAAGTTCACGTGGGGAACCTAAGAGTTTTGAGAGATGGAAACATTGTTCATAAACCTTGCCAAAGATATGGTATAGTAGGAGACAGAGATGATGATTTGAAGTTAGTATCCTGAGAGTTTTGTATTCTTGTGTATAATATGAACTCATTGGCAAAGTTTTATATTTTTTTGTGGCCATCTCCCTGTTTCAATTTTTATAAGCCAGTAAAATTGTCTTTGCTACCTATAACACTCATTGGTATTATACAAATCTGGTTTTTCTTTCTCCAATTATAAAATGTATTACTTTGTGAGGAGCCATAGAAGATAAAGAACACCACCACATGAACAAACTATAATGACTTTACTGTCCAATCTCAATGTAAACAGAAGCAAAATGTTTCTACTTAGGGTAAGTTTATATGAGAGATGACCTTAGATATTATTGCTGTCAAATGAAATGCCAAGAAAAATAACTGGATTTTATTACATCTTTTCTGTTTCCTTTTCCTATTTGCCAAAGTATAGATTTATTTGAATCATTTTTGCAGAACGCCGAGCCATGTCCTTTTCTCATTCTTCTGTCAAGTATCTGGGTTTTTTACAGCTTTCTTTATTTTTTTGTTCTAATCTTTCCACACATTCCACTCTATCCTTTGTAAAGCATAATGGCATTGCAGTTTGCTGTTGATTATTACTTATCCAGAAAGCTATTTATTTCCTCTTGGTGCATTTTCAGCAAAAACCCTGTTCGTTTTTCTCTTTGACCATGACATTGCTTACTGTGTTTATTAAACAACTTGAGTACTTGGATTTTCCTTTAATTAATTTTAGAATGAAAAGTGAGACTTTAGTTACTTCAAATAAGTTACTTTTACTTAAGAGAATCATATATATGTATATAATGCACAAACATTTCTCTGCATTAATTTTTGTTATGACTATGGAGTCTAATTTTTGTAAGGGATATTTTCCCAAATACATGAATACGTATGACTGAATTAAGGCTTAATCTTTTTTGAACTTCCTTTGGGCTTTTTTTATTTTTAACTAGATATACAAGCTGTTTCACATGTAATTAGACTCATGTGAGTAATTTTTTGGTGCTTATATGTTGAGACAGCATCCACAGTTCTTGGTTGTATTTTTAGGGCATTCCTTATGGCTTTCAAGCTGACCATTATTAACCTTTTTTTAAGCTCATTTGCTGGAGTGTGGTTTGGTTTTTTTTTCCTCTTA
This sequence comes from Manacus vitellinus, assembly GCF_001715985.3. NCBI lineage: Eukaryota > Metazoa > Chordata > Aves > Passeriformes > Pipridae > Manacus > Manacus vitellinus. Next base: position 22,016,180 of record NW_021940864.1, on the reverse strand, counting down.
GCTTTTTTGGCATCGCATATTTGGGACTATTTAACCAACCCACACAATGCACACCTTGTTTGCACGTATGGACATGGCATTGTCCAACCTTTTTAACACAGCAAAATGGATAATAGATCAGTTAGGAGGCTCCTTCATCCAAAAATGTAATTGACTATTGGCCAGCAGCATTGTTCTTTTGATCAGAACAGTCCTCTCTTTCTCCATAGAATTGACTGGGAAAGCTTGAGAGGTTCAGTGTTGACAATTGCAGGAAGCCTCAAAAAGCTGTGAAGATTTACATGCGCTGCCAGAAGAGCTGTTCTCCCTCTGTCCCTATGAGGCAGAGGACAGCAGGTCATTGGAATTTCAGCTGCAGTGCTCCATCTTAGCTCCCAGCTAAGCAAGCCATGGAGTTTTTCACAGGCAGATGACCAGTTTGAGTTTTGTCCCGTTCAAAGCTGTTTTAATCTAATGATTGGCCAGCCCTGAAGGTGCCTGTGGGACTCTTGCTGTGCATAGGTGCTGTCTTCATTATTGACATAGATGAAGGGATCAAGTGCACTCTCAGCAGATTTACAGATGACACAAACCTGAGTGCTGTGGTTGACACACCTGAAGGATGGAATGCTATCCAGAGGGAGCTGGACAAGCTCAACAACTGAGGCCATGGTTATTTTGTGCGGTTTAACAAGAGCAAGTGCAAGGTGCTGCACCTGGGTTGGGGCAATGTCTGGTATCAACACAGGTTGGGGGTTGAAGAGATTGAGAGCAGCCCTGCTGAGAAGGACTTGAGAGTGCTGGTGGATGAGAGGATGGACATGAGCCAGAAATGTGCACTGGCAGCCCAGAAAGCCAATTGTGTCCTGGGCTGCATCAAAACCAGTGTGGCCAGTGGGTCGAGGGAGGGGATTTTGCCCTTCTACTCTGCTCTTGTGAGACCTCATGTGGAGTGCTGCATCCAGCTCTGGGGTCCCCAGCGCAGGAAGGACATCAGCCTGTTGGAGCAAGCCTAGGGGAGGTCCACCAAAATTATTAGAGGAATGGAGCACCTCTCCCATGAGGAAAGGAAAAGAGCTGAGAAAAGAGAAGGCTTAGGGGTCACCTAACTGTGGCCTTCCAGTACCTAAAGGGAGCCTACAAGAAAGGTTGAGAGAGATTATTTACAAAGGCATGTGGTGACAGGACAAGGGGGAAAGGCTTCAAACTAAAACAGAGTAAGTTTAGATTATATATTAGGAAGAAATTCTTTACTGTCAGAGTGGTAAGGCACTGGAAGAGGTTGCCTTGAGAAGGTGTGGATGTCTCATATGTTCAAGGCCAGGTTGAATGGAGCTCTGAGCCACCTGGTCCAGTGAAAGGGTCTCTTTTAACCCAGGCCATTCTATTATTCTATGGTCAAACCCAAAGGGGTTTGATTTCCCCCTTGGGGGATTCTGCTGAGGGAACTGCATCAGTAGCCAAGATTTCTGTACTCACTAAAAGGTTAGAGAGTTTCAGTGCCATAAGGACCTTGCACACGTATTCAGAGCAAGCAGAAAACATCCCCAAACTACACCAGTTATTTTTAAGCTTTGTGTAGTTGTTGTTTCATGGTATTTTAGAGTCTGATTCATCCTTTGTGAATTTTGGGGCTAACCATCTGAGAGTGGTCAATAGAAAGAAATGCAGGAAAGATTTAAGAACTTTAATGTGGTCTCTGAAGGACACTGCAAATAGCTGTTCTGGAGGGGAAGAAGTGAAAGAGAGAGGATTTTCAGAAAAGGGATGGTTAAAGTTGGGGAGGAAAAAATCCACCTACCTCTTAGGAGCTGACCTCAGAGTATAAGGAGGCTGGCAAAGGAGAATCCCAGCAAAACCACCTTGACCATGGCAGCCGAGTGGTGAGGAGAGCCTACTTAAAGACAAGTATTGATTTTTCAGTTGCCATAAGCAAGAGGGATGTTGCAGAGACACGATGATTTGTATGGTGCATCTAGCTGAGATGGCCATATATGTGAACACAATTTTTTTCCCCTACATCTGTGTGTGGCTTCATGTAATCAATAGCAGTTAAATAATTCTCATAGAAAAGTTGTTCTGCTGATTTATATGGTGTTCCATACCTATACTAGTCTGGTATTTAAAATAGAATGTAGCTAAGAAGGTTATTAAAGTTATAAGATAATACAATATGCGCATATATAAGTTAAACAGAGAGAAAATGTGGCCATTTTTATTGTTGCAATCTCACATTCAGTATAGATTTGGGTGTGGCCAGAATTTGGTCCTTTGCTTTTTTTGCCCACACACATCATCTGTGTTTATAGGTGTGTCAGAAAATGACAAACATTCCTGCTTATGTTGAGGTCTGCTTGTGAGATCCTTATGGTTTTATTTCTGAATGAAATAAATGAATGAAATAAATTTCTGAATGAATGCGTTTTCATTTTACCATGGAATTTAAAGTGTTAAAACTGACAGATGTTAGGGAATATGCTCTTCTATTATGTAAGGTAGAAATGCAGAACAAAAAGTTTGTATGCCACAGAAAAGATTTCTATACGACTTGTATCTAAGTTTTTGTGGAAGAACATGATTTGAACAGCCTGGAGGACAGGCTGTAGGCAGGGATGGGTTTAAACACTATGGGTTTTGAACAAATCTGTGTTCTTTCTGTAATTAAGCTCTTGTCCTTTGGCTTAGCTCATCGTCATGCGAGTGTCTGAGACATCTTGACCCTCTCTAAGAGGAAGTGTTGCTTTGGGAACTGGCAGGCATGCCCGTAGCCCTCTTCCTTCAGGAGCAACAGGGAAAGAGACTCCAAGAGTTACTGGGGTGATACCAGAGAGATGCCCTGAGGCAGTCACTGAGCTGGGATACATCTGCCTGGGGACTTCTTCCAATTAGAAAGGCAAATTTTGGTTCATAAGTAACGAAAACTCCAGGACCTGAGATAAAACAGTCCCTGTAAAACAGACCTGTGTTTGTGGTACAGCACAGTCTCTGATCTTGGGTATTAGTAGTATTTTAGCCCTTGTTTTGCATATAGTGATGATCAGATTGATGGTCAGGTACACAGTAGCATAGTTTTCATCCTCAGAGCATGGGTGTGGTACAGGAGGCTCCTTTCCCAGAAGCTCCTTAGCTACCTTCTGCCAGATGGCTCAACAGTTCCTTGGGAAGATAAACTCCAGTGGTACCTGATAATGCCTGTAGTATGTATAATAATGAGTTTGGGATCTCTTATAAAGGGTTTTTCTTTCTGCTGACTACTTAAAGCTTACCTCAAAGGGATTTTGGTAAGTGTAGTTGCTGCAACCATGTGCTTCTCACCTGAACTGAAAAAGTATTGTGGGTTTTGTGATTTCTTTAAATTTTAGGAAAATTAGAAGACTACAGAGCTTGTCCAGAATTTACTGTAATGACGCTTTTCTTATTTTATAGGGATTGACTCAGGTCTATTGTTTGTAATCAAAAATCACTATCTTCCAAAGAAAGATCCAAGCAAAACACTCCTCTGCCTCCTTCATTTCAAAGAACTAAGCTCTGGTAGCCGAACAAAGTGTGGGATGTCATATAATTGCAGCTTATGGCTGGAGTGTTTTGTAAGCTTCCTGTATGTCAGATGTACAAAAGAGATAGGGCATGCATTTAGTGCATGTGTAAGTGTGTATATACGTGGGAGTTGGTGCAATGCGGGAGAGGGCCTCTAGAGCTCTCTCTTGCTGCATTTTTCTCTGTCAGGGTTTTGAACTGTTTACAGAGTAGGACAACAGAAATGTGTGGGGTTTTTTGTTTGTTTTGTGGTGGTGGTGGTTGTGGGGTTTCTTTGGTGGTGTTTTTTTTCTTTTTTTAACCCCAAATGGTTTGTATACTATATGCCCAGAGGCACAGGGAGAGGTGAAGGTAATGTTGACATTGAAAACTACCTCTGTAATGCCGCAGAATAAATATGAACATTTGTTAGTTAACATTATGACAAATCCTACAAATAATAAAAGGACTAACTAGAGTCTACTTCAAAAGGGAAACTATTCAAAGTTCAGAACTAAATTAAGTAAGAAAATCATAGAAAGTAAAAAGAAGGAAATAGGGGCAATGCAATAGCACAGTCTTTTGGGGGAAAAAAGTGAAAGATAAGTGCTAATATATCAGTAAAGAATGTGAATCAATAGAGTTGTTGTGACATCACTCCCCTTCTCCCCCAGAAATTATAGAAAGGAAGCACTACTAGGAAGAGAAATAATTCAGCCACCTTAGACAAAAGTTTAAGCATATTAAAACAAGAAATTGGAAACTTTGTAGAATGAAAATAGAAGAAAAGTATATTATATTTGCTACAGAAAAAATCTGAAGTTCCTATCCTAATTGTTTATTATTCTGAATAATACACAGTTATTGAAATGATGCAAAGAGGCAACAATTGGTATCCAGTTCCAGGAGAGATGTTTGTAATCCATTCAAGCAATGGCTAGTTGTCATAAAACCTAATACAAGAAGACATTTTTATACCATATAATAAGCAAAGTCTGACCCAGTAGCGTGCAGATGTCATTGCAATTTTCGTTCTGAACACATTGAGAACATTTTTTCCTTGCATGGATGCAGACTGTCTCTTTGGGAAACTTCGTCCTTCCTCATGCTGTCTAATCACCATGGGAGTCAAAAGTCTTGATTAAGCTACAGCACCTTTCATATGGCACAATGATCAAACTTTTGCTGGGAAAGCCTTGCTCAAATGTAGAAAGTATTCTTCACTGCATCTTGCATAGCCAGTAAAGTATTGGCCTAATGAGAAAACTGCAGGACACTTTTCACTGTTAGCAAAGAGGTGATGGATTGAGTTGTAAGGGTCAAGTTTGTGATAGAATTTGTTTGCTTCTACATTTTAGTTCAAAATGGCTGAAATACCTTAAGAGAGCTGCCAGTAGGGATTATGCATTTCTGCAGGGTTTTACCAAGTGGCAGCTGGAACATATTCCTCGTGTCCCTGGAGCTCCTGGCTACCTTTCTGACCATCAGGTGGCAACTCAGGCTGACCTGCTGTAGTTGGCTACCAGCCTCCCAGACTCGAAGATAGAGGCCATGACACTGGGCTGCAGGTATGTGATGAACAGCCTGTGTGCAGAGGACCAGGATTGGGCCAAGACTGTCTTTTGAGCCTTGCAATCAGAATGTGATCTTTGTCAAGTCTGGAATCCAAATACATATTGTGTCAGCAAAGCTGTTAGTCTAGGAGAAAATCTCAGTAGTCTCTCTTAAAAGCACCATGTTTCCTCAATTTTCTTTTAAATCTAAACACTGAGGGAAAACATGAAAAGAGGCTTCTAACACCTTTACTTTCAACCCTACAAAATGGAGCATTAATCTTTTTCAGGTCTTATAACTGCAGCTATATAAGAATGGTATCTTTTTTTGCCCCATAAATATTATTTCTGTGTTACCATATGATTTCTGTCTAGGCCATAGAGAATTTTAGTATTTTTATTCCAGTTCACACTCCAAAATATTTGTGCATGAAAGCCTCTGTTTGGAATCTTAGGTGGGTTTCTGGTTCTGAAAATGAGCAGAAAAGATTATACCACTCATAAAAGATAAAAACTGGGAGCTTGTCAGGGCCTTGCCTAGAATTGACTACCATTTAAAAATCTCATTAAATCCCTCTAAAACCACATTACTTTTCCTGAACAGAACTTCAAGTATTGTAGCTGCCAAGTTTTGTATAGAAAGGAGATACTCCTTGTCAGTGAGAATGCTGTCAGTGAGAATCCTTAGGGCTTGGCCAAGGAATGAGTGGGTGTCTGTGGGGTGTCTTTTGTGTCCCACACATAGGGCATCAGAAAAGAAGGAAAAATTTTCTAGCTAGTGTTTGGGAACAGCAGCTCTTAGTCTTCCTGAAGCTTTGAACTGTGTGCTAGGTGAGAAATAGTGTGATGTCATGGCAACCCTGACTGGGCAGCCCTTTTTTTTGCTGTGCCACCCTTGCTAAGGATGGACAGCAGAGAAGATTGATCTCCTTTTATGTCTGGAGTCATCCCATCCAGCTTCAGGCATGCAGCTGAGTTAACTTCTGGCAGTTTAGCTGTAGGAGTGGGACAAACCCAAGGGGTAACTCAACCCACCAGACCTCACCTAGAGACACTTTCCTTACCCTGTTTGACTGAGCAAAAAACCGAGGCTAACTTTGCTCCCTGACTTAGGTGAGTCAGCAATATGCCTAAAGTAGGATGCAACCAATCTGGGAGTTAGCTGGGACACCACAGTGGTCACAGGTGACTGGGAAGAGTATGTGGAGAGGTGATCTCATAGGCATTCCCAACAAGCAGGCAGCAGGTGAACTCAGCAGTGTTTGGTAATGTCAACAGAGGTGATGGGTGCTGAACTGTCAGGCTTGCTGGCAGCTCTCAGGTGATATCATGGCCATGTCCAGCTTGTTGAAAGTGTCTGTTGTTTTTGGTGTGGCCATGACATACCATGCCTCCTTACCAACAGAAGTAACAAAATAAGTCATGTCCAGTGCTGCAGATTGAGCAACAGACTGAAATGTGAGGTGATGTCTAGCTTTTAGATACAACCATTCTTGTAACGCCACAGTTTCTGTGTAATAGTGAAGGTGAATGACAGAAAACTGACAATCTGGAGACACTGCATACAGAAATTTGTGAGACAAATTATGTTTATCTCTTGAGTACTGTCTGTTAGTACTGTCACCAGACTTTCTGCTCTCTTTTCCATCTGATTTTCAGTTACATGTTTGAAGCAACTGTGTACTTTGGCTCAAATCTTTTCCTCCTCAGACCAAGAATATAATATTTAAGAACCAGCTAGAGATCCAGATGAATCCATGGTTGCACGGCTTTTCTGGACCTGGATATCCTCTGTTAGAGGAGAGGTTTTTATCTAAGGCTTTTCAACTATATTATTACATACTACTGTTTTAAAGTCTCATTCAGTAAGCATAGTATTGTATTCAAACATGATTGAGTATCTTTATTGTGGCCATGAAATAAATGCTCTTTTTTTTGGGAAGTAATGACTGTTCAGCTGGAACTAATTGAGGATGCTACTTTTTCTTTTTGCACAGAATACCTTGATCATTCCCAAGCAGCCTGTATTTAAAGTATGGCTGTTATGTCCCCATGAAGATTTTTTTTCTAAAGTTGCTAATTATGTGCCCATCAGAATAATGGAAAGAGTAATTATCCCTATAGTGCTTAGTGACATTGAAACCTCCATTATTCTCTGATTGGAGTTGCATAATTACAGATAATTGCTGCAAGTATATTGTCTGTTCAAATATAGCTGTACAATAATTACCCTATTTTAATTAAATATGTTTGGGATTTAAGTGGTTCTCTCTTCGTTTACTCTATTAAAAAGAAACTTCATTTAGGTATAAAAATGCTGTATGTTACAAACTAACCACTCATTCAACACATCACCAATTGATTTCGCCTAACATGAATTTATTTGTTCTTTTTAAAAATTACCCAAATCCAGTTAATTAAACATTAAAAAAATAAGCATCTCTGTGTCCCAAGGCTGGAGTTCAGAATGAAAATCCCAAAAATATCCCTTATTGCAGATGTTGTTTTAAAGATGCTATTTTAAAACTTCAGCTTTCTGAAAAAGACAAGTTCATTTTCCACATGTAACCAAAAAGTTTTGTGAACCTCAGCACTTTAATTTTTGAAAAATCCCCTTTAACGAAAGACATACATCTTTAAGAAGCCAGATGCTTTGTTTCAGAAAGTAAAATTGGTCCAGATTTAGCATCCACTGAATGCATGCTCCGTGCTTTTTGATCTCAGGCTGCTGCTGACCTGATTGCTAGGGAGGGTTTTTATGCTGATGGCCCTTCTTCATCCCCTCATGTGGGGGAGCTCCTTTTATCAGCTTTTTCATGCTTGGTCTGAGAAAATGTTGGGACTGCTTGCTTGTGCAGGGAACATCTGAGGCTCATGGCCCCTCTCCCCACCTTTTCACAGAAAGGCTTTTCACAGACAAAATTTACTTTGTACTATATACAGCTGTGGCAAGTAGAAAAGTGTACATAGTGAATCTAAATGGAGCTAATGAGATGTATGAAGGACTTGAGTATCCTGAAAGACCTTTTCCTTTAAGATGTGAGATCAATGCAGGATTCATGTAAAATGCAGGACATGTAAATTTTAGCAAAAAGAGAGCAGGAAGTTGCAGGGAACAAAATCAAAAGTGATAAACCTTCCACTTAAGTACTGATGTATGACCTTGTCTAATTTACTTTGGATTAATGACAACTTGAACACACTGCATTGCGAGTGGACTGTTCAATCTCATTCTACAGTGCATTGAAGCAATAGTGTTACATATACTCAGGCTGAATATTTAGATATATCGAGTGGTCTTACACTAAGCCACAGAAGGTCTTCAGTTTAAAATAATCATATGGTCAAAAGAGGAACACTGAGTGCTATGACAATATGTTTCTCTTTTGGGTATTGATGTCTTATATAGAGGTAACACTCATTAGGTTCTAGTTGCACACATACTGGTGTAAACTTTTAATTAGCGTGTTTACCACACAGATCTAAGTATGTGAGCTATGAAAATTATAAAGAAGCAATCTGAGAACTAGGGATTTTATTTCAAAATGTTATGTGTGAACAGAATCATAATGAATCTAAGCAAAATACTTGGAAAATAGCATCAGCGATGTTTCTTTAAGTAATTTCACATGAATTTGTATTTCTATTCAGGCTTAATTTGCCAATACAGATGGAAGGAGTATTTAAAAGAGAGAAGATAATTGCAATAACTATATTTTCTTCTTAAGGATCTTTTCTTTGGTGTTTGGATGTAATTGGGGAAGATCATGGTCATAATTATGTTTCATTCCTGGGTTTGCTGTATTTTATAAGTTAATTACATTCAGTAGAATACTATTTTATTGTAAGCTTCCTCATTATTACTCCAATCTGAAAAGATATAGGAGTGCTTAGCCTTATATGCATAATTGTATAAATGATTAGGCTAAACTTTAATAAGGACAATTCTCCAAGTTTTTTGTTTGTTTGGTTTTTTGTTTGTTTGTTTTGTTTTTGTTGGGGTTTTGTTTGTTTTTTGGATTTGTTTGTTTTGAGGTTTTTGTTTTCTTTTGTGTATGTGTGTGTTTTGGTGAGGATTTTTTAATATTTCCATTCCTGCAAAGGTTTAAGCCAACATTTACCCTTAAGAAACACTGATGTTGATGAGAATTGCACATAGCTGCTTTTAAAAAAAATCCCACTAAGCTCTTCCCTTCACCTTTAGGCATTGAATCATTTTTGATGACCTGGTCTTGTTTAGATCCTCTTGCAAAGGATTGTCACATAGAAGGGCAATATGATATGTATTTCAGAAAAATGAAACAGGACATCTCAGTCCCTGTAATTTCTTGTAATTTGTTTTACCTACACAGAGACCATTTCTGATGACGCTATTTTTGCCATGAATAGGAATTTTTCTGGGGGTTGGAGGTGAGAAAAGATTGGTTCCAAGGAGAGTTTCTCTTCAGATTTCATCCAGTGATGAATGACCTCATAATGACATGTTCTTAGAATTCACTATTGACTCAAGTCAGTCATGAATAATTTGGAGGAAAATGCCACTTTTTAATTTCTTAGAGCAAGAAAATGTGGATTGACTTCAAGATGGCACTATTGGGAATTGCTCGGTCCCAGACAATGTCTGACATGTAGAATTTTCCTGGATTTTCCTTATCCTGGGTAGGGACTCCCTCTTGTAAGTAATGAAATCAATGGGCTACGTGCTGATAGCTAGTAAGAAAGTCTGTGATGCTTTGTGACAAATTACTGGCTTGGGTTAGTGGGTTGTGCCTTCCCAGTGGCAAATTACTGGTTAGTAACCAAGAAAGGGAAATAATGACAGTTTCTCTCAAGGTAGTGTCCTACTGAAAGTTGCATTTCCCTAAAAGAGGTTGTTATAGCTGGAATCTGTTTATTGTTAGAAGAAATATCATTTAACTGTTTTTCTCAACCTCTTCCTTTTCCCCCTTTAATTAGTATGATCTGCAGGTTTCAGCCATCCAACTGTGCAGACTATAGTATCTAGTAACTTTTCAGACAGCTCTGCTGTGTCCTCTTTGGCTGCCCTTAGGGTCTAACATATGGTTTGTTAGAATTAGTCAGGTATTTGTTTAAGAAGCCTTTCAATGGGTTTCAAAAAGAGAAAGGTAACATTGCAAAAAAGTTAAAATGACTGACTGCAGATTAGACATATCTGGGAATGGAACATTGTGCTGTATGACATGGTGCTAAAACTTCTGGAAACAGTGTGACCTTAGTTAAGGTGGTGTGAGTACATACATTCCTCTGACTCATTCAAGCTGAAAAGCTATGATTTTTTTAATGAACCAAATCCTTCCCATGCTTGCAATTAGTGTTTATTCACTTCAAATAGTGTTTGTCCCCTTCAAAATCACACAATGTGGTATTATTTTATTAGCAGTAAAATAAGTGACTCCAGGCTGTTTAATGGAAGTGGGTAATATGGTGAACATTTCTTTTTGATGATATACTCTTGTTTTTTTTCATTACAAGAGCCAAGAAAGCAGGCAAAAGGGACAGATTTTAGGTAATGGGATGGTATGGCCAGTTGTTTAAATGGGTGCTGAGAATAAAAATCTGTGAAGGAACAAGACTCTGATGTTAAACTGGCACTATAGTGACAAGCAGTATCTAAAGTTCTAGCTATTGTAAACTAGTCTTTTTAGGGTTTAAGGTACTGTTTGAGGCTTCCATTGAATTATCATGTTTCCCTCATCAAAATTGGATTACCAGCTTATTCCGCCCTCCAATTAATTTTTCTACTGCTTTTGAGCAACTTTGTCTATCATCCCTGTTTCTACTGGAAAAGGTATTAGAGAAATTCATCTTTACCTTTCTTTCTGTTTCCAGAAATTGAGATTTGCGTAGGGTAGGCAGAAAGCGTTCTCTAAACTGGCCCTGTGCCTTGGGTCCAGTGAAGTCTTGCTAAAGTATTTTTGAAATGCAAGATGTACAGTTTAGGACAGTACAAGTAGCCGCTTGTCACGTTGCTTTTTCTTATTCACTGCTGTTTGTTGTTCTTGTCCTACGTTGATGTCACTCTGCTTTTGTCTACAGACAACGGCAGAAGGGAGTGGTTTCATGAGGGTCTTCTACGATGTCTCCAAGACATTGCAAAGACATAGATACTACAAAATGTTTTAATGTCGCGCACTAGATTTGAAGATTGAGCTGTAGACATATAGTTAAACATACTGGGATTTTTTTCTAGAGTTTTTATTAGGTTCAAGAGCAACAATAAATTCCAGTGTTTCCATTCCCCATCCAGCATTTCAAAAATATCAGTGAAAAATGCTAAAAATATTTTGCAAACTAGAGGACTATGAGGAAGAAAAGCAATAAGCAGATAATGCAGAAATCCAGTCAACTCAATTTCTTCAGGTTTTCTTTTGGTGTGTTTTTCATTGTCTATTTAGATGATAATGTTTATGGAATACACAGTGTTTTGTGGTGCTAATACCAGCAACCTCAGGATTAAATTTGCGTCAATGTTAGATAAATTGAAAATGAGGAAAAGTGAAGGGCATGTGTGGAAACAACAAAAGGAAGCTTGGCTTCAAGCATTGACAGCACTGGTCAATAAAAACCCATTATTCTCAAATAAGTACAATATGAAAATGCAGAATTTCTTATGACAGAGGTATTCTTAGAAGTGCACCCCCAAATTCCAGATAATGAAATTTGGTCATTAAGCAATGAATTTTGAAAACTTTATCCTTAGAAGTATGTTAATATTGCTGAGACTAAGAGCACAGAGACAAATTCAGAGGAGATGAAGACAATCACAAGAAATCCCACAGTGGAATGTAAGCAGAGAGCAGTAAGTAGAATAGTTGAGAAATAAGGAGATAGGGCAGGCTAGAAATTTATTTTCTGTAATGATTTCTCAAATGAAAAATGTGGTTCCTCAATTTCAGTTTTAGCTAATAGAATTAGAAATGTGTGTTTTCACTGTATTTGATCCAAATTCAACCATGTACTTCAGTTAGATGTTTTTAATTAGTAAAGTAAAGCAAAGCTGTCTTTGAGTTGCACTTTTCTTTGACGTCCTGATCTTATCTGGTGACTGGGTTCCCTGATGGGCTGTGCCTTCTGTCATGATGCTTATGGCATGGTAATTGTGGGTTTCACACGCCTGTGCACACAGTGTGGATGGAATCAACTACTCCAATGTTACAGTGAACAGGATTTTCTATCCCAGGCAGAGGAGTGGGGTAAAAAAGGATACAGCTTTGCAAGGAACAGACTGAAAAGAACTGCCACCAATCTGCACCCATCCCTGGGGTTTTGAACCAAAATCCATCGACTTACTTTTGTGAAGGTTACAGAAATTTAGTCGCAGAATGAAATCTTGGCAACTTCATGCTTCTGTTCTTTTGATTTTTCTTCCTAATTTGAAACAGAATGCAGTTTTGAAATGTTGTGTCTACACTCAGTTCCTTAAGGAGCAAAAGCCGTGACAATAAATGTAGAAATATGGCTGATCAACAGCATAAAGATATGTCATGAACTGTTCATTAAACTGAAAGTAAGACTCAGTCTATTTAGGCATCTTTGGCATTCACAGATCATGAGTACCTGGACAAGTGCAAAATTGTCTATTATACACAGAGCCTGTCTATTGCAGCTTCTTGTATGAGATTTGCTGGAGCAAGAAATAAAATTTGATTTTTAATGAAATAATTATAGTGAATTAAAACAGTGTTGTGAAGTGAAACCATTTAGTCAGAAGTCAGGAACAACAGCGTATGATTGAGATGATGTGCCCCAGGACTTTGTGTCACATGAACTATCCTCCTCATTGGTTGCATAAATCTTCATAAAACTCTCCATTGAAGACGTACCAATGTGAACTGTAATTGCAGTTTATTGATAGGGAATTTACAAAGAACAAAGATGTAAATGCCTAAATAAATTATTCTCAACAGTTATTTCTACTTGTCAAAAACATTGCAAAAGAAACTTTGAAGGAGACTGCAGTCGAGAATTTTACTTTCATCTAACTGACAAAATGGATTTCTTTGTGTTTCTAGATGAAAAAAAAATTATAGTTATTTACAGTAGGTTTTACAGGTCTCTGAAATTGCTGTTCTATGACAGTAATGCATTGCTGACAGTAAATTTAGGAACATGAACCTATTAATCCAACTAGGGAGAAAATGTACACTTTTTTTCCTCTCAAAAAAGAATATAATACTGATTCAGTATTTGCATGCAAGTTGTTATGTACAAATACACACAAATATGTCATAGAAGAAGGAAATAACTACTTCTTCTATCTCAAACTTATTCTATGACTATAGTTTTATTCCTGGCCTTTTTAAAAAAAAAAAATCCATTTAACAAGTTTAAAGGGTTCATATCCTTTTGGTGGTCATCTAGTAAACTGATACACTGTGAGGTGTTGTAAAAAATGTTATACAGTAATAGAATTATACTGATCTCAAAATCCATAATGTAGAGGAGGGCTGTATAAGGACAAGTTTGTGGATTTTCAATTAGTATTCTGCATGTGCCCATCAGGGAAGATATTCTACTGTTTAGAAATAAGGGTTTAAAATAGGGAGAGCAAAAATACTATTCTGAAAATATTGTACAGGTTTTGCTCATGTTGCTGTTTCTTGCTGGCAGTGGACCAGAAATTCAATATTTTTAATGAGTCTGATGGACATTTAGAGTTCATGTTTTCATTCTCCCAGGGTAGTTGTATATTTTTTGAAAACAGTAATATAGTGTTTTCTGGGACCTAGCAAAGACTGATAAATTCATTCAAAAGCAAGAAAGGATTTAAGACTGAGATTTTAACTCTCAAATTTCAGGACTTTCAGATTTATTTCTAAAACTAAAATAAAAAATAGTCAGATTGGTTTGGTATAGAGCCCCTATCTGAAGTTCTTATTACTTTACTAATTGCAACAAGTTTTTATTGGGTTTCCAGTCTTAATCATCAATTTCTGCTGGCATTTTCAGATAATAACGGTTGATAATAAGTGGTGATATTAGAAATTCCAGTTATGCAAATTCTGTCTGGCAGATGTTGTTGGTCTGGCTGTAGATTAGATGAAGGCTAGGTTGTCATCTGGCATGAACAACATATATTTTAATTGTTCACTTTGAATAGATCATTTATTTTCAGGGTTGTTTCCAAAAAGGACATCTGGGAATGCCCAATTCTGTTCTGGGGGGATTTCCTCATTCAGTACTGAGGTTATGGTTTCAGAGGCTTAAGCAAGTTTGGTTTTAGAAAGGCTACTGTAAAACTGCTACAGCAGTTTTACATGCTGTAGGCTGTGGTATCAAGGGTTAGGACTGTTGCTGGAGATTAAACATAATTGTGTGACTAGTGAGGCAGTAGGACTGCTGATCCAGCATTAGGGTGGGCTGGTACTATATTATAAAGGCCCCAGTGGGTTGGTTACTGCTGTGCTCAGCATGGGTTGATGAGCTAGGTTTGCTGTCACTGTCCATAGCTGCTGCACACATTTTGTTTGGTGTGTAGGGAAAAAAATACAAGTAAACTTGTTTTTCAAATAAGCCAACAAAGTAGATATAGACTTTCTCTCTTCAGAATATATCAAAGATACTGATATGTTATAAAACTGTCAGGCTGAGCTCCAAGCTCCTAATTGGACATTCAGCCAATAAACTTGTTTAATTAAATAAACTATCATGAAGCGAGGAGCTGAGCCATGATGCAAACATTCTTCTAGTGCATTTGTCTAGAAACAGTGTCCTGGAGGTGGTACCAGTATGTCCAAGTATTTGGGAGGGGCTCACCTTGCTGGTTTTTTTCTCCTTTGTTTTATGTTTAGACAAATCCATTCACTTCTGTGCTTTCCCACTTGCAATGGCTTGTTACATACAAGTTTGTGTAAGAAGAGAAGAGCTTCTGTGTTGTGTTGTGAAATTTCCATTCTTAACAATGGCTGGATAGCCATGCACATGTTTTATATTAGAGGATTTATAGCATTTTTATATTTTACAATTAAATATTCCACTTTTCTTGATGTAAAACTTATGAAGAGAGGATGATACAGGAAATATGTCTAGCATCATTTACTTTTCTGCACTTAAATTTATTACTCTGTGTATAGGCCTCTTAGCAGGCTGATCCATGACTGAAGATTACCTTGCCATTTAAGTTTTTATGAACCAAGCTGCCTGCCTCCTTAGTGTGCTAAGCAGATCTACTCTTAAAAGCATTTATTTCTAGGAACATATGGAATTCCTTTTTGCTGGGATTATTCCATTGTGATTCACCTTTTTGCTAATACTTATCTGTTCAGGATAGTGGAACAGTAAGAGTACTGATGTAAACTGGTATTTGGGACTCAACCTTGCTTACATAGTCTTTTAGACCTTGAGTCAAAAATCTGCAGGCTCATGGAGTAAAATCATGTAAAACCTCTGTAATGGGAAAACTTACACTAGAAGGCCTTGGAAACTTCATATCAAAATGCCTTTAGAGTTTGATGCTGATCTGAGAAGAAGACAAATCCTGCTCTTGACCTTTGAGCTGAAATGTTGGGTGAGTTTTGAGTATTCTGTCTTCCCTCCTGTTTGCTGTGTCGGTTTAGAGTATAAACTTTGGGGGGCAGCAGCTATCAGGAATATGTAATGCAGGTCCCTTAGCATGGCAGATTGACAATCTCATTGAACACTAGGACATGTAAGGCTGTGGATTTCTATTACTGTTTGATCCAAATTAACAGATTGTTGTTGCTGATCACTAACATATTATTTTCTTCTCTTCTCCTTGCTTCAGAATGTGCCATGTGTCACTTTTCTTTTGCCAGCATTGGTGGTATCTAATTACATGCTTAGAACATGCTAGGTTGGCAAAAAATAGTCAAAGGGAGGAAATAAAAAAGGGAATTTTTAATGCCAGCGTGACAGTGGTCTGGGAGGGCTTTTCTGGGTGATTGGGAAAATCTGAGAAAGAAAAGAACAGGGTTATTAAGAGAGGAAGAATAAAACCTGCTTTCAGCAGCAAACTCTTAGTTCAGCTCCACTGTAACGATAAATTGTGTAATAGGGATGGTGAATTCAAGTGGTGTTTCTCTCCATTTTTGGTTGCGCTGTGTGAATAGCTTCACATAGGTCACTAGAACATTAGCAGCATAATGTAGTGGTCTAAACTCTGCTATTGACACAAAAGACATTAGTGCGAATTTATTTCAGCATTTGATTGCTTTTATTATCAAATTCAACATTTATAATCGGTAAAGTAGCAATATAGCTCACTATTTTCCACATCCTCATACTTTCGTCATGTCTTTGATCTGGAAAAATGCAAAGCAATGTGGGAGATTATTAAGAAAACTCACATTTAACAATTCCTACTTTTATTACTCTGTTGCACTTTGTTTTGTGCAGATTACTGGATGAGAGACAGAAGGAAAGGAAAACGAATTTTCCAATAGATTATTAATTTTTTTTCATCTTGTTGAGTTTTTATTGGAGTTTGTGAATACAAGCAGGAACAACAGAACTTTTGAAAATATCTGAACTTGGAGTTTAGTGACCATTACCACTGACTCACATAACAATTCTGTAGGAGTCATGGAGAGCCATATGGATATTTCCCCCTTAACTGAAAACTAAATCCAGTTTCTGGGAACAGATGCTTCTTTGATGAGACTCTGCCAATAAAGAGTGGCAGTTTAGCAGTGTTGTGGGCTAACTGTATTCAAAGAGAAAATCAGCAAACCCAACATGGCATCAAGGATCAGACTGAATTTTTCTGAGATCAAAGTAGTGAAAAATTGCTTTGAAACCTTGCATAGACTGTGCAAATTAAAGGTGTGAGTATGTTGCACAATTAAATGATCTGAAGATGTATTTGGACAAGTTCTAAACAAACAAAGTGAAGATTAGATAGGGAGGTAGTTCTCCCTGGACTAAATGTCCTGCAGAAAAAGGTAATATAACTCTATGCTTTTGATATTTGCGCAACTCTATTTAGCAAGTCAGGAAATAAGTAGTATGCCAAAAGTGTCAAGGTTGGAGAAGTTTTTAAAAATATGCAGCTAATCTTTTGCCTTCTAAAGTCTTCTGCAAATCTTTGTTTTGAAACTGTAACTTTTAATAAGTGTAGGAATGGA
This sequence comes from Manacus vitellinus, assembly GCF_001715985.3. Classification (NCBI taxonomy): domain Eukaryota; kingdom Metazoa; phylum Chordata; class Aves; order Passeriformes; family Pipridae; genus Manacus; species Manacus vitellinus. The sequence continues at coordinate 21,999,028 of NW_021940864.1, read as the reverse complement.
AAGTCATTGAAAGAAGTGGAAAGATGTGTAAAAAAATTGTCCAGAAGAAGGGTAAAGAGCCAGTACTTTATAACATATCCTCCAGGTGTCATCACAAAGACAGATGAAACTTTTTCTGTCTTTTGGCTGAAGTTTGACAAGTAAATTGTTCAGTGAGTGTGCCGCTGGAAACAGTAATACTATGCACTAAGAGCAACTCTGTATTTTCAGTGTATTTTCAGGTCTTTATTGTTTGTAAACAGAATGAGGGAAGTCAGAGGACAAAATATTTGTTAGAGAGCCATGATGCCAGCAGGTGGGATATGAGTTGGATGTAAATGGCAGCAGCCTGTGCTGCCAGCACACTCCCAGAAATGCACATATCACAGTGCCAGCCAGACAGTCTTTATGGTCTTACTGAAACTTCTGAATATCTCCTGTAGATGAACACACTCTATTTTTCTTGTTACTGTGAGAAAGGCTGCCAGTGAACCAGTTCTTACATTGACGCCTCATTTTCTGTGTTCTTCCAGTGTGCAGTGCAAGGTAAATCTGTGTGCTTAATGTGACAATTGTGACCTTTACTTCTTCTATCTTGCTCTTTTACCACTAATACAATTGCGCTGCAACTCAGTACCATCAGTATAGGGCAGGACAGTAGAGCTGCTTGGGAGCTTGACAGTGTGTTTGGTTCTTGTTGGAAGATGCACACTTGACAAAACAAAAATATTATGGGAGAATTTGGTTTCCAAGTTCTCCAATTTGAAAGTTTTACAGTTTTAAATTTAATCCAGAGTTCCACAGTTAGGAATATTTGTTATATTGCACTGAAAAGGCTTAAAAAATTTTGCTCTGCACAGCTACGTATGTGTGGGGTTTTATGATCTTCCTCATATATCTAGGCAGGAAAACTTTGCCACATTGCTCCTCTAATATGCCATGCTTGAACAGCTAGGATCAAATTGACAAGGAACATAAAAAAAGCTGAGTCACGGACAGGAGTCACAATTCTCAAATGCACTGTGTAGTAAAGCTAAGCTAGTGTGATGGCAGAAAGAGACAAGCAAAACCTTAAATGTGTGAGGAATCCTGATCTCAGCAAGGAGTAACATTTCTTTAACTTCCTTCAACTCCATTTGCTATGGCACCAACTGCTGCCTGTTACCTGGGAAATAGACATTAGATCAGCGTTTACCCCAAGAAGTTTCTGATAAATTAAACGCTCTCTAATCTGTTTTTATTGTTTATGCTAATCTGTTTAAACCAGAATATGCTTTTCTCGAACAATTTGCAGGAGTTTCTTTGGGGGAAGATTGGTAGGCTGAGTAAATCCTCTGATGTTTTCCTGAGGAAGGTGTTGCTGGCATCCTGACTGTTTCTAGCTTAATCTTCACATAACTGCAGGGCCTTTTCTGTGAGGTAGTAGCTATCTTTTGCTTAGTCTTTATGGTAATGCTGTACATATGTAGAAGTCAGTACTGCATGCTCCAGCATCAAAGGCAAAAGCTGATATCTCTGTGATGAGGTACTCACTAATATGATACACATCTCTGACAAAAGGGAGTTTTAATAGCAACATCTAGAGATAAGAAGCGACAGGGTAATGACAGTACACTGGTCTGTTCCTACACAGATAATGGAGGGAGTATGGGAAGACAGTACATTATTCACATTAAAAAGCCCTAAAATGACATTTGTACTGTCATTTCTTTAATGGTTCTCACAAAATAAGAAAGGCAGAAAGACAAAGCACAGGTTAAAGAAGATGTAAAAATCTTATAATTACGAGGCTACACTGTCCTAAAATTACATTTTATTAGTGCTTAAAGAACTTTGCAGTTTGGTAATTTCAGCAGGCTTACAGTGCAGTCATTCAGCCTGAAAGAAGCACATTGTCTTCGATTTAGAGAGGAAGTGTCATTTTGCAATTTCATTCAAAGACAGAAATATAGTTTTTAAATATCTGACTCAGTCAGTTCTATTTAGTGCTAATGAGTGCAGGTGAAATGACTGGATGGAGTCAATGAAATACCACACCACTGCTAGTCCTAACCCTTTTGAGAACTGATTTCTGAATCTAGGATCATTATTAGAAAACTACTACTTTTTATTACAAAAGTTTGTATTACCATGCCTACCTACAGACACAGAGGAATGTTACATGTGCTACTCTTGTCATATTTCTTGATTTATTTCAGTAGAAGTGGCTGACTTGAAAAGAAAAATAATTCTGAAAATGTAATCAATTTTTAACATAATATATCCATTGCAAGATTATGATTTGATAAAATATACTTCTAATTAACACAGATTTATTTTTTTATAACTAAGGTTAAATTTTTGGCATAATACTTTAGAGTTTGCTCTAAACATAGTCTACTATAGCAATATTTTTTCATGATTAGCTAAAATAAATCATGTAACAATGTATTTCATAGACTGCATAAGTGTGCAAATACTTCAAGCTTTGAAGATTTGCAAATACAAGACTACACTAATCCTCTTGCTGTTAAATTGTGTTCACCATGCTACTTAAAAATAACAATATTCAGAACAAATAAACCCTATAGTGACAGAAGCATGAGTGATTTAAATTTTCGTTTGCTACATTAAAAGTTAAATTATTTTAGTCAAGACTACCACATATTTTTGTTATCTTTATACCATATAGAAAAAAAATTCAAGTTTAAATTCTCTTTAATACACTTTATAACTTCTCCATTAATAAATCTACCTGTCTTTGGACTTCAATGCACCTTGAGCCACAGACTGTCATGTAAAAGAGAAGCTGAAGTAGGGAAAGATATGCTTTTACTGCAACAGAAGAAGATCCATTTGATCTGTAAGCTTTCATCACATCATCTGTGATGTTGCTTTTGAGACTGGTGCTTATTACTCATTTCCATAATTTGGCAATATTGGCCATAAACATTTACTTTTTTTTGACTTAGAACAAAATTTTAACCCTTAGGAAGAAGTGACTGTAGCAGGTTTTTATTTCTGGAGGGCAGCAATGCTTGATATTCCAGGAGAATGCTGAGGAAATGGTTCCTGTTCCTGTAGAGAGACCCTCCAGCAGGGACTGCTGGTAAGTGCTTTGGAGTTTAGGTCTGGTAACTTGCCTCAGTGTTGTCACTGCCTCTCCCTACTGCGTTATGTGGTCAGGTTTAGCATTACTTATTTCAGTTCCTGCCTCTAATGGCTCTAAGGGTTACTGTCACTGACTACGTCTGCTGCTCCAGAAGGGCTTCTCATATGCAGTCAGACAACTCTGTGAGTGAGAAGCAGGTTGTGTCAATTCAGAGGCATAATCAGCAGCTGGATAGGCTGAGTGTGGTATACCTTTGATTCCCCTGACTCTGCTGGGGGAAGGAGCTCCTGGCAGGGTTTGGCTCTTTGTCTTTAAAAAAACAATCCTATCAAATGAGAGCTAAAGCTCATTTTTAAATGCTGCCTGTTGATAAGTGCACAGGCATTCCTTGTCCACTTTATGCAAGCAGGAAGACTGTTTTATTGATTAAAAAAATCCCTTCCCCTTCCTTTTTTTTTTTCTCCTCAGTTTCCTAAAGATTTCCTTTTCTAATTTAAGAGTCAGCACGTCTCTTCAGTCCCATATCCTCAAAATGCTTCAAGGACAATAATTGATTTTTACCTATAATACACACACAAGTCACCAAGATATGAGCATCTTTCCCTACACTATTTCCTTTATCTCACCTGTGCTCTTTGACCTTAATAATTCATTTTCACCTCTGGAATGGCTTTCATTTCCAAGTGTAAGACCAAAGCAGCCTGACAATGGGGGACATCCATGGGATCCATGTGCAAAACACCAAGATGAATTTGAGTAATTGATATATACTACTGCCAACTTGATGGACAGTTGCATACTCCCAGGTGTGTAATCTGTTTGTATTTCATTTAGTTTTGGCAAATGGAACAATATTGAGTTTGCATGCAAGGTTTAGTAGGGGGAGGGCTACACGGGTTATTTCTGTGAGAAAGCTGGCAGAAGCTTCCCCTGTGTCCAACAGAGCCAGTGTAAGCCAGCTCCAAGATGGACCTGCTGCTGGCCAAGGCTGAGCTCATCAATGTATCTGGGATACATACATACATCTGTATGTATCTGGGATAACATATTTAAGAAGGGGGGAAAAATTACCACACAAGAGCAATTGCAGTTGCGGAGAGGACAGAAATAGCCTTGCAGACCTCAAGGTCAGTGAAGAAGGAGGGGGAGGAAGTGGTCCAGTTGCCAGAGCAGAGGTTCTCCTGCAGCCCGTGGTGCTGATCAAGGTGAGGCAGCTGTGTCCCTGCAGCCCACAGAAGTCCATGGTGGAATGATGTCCACCTGCAGCCTGGGGAGGACTCCATGCAGGAGAAGGGGGATGCCTGAAGGAGGATGTGACCCTATGGGAAGCCTGAACTGGAGCAGCTTCCTGGAAGGACCTGTGGACCCATAGAAAGAGGAGCTCATGGTGGAGCAAGTTGGCTGGTAGGAATTGTGACCCCATGGGAGACACAGGCAGGGCAGTTCATGAAAAATTGCAACCTGTGGGAAGAAACCACATTGGAAAAGTTTGTGGAGGACTGTCTCATGTAGGAGGGACCCCATGCTGGAGCAAGGGAAGAATGTGGAAAGTCATTCCCCTGAGGAGGAAGGAATGGCAGTGACAGTGTGGGATAAACTGACTACAGCCCCCATTCCGTTGTCAATTTGTGCAGCTGGCGGAGGGAGGAGGTAGAGAAAATTGGAAGTGCAGTTGAACCCAGGAAGGGAGATATGAGGAAAAGGGGGTTTAAGATTTAGTTTTTATTTTCTCAATATCCTACTCTGATTTGGTTGGCAATAAATTAAATTAATTTTCCCCAAGTCGAATCTGTTTTGCTTATGATGGTAATTGGTGAGTGAACCCTCTCTGCCCTTATCCCATGAGCTTTTTGTCACATTTTCTCTGCCCTGTCCTGCTAAGGAGGGGAGTGATGGAGTGGCTTTGGTGGGCATCTGGTATTCAACTCAGGTCAAACCAGCACAGGGACAATTACCACGCAGAGGAACCAGCTGTTTGGAGAATCTTCTCAGAGGTTTAATGGAGAGATAGCAATGTCTGTTACACTGAAAAACTGAAAGGGCAGAGTGCAGATGTACTTTTGTTCAGGTTTGAAATTATCCTAAATCTCTTCTTTGGTGTCCTTGTATATTTTATTCTGCTACCTAGATTATTAGAATTATTGTATTATTCTCTTTTGTTTGTAAAGTAGCTAGAATGATTCATAGCAGAAACTTATTTCAGCGAATGTAGCTGCATTCATAAAGGGCTGATTAAAGAAACAACTGCTAAATGTTAAGAAGAATGAGACTGTTGAATGTATAATGCACATTGACTTTAGAGATTTACTCTTTTTCCAAGACAAGTTCATGCTGTGTTTCACTGATTACTGAATTATTAAAACCACTATTGATTTATTAATATAACCAGCCTACTTTATTGTATCCACTTCATAGCTGTGTTTTCCAAAGTTACTCTTTCAAATGATACAAAATATTGTTTTCAATAAGTTGCTTTTCCTCTTAAAATCCATTTCTTTAAATGTGGAAGAATCTTGGATGTTCATTTGGATATTTTCACAGAATTTATAAAATAAACCCAAATGGAAATTCTAGCCTTTCTAATACAAAGTCCAAATCTGAAAATACATTATTACACAAATGGTCTTGTAAAGTGAGACATATTATTTAATACCGGTTCTACATCTGGTCTTAAGGTTCCAACTTAATGGAAACTGAACCTAAGCAATAGTTTTGCTATGTTTGTATCCCAGGAAATCATTTAATTTTGCATAAATTGAATCAAGAGGAATAAGGACAGTGCTCATATTTTAGAAGACACTAAAAATTTCACAGGATTGAAACTTGTCTCCTAAAGTCAGTAACAGTGCCCTAAATCCTGGAGGTCTTTATAAGAAAGCTTCCAGCTTGAAATGTGTTTGTCCAAACTACTTTGTTACAAGAGAGATTTAATAGGTTAAAAGAGAACTGAAGGTTGAAAGGAAATAGGACAATTTTCTTTTTCATGGGTGAATGTGGGAAAGAATGAGATAGTATCAGTTTTAAACCTACCAGAGTTATTTTTCAAAGTTGTTTGTAGACATGGGGACCTAATTCAAACCCACTGAAGTCAATGGCAATATTGGTGGTTTCAATGGAGATAGGAATGGGATTTCTCATTGTTAGAAAGATGAAGTTTAGGTTTAACTATAGCTCACAGAGTACAAAAAATAGTTGCAAAGAATTTCATGGCTAGTTTTTTTGTGATTTGTTTTTTTGGCTTTGACTTTTTTTTTTTCTTTTTTTGTTTTTCCTTTCCCTTCTTCCAGTAAGCAACTATCACTTCTTAACAGGAAAACCGACAAAACCAAACCTCCTGAGGTGCAGGGTACTTCCTCACAACTTGTGCTCTTGGTGAAAACCATGTATTGTACAATCTTCATTGTAGTTCATCAGCCCCATAATGGAGAGCTAGAGTCATAGGCTGTGTGAGTTTAAAGGCTGTCAATGCTCCTCTGAAGCTGTCACACCTGAAAGACATCATGTGGGACTTAAGGAAACTAGTACGAGGATGGAAGGAATGGGTGCTCTTCTGAAAAAGAGCATTCCTCTTTCAAACAGGTCAGGGTTTGTTTGTCATTTGAATATATTTATGAAAATGAATGAAGAGTAGGACTGCTTATTGTGAGTGCTGAGAAGGCTGCATATTCCTGGCCCTGGGTTAATGTCCTCCAGTGGACCCGTGGACTGAGATAGGTTTCTCACATTTGTAGTGACAGAGACAGCCTTAGTCCTCGGCAGCTGTTCCCATAGGAATTGGAAATTACAGCCACAGCAGCTGCAGCCACAGCTCAGCCCATTAACTTAGGTTGCTTCAATTTTATATTAATATGCTGGGCCTTGTTTTGCTGTGAGTGCATGTTGTCTGTTCTGCAGCCTCTGCTGTGGCACAAAGAGCAGATAACAGGGTGGGACAAACAGGTGGTTACAGGCAATTCTGCTAACAGCTATTGAGCCATGATGGTGTTTAGAAATGATTGGCCTTGGGAGCTTTAACAAGAGATCTTACTGTCATTTAAAGTCCTCATTGTCTCTTGCAATCTGGCACTTGGAGCCTCTTCTTCATTTGTTTGGACATTTCACCTCACTGTGGTAGCACTTGGAGTTTTAAGGCACATGTCCTGTACAGTCAAGACATAGTAAGTTAGAGCGTGATGTAAAACCACATTAGTAGAAGTGCAGTCAGTTCAATGTGGACCCTCTCATTCAGAAGCAAACTACCCATCCAGGAATCTAATGAGCTTTAGCTAATGTGCTTTCACTTTTCAGCCATCTTTAATTAGTCTTTCAAGTCCCTGTGTTTCTTAATCAGTGCAGACTTCAGGTCTTGTGCATCCTACCCACCATATAGTGCATACTGGCTGTTACCAGAAAGCTCAAGAAAGAGTACAGATCAGCACAGGCCCTCCCAAGTGGAGAAAAATATTGCTGTCTACTACTATATGTGGTTTGCTTTAAAATACAATTAGGTTCCCTCAGTGGCAGTGTGGTATGCTCTCTATATACAGCTTTGGAAGCTGATTTAACTTCAGTTATTAATCTCAACAGCTGTTTATGGCATTGTATAGTACAGCTATAAGAAATAAAGATTATCCCTTAAATAAGTGTAAAGATATGCAGGCAGCAAAGTGCAGTATTCTCATAGCAACCTAACCACAGATATGCTATACTGCTGTGTAATAGACCCTACACTTAGAATGAAGTTTAAACGCTCTTTTCTCTGCCAGTATTTTGTGGGATTTTTTTTCCTGAATTTCCAGAAAAGTGAAGGTGACCAGAGTTCTTCCTGAAGACTCAGAAATTTGGGCATAGAATTAAGATAAGTAAACTAACCCCTGCTTAAAATTGTGTATTTTATAATATTGACATTTTTTATGTTGGGAGAGGTGATGACAATATTTGTGAGATAATAAAAAACACTTCTGCGGCCATAAGTTTGTGACAATTTCTGTTCAATGGATGAGTGAAATCTGTGAAACTTCACCTTTTCTAGAAACTTGACTTTATCTCATGGGTAGTCCCCAGGGTTCAGTAGCACCAGAGCTTCTGCATGAACCTGGTGTCTTGTTCCAGGACACTTTCCTCTATGTGGCTTTTTTCCAAGAAGCCTGGAGCAACAGAATTATTTTTAAGTGTTGTGTATATCTGTCAGATTTTATTGAAATTTGGTAACCATTAAAAAATAAATGAGATTGACAACATGCATTATTGTATCAGTGAGAATTCTATCAGTATTGTTGTATCTGCAGGACATTACATAAAGAATTACCAAGTGCCAAAGTACAGATAACTCATTGTATTTTACAAACTGGCCAAGGGATGAAGGACTTACATAAAAAAAAATGTTCAAGTAGCTTTACAAATGCAGATGTTATTTCCGAGCATTTTCCTTGTCTGTTTGTAAAATGTTCTCAGTTTATAAGAAAACATCTGCTATTTACGTGTTCTGGGTGCTGCCCTCCACAACCATCCGCTGATCTGGGCATTGCATTGGCTCCTTTCCTCTTCACTCTTGCTGAATGAACCCCAACCATGCATTCAGGGATACCTGGGAAAACTGTGCTCCTAGCATCTTCGTACAGGTGTGTCTAGGGCTTGCATGGGGCGCACAGTTTTGGGGATCTGCAAGAAAGGTGGCAACTGTTAGTGAGAAGAGGCTCATGAGTAGCTTGTCAGTGAGATGAGGAATGGAAAGCAGTAAAATCTATAAGTAGTAGCTAAATTGCACAACTATGACTGAATACATCTAAAAAGGAGGTCTATTGTGTAGGAAGGTGCTATTTCTAGAGTCTTGTTTTAAGCATACTTGTTTTGGTTAGTCTCAAACCCACTCAGCATGGGTTTGACTTTGCCTCAGACATTGCTGCTATATTACGAATGTTTCACTTAGGAGAGGGAGAACTAGAAGGCAGCACATAGCAAAGAGAAAAGCAAATGAATAGCTATTGTCTTATGAGTAAGGAAATTTAGAGGAAAAAAATAAAATAAACATAGTTTGTAGCCTGCTTGTATCAGACTAGCTTTTACAGAATTTTTTTTTCTATTCCTAAAATAAAGCAGAAGTGTTTAAATTAAACAAATATATATAAAATTAGAATAAACCTTAACCAGTCTACCTAGATGAAAAAGAAAAGAAAGAGTGAATAAGGTTACAAGTACCACCCTCAAAGCAAGAGTCTTCAAGATGCCTGGCTTTGAATATAATTAGATAAAATTTATTATAATATATTGGTGGTTGGGTGAGTTGGCTGAAAAAAATCTAAGAAATCTAAGCATAAATACATTATCTAGTCCTAAGATTAAATGAGAGAGTAACCACTTTTGAAACCCAAAGAAAGTCCGGTAAAATTTCTTTTGTATTATTTTCCTGTTTGGTGTGAATGGTATGTCTTAGCTTTTAGAAGCAGCTATTAGTGTGCAGTACTGATGAATAGCAAATACTAGGCTTATGCTTTAAGAAGGCACTTATGATGATCTTGGGGTTTACAGGCTGTGACCTCACCTTCTTTTAGCACACAATAAATTGCTTGAAAGTATAAGGCAAAGGAGACTAATAGAAGACTTTGAATATAACAGATACAAATTAGAATGTTTTATGTCTAAAGGAAAATAAAACTTGTCAGATGTGCTGTAGTTCTAAGTGCATTAAAATATGGCACTACTTTATTTTTACATTTGAAGTCTTTTAGAAAATTTTGTTGATGGTTTCTTGAAACAGGAGGAGATGCTGTGATGAAAAAGTTTTTAAGAGACAGAGGTATCAAAAAACAGCTTGAAGTTCAGAAATATTGTGTTAACCACTAAATTCACTGTTCAGTCTCCCAAACTTGCTGGGCTTCAGCAAGCAAGACAATGTCCTTCTCAGTTGTCTTGCTGGGGCCAAAAGGCTATTTTGTGTATGGAATGTCTCATTGTAAGTATAATGAAATTTAAATAATTGATTTCTTAAGTTGGTCTCCTGAGATATACTAGTGAACTGGAAAGAGGTTTTCTTTACGACTTCTGGTGCAGAAAACTCTGTCATAGTCTGACCTTAGCTGAGAGAAGTTAAAAGACTCCATTTCTTGCCGATTTAGGGTCCCACAGTCTCATTTTTCAGCAGATGTTGGAAGTTGTGTATGGCTATTCCACAATCTATATAGTTACTTGACCTATCTCAGAGTCATATGACTGTAAGAATATAGAATAATGGGCTGGAAAAAAGGAACAAAAACCAGTTTCTTATTCCAGTCATGCATCCCTTCTTCCATCAGAAACAATGATTTCTTTCTGCACTGTGTTGGCAGATGAATCCTTTTGTATTGCTTATGAACAGCTCCGCATGTGTATCTTTAAAGGAAAAGAAATCCTTTCTTTCCTAATCTGCAGCCAAATTGCACAAAACCTTTCTTCAGCTTAGATTGGGACACCAGAGCTTTTCTGAGTTAACTGTGTGGTCCCTCAGACATACAAAAGGCCCTCGATGCCCACTCAGTTCTGAGGTGTTCCTCTCCTCACTAGCTCCTGTTTATGCCTCTCTGTTCGTTACACAGACTCCTACAGCAATCTGGTCTAAGGGTGTTTCATACCAGATTGAAAAATCTGGAAGCGAAAGAAGAAAATACCAGCTCATGGTTTTCCACAAATTCTCAAGTGGAGCCATTAATTTTGAAAATTTCTGTCTAGATCAGATAGCTTGTTCCTGTCCCTTTTGAAGACTGGATCTTGTACAATAAAACCATGAGGTTTATCACCAATATTTTTCTAGTCCCTGTTTCAAGACTCAGTGCTCAAGTCTCTGGATTTTTTCCAGATGCTGCCATCCTTGTATAAACCCAAGGGACTCTGTCCTTCATCTGAATGCTTGTTGGATTTTAATTTTTATTTTCTTTCTATCTCAGTACCTAATAAGGTGGCTTATGTCTGTTCAACTACAGCATGTTACTGCCCACCAGTCAGCTAAGCCACCAGAGGCAGCACCAGTGTCTGATCCAGAACCAGAACACCCCACAAATGAATGCAACAGTCACATTTCCCCAGCTTACTACTCTCACCAGTTGAGGGCTCGAGCAGTGCACTTGATGTGATTATGAGGATTGAATGTCTCTGGAAATTCAAGAGACAATGCCACTGACCGTAGCAAATGTATCTACCTGGATACCTTACTGAGTTTGATAATTGCAAAACAAGATTAAGGGTCTGAAATGAAGTTACAAGTAAACCAAAGACTACAGCGAACAATAGGATTGTTTTTTATTCATAGAGGAGACTCAGTTTTAAGATACTACATGGGTCTAATCCCTAATTACTCAGGGAATTCTTTGTGTTAAGGTGTGAGATAATATTTTGTATGAGGCTAAGTCATTTCTGCTGGTGAAGAGGAAGAAGACAAAGCTCATGATCAGCCAGCTAGGGAGGAGGAACATGGAGCCTCACAGTGGTCAGCATTTCTCAGTAGTAGTTATCTGGGGATCACTGATGAAGTGATGAGTGTTTCTCATTCTTCAGTGCTTCCATCAGTGCTAAGCCTCCTGTATTTGCAGTGTATCTTCTCAGGTCACAGATGTTGCAAAAGTCATTTCTCCTCAGAGAATGTCAACATCATGACAGAATATTTAGCAAAACAGTGAATTGCACATGCATCCCCACCTCTGCTTATAGGCTACTTAGCTGTAGGTAGCCCATGCTGAACATGAAGCAGTTCCAAGTATGGCATATTGCCACAGGAAGGACTGTTGTGAGGCTCAGATGTGGACCTGTGCTCACTGAAACTTGCAAAACCAAAAAATTGCTGAGATGTATTTCTGTTGTCTTTGTCATGTTGAGATATGAAGCACATCTACATAGTGTAAAGATAGTCCAATGTTTTCTTCTGAAGCAGTGGTTTACATCACAAAAAGTCAGTTTATTCTTATCAAGAAACCAACCACAAATATCTTTGTGATGGAACATTGCCCACATTCTGCAGTGAATATGAACAGTGGCAAGCAATGCAGAATACCAGTGGCTTGCCCATGGTGCCTGCTGTGGCTAATTTGATGGAAATATGTAATCATATGTTTATGCCAGATCGGCATTACTTTAGCGGGTTTTTTTAGATCTTGCAGTAGGGACACAGGCAAAGAAAGGAATTGAGGAACTGAAACTGCATCCTAGAGAACAGAAATGGTCTTTTGTTTAGCCAGTGGAAGACTGGATCTGTAGTAGTGGAGATTCAACATTGCCAGCCTATGCACTTAAACACCCAGAGTTGAATTTTTAGTTTTTTTTTTTTTTTCAGATCTTACACTATCCAAAACTGTTGCTTTTTCTCTGTAGGTGATTATTTCACATTCTGTCAGTATTCCCTCACCCTTAGTCTTGGCTGGCCTGCTCTGTCACTGTAGTAATGACTGGCTACTGCACATAAGGCACCAGGGTTTTCTACTGGACAGCACTGTGTCTTTAAACTTCTGAGAGCTAATGTGTTTTCTGCTGGGGATCATTTCTGCCTGAATGGTATTTCTTTTCTTCAAGCTCTTCAAGCTGTATACTTGGTCATTGAAATTATTTTTCATTGCTTCTGTTTTCTCCCTGGGAAAACTGTAACAGATTGTCTTACAAATGTGTCCTCATGTTAGCATTCAGATTTATGTGCAAGCATACACACTGGCATGTGTAAGCTTCTCCCAAATGTTACTGTGAGTAAACCTTCATCCATCAGCAAGCTCACAAGCAACCAACACAGGTCATGAACATCACTGAACTGAACAGATTTCTTTTGTCCCAATATTGTCAGAGAGTTTCCCCAAAGTTTTTAAACCACCAGTTGCAACCCACAGATTTTCCCAAGGGACTACATTCAGAGTTCCATAGTTACAGAGTATACCTGAGGTTTTGAAAGCATGTGTTACCCAGGCAGCCCAGCTGTTCAATATGAAGTTTTCTAAGGCTATAATTGAAGGATTTTTAATTTTTTTTTTAACTTGCAAGAAGCATAAAACGTCAGATGAGAGATTGCTGTTCTATCTATCTCTGCTTGAATTGGTTACTGGTATCTGCTGTGATTCTCATCCTGCCAAATAATGAGAAGTGGAGACGGTTGAGAACTGACTGACACTGCGTACAAATTGTTAATGTCATTTCTTCCATATGCCCACGGGCATTATTTCTGAGTCTAAGCAGTGGTAATTTATATTCACTGCCTGTTTGTCAAACTGGGAAAAAAAAGAAAAAGATGGCTGAAAACTGTTTTAGTACAGTTTGAGGTTCTGCCAACAGGCAGCAAAGTCACTATTTCTGCTGCAATATAGGATGCACAAACACACAATGACCTTTCTGTTTCTTAGGCTGTCCCCTTCTTTGGCATTACTCAGGAATGACATGGTCAACTTTCCCTCTTTGTCCCCCAGATCAGCAATACACTTTTGCTAGAGGAGCTCAAAGGACTTTGCAAATGGCTCCACTTACTGCATCTATACCCTCGTACTTACTTTTTGGGTATGTGGATGGAAAGGTTTGGTTCTTTTCTCCCTTGTCAATATGAACACTTTCTCACTCCACCTGTCCTTTCAGAAGGAGAAGATGACAGGGAACACCAAAAATCCCTGCCAGCCATCTCTGGATGGTGCAAATCTAGATGCTGAAGTGCCAATTGGCATTTGCACTGTTAGTGCTCTTGAACAATGTGATAGGTAGGTACTTTTTTGCCTTCTTCCAACTTTGTGTACATTGCATAGTTTTCCACCAGGTAAAACACTGCAGAGGGTTTTTTCTTCTTCATTGTGTCAAGTTTGTGGAGACTGAGACAGGCTTGATTTAAGAAAAATGAGTTTTTAATGCAGAGCATAGCCAGGAACTTCCTTCCTACAAACCAAAGAAAATTTGTCATAGGTGCTGTAATAGCTAGCAAAAAGTGTCTTTGATGAATGATACTGATTTTCACAAAGATCCTGAGAGTTTGAATCTGTGTTGTGCTCTGTTGCAAAGCCTTAGTGCTGGGCTTTCTGGGTAGCAACTAATCACAACCCCAAGCCTTTTTAGGGTTAAGAATTCCCTTTTAAAAGATGTGTGTAAAATGATTTCAATATAACTGCTTAAGCCATAGCACACTGAAATTTTACAGAATTAATAAATGGTAATTAGCTTCTACGAGTATTTTAGATATACAGGTTTTTTTACCCTATAAGCACATTGGATTCAGTTTTGGTTTCAATATTAATAATCAATTGTTGAAACATCACCAAAACATCTATTAATCATTTTAAGATTTGTTAACTTTATCAATGTCCTGCTGGTTCAAATTCTGGCTATAGGTAAGACCATTGTGGTACTCTTGCCAACTATTAAAAGGCACAATTTTAAAGGCTAGTGGACATGTCAGGAAAATGATGTATTGATGGTTAGACTCTCATGACTTGATGATAATTATTTTTAGGCCAAATCAATTCAACTACCTGAAAAAGAAATCTGAATGTTAGATATATTTAAGTGCACTCTAATTCACATATGCTCATGAGTTAATCCATATACTGATAATTATATCAGCAAATCCACTAAAGAAATCCCAAGAATGAATAAATTCACATCTTTAACAAAGAACAGCTAATACTAAAATGACATTATGCAGTATAAGATTAATTTTCTCCTCTGACTTCTGATGTCATTTCTGTGGCAATTTTCCCCTTTAAAAGTTGTGCAACTGAAGTTCTTTGGTATATGGTGACGTTTGTAGCCAATTAATATTTTTTAGTTTTTTTTCCCCTCCATTTTAGCCTTCTCTTTTCTCTCTGAAGTTTTAAAAAATTCATCTCAGTTGTGTAGCGATCAAACATTTTCTTTCAATTTGTTCCAATGACACAGTTAAAAGATTTAGAGATTATTTTCCATGCTATGCTTTATGCCTCCACTTCTTCTCAACCAGATAAGCAAGAAGTGGTACAAACTAAGAAGTCTATTGGGTCAGGTCTTGGTCCTAAAGATGTTATCTTGGTGTGATAACAATATAACGTTTTTATTGTCAGAAGTTTAAATTTTTGATAAAAATAATTTGAGAGGAATGACGTCAGTTTTCTTTAATTAACTTTTTTCTCATAAAGAATGAAAAGTTACAAGAAAACTGCTTCTCTGTACTCCTCCAGAACTTTAGGTGCACATGCACTTGATGTTAACATTGTGCAATTACCTAGTATGACATAGACTCAGTCCTGCAAAGCTTTATTTACCATTGTTGATGCGCTGGTTTTGACAACTTTACTTCCCCAATGATGCCTTAATGCATGAATAAGTGAGACTAGGGCTATAACATGCTTGACCTGCCATTGTTTTTGAAAGGATCTGGAAGAGAGTTTAGAACCACGTAACTCCTTTTCAAAAGGTTAGCATTACTTAAAAGGATTTGAAAATCCACCATTGCACTGAAAGTCAGTGATGGTTAGACATTTGCATGACTCATTTTTTAAAGTGAGAACTGGTCTTCAGGTCACATAAATGCTTTTGAAATTTTTAGCTTGTATCATGCATAAAAATATTCACAAAGGAAGTTTTTAACTTATAACTGAGTGAAAAGTCTAGACAGGGTAACTGGTTCAAAGCCTTGTTTCTGGTAGAAGGCTGCATTAGTATTAAGATTTTGGCTTTGGCCTTGAAAGGCTGAATTTTTTTGGCATATCAAGGCTATTTTTCTGCATTCATATTGACACTGATGGAAACTATATATTGTGAATGGCAGTTGATTTTGAGATATTGTAAGTATGCAGTAGGCGGAGATGTTTTCCTTCTGATTTTTGTGCCAGGGAAAGGCTACCAATTGTAATACAGTGGACGAGAAGTCTGGTAGTAAAGTGCATAGCAATTTTTCTTGATTTAAGCCTAAGGGCCATGCACTTAACATTTACAAAGAAGGATATATATTTTTAACTCTCTCTTCTGTTTGGTAAGACAGTGGAACAAATGTCATATAAGGCATTATTTCTGTGAAATTAGCAGAAGGAGTTTATAGAAGGTATTTCCCTAGAACTATAAAAACAGCAAAGAAGAATGGACATTATACTAAACCCACAGGCATTTCACACTGCCACAGAAAGCAGAACTTTAGACTGTCATGTGTAATGGCAAAGGAAAGAAGCATCCACCAACCCATGAGAGTGGATAAAGGTTCAGGTACTATAGCGCTGAACATACTGTTACAGGAGTGTACTTAGGGCATCTTGGGAACAATAATGACCTCCAATATACAACCATGGTATTGGTAACTAATGTAAATATTCAATAGGAAAAAAAGGTAGAAGTAAAGGTTGGTTTTCTCAGTAGAGACCTGCTACTACATATGAGGTTCTGTGCTATATGGAATATTCTTAAAAAACATGGAAAAGGGATAGTCTGGTAGTCAAGGTAACAAACTGACAACAAATATGTGCAGAAATATCTCACAATACTAACTGTAGAATGAATGATGAAGAGATCTAATAATAGTTATGGCTCTATGAAAAGTGTCAAGTTGTGGTTTCAATAGCAGACAAAAGTGCAAACTGAATGTAAGAAATTAAAAGGAAAGAACTGAGAGAATAAAAAAGAAAACAACAATTATGATATTTTTATGACATTATTAAATCTGTGGAGCACTCACATCTTGAGTTCAGTGAATTAGAGCTGAAAAAATGCACAACGAAGAGAACATCATCAAAGGTATGGAACTACTTTAGTATAGGAAAGGACCACATATTCTAATACTCTCCATCAGAAAAACACTGCATGTCCTTTGATATTACTGATTTTTCATTTATTATTCCTCTCAGCTTCACTGGACACATTTCAGCTTTATGCCCAGAAAGACGGATACTCTCATTAGCTACTCAGAAATTTATTAGGTAACCATTGTGTAGCGCCTTACACTTAGATTAAAACTGTTTGATGTGACTGCAATCTATATATTCAGATATGGGATGAAATATTCACATCTTTTTTTGGTCACTCAGAAAAAACTGTGGCAAATGAATGTACAATGGATTGAAAAAGTAAACAGCTATGGTTTAAAGATTAAGTGAAATTTAAATATTTAAAATATGTAGAAAGACAGACTTGAAAGCATCTGCAAGAGTACAAACAGCTGGGTTTAGACAAAATTAAAAGGGCAAAAAAGAAACGCATTAAAAATGCAGAAATGTATCAATTCTAACAAAAGCCACTGTAAAATTTAAAATATGTGAGAAAAGGAAAGTTTTACAGTGCCTAAATTATGTATTAACAGCTGAGTCAAACTTCAATTCACAGTAAAAGGAAGCCATTCATAACAAAGCATGTTCCTATCATTTTTCAGCAAATTTCTGTTGGCAATTATCTGACTTCTTATTGCTTGCTAGTGAGGTGCCTAGTTCAAGATCATTGTTGAAGTTAAACACTGAGTGATACATTTTTTTCAGAATGTGATTATCTTGTGTTAGAATGACTCTCTAAGAAGAAATTGTCAGGGAGGCTTGCACTTAGCCAAGCATTACACTGCTTGCTTAATTAAAAGAATAAACACAAAAATGGTAATTTAAAAAAAATAAATATTTTTAATCATTTTTTATGTACCTGTAGCTAATTTATAATGTTTAGTCTGGATCAGGATGGAATTGCTAAGATGTGCTGGTTTGAGGATTTTTTTCCTTTATCAAAGAAAAAGTAATTTTTCATTGCGGTGACTTTCTCTGAGTTTGAATTGCTGGCAGGCAGGTGATTTGAGCATAACAGCATTTGCCTTGCAGAAGATGGAAGCCTGACTTCTGTTCTCATGCCAAATTCTGCCAGGTTAATTAACTCAATATCAAAATATTTGCTTGTTTTGTCAGATAAAGAAAAGGAAAAGAGTACAAAGAAGTCAGGATAAAGGAATAAACTAGGAATTAGCCCCTCAATATTTTCACTGTCTAAGCAGAGTGCACAAGGAAGTAAATTCAAGTCTTAAATGATTTTTCTTTACCAGACAGACCATATCAGGATCAGATATTGATTACAGCTTGCGTTTTTGTGCTCTGATGCTTTTTATTGACTTTTCTCTTCAGTGCCCTGTGATGCAGTACCTAAGTGATTGGATCAGTATATTTTCCCTTTGGGATAACACAAGAAATTTTGGACGCCTTACAGATGCATGTATTAGGTCTCTAAATATACAGTGTTCACACAAAATGAAAAAGAAATATATCATTCTTAAGAGGTAAAGATGAAAGACGCTGATGAAAATGCTTTTTTGTTCTGAAGATCTGTGCAGAAAGGTAGGAAGGTCTGTTTATAGCAGGCTTTTCCTCAGAAAAGAAACATGGCATGGCATCTGAATGTCCATGGGTTTTCTGCTAGTCTGTGCAGAGTCTGGGCTAGTTGGATGAGATGTGCTAGTATGAGCTTTATTTTTCCTTTGTTCCCTGAATTTGGTAGAGAAATATCACTGGGCTTGATTCTCTTTTATATTTGGGGTCTTACAGACCAGAACAGTACGTCCTTGCATACTCCCAGGGAGGGGGTGATTTGTCCAAGGACAGCAGATATGAACTTCTGAACACCTTAAGCTGTGTACTTAGTAGAAGCTGCATTTACTCAGGACATTAGATAGCTTTCCTGCATTACTGTTTCCTATCAAAGCAGAGTTGTTCTTGCGGGTAATCAAAGTTATAGAAATTTCACAGCCAGTGGTATACCTTTTGCTTTATTGGTAGCTGGGGAAACATTAATGCAATGTCATGTTTTGTAATGAAACGAGGGAGGAGGCACGGGAGGTGTGGGGCTGCAGGACACAGGCTAGAGCCTTTGGGGTGCTGCTGAGAATGTAACATTTCTAGGTCAATAACCACTCTGGTTTTCTTCAGTGTAAGCTAATGCTTCCCTCCTTTAGTCTTATGTAAACCAGTAATAAAACTTCTCCCATTTTACTATGTCAGCACTTCTCAGTCCTTAATATTTTTTCTTCTCAGTTCTTAATATTTTTTCTTCACCTAGGTTCTGGGAGGTAGGTAAGAACGAGTCTATAGATATAGAATGGGGGAATCTAGCAAATTGTTGAAGCAATGGCGGCTCAAGTGTGAGAAAGTAAAAAGTAACTCAGATGAAAACAGGACCACAGTAAGAACAGTTTTCATAGTTCAAGTGCCTTTTAATCAACCCTTTGCCTTTTCTTCATGATTTAGATCAGGGCCAAAGAAGAATGTAGGCAACATATACTTGAGTTTTACTAAAATACCTCTCCAAATATCCCTCCATGGACCCATACTTCACATGGTCTGTCTCTTTCTTATGAGCATGGATTAGTATAAAATATTCGGACTCAAGTGTTTATAACCCAAAGCCTTAAGATGATGTGTCATACATTTCATGCATGCCTCAGTCAGGGACTGACCACTTTCATTCTATGAGTGATCGGGAGAGAAATCGTAATTATTTGAGCAGGGAATTAGGTTGAATAGGAAAAGAGGGGAAAGCAGGCATGTGGCATTTTCCTACTGCTTTTAGGTCAGATGTATCTTGGAAATGTTGTCCTAATTTGGAAGACGGGGCCCAGAGAGTGGTGGTAAATGGCGCGACATCCATTTGATGGCAGGTCACTAATGGCTTAGTATTGGGGTCAGCATTGTTTAATATCTTTATAAGTGATCTGGATGAGGGGGTTGAGGGCACCCTCCGTAAGTTTGCAGATGATGCTAAATTGGGTGGGAGTGTTGATCTGCTGGAGGGTAGGAGGGCTCTGCAGAGTGATGTAGACAGGCTGGATAGATGGGATGAGGCTGACATTATGACCTCAAATAAGGTGAAGTGCTGAGTGCACTTGGGTCAAAACAACTCCAGGTAGTGACACAGGCTGGAGGAGGAGTGACTGGAAAGCTGCCCAGGGGAAAAGGACCTGGGCATGCTGGTTGAAAGCAGCTGAACATGAGCCAGCAGTGTGCCCAGGTGACCAAGAAGGACAATGGCATCCTGGCCTGTATCAGAAAGTGTGTGGCCAGCAGGACCAGAGAAGTGATTGTTCCCCTGTACTTGGCACCGGTGAGGCTCTACCTCAAGTACTGTGTCCTGTTCTGGTCACTTCATGTAAGAAGGATATTGAGATGCTGTAGTGGGTCCAGAGAAGAGAAATAAAGCTTGTAAAGGATTTTGAGAGTAAGTCGTATGAGAATTGGCTGAAGGAGCTGGGATTGTTTAGCCTGGAAAAAAGCAGGCTCAGGGGAGATCTTATCACTCTCTACAACCACCTGAAAGGAGGTTGTAGCCAGCAGGGGGTTGGCCTCTTTTCCCAGGCAACTAGCAATAGGACAAAAGGACATGGCCTCAAGCTGCCCCAGGGGAGGTTCAGGCTGGACATCAGGAAGAATTTATTCACTGAAAGCATTATCAAGCACTGTAAAAGGCTGCACAGGGGAGTGGTGAAGTCACCATCCCTGAAAGTGTTCAAGAAATGACTGGACATGGCACTTAGAACTATGGTTTAGTTGACAAGGTGGTGTTCAGTCAGTGATCTTGGAGGTCTTTTCCAACCTTAATGATTCTATGATTCTATTCTATGATTACTGACATAATCAAAATGTGGTGGGAGATCCTGTTATGATGCCTCAGTGTTAAGACAACAGACTTGAGATTCGTGGAGTTTTTTGAGAAAACAATTCAGCCCTCTTAACAGAAAAGTCTAAAAAGTGTCTTTGTGAAATGTCTTACACGCCACATGGAGGGTAGCTGAAAGCTTAAGAAAAGTCTTGTTGAAAGATTGCCTGAAGTCCCATTTAGTGCTACGATAGCAGAGCAACTTGTGTTTCCCAATAACAAGAGTGCAGCTGTAGGGCAGCTGCACAGTGTTGGAGGCAGCTTTCCAGTGCTCCTGGGGGTACAGGGTGACCCACCATTGCACTAATGTGAGACAGTAATTGCCCTTCACTCTCTGGCCCAATGAGAACAGAAAATCAGCACAAGCTGAATGAGCAGTGTGAAACAGCATTATTTCTTTCCTTTTCAAAGTGCCTCAAGCAGTGTGAACTGGATCGCTGCCTTGAAGTAATTTAGCGCTTCACCCAGCAAAATGTCTAAGTGTGCATTTAACTATAAGCAAGCGAATAATCACACTGGAGTCCCTTAAGGGCCCTGTGCTCATATGCTTTGCTGGAGCGGGACCTGAGCTTCCAGCTAGCTGGTTGGAATGTCCTGTGTGGGCCTCACATACAGAACTAAACTTAAGTGCATAGGCTCCTAACAACTCAAAGGATATGCTAATTCTTGCATCATTTCTTAATTTTCAGTATTTTAATCAAATTACTAGTGGTTGAGTAACTAATGCAAAATTCACTGATGCTCTAGAGACACAGTAAAGTTATTAGTATTTTTTCTCCTACCTGTTTATTTCCATAGCAAAAATATTTGTGGTAGTGGCCACTGCAAAATGAATCCCCATCAGTGCTGTGTGACGCCCCATGTGACCCTTTGGAACTGATTTTCCTGGTGATGAAAGACAAAGAACCAGAATGCCTACTGATCACTTCATAGGGAACACAGCAGATTGAGGTTGTGGTGGCAACATTGTTCATCCCAAGAGTTTTAATTTGAGCAGGCTGCAGTCAGGTGCTATGCCTGCTCTCTGGTACAAGAGCAACCTGTTCCTGTCTGCCACTCAAACTGACAAGCTGTTTCCCTAGTAATTAATTCATTATAAAGTAATGAGTTTGTCAAGTTAAAGAGGTATATGGTACTCTAAAGAAGGAGGATGAAACTGGTAACAAAATAAAAAAAAAGATGACTTGAGCTCTAGGAAGATATAGTGGGAATATATTTCTTTCTTCTATTGTCAAATCTGAATAAAAAAAAAAGTACTTTGTTTCACAATCATTAAAAAATACCTGTAGATGATATTTATAGATTTCTCTGTTCTTCAGATTTTGGTGTATATTCTACTACGGTAATTAAACTGAATATGGATTAGAATACTGGCTTTTTTTTAATATGAGATTTTTCCTAAGATTTTCAGTTCTGAATTTTTTTTAAGGGATAGATTTATTTTTCAAATGTTCATGAGGAGATTTCTTTTTAACTTAGAACTTTTTCAGATGCAATGTTATGAGTTTCTGGTGTTATCTTTTTTGTTTTGTACTTTACTTTTACTTCCCTCTTCTACTTTTCATTCTTTTCTGTAAGGAAAAATTTTAAAAAAATTCTAAAATATATAAAATAAGATTTGTCAAAAATCAGAAAAAAGAAAACTTCACAAAAGCAGAAAATCCTTTTAAACACAGCTGCGAAAAAAAATATCTCAACCAACTTTAGTTACAGTTTTGATTAAAAGTGCTCCTCTGGCCATATTGGGAAGATAAGGCTTCAGCAATTAACAGATTATCTTAAGAATGAAAAAAGACCAAAAAAGCTGTTCAGGTAGTAGGGGCTCCATTGTGGGAACTGTTATGCTCAGCAAGTGGAAAAGGAATGGACAAAGGTGTATACAATGCTTCTTCTTCAAGCGAGGAAGGAGAAAAGAGGAAACATATGGACTTGCTTACTGCTGTGAGAAGCTGTAAAAATCATCTGGTTTAAACCGCAGCTCCTGCAAACTGAGGTTATAATTGAAGGTGCTCATTCACTCCAGCTGTGAATCTGTCCCAAGGAGGGACAATTTTAGCATGGTCCTTCATAGGAAGGTGTTGGAAATATCTGACTGTGAGAGTGCAGTGTGTGAACAGGAGCACTTTCCAAGTTTGTCACTCGCCAAGTTGAAACAGTTGAATATAACTGGAATGACTAAGCCCTTGGAGCAGATTTGTAGGGCATGACCACTGAAGAGCCTTTTAGTAAACCCCTGGTGTTTTGACGACCCATAATACGCTTCTTCTGTTTGCTTACAGGTCAGTTGTGGCCCTGCTCCTCCCCTTTCTATCCCTGTTACATTTAATCAGCCTGAGTACAGTTCACTGCTCCAGATGTATTGATTCTTAAAGCAGATTTCAGCAGAACCTAAAAAAGGAAGCATAGACTGCTCCCCTCTTTTTTCTTTGACTGATGCTTTCTTTTACCCTGCATGACAAAGTGATAGATGTACTTAGTTAACTTTCTGCAAAATCATTAATGCCACCCTTACCGGTTGGCTACCCAGGTATTGGTTAAATAGCTGTCATGTGTTTGTTACTTGAGACACTGTAGTACTTTATAATCAGACCATTAATTTTCTTCCAAGGCTGGTCCTACAGAACTGGTTTGAAATGCATAGCTAAGGGAGATGAAAACTAGCACCCTTTCTAGCAATGAGATTTTTCCCATTTTTGCCTCAGATTAAAGCTGCAAATTGAAAACGTTTACTTGGAAAAGCTGAGGTAAGTGTTCCAATAAGATTTTTCTGGTGTTCTGTCTTCTATCCCCTACCCCCCCACCCCCATGATTAGAGTCTACAATAAAGCAATTTATAACTACCTCCCCAGTTCCCTTGACCCCTTATAGTACCTGAGGTCACTGTACCTGCTATATAAGTGACTGCTCACAGAAGGAGGTCATCTGGTCTAATCCCTGATGTACCCACTGAATTTCACTTTGACCCCTTTGATCCCCGTTGAATTCTGACATTTGATAAGTGCTCCTGTTAGTGTTCAGCCAAAGTTATCATCCCCAGAAGGGGGGCCAGTCTCAGGCTTAGAGCCTGACATTCTAGAGAATCCACCACCAGCCTCCACAGATGTATCTCCATTGTGATTAAGAAATATGACTTCTGATTCATCTGACTTTTGTCTTTGTAGATTACAAATGCTTTTATTACTCTGTATTTTTTCCCTGTGAAGATCTTTATATAGTAGTCAAAACATTCTGTAGTTGTCATTTTGATAAGCTAAACAATTATGAGTTCTTCAATATTCTCTTTGTAAGATATTTTCTGCAACCCTAAAATATATTGGTGAATACTTTTCTGTGCTTTACTTCATTTTTAAACATCGTTTTGAAAGTACGGAAAACAAAATCTTAGCCAGCTTTACAACCAGTCTACAAAGTGCACAGACAAAGGTAACATTCTGCTATTTCTCTTTAGTCCTCCCCTGTTTATATAGTAATGACTGGAAACTGATTTCATCGGAGTCGGAGCTCATTTACTCCGATTTCTAAAATTTGTTCTAGTCTTGTGGAGATAGACTATTTTGTGTCTTAGTATGCAGATATTCTATGTTCAGATGTATTCCCTCTTGTCAATGGAATTCAGTTAACCAGATCCAACCTGTTTTCATTTATTTTGTTATTATTTTGTAATTGTTTATAGTCTTCTAGTCCTTCTTCCCCTGCCAACTTTCTGCAGTAAAACAGCAGTCAGTCTAGTGCTAATCTGGTGAATATCCAGCAAAAATTCTCCATTTCATTAGGATTCCTCACTGACAACTATTTCTTGAATGATGCCAATTAAAGAATTATAAATCCATACAGTATGTATGTCATTGACAGTGATTAATAAAAAAAGTCAGAAGCCTCATAGTGTGGCTTCAGTTGCCTGGCATCTGTGTGATTTCCTGTGGTTTGAAGACTAGAGGATATTTAAACATTTGGACAACCTTCCTGGTTGTATCATGGATGTGGTACCTGGGAAGGAAGTTGCACAGGAAGCTCTACTCTGAGACATGGGCAGAGAAGAACCGTCTGAAATTCAACAAAAGCAATTGCAGGGTCCTGCACCCAGGGAGGAATAACCCAGAGCACTACTACAGGCTGAGTGCTGACCTGCTAGAAAGCAGCTCTGTGGAGAAAGACCTTCAGGTCCTTGTGAACAACAAGCTGTCCATGAGCCAGCAGTGTGCCCTTATGGACAAGAAGACCAATGGTATCCTGGGGTGCATTAGGGAGAGAATTACCAGCAGGTCAAAGAAGGTGATCCTCAGCCCTAATGAGACTGCACCTGGAGTACTGTGTCCAGTTCTGAGATCCTCAGTAAAAGAGAGACATGGAGCTCATGGAGTGGGTCCACAGAGGGCAACAAAACTGTTTAGGGACTGGAGCATCTCTTAGGAGGAAAGTGTAAGAGAGTTGGACCTGTTCAGTCTTGAGAAGAGATGACTGAGAGGGGACCTCATCAAACTGTATTTTCTATTTGAGTGGTACAGGGCTGGCACTTTTGAGCAGGATAGATAGAAACCTTATTTCTTATGGTACTATAAACTTCTTGCCTTCAGTGTTGTAGAGGGATTATGAGGTCCTGTGGGTGAAAAACAGAGATTAAAGACATACCATTAGAGATTGGAGTATGAAAAGTTGGGGCTATACTTTACACTGTATTCTGCATGGACATTTTGTTTTTGCGTTTCTCTTTCTCACTGTATCTTGTTTTTCTTTCCAAATTTTCTGTGCCTTTCTATTCTGTCTTCTGCCTTTCAGGGTATTTCTGCTGCAGCACCTGTGTGTTCAGCCTCTGGCAGCTCCTGAATGTCATTGCTTTGAAGGAACTGAATGTCCCTAATTTTATTTCACCTGTTCTCTCACAGAGGGTGACAGATCACAAATACAGTGAGGGGAAAAAGCAGTATGAACATTACTATGAATGTGAGCACACCATGGCACACTGAGAACAATATTGCCTTTGCTTTGTTAAAAATGTTATTTGTAAATGTAAATTAAAGGGGTCCCTCACACAACAGATTCATTAAATTAGTCTACTACCTAATGAAAAAACTTTTCTCACTTTGCTTCTTGTTTTTTTCCTTCCATTCCCTAAACCATGTTAAAATTCATTAGTATCACAAAAGTAGCGTAATTTACATAAAGGAAGTAAAGGATTTCCAAGACTCATGTGATGCTGCAAGTGTAACCACAATGGTTCCCCAATTTACTCCTTTCTTTTCAATTGTACCTGGGTTTTTATACCATCATCACTTCTGTAATGCCATGTTCCATATAGGTTTCTCAATGGAGTGTCTCTTGCCATCTCCTTAATGTCTTTCAAATGAGTTTTTATTGCTGGCCTTTCTCCTGTCTTTCTACCTGTTTAAGTGGATGCCCCCTGACAAGTCACAGACAGATGTCATGCTGCTTTCTATTGTTTTGTGGCTCTGCTGAGCTCTAAT
Organism: Manacus vitellinus; assembly: GCF_001715985.3. Lineage (NCBI taxonomy): Eukaryota > Metazoa > Chordata > Aves > Passeriformes > Pipridae > Manacus > Manacus vitellinus. The sequence continues at coordinate 21,972,955 of NW_021940864.1, read as the reverse complement.
ATGTGCTTTCTCCTTCTAATGTGTGTAAGATCAGCAAGCACTTGGCCACCATTTCAAGTATCTGCTACAGTCTTTGTCCCCTTTTCTTGCCAGGCTCTCCAGCACTCTTCCTTTTCTAACAGGTTTAAATTTCTGGTTTGAGATTTTGATAAAGATCCTTTTAAAACATGTTTTACTCATTGTGGAATGAAATAAGATCACACTGTGTCAGTGCTGCGTACTTTGCACGGCTATTCCATCTAAAAATTCCGTTGTGGATGTTGTTGGCAGTCTTAATAAAAATTCTGAATGATCTGGGCTACTAAGGTACTAGACCTGGTAGATCAGAGCGGATGCCTACCTTGGAGACCACCTCAGGTCTTTTAACCAGAAGAAGCAACAACTGCGTTTCCTGAAGCTCTCCAATATGTTGTCTTTGCTACTTTTATGATAGATGGTAAGGATTTATTTATCTGTAGTTAGTGATCTTATTTTTTATTAATCCGAATGAAAAAGGGATCTATTGTTTTCTGCAGCAAAATCTACTGCTGCATCTATTGTGCTACACATCTAGCAAAAATTTTTACATTCCAGTTAGTGACAAAGAGCAGAGAGCTAATATATGAATCCTCTTGAGTTTCTCTTTTAGTTCTTCTTGGCCTATTCTGGAATTTAACTGGAAAGTACATGAGAATGTTTCAGCAAATTTTACTCCTGTGTTGTGAAAAAAAAAAACCAAAAACCAAAGCCATGGAAAAAACTCAAAGTATGCAAGATGAGGTCACCCCTCATCTGATTGTACAGTTTGTTCCCGTTGGAAAAATTAAATATGTTAGTGCAGAATTTATCATTATGCCCAAAAAAGAAGTATGTACAGGCTGCTCAAAACCTAAGAGCAAAACATTAGGAAAAAGTCAGAACAGAGATATTTTTGTTATTGAGTTTGTCTTTACAGATTGTAAATTGAAAGGTCAGTATATGTCCCGAGTGTTTTTTCCACCCAAAGAGTGGTTCTGTACAGACATTAGACACATGTATTCTTTTGATATGGGAAGTGGAATCTCCAATATCTTTCCATTATGGAGATTATAGAAGTCTTATCTGTATGTTTTACTTGGCTATGAGCATCACTGCTCTTGAAAAGATATATTTCAATGAACAAGACTACAGCTTGAAACATTTTAGGTGCTTTTATCTTAAGCACTCGTGGTAACCATTGCTTTGTATTATTATTTTATTATGTGGCTATTTATCATTTCATATGGAAGATGTTTTTGCAACCGGGTTTCTCTCTGAAAGAGAGCTGGGGAAAAACACATAGAACTTTGTTTCAGAAGAAATCTCATTTCTTAGTCATACACATATGGAGGACCCTTTAGGAACTTAGTGCAATATTTCCCTCTCTAGTCAAATTTTCAGCTATGTGCATTATACATTTTTTTTTTTTTTTGGACATGGAAGCATATATTTCTCATTTTAAGAAAAAGAGGGTTTTTTTAAAAAATAATTTTTAATTTTATTTTTTGATAGTATCTAGAGGCTGAAATCAGAATTGGGCTTTTGTGGGCTAAATACATAGCCATGTTATGACATGATGGATTCTACTTCAAAGAATTAACAATACTAAAGGGAAGATGGGAATATCAGTTAATTTCAGCTGCAGGGAGAGGCCCTTATTTTAAAAGGTTTCTGAACCATTTCATCTTTTAATGTCCCAGTATTACCTGTCTTATCAGTGATAAATATTTAGCACTTCATACTTTTGGAAAAGGGCTTACAGACCTTGCTTTATTCATTTGTATTTTCAGGATGATGGATTATGATATGAGTCCTTCAACATTTGGTGCTGGAACAAACACTGAATCCAACCTTTCTTTTCAATAGAGAGAGAGATGCTGAAGCTAAGCACAAAAGAGCTACACAAACCATTGGTAGGAAACCTATTCATTGTTTAATACTTTGGAGTTATGCTTCTCATGTAGAAAAATATTGCTGACCTCAGGGACAAATAATTACTTATGGGAATAAATTTATTGTGTTGGTGTAAAAGAAGAATTACATTCTGGAATTCATACATGTGCCCCCAACCCCCCAAACCCAGCAACATTCCGGGCATTCTTTTTTGTGAACTATAGGCATGAACCAAAATCGATGACATTGATTTAAAATATAAACTTTTCCTGAATGGTAAGAAAACTTTTAAAAAAAGCCCACATGATAAATAAAGTGTATTTTAAATCATTAGATTACACCGTGGAAAGTATTTATAATTAACTGCTGAGGTGCTGCCAGCTTTGTGCTAATTGGACTATCTTACTTCTCCATTACATAGACAAGTGGATGACACACTTCATAAACCACCCATTCTTATTGGCAGTAATTGATGTATCCATCGATATTTGCCCAGCCGAGAATAGAATTTTAAATATCAATGAACCATTCAGCTGTATAAACATCTCTATCACAGTCCTGTTGACAAAAAAGTTGTGTTATAAACTGCACTTTATAGAATTAAATCTGTAAATAGTCCATTCAATGTGCCCCTTTTCTTGTCTTTAAATCAGTGCAAAACAAGAAAAGACAATAACTAAGCTACCAATGGTGGCATTGTGTTGGCAAAGCTTAAGCGTTAAACTGCTGCTAAACAAAGTATTAATCTCATGGTATGTGTGATTCTGTTCCCCAGACACTAGAGGTAGTAGTATTCACAGAATTCCTCTTCTGGCAAGTAGAAAGTGTTAAAAAATGTTGTGTATTAAACCTTGATTAGCAGTTCCCAAAGCTGAATTTAGTTCCTAGTACTGTTGGTAGCAAGTCAGATGTCTCATACTGAAAAATTCCACAAGTGTCAGAAGAGGAGCCACAACTCCTTGTAAATATTTTGTGAAGGAAAATTGCCAGAAAGAGACATCAGATACTACAAAACATGTACCTGCTTCCAAAAAAATATGAAAGAAAAACGGAATGGTGTATACACATTATACCCTTATATTTAGCAGAAGGAGGTAAAAACGAGATTTTTAGCTGAATCAGAAGTATATAGGATAAAGTGGGCATTTGTTCATTGGTAGTAACATCTGAAAACTTTAGTAAACATTTGACCACTAATAAAGGAAATAACAAATACCATGTTGTAAAAATATTCAAGAAATCAAATCTGACATAATGGTCTAATCATATATTATCTGTTCCCTAAGTGCATTCTTATTTCAGTTTCCAACATTACAGGCATTGGCAAGAAAAATGTCAGACATAACCACTGTTTGAGTGAGAATCACCTGCAGAGAGGGCTAAATTGAGCCATATGCATTCAATGAACTCCCAAATTAAAGCCTAAGTTAAATCTGAGTGATACCTAGACTAACCTGCTGAAGGTTGAAGATCAAATATTCTCTAGGGAATAGAGTTACATCACCATACAATTATTTATATGACAAGTTAAATGATAATATTTTAGTAGCAGCTATTTTACATATTATTGTTGTGAGTCAGAATTCAATTATTTAAAACAAATTCCGTAGTTTTTTTTCTTTTTAAGGTTAACCTGAGTTGGAGATCAGAAACTTTTTGGATTTTGTATTAGGTGATTGGTTACAGGAATGTTTTATTAATTCTGTATGTCAGAGGTTAAGTTTAGACATTAAGAAAACAATTTTGGGTTTTTTTTTTAGGGGAAACTAGTGATTTATTCAGTCCTAAGTATACCAGAACTTTAAAAACTATGCGATGAGATCTCTTCCATTTCTCACTCCTTGCATCTTCTCCATACAGAAAGCAATGATCTTCTGCATGAGGAGCGCTAAAAATTGCCTCTCAGCAAGGCCATATTTTTATATAACTGAGATGAACTGGGGTCAGAATCAATGTTAATCAGCACTGGCAAAGGAAGTACATCACTGTGAGAAATAAGCTTAAATCCCTTAGTGAACTGCATTGGAAAAAAATCAGTTCTTGGAACCAGAATGAATAATCTTCCTGGGGATTTTTTTTGGTATCTTGATCATGAAAATCAGAAAATAACCTCTCCATCCTCCAGAGAGTTATACCTGAATGCTTTTGCAGTTTTTTTTAGTTGTGCATAAGATGTTAAGATTCAGAATTCTCTGGTTGTTACTCTGAAGTAGGACAAATATTCAGGAAAATATTCTGAGAAAGAAAAAAGATAACTGCTTTGTTTTTTATATAAATTCAGATTTCTTTTAATCAGTTGTAGAGTTATGCTCTTCATGTTTGAGTGTGGATTCAGGTAGGCTTGGGCAAATAAAACCATACTCAGATCTGGAACTGTGGATATATAAATGTTTTTCTCAGAGTTTGAAGTTCTGTATCAGAAAAGATCCATTTTGCAGAAGATCCCATATCATATGATGATGTAGTCATATCTCTGGTGTCACATTGCAATTTCTTTATGATCAAAACCAGTATCACAGGTCTTGGGAATTATATCAAGTCCCTGCAGACACAGCATTGTTGAATGTGAGAGCTGGGGGAGAATCCTAACTCTCATTCCAGAAGAGAAACTCTTCCTTATGTGACCATTTCCTCTCTTGTCTGTGGCTGCTGTGGAGGCAACGCAGGGTAATATGAGGCAATGCTCTTGTGACACCTGAGATTAAGGAATCTCCTAAAGGAAAGAACAAAGAAAAGTTTGCAAAGGTTCTTATTGGAGCTTTCTTTGGAGCCTAAGCGAAAACATGCTGTTGGCCAGACTGACCAAGTACAGCATAGTGGATCTCAAACCATTTAAAGCAGTTGCTTTACTTTTCTGTGTGGTCTGTGTGAAAAAATAAATGGCAAAAGAAAGTTTCTTGTTTTTTGGTTTTCCCCCCCCCTGGATCTAGTATACTAAGTTAAAGTGATGGAAATGCCACAAAAAAAAAAAAAAAAAAAAAGAGAAAGATATGGCCTATCCCTTTTCTCAGCCTTTCTCTTGCAAAAGATTTATAGCCTGCTATTCTCCATTGCTTATCAGCACAGCTAACTTGGCTAATAGCTACTCTGTTTGGAGAATGTTCAGCTTCCGGCTTGTTGTTGGTGCTCCTTTGTCATGACTTCGTGGTGGAAGAAGAGATGCAAGAATTTTTTAATTGTCTTCAGGGACAGAGAGAGATTGAGGTAGTGATTTGGCTTTACCTGAAGGCTGTTGGGGACCAGGAGATCCCCTGTCTGTAGGACTTGGGAAGCCTGTAATGTCTGGTGGGTGGGTAACATCAAGCATATTTGAAAAATGGTGCCATGAGTGGCATACTTAGATCTGGAAAAGAGTGTTACTCTGCTGACTTGGGCATCTTAACCCTCAGGACCCTTAGCAAACATTTTTGTTTACACTTTCCTGCACCATGTGCCCCATTTCATTGGGGTATCTATCCTAGGATGTGTGAGATAGGCTCCTAGTTCCTCCTCTTCAGGATTTTCAACTCCTCTCATGCTCCATATTAAGGTATATTCTGAAGCAGGGTGTTCCCACATCTGCTTTTCTTATTTTATGCAGTTCTGAAGAATTCTTCAGGCTGCACTAACATGGAAAGTGGAGGACTTGAGTTACGTGCTCCCAGGAAAAGCAAGAGTCAACATTTCTCAGAATAGGTGAATATTCTGACCACTTGATTACTGGATGAGAAGAGAATACAGTTTTATGAAGCAGAAGGTAAACAATTTGATGCCAATTCTTACAAGGTTGGAAGAAAACGCAAGTAGAGAAAAAGAAAGGTGAAAGATTTGACAGGAGCAAAATTAGGTGCTGACATGTCTCTAGGATAAGATGAGAAATTTTGCAAATGCCTGTAGCACCTGATTCTTGACACAGATGCTCACAAAATCTTTAAGCACAAATTCTTCCTCCAGTGAATCATTATATCTCTGCTAGAATTGATAATATTTTGTGCTTATGGGGTTTACAGTATTTCCTTTTTGACAGGCTTTAATAACTGCCTCTTCCATACCCCTAGGAAACATCAAGAATTATTTATTATAGTCTAGGAAATGCTGAGGCCTGTGGCTGGGAGTCTTAAATGTTTGTATTTATTACTATTTGTCTAGCCACAATATTAATGTTAAAGTACAAAGTAACCAAGAAGTTGCAGACACTGGAGCCCTTAAGATCAATTTACTCAATCAAGGAGACTACGTCCCTGGGCAAAGGGACACTGATTCCTGACCAGCAATTTAATTCCAATTTTGAGGGATGCAGCAGGAATTAATGGATACATAACCTATGTATAAAGGAAGAGATTTCTCCCTGGGTAGCACTTACATTTGCTACACCAAATATTGCAGTTTGTGAAATCCAGTCCTTGCGACTCAAATGCAAATATTAATATTTCGGTTTAAATATTTTTCAGTGTTACCTAGCAACAGAAGACACAAGGCTCTCCCATAAAATCTAAATGCAATCTTTTATACAACTATAACCATTTATAATTCACAAAGTACAAGTTGTAATTAATCATTTAAACTGCAAAATAATTACCTAATACAAGAAATTAAAAAAGAGACAACTGTAGAAAGAAACAAGCCATTAATTGACTGTGAATGCATTTAAGATGGAAATTAATTGAATTTTTTTTTTGTTGTGGGAGAAAAGTAATTCTGGATCAGCTTCCCAACTGAACTGCAGGGACAGCCTACAGTTTTTTTAAGAGCTTACCAAGATTATGACTCAAATCAAATAGCTTGGGTGCACAAAATAACAGAAGAATGATGTTTTATCTGCTAGAGTTCCTTGTCAAGCCTATAATCTATGTATTTTTTTTCTGTACAAATTCTTTGCACCAATTCATGACTAGAAGAATAATTCAGAATTAGACTTGCTAAATAGAGCATTTAGACTAGGCTCTACTAACTAGGTTTCTTTGCAAGACTTGTTTGCTTCATATTGCTTTCAGGAGATTAAATGTCTTCTTTTCTTGTAGAACAATACCTATTTAGTTAGATGTATTCTGCATTTACTGCATTGTATTTTCCTTTTTCTAACTACATCTAAAGAGAATAAATTCTTTCCCTTTGTTCTCCCATTCACAAAGCTTTCAAAAATAGAAAGGAATACCATCAGAAAATGAAATAGAGTTCACCTTCAAAGTACTGCATGTGACTGGAAACAAAATAATTCCATTTCATGGAGTGATGTATTTTCAAAGCTTTTTCTATCTACAGATTTACTGTCATGTCAGAAAAGTAACTTGAAATCTACAACAAGGAAAAAGAGGGAAGATATCAGCACTTCCTTCCTGAACATATTATTACCAAATACCTTGAGTGTCTAGATTATTGGTTCATTGGATGCAGCACAGAGATTTTCTTTAACCTTTGAACTTTTGAGTTTCAGAATGCCTGAATCAGCAAACAGTCCTCTCCAACCACACAACTGTAAATGATATCAGTTTAGAGTAGCTCCTTGGCCTTTAAACCAACCAGCTCAACGGAGTCTGAGTTTTTCTGAAATACAGATACCTGGATTTGAATCACCATGTATCATACATTGTACCCCTTTGGAAACATTTGGGCTAGACAAAAAGAGTAAAGGGAAACACTCTTTAACTTTCACTTTCAGGAAGTTCAGTGAGTTAGTTATCTAAGTTTATCAGAGGAACTGAGACAATGAATTTATCCATTCTGCTTGACACCTTTAAAACTGCAATTAGAGAACTGACAGTCATTCTGATACTAAGCATCAAACCACACATGCCCCAAATCTTCCCTGAACTTATACTAAAAATAATGGATTTGGTAAGATTTGAGATATTCAGGTGCAAAAAAGTGCAGTTTGAAAATGTTCTGTGTAATTCTTGAATTCTTATTCAATCTGCAAGTCTATCTAAAAGTGTGATTTGTGCTGAACGAAACTTTCACCAACCTCATGTAAAATCCAGTGAAGTTCTTGGATACTGAATGCACATAGTGATTGCATCTCCTACTTCTAGTGTCTCCCACTCTAAAATAATTTTAGATAGGTTGAAAAGAGACTTCTATAGTAGGTGCTGAGGCCAGTGAAAGGTGGTTGAGGCTTACAGCATTTAGAGAGACCCTGATTACCTTTGTAAATATGACAAGTATGCAAAATTTACATAATTGACTCTATTTTGCTCATGGTAGTTCTCTTTTATTCCTTTGTTTGCAGCTACAAACCCAGCAATCCATTATTCCATTGCATTCACCCTCCTTTGGAGCAAAATCTACCTAAGAGCAGTGCTGGTGACAGCAAAGGTGCTGGTGATGTGAGAGGGGATGTAAACTACAGTCCAGAGACAGCCTACACATCTCTGGTCACAAGGACACAGTAACTGGTCTAACACAGTATTTTGGACCAAATAATTCTCAACCTGGGAAGAGATCTTTCTAGAAGCTGGTCATGACAACTAGATAGGGAAAATTCATAGAGACTGCAGAAGGGACTACATTTCATCCACTACCTTGAGGACTCCAGTAAGACTTAAATGATATAAAGACCTTGAATAGGTTATCTGCACTGGACTATAGGAGTTGAATGAAATTTTGAAGGCAACATAAAAGTCTTTAAAATACCAAAATAATTGTAAGAACGATACTGATGGTATGGAACCCTTGCATCTTCATATCTTAAGGGGAATGAGACATTTTCCTTCCATTAAAAAAAAAAACAAAAGAAATTTTCTAAATTATCAGTGGTTGTGAGTTCTTCCTTCAGTCACAAACTGCAGCTTTAGCTTTGTAATTATATATCAGCATGCCATACTCTCCAGTGGTTGAGCAAATATGATATGTGAATTCAGGAAATCAACCTTATGAACAAATAACATGCAACTAATATTTTAAGACACCCTCCAGTAATACTGGCAGAAATAGGCAAGAAACCATGTGTACAACAGGCACCTAAAAATTTTATGTGTACGCAGAGATATATAGACATGCATGCCATAGTTGATCTCTGTTTAAAGATATTGTCTGTTATTATGTGTATTTCATGAGAATTTTATAGTAAGATAGTTCAGCCAGAAATTATTCTTGGCACACATGTGCTTAGTACTGTAAATTCAATATAAAATATGGAAAATATCTGCATTTTTACCAGTCTTTAAAATGAGAGTTTGCTGTGAGCTGTTGTGGCCCATGATCTGGGGAGCATAATAATATGCAGAAGGACTCTGGTATGTCAGCAAGTGCTGAGTTATAGCAGTTGTTCAATAAATTTTTGTAATCCCCAGCTCCCATGCAGAGAAATTGTGATTGGAACAATTGCAGCTATTTGATATTACTCAGCTGCTACTCCTGGTGTTCATAAACAAATAACATTGTGGTGTCCACAAAAGGCACAACCAGTGAGTGCTGCAATTACAAAACTGTGAGAAAGACTGAGATGCAGGTTGTGTTGGCAGGGGTGAGAGATACAGTGTGCAGCCCAACGGCACTTATTTCCCACTACTGGAGAGTTCCCTTTGCTGGACCTTTCATTTGTCTTTGGCTTATGTATGTGGCTCAGAAAAGAGGTGAAGAGCATGGGTCAGAGAGTGTCAGGGGAGATCCTTGTGATGCAGTGGCCTATGACATGTCCTGCTCTTCTGTGTAAAACAAGGTGGTGGTTTTCTAGTGCTTTCAGCTGCCTAAACCAGGAACACCTTCTTGCTATGTTAAAGGTTGCACAGACACATATTTTGGCCTGTGGGATCAAGAAGGTTAAGTGAAGACCAGGTAATGTGCTATGTACATGTGATATACAGCCCTTAATGTGAGAGGGCCTTTTGAGTTTGTCTTATACTTAAGGCATCGGACTTAGAAAATCTAAGCTGGAGTGAGAGGATCATTCCTTGGTCAGTTTATGCTCTGTTCTTCTATACTGCAGCTGTGGTTGTAGGTTGTCATAAAAATGAACAGACAGATTGTGAGAGAAATATAAGAATCTGCAGGAGAGAACTGAATATGGAATACTGATCTCTTCCCTCTCGTGACCAGTGGTAGGACACAAGGAAATGGCATGAAGCTGAGTCAGGGGAGATTTAGGCTAGATATGAGGAAAAGATTTTTCACCCAGAGGTTGATTGAGCATTGGAACAGGCTACCCAGAGAAGTGGTCACAGCACCAAGCCTGTCTTAGTTCAAGGAGCATTTGGACAATGCTTTTGGGCACATGGTGTGATTCTTGGGGTGTCCTGAACAGGACCAGGAGTCAGACCCTATGATCCTGATGGGTCCCTTCCCACTCAGAATATATGCTAGCAGAGATGGTGGCTGGTAAAAGGAACTCAGATTAAGCTAATACAACTATGGTATAATATTAAAAAAAAACAAAATGAAGTAATTCTTCACTCAGTAACAATGTACTGGCCTATGTATTGAACCCTCAAGAGAAATGTTGCTTTTTGGAAGCATGTTTTTAAAAGAAATTATTGATAAATCATGCTTGAAAAACCTAATTTCTTTCTATGATGAAAAAACTACTTGGATGAATAAGAGGAGATCAGTAGATATTGTCTACCTTGACTTCACCAAGGCTTTTGACATTGTCTCTCACAAATATCTTCTTGGGAAGTCTCAGGAAGTGTGGATTGGATGAATGGACAGTGAGGTGGATTGAGAACTGACTGAACAGCAGAGCCCAAAGGGTCATAATCAGTGGTACAGATTCTAGTTGGAGGCCTCTCACTAGTGGTGTCCCCCAAGTTCAATACTGGAATCAGTATTGTTTAACTTGTCAGCAATGACTGGAATGAAAGAGTAGATGCCTCTTCAGCAAGTTTGCTGATGACACAAAGCTGGGAGGAGTGGCCAATACTCCAGAGTTCTGTGCAGCCCTTCAGAAGGACCTCAACAGGCTGGAGAGATGGGCAGGGACGAACCTTCTGAAATTCAACAAAGACAAATGCAGAGTCCTACACCTGGGGAAGAATAACCTCATGCACCAGTACAAGCTGGGTGCTGACCTGCTGGAAAGCAGCTCTGAGGAGAAAGACCTGGGGGTCCTGGTGGACAACAAGCTGTCTGTGAGCCAGCACTGTGCCCATGGTATTGAGGGGTGCATTAGGAAGAGCACTGCCAGCAGGTCAAGGGAGATGATCCTGCCCCTCAGCTGTAGTGAGGTACATCTGTGTCCAGTTCTGAGCACCTCAGTACAAGAGAGACATGGAGCTCATGGAGTGGGTCCAGGAGAGGGTAACAAAGATGGTTCAAGGACGGGAGCATCTCTCTTAGGAGGAAAGGCTGAGGGAGTTGGGTCTGTTCAGCCTTGAGAAGAGATGGCTGAGAGGGGAACCTCATCAATGTCTATAACTATCTGAAGGGAGGGTGCCAAGAGGATGGAGCCAGGCTCTGCTCAGTGGTGCTGAGCAATAGGACAAGAGGCAACAGGCAGAAATTCATGCACAGGAAGTTCCACCTGAACAATAAGGAAGAACTTTCCTGTGAGGGTGACCTTGCATAGGAACAGATTGCCTGGCGAGGTTGTGAAGTCTCTCTCACTGGAGATATCCAATAACCATCTGGATGCAATCCATGTACTCTAGGATGGCCCTGCTTCAGCAGGGAGGTTGGACCAGATGACCCACTGTGGTCCCTTCCAACCTTACCTATTTTGTGATTCTGTGATTAAAAGAGACTTGTACAAATAATGAGACTGAAGAGTTGGATATTATAATTGGCTAAGAGGAAAGAGCCTAGAGAAACAAACATCTTCAGACAAGAAAGTAGAAATTTGAGAGATGTCTATAAATTCATAGAGATTTTACAGTTGTTGCCTGATATTTTCATCAATTGTTGAGAACTGAAGAGGAATTATTTGATTTAAATTAGAGCACAGGCAATTTTATTAGATATCAAAGCAAACTTTATTAGGATAGCAGATGAAGACCCTTGGATTTCAGACACTGCAAGTATCTCAGGCTAGAGATAACAGTCAGCCATCTTTGCATGTAAAGGCCTTGCCCTTTTTGATAAATGTCTCTGCTTATGGAAGTTTTGGTGTAATCACTAGGCAGAGAGACTTCCCTGCTCCTTCCTATCACGTTGCTTTTTCTGGTGGTTGACAGCTTTTCCTCTTACCCAGATCTCTTTGTTCACTTTTATTCCCATTCAGAAGAACAATGAGAGGGAAATAATGGCTCCCCAAAGGCAGAGACTGCAATTTTGAGTGCCTCTTACATAAGCTACATAAGAAGTAAGGGAAGATTTCTTTAAAAAAAATTATTTCTTTCCTGAACACTTCAGAAAAGACATAAGCTGTAAATCTGACTTGTTACTGTTACAGATAATGCTAAGGTATTTCAATTAATGGTACACGTACTTAGGTGATGTAAATTGGCATTGTTTCATCTGACCCAGAATGATCAGTGATCTGTTCTCCCTGCATATACTGCATCTTCTGTACTTTCAACAAAACTTGTCAGTGAACAACAATCTACTGATAAGCTTGTGAATGGAAATCATGTTGAATAAGAATTAGAGATGGAAAAATAAGATATTCATCCTTTGGTGATTCAAGATTTTTTTTGGTGCTGTATATATACATTTTTTTTTTAAAATTAACTGAAGCAAAGAAATTTCTACACTTTACTTTGGAAGTTCCTAGAGGTCATAAGACTTTCACTGCCAGGCAGCTGTTGCAGTCTCAGGGCAAAAATGTGTTCTCAGCTGTACTAATGCAACACCTCATTAATTTGAGCAAAGGGGCATGCACCTATCTATGCACAGGGCTGGTCTTTCAGCTTTTGCTCTGTTCTGTTTTCTTCTCTATAATTGATAAAGACTTTCTCACACCCTTCAGCCCCTGTAGCTGACAATTACTCATTCTGCTTTTCTGCCTTTATTTTTTTTTCTGCAAGCTTTAGTTCATCTCCTGTAGTCTTCATTGGTTCTCTCCCTTTATCTCCATTTTCATTAGATCTTTCAACTGTTCTTAGAGAGTCATGTATATCACTACTAATTGATTGCATTTTTCTGTGTCAGTGAGACTAAAGTCTGTTATGTGTTAATTAGTGTCTTGCAAGATTCTCTGAGCTGCAACCACACTCAGAGGTTCTAAAGGTTTTTTGTCATAGCCCCATCAGCTTTTTACATAATAATTTTTATCACATTTTCCATGTGAAATCTAATAGCTGTGTCAGGCTTTCTGGGACCATTCCACGGAGCTCAAAATTTAAGTAACTGCATTAGCCATGCCAATATCTTGGGTTAGTCATGAGCCCTACCATATTCGACACTCTGTAGAGTGCTAACCCCCTTTTGTGAACCTCTAAGAGCTTGTACTTTCATTTTTTTAAATCAAATCAGCTTTTCATCCTTCTTGTTCTAGATGAAAGCCTGAAAGATGCAGTGCCTGTGGAGTCCAATCCCAGAGGGCAGAAAAGAACTCGAAACATCATTTTTAAATGTCACGATTCTGAAGTAAATCTTGTGGATTTTTTGGTCTGCCTGATGATTTTTGGGTGTTGATAATCGCCTCTGATCAGCAGCCTTGATGCTTCACATCTTCAACTTGAGGCATAAATAGCTCTGTTAGCATCGGAGTTTAGGAACTAAGGAAAGGTTGATCCCTGGAAAACAGGAAACTGTTGCTCGCTAACAATTTTTGTTGATCTGTTGGTGCACAACATGAAGTGAAATATAATAAACCCTTGCATAACCTATAACTTTCTAAGCTTTAGACAGATCTTGCTCTGAACACATGCTTTCCTTCTTCTGAATAGTCCCAGTAAAGAACATATTGACAAAGAGACTAAAGAATTAAGCATCATATAAAATCTAGCCAGCTTATGATCTAAATGGTGTTATGGAAGACTTTTAAATCTGTGTCAGTGCAGACCACAATAATACAGTCTTATTCTCTGCCTGTCTCCAAGTTTAGACACTTATATGATAACAGAATTACTGAGTAGGAAATTTTCACTAATAACATGAGTACTAAGAATAAGGGAAGGAAAATTCAGGACTTCATTGCTTCTTTAGGTAAGTAAAACTGTCTCACAGTATTAGAATATCCTCAGGTCTTTTTGAGTATTGGAACTAAAATTTTTGTTCTTAGGGCTGTTTTGACCTAGGCAAGAACAACTACTTTTGCTACCTCAGTCTAGGAAGTTTTTCTTAGTCACTCTTCATCCTGGCTAAGAGAAGAAAGAACTGCTCGAACCCATTAAAAAGAAAAAAGAGGGGAAAAGTATCATCAGTTTTAAATTCAGGTAATTGACAGTGATCTAGTATTTTGTCTTATAAAGAAATCTCACAGAACAGATTAAAAAAAAAAGTGAAATTTTTTTAGGAAACATTTTAAATTTCATTTTTTTATTGTAGGATAATAATTTTGGATATTCAAGTGCTGACATTTTGTTGCATTTAGGAGTTGGTCATGGATTTCTCTCTTTGATTTCATCCTAATAAGAATTTCTGGATGGGTTAATTAGTTAAACCCTATAACTTCTAGTTTTTTCATGGAAGTATATTATATTACCTCTAGAAGAAAGCGTTAAGTCTCAGATGAGTGCCTTTGAACTTAACGAAGATACACTAAATGAGCCTGTTCATAAGAAGGAAGTCACTGGGAACGCTTTGAAATGCATTGCTTTAGAAAGTTTGTAAGTGTCTGGAACAATTTTGCAGCTTTGTAAGTCTTCAAGGTCATGTGAGAAAGCTTAAGGCTTAAAAAAGTTGAAGGGAACAGCTGCAGTTTTTGAAAACAGTAAAGGCAAACTTGAAATGTAGTTTTATCAAAGCTTGGCTGTTTTCCTATCACAGACAGTAGACACCACTAATCTCTTCCTTTTGTTTAAACAGATGCTATTTGCTTGGCAAGTAGCTGAATTTTAAATGCAGAAAATTATTATACAAGGGGAAAAATCTTGACTGGAGGTTGGACACAGAGGGTTAAGTTCAAGAAAAGTTCAACAGAAAATCTTATTTTCTCTTACATCTTCCAAACTGTGTGAGGCAATTTTTGCCCCACCTTGGGAACTATACATTTTAATATTCTCCAAAATAAAAAAGTTTGTGTGGGTTTTGTTTGTTTTCTTTGTTTTGTTTTGGTTTTAAGTGACCAAATACAATGGTGATATTCAAGTAGTAAATAGTTGAACCCTATGGATATATTTTGTTTACATGAGTGTATTTGGTGTTAGTGAAAGAGGAGGAGGAATAATTCAGGAGATCATAAATTCTCCCTCTCTCTCCCTTTGGTGTAGCATTGTAGAGTTTCTTTTTACCAGCACAAACAATTTTTTCTCTAGCTAAACCAGGTTGATCGGCATTCAGTGACATGGAGGCAGAGGTTTTTCGCCTGTTGATTGTCTATAGTGTATTCAAGCTCAGTTATTTTTCTTCACTTTTTGAGGCTGGATTGGAAAACTTTTCTTCTTATATGAAGGGTGGCTATCCTTGGGAAGGAACTCAGACAAGTCAACCAAAACGTGAGAAGGAGAACAGCATGGAGTCCTGTTGCAGCACAAAGCTTCTAAACGTCTCTGTTATAGCTTATGCAAAAAAAATATGCTTGGCATGGCACACGGAGTGATTAATCAGCTCTCAGTAATGTGTCAATAGCTGTTTGAAGGCAACAATGATCTCGTCTAAAAGGTCGTTCCACCTAGACGCACACGTGGCTGAATATGATGTGGAGATATGGGTCTAATCTGATCTGCTTGGCTCAAGAAGGGGTTAGCTTTCAGGGCTGAGGTAAAAAGTTTCTTGCTAGAGCAAGTTTTGCCTCAAACTAGCCCTTTAGCTTCTGGGATCTAAACACAACAGATGGTACCTCCTGCAATACCATATCTCTTTAACATCATGCTGAGGCTTTGGTTCAGCAGGGGCTCCAGGCCCTGATTTCTGCAGTGCTCTACTTCTTTTCCTTCTCTTGTGAGACTCCCATTTCTGTCAAGACATAACATATTTAGCCAGTTATGGCTGCAGAGATCACTAACAGAAATGATTCAATGACAATCCCAATTTTAAAGCTGATCTGATTTCAGTACTTTGTTACCAGAAAGCAAAGAAAAAAACTTATTCCCTCTGTTCTTACCTTTACTCTGCATTCTGCACTGCCTCAAAATGCATTGTCTTCACTTCCTACATTCTTCTGTTCCTCCCTCAGGTAGACAGCTGCTAACACAATTCAGGAACAGAGATGTTTGTGATGGTGTTGGGGAAGGTTGGAGCTGAAAGGTGGTATGTTTTAATTCTCAAATTTGTTCTTGCTGTGCAGATATTTCATCCCTGGCACAATTCCACATGTACAGCAGAATGTTAATTTTTCCTTGACTGACTCTAATTTGGCAGAGGTTATGAACAGCTTAAAAAACAACAACAAAGAAATGGATCCCTTGTTGCTCTGCTTCTGATATTTCTTTCACGTACCGAGGGATAGCAGGATGGGGGTGAGATGAGAGAGGCATAACACTTCTGAAACAATTTGTCTACTGTTACTGGACATAATTTTTGATAATTGTTTTGGTACTTCTGCATTCTGTTTATTGGGTTATTCCTCAGATTCCCAATGAAAGCTTGCTGTCAGATCTTTCATTTTTAGGAATGGATGTCCTTCACTGTAACTTTTTTGAATGGTAATTGTTAGTGGTACGTAAAAGCAAGTGCTCAGTTTTCCTTTTGTAAAATTAAATGCAAAGAGTTAATTTGTTGGAAAATAAAAGTGAGACTCAGACTTTCCCTCTCCCCAGTTATCCATTCTTTTTGGTACTGTACACTATGAAGAGGAATGTAAAGCAGTTCTTTCATGTATTATGCCTCCTGGAGCTTTATCAGATACTGTACTCAACCTAGTCTTAAGATAAAACCTTAGAGTTCCTTTCCTTTTGTCTATCTCCAAGGACAGGAGATTTATGACTTCTGTATCTCCTGCTGTTTACTGATAAATTCTTTTTGTGGTGTGTTCTCACAATGTACATTAGATGTACTACTGTAAACCAAAATTGCATAAATATTTCTGTTTGCCAGCTTGTGAATTCACCTGAAGTGAAGCTCAGCAACAGGAGACATTTGTCTCAATATTGCTTCATTTTCTTTCTATATTTTTGAGGTTTAACATGATACAGTAATTTTTCTTATATTGTGATATCTTGAGCTCCACTTTAACAAGAATTAATAAGAAGGGAGCGGGTTTATATATGGACCTAGCAAAGTTCAGGGTTGCCTCTGGGAAGCACAACTATTAATAAAGTTATATTTCTGATAAAAAATTCCATGAAGTGAGAATCTGCTTTAGGTCACTGGGTATACCTCTTGATACTATTCTGATTTGCCCTGTAACCTGTCTTTGATAACACTGTGGCTTTAGACAGCCCTTCTTTATGAATCTTTGCATCATTGTGAGACTTGGTCTCCAGCTGGGCATTTTTTACCTGAATTGAATTTTCCATATTCAGTTCCTGAGAATTACTAGGCTGCTAGATTTTTTTTCTTTATTTTTCCTGTTGTTTGTTTGTTTCTAACAGCTGTAAGTAAATTTGCTATTCCTTTTTTTAATAAAGCCCTTGATACTAGTTTACTTACATTGCCTTGGTAGTAGTTTCCTTAAATTTCTGACCAGTCTGTCAAGGGCTCCACATTCATCCTTAAAGGACATTACAAATTGCTATCACCTCACTGGTGCCTTTTCCATCTTGAATGATCATATCCTTTTTCAGCCTGTACTCCCCATCTTACTACTTCAGAGTTTCAGAAATGTATTCTAAAAAACATCCATAGAATATAAATAAAATAAATGGTATTACATAATACTATAAAGTAATAATAACATATAGCATATAATTTTAAAAAACTGTTATATAAAAAACTTCTGGCAAGAAAACTAAAATCTCCATGATCTGATTTTTGCTTTAGATTTTATGTCAATAGTACTCAGGGATTGTTTGCTTATGGTTACACTAAGCTTCAGGAGTTTTCATCTTAAGGTTCAATCTCTCTCTCAACTGCATGTTAGAGATTCTTCTCGGCTATTGCTGGTTCCCAGTAAGAAATAAATCCCCTAACTCCTGAAAAACTCTCCAATGTGGATTTTGGGACAATACTGTCATTCTTTGAAGACGTGTAGCTGGATACCTCTGAGTGTACCCCAGTCCTTCAGATTCAGTAGCTCTCCCATAGGTTATCCTATGATGTTTTGAGATGTGCCTCTGCCTTGGACCTCCTTGTCTTCACAGAAGAGGATTGTTGCAGTTGGGTTGGGTTCTTCCAGCAAAAAACCAAGAGACTGGAGGACTGTAAGACCTGGCTATGGACAACATAAAGGTAGTAAAGACTTTGAACCTCGGAATATGGAAGTAGAGATCTTGCTTGGTTTGGTCTCACAGGTCACTCCCACCCTGCTTGCATAGGGATGTACTTGACTACATCTGGCTTTGCATAAATAAGGACATTGCCTGATGGCTCTTTTTCAAATGGTGCGTTAGCTTTCATTGTCAGTTTTTTTCTCAGCTTCTCTTAAAAGCTCCATGTTTGCTTATTTCTTGTTCATTTTCTCTCCTGCAGAGCGTATTCCCCTTCTGTTTATTCAGAGGAATTTTTTTTTAAATTCTGTGGAATTACCGATTTCCTTATTTTCCATAGATTCAAATATTCCTGTGGTAGATAAGGCATACTCTTCTGTATGTGACTTAGCTACTAGCATCTACTGAGGAGGGACTGTTCTCTGTTTGGTGATCTAGTGTGTATCAGGAAAAAAATATTTACCTCCATTGAGCCTTTTATTGCCTCTCAAACTCTTGAATGGATGAGCATTCTTCACACAGACAGAAAAGTAATTTAGTACTTCTCACTGGCTAGTTGTTCAGATGAGACACAGAGGCAACGAACTTCTTTCTGCTGACTGTAAGATGACTTATTCTAAACCCCTATCTTTGAAGAATTATAAAACATTAAGTGCTTCAAAACTTTGATATGAAATAAATAAGCCTCTACAATACAGTATTCATATGTCACAAGCACTGCTATTTTGTTCAAATTGTGAGAATGGTTTCAACAATAGAGTTATTGGTGGTGCCACTTAGTGAATGCACAAATGTTAGAAATATTGTTTTTCCCACAAGTCTAGGTCTACAAGACTTAATTATTCTGCCTTCATTTGCTGGATTAGCATCTTGCTCTAATAACATATTTGTTTCAAATTTCATATCTGAGTGTTATGTAAACCACAGACACTGTTTTAAAACCTGTCTCTCCACATTATCTTGTTTTCTTATTATAATTGCCTTCTAATGGAACTTTTCCATTGCTTCAGGAATTGTGGTTTTTTTTTTCTTTTCTTTTCTTTGGATTTTATCTGTCTGTCTGTGTTTGCCTGCATTTTTCCTTATTATTTTTCTTTGTGTTTCTGTGTCTCAGGAACTGATGTTCTCAGTTAAGGTTTTCCAGGTCAAAATACTTTCTTTTACAAGTGACAAAGATTTTATTCTGGGAAGAGTAGGTAAGCAAGTTACATCTCTTCTGTGCTTACATATTCAGCAATTTCTTCCACTTCTGCTGGACCAGGGTGTGATAAATGCTTGAATAGTTGGATTTGGGGGGATTAGCTGTTGAAAACATTTTTTTACTTTTAAATTGGGTGATATTACTAGTGGTACTAGTATGATTTTATCATCATACTCTGATATAATTTTCTTAGAATTGAGGTTTACACAGTGCTGTTCTTCAAAGAGAACATTAAGCCCAAGCCCATTTAAATCAACAGTAAATCAGCATCTGAATAGCCTGTGAATCAGGACTGAATAGAGAGTGTAATTAATTTTCAGAAGTTAGGAACTCTTTTTATTCTCATACTGTTCTTTGTTTCATGATGATGTGTTCTTCTGATGTGCACATTACTGATTTTAGCTATCTCTCCCACTCTTCTCTTTTAGTGTCCTGGTTCTGGTTTGCAGATTCTGTGCCACATATGCATTCCTTATAACTCTAGTTTCAGCTGTGCTGACTCTCCCATCCAGGTCATATGTGCTTCACATAGTAGCACTTGATATTCATATCAACTCTAAATGTCCTGATCTATGTCGACATTCTCTCTTCTTCATTCAGCCTTTTCACAGGGGTGATCTTTCACTATCTAATAGAGGTAACCAAGACACCAATTTATTTCCTTTAGGGAACTGAAACCTGTCTTCCTGAGCTGTCAGATTACCAATTTTCTGTGTGAATGACTTTTTAAAGTCGTTGAGATGCAGAGAGTAGATGCTTTCTGACCAATTTTTATATTTATGAGGTAAGGTTAAAAGCTTGATAGATTCAGATTCAGCAGGTACCATCTTAGACGATGTGTCTAAAAAAGTGGTTACATTATAGCAAAGATTAGATTTTCAAAAAAAAAATAAAAATAGAATAGGAAGCCCAAAGTTATTACTTGCAATCTTGACAATGTCCTTCCCCCAGTTATTAGGTAAAAACCCCACTATGTCAATTACACAGACGTGCTTTTTCATGTCCAAGAATAGTTTGTGAGAAGGGGAAATAATGCAATAGTAGAACTTAAAAAGCTGTACCTGTTTTTGTTGACTCTGCTCTTACTGTCAGTGTTCAAAAGCAGCAATATTCATTACAATTTTCTTTCACTTAATCTATAATTTATATATAATTTGCACAAAACAGATACAACTTCTCAGATCCCCATTTGAAGCTAAGGTAGGTATTTATAGTACTCAGCATAAGCTTGCAGGTTTACTCAACCCTCCTATTTAGCAATAACAGTACATTTCATATCAATGTTGTAACTTACATTTGGGCTCTATGTTGTTGTTGGTTGGCACAGACCACTGTAGCCTCTGCTAGAACCACTAAAAAAAAGAAGCCAAGGGTTTTACTTGATAAAAAACACTAAGCTGTGAAGAAATATATGGAATTATTTATTTTGCGGTGACATCTACAATTACAAAATACCTCACTTTTGTACCTTGCTTTTTGTAGTAGTATTATATAATCTTTTACATACGTTTGTCTGATAGTATTTCAAAGAGAAATAATCAGAATTGCTAGCTACAAGGAAAGTATAAAATTTTATAAGACATCATTAAGGCACGCTTTTAATTTTCAAGCAATTAATTTCCCAAGTTTTCATTTATCAGTATGATTATCTTTCTTTCTGAGGAATACCTTGTCTTTTTGTATTCCCTGAAGCCAGCACAGATAATCTTCATCCTTCCACATCCTGCGTTAATTTCAGCTGAAATATTAGAAGTGCTCTGGATAGAAACAAAACCTCATAATTTTTAAGGAATGGTAATGACATTTCAGAAGGCAACACTTGGAATTAGGCAGTTAGAAGGAAGTTACTGCACTACCGTAACTCTTTTCAAGGGAGAGATTTTCCCTTTAAGCTATTGTTGTCTGAATATCTCATTTACCAGTGTTGTTCATCACCCTCTGCTTCCTTTGTTCTGGCACCGAGGCATTGGAAATGGAAGAATTTGTCAGCTTTGTAGAGCTTTCTGTGATTGCCAGTTCATTAATGTAAAAACCAGACAGACCATTATGAATGGCTAGTGACCTCTTGTATATCAATGTGGCAGCCCCATTTGTCTCGAATCATGCCACTAATTCCAGCTGAGCTATTGTTTACAATTTAGAGTGACATCTAGTCTTGATTCAAAGACTTTGTGATGGAAAACTCAGCATTTCCCTGGGGAAGCAGCTCCTAAAATGTGTTACTGTGCCTGTTTTTGATCTCCAGTTGCTGTACCCTAGCATTTGTTAGTCTGTTAGATTAGGGAACAATCAAAATTTTTCTTCCCACCTTAAAATTAAAGAAGTTCAGCATTTGGGCAGTCGAAAAGCTGTTGTGGGGCTTTTTTTGTGGTTTTTATTTTTTGGGTTTTTCGTTGTTTTTTTTTTTTTTCTTTTTGACTCGAGTCAGAACAGCACAATTTTGATCTTGATGTTCTCCTGTGGTATGTTCTTGCTGTACAAGAATGTCATTGGACATGATTTGATAGGCTCTTATATTTTATCTTCAACTTTATTAAACTGATGGGCAGCCCTTTCAGAGGCACTGAAATAATTAGCACAGAAAAGGGTGTTTTCATGAATGCTTCAGGAACTGATGAAACCAGATCATTCTCATAGTTGATAGTTCTTGGATAATGAGATCACTTTTGGAATCTCCTACACTGTAACACACTTGAGAGGAATGAAGCATACTCTTTCATTGCTAGAGATGATGCATATTTTTACATTGTCGTTAAAAAACTTGAAAAGATCTGACAGCTATGGTCAGTGAAACATTACTTGAGTTTCTTTTCTATTCTCTGTTATAGGAGCAACTGTGCACCTGAGTGCTGCATAATTATATTTTCATTCTTATTATAGATCTGTAGTGCTGAAAAGGATATGAAGAAGTCACTTGCTTCTTTCCTTCCCCAAAGACAGGATCAAACACATTTAACTATTCCTGACATATTTGTTCAACCAGTTTGTAAAAATGCTTGGTTATGGGATTTCTTTCACCTCTGAAGACAATTCACTCCAGTGTTTTACCCTCTTGACTGCTAAAAACTATTTTAAGTACTCTCGAAATGCTGTAACTATTGAATGGGGTGGATGAAATATTTTTCTGTGAGCTAAGAAGAAATTTGGTTTATAAAATGTACTAGGACACTTGAAGAATATAACTTCCTTCACTTTACTACGTACCATTGTAAAAAATACATTGTTTTTTTGAAATGTGCCTTTTAGCTTCCTGTTATGGTTGTCAAAATCAGTAAAAATGTAGAAGGGACTTTGTAATTATCTATGTTTGCACCTACCTATTTCTACCCTCCTCATCCCTTAATATCTGGTAACAGAAAAAAATTACCCTGGCTATGGTTATTTTCCATCACTGTCAAAGTGAGGATGCACAGTTTCATTGTCCTCAGTGAGGTGTCTCTATCTTTAATGAGACAGTCTGTTTTATCAGCTCAGTGAATGCTTATGAAATTTTCATTCTCTGAGCCAGTAAATTTTTCATGGCAGTACAGCATGCTGATTCGCATGAATATCTGATGGATTTGGAGTGGTTTTTTGTGTACATATGAAAAAACAAAACCAAAAGCCAATGAAAAAGCCCCACTTCTAACTGTTATTGCTGGACACAGATGAGCAATGTGCTACAAGTTTATTGAGGTCACGGGTCGCATTAATATTGTGTAATTAGTGTTTACATTCAGAACACAAGTCCTGCCTTGGATGTGCAGGGGTTGTAGACAACCCCCCTTGCAGAGCCCTTTGCAGTCACATATGAAGCTATGTAAGCACAGAATGTGATTTCTCCCTCCATTAGTTTTACAGGTCAAGACAATATTTTTGGTCTCCCAGGTCCACCTAACATGAAGTGTCCACTGGTTCAATATCTCTGTTAGAACTGATGGATTTTCGCCATGTGCACTGAAGTTCTTTGCGCTTTCTTAATTGGTAGAATTGGGGGCCTGTCTGAGGCCTTTTCTTGCCAAATCATTCCCAAATAAAAAGCAAAATAATACAATAGAAATTGGACAGTTTGTAAGTGGTAAGATCTGCACAGAACGAAATACTACAGCATCATTCTGTTCCTGATATTGCTTTGCTAATACTGTGTGAATAAGTTGAAATGTATATTTTCACTTCTGTGACAGGTCTTGAAATTATATTTTATTCTCATTGTCTTTACTTGTTGTATATAGAGTTTGTAACAGTATGCATTATTTCCAATTTTGCTGGTAGTCTGTGGTACAGGAGGCAGAAAATGAAAGATCTTAGATACTCAAAAATGTTGTGAGACTTTTAGATGGAGCTGGTAAAAATGACAGCAAAGGATATGTGGTGAAAATATGGATTATTTTTATTAAAAGTATTTCAAAATATGAGTAAAATTTACCACATAATTTTTCTCAAGTAATTTATTAAGACAAGGAAAAATGCCATTGGAATAATTTTCGTCTTTGACTTTATCTCTGTGGTTAGAGGACTTTGTGAATTTCCTGCCTAGAGCCAGATGTTCTGTAAGATTCTGAAGTAGTTTTTACTGTAATCTCTTTCATGTTTATAACACTTGCATGAGAATAGATGTGGTAAGATCATATATATGTTCACTCCTTTATAGTTCTAGAAGTTCCTATGTCCCTTTTTTATAAGCTTTATTTCCCTCAGAACTTGCACTTTCTGTTGTCTTCAAGTTAGAAGTGTTTTGCCCATTGTTCTTGATACTTATATTCCTGAAAACTGGACCTTCCCCATTTATTCCTTCAGAAATCTATCAGGTATGCATTTTTTGCCTTACCTTTGGCATGAAGCATCTTGTATGCTAGTTTTCCCTAAATCCTATTTTTTGGATAAGATGCCTGTTTTCCAAGTGCCTTGCTGGTCTTTTCGTCTCTTTTTTGTAAGGTGTTTGTATATATTTTTTATCTTGAGGTTATGGGGAACAGATGTTCTACCTTTCCTGAGTATTTGTTTGTGGTCACTAGATGAGTACATGTACCCCCAGTGCCACAGCTCAGTTCCTTCTGCCCATTGGTAGATTTAAGACCAACTCAAGGCTCAGTCTTCACTAAGACATTTAATTATATAATGAAGCAATCACTGTTGTCATGTGAAAGACATGCAGAGGCCAACTGGTTGCTTCCTGAAGACAAGTGAAAACTGGATAAATTAAAAAATGCACTGCCTGGCCTCTCACTAACAAACTGGCTTAGGCAAAGATGGGATTAATTACTTCCAGGTATGTATAAGGCTGAATTTAGGTTGCTGACCTACAGAATTAGAAATTCTGCATGTGAGCAAACCCTCACTGTTATGAGTCATATTTGAAGTACGATTCTCACTGATGTGTTATACTTTTGAAGTGTGTCTAGAACCAACAGAAAGATCTTTTAGAAAATAGCATTAAAAAAAAGAAGTCTGATATGCCTTTAATCTCTTCTGGTACTTGGAGAACAATGGTAACATTTGGTATTGCTGATTATTAAATTTTATTTTATGGATTTATGGATTTCAATTTTAGCGTGTAGTTGTGCTTCTATTTAATGGGATGTATACCCATAAACCAAGGAAGTTCTGCTGCTTAATCTGCTCACAATTCCTAAAGCATCACAAAATTCTCTTATGAGTCCTATATTTTTTCTGAGTGTTCTCTGGCACATACAGTGCAATACTTTTACTGATGCTTTGGAAATGGCCTTTTCTTCTGGTGCTTGATATCTGATTTTTTGTCTTGCCTCTTACTTCATTCTTGCTTTGCAGTGTGATAAAAGTTCAATAATTGAAGAACTGACACCTCCCCATTCTTATTTGGAAAATACTCTTTCCTAGGAAGTAATTAATGACACTTACTTTCAGCTAAGTCATAGGCATAAAATGATAGGCAGAAACCTTCTTCTTGTCTCAGAAAATGTAAAGATTTTTTTTCTGGTTTGCTGTGCCTGAGGTGCTTTGAATGAAGTCTCCTGGTTTAGTTAATTGGCATTTTCTATTACAATTTTCAGGCAGCTTTACCCTAAAAGTCCTGTAATAACAGATTGCTGCATCAGTATGTTATGACTTGCCTCCCTGTTAACAAAGTGGTGACCAATGGCACTAAGCCATAGCTCTGCACAATCAACAGTGAGAGCTCAGTACCAACTCAGTGAGGGCTTGTCACCAAGAAAAGCCGCCAAAATCTGCCAGTTCTTTACTGTTGGTAAGAAGCATGCACAATAAAGGCCAGATGCAGAAGGACGGAGGGAGGGGAGTTATCCGTGGCACTAAATTTCTAGAGAAATCATTTGTATTCATTTTTCTTGGCAGGCCTGGCTGGCGTGTTCTTTAGGCTCTGCTTCATATAATGCAATTACAGGGAATTGTCTCACACTGACTGTGTGCTATTTCTTGTATAGATAGAGACAAGCACAGTGAAAGCTGCAGCACTACATAAGCGATTAAATCTCGTTGGTGTTCACCAAGTAACTGTACTGAGAAAATTATAAGATTAATAGTTATATACCTACTACACTTGAAAAAAAAAGTCTAAATTAAATTAAATTCAAAAGTACAATGTTCTCTGCCAATTTGTTATGATATTGTAAGCACAACCCACTTCTTGAGTAATCCCGGAAATGTAAGGAATCCATGTCATGATTTGGAAACAAAGTTATGTGGCTTACTTCTTACCTGTGGCTAGTTATGCCCTTGGTGCTGTCTGATGCAAATTCATGGGTTAAACTATCTGCTTTATATGAATTTGTTAAGAAGATGAGCAACTAAATACTCATCTAAGCAAGTCATTATTACACTCTATCTTGCAATTTTACCCAGCTAATTAAATATAAAAAAACACAGTGTTTAAATCAAGGTCACAGTAACATTAAATCAATAATCTGCAATGTTTGAATTTTAATATCACAGAGTAATTCCAAATTTCAAGGTTAGTAGTGGTCTTCTCCTGGGAAATTTTAAGCAGAAGACTGATCCCTTTATAAGAATACTGGTCTAGTCAGTACTATAGATCTGTGTTGACTGAGGTGGTAAAGGACACAGATGTCCCTCAAATGTGTTTATTCTAGGACCTAGGCATTTGTTCTACTCTTCTACAGCAAGCAGTACAGGTTCCTTCTTTGTCTTCAGGCAGTTCCAGAAGTGATTGTAATGACTCCATATTTCCATTTCAACCTTAACTTACATTCCTCTTGGTCATTATGGTGCACGATTTTATTTTTCTCTCCCTTCCTAAAAATGCACAAAGCCGTTCAATTGGTAAAATGCATAATACCAATATTAACACAATAATACAAGATTTTATGCCTGAAGTGCCAATTGACTTCTTCTGTTATTGGCTGGTTTTTACTTTTAAGAAGCTATTAAAATCATAGCTTCCATAAATACACACACAAACTCACATACTATATCTATAAACCCACTAAAAACTATCAATGTCCATTCACTTGAAAAATAAGATAGAATGATCAAACTCTTTTTGCTTTGTTTTTCCTCACAAAATGCGGGGGATTTGTGATTAAATGAGCACTCCTACAACTCCTTAGGGTGGAATTGGTAAGGTGATTTTATTGCAGAGAGAGTAGCAGACAGGGCACAACTGAACAGACCAGCAGGAAGAACAGAAAAGCCTCCAACACAAACTGGCTCCAGCCCTATATACTCCAGGGTAGGGAAGGTGCTGGAATAAGGGGAGGAGTTAAGGCGGAGCATGCAAATTATGACCAATCAGAACACAGGATTTACATACATAGGGAATAAAACATAATACATATAAAACAATATAATGTACAATAGACCAAATACAGAATTTATACTTTTCAATCCCCAACAACAAAATTTGTTGATGTCTAGAGTGGGATCCTGGAAACATGGTTTGTAACCAAAATATGTACATAAAACATGATTGTACATGATTGAGAGCAGCCTTGATGAGCAGGACTTAGGGATGCTGGTGGATAAGAGGCTGCACATGACCTGAAAAGGTCAATGGCCACTTGTAGCCTGGAAAGTCAATCGTATCCTGGGCTGAATCAAAAGCAATGTGGCCAGCAGGGAGAGGGAGGTGCTTCTGCCCCTGTACTTCTTGTGAGACCCCACTTGAAGTGCTACATCATGCTCTGGGGTCCACAACCCAACAAGAATGTGGACCTGCCGGAGTGAGTCTAGAGGAGGGCCACAAATCTGATCAGAGGGCTGGAGCGCCTCTCGTAAGAAAACAGGGTGAGAGCTGGGATTAGTCAGACTGGATAAGAAAGAGTGTGGAGAGACCTTATAGCATCTTCCAGTATCTAAAGGGAGCCTGCAAGAAAGCCAGAGAGGGACAATTTAGAAGGGCATGTAGTGATAGGACAAGGGAGGAATGGCTTTAAACTGAGAGTGTAGATTTAGATTAGATAGTAGGAAGAAATTCTTTATTGTGAGGGCGGTGAGGCCTTGGAACAGGTTGCCCAGAGAACCTGTGGATGCCCCATCGCTGGAAATGTTCAAGGACAGGTTGAATGGGACTTTGAATAACCTGGTCAAGTGGAAGGTCTCCCTGGTCATGGCAGAAGGGGTTGGAACTAGATGATCTTTAAGGTCCTTACAGCCCAGGTTGTTCTGTGGTTCTATGATTCTGGTTTTAACCTTCATCAGGCCAGCTGTCCTGATGACTCAAATTTACACTTCTTCTGTCTCTACAAAGGTTGCACAGGGCAGGAGAGATGCACTGGGTTTGGATGTGATCAGTGGCATAGAGAAATGAAAAACAATTTTTTATGTCATGGCCTTTGATTTTACAATGACTGTTTTCCATTGGTTCTGCCTCAGGTATCACTTCTTCATCCTGAACAACAATTAGATGAACATAGGACTCCAGAGTAGTTGCAAGTCAACCTCTTTTCATTAGAGGAAACATTTAGACCTTTTGTGGTAATGGGAAGTTCTCCCACTGAATTAACTTGATTTCACCAGCACATACATGGAGGGATGATGTACAAGTATGAATGCATGGGAAGGAGAATAGGAATCTTTGCTGAAAAACCAGAACTCTATTTCTGCAACAGGCAAAGGACACAGTACCCTCAATTAACAAAACCAAAATTCTGTAAAAGTATTAAACAGTCTAAACAGTATGCATTCAAGGAGTGACATAAATGACTCATGGCTCTCCAATGTCTTCCACATTTATTAAAAAAATCTGCTTTCTGTGAGTGACAGCCAACTAGGAAACTAATTTGCACTATAATTTACCCTGTGGCTTTGATCACAAAACCTGTGATATATTTTATTACAATAATTTCTATTCATAATGGAATTATTAGTGTCCTCCAATGTCTGCCTTGAATCTGGACCTCTTTCTTTCATGTATCTTATACAATTTGAAACATATCAGTTAATTGGGGTTGTCATTTAGCAGCCAGTTTTACTGAAATCAATTTCTAAATCAATGTAGGACATATTGTAATTGAGAATGAGGTTCCAGGTATCTAGTGGTCACTTCATGGTGCTCCAAATAAATACGACAATTTAAAAAGTATAAAATTAGTCTCATCTGCTAAATGCATGCTGCTGTGAAATTGCAGCCAGTTAGAAAAGGAAAGATGCCCTTGGCATAGAAAAATGGTTTGAGAGAATATGAAAGTTATAATGGAAAATGTAATAGATGCCAGAAATAATTACACAGGTGACTTCCACAGAGTAAATCTGCTATTCCTTGTATTTCTTGAGAAAACCCAAAGCCTGTTATTAATTAAGCTGCAAAAATAGGAATCTGCTATAGTTCTTTAACCATTAAAATAGTCAGCTTTTCTTTTATATACATTATGTTCTTTCAAATGGTGTTAGTTCCTGAAATCTTTTTCTGTGGAAACAAAGGATCCTTTATGTTTGACTTTTTGGGGTTTTTCTCTTGAGGTACTGCTTTGAAACACTTTAGCCGATGAAAAGTTAACATTCAGTGATGTTTTTAGAGATGTATACAGAGCAAATAGTTGGTGCAGGAGAAATGGCACTTCTCTGAATATTGACTGTAAAAAGCACTTACATTGCAAACCATTCATGTGTATGAAAATTACGAGGAAGATGAAGAACTCACAAAGACATCAGGGTGTTGCTGCTTGTAAGTGATTCACTGGGCTTTTTCTTCTGATATTTCCCTTTTGCCAGAGTGCCTGTGAAATGACAGTGCGCTGCTGCTGGATATGTTTCTACCTTTAGGGCGGTAGGGTCAGTTTCTAAACATGAATCATATGTCATGGTGGCTTCTGAGCTGTTTGGTTTACTAAACAGTTTCAGACATTGTTTTTCCCATTTTACTCTGTTGCTCTTGGTGGTCATTATTTGATATATTCCCATAGTTATAATTAAAAGGGGGGGGAAATCCCTTCCTATTTACAAAAATCTGAGAAACAGAGAGTAGACAGGTCTTACATGTCTTCAGTTGTCTTGCTATAGAGTGGTTCTTGTACTGCCAAGTACTGCTTAATTTCTGGGCATCAGTCCGAACGGTTTGAAGGCTGCCATTACTGACACCAGCAAGAGTCAAGATGGCAGGTGGTTATTGCAATGCTGCAAAGATTCCTCTATCCAACCTTCCTCTTATTGGTTGTCCCTTGCTTCTGCTGATCATGAGGGGGTTAAACAAACTCTGCTAAAGTCACTGGAGAGCAATATGGAAACACTCCTAGACAAAATGCAGATACCCAAAATATGATGACACCGCTTCTGGTGCTTGTCCAGGCTTGTTTAGATCTGTTTTGGGTACAAGGTGTAGATGTAAGCTCTGAACTACCACAGAGGATTAGTTTGCATTGGAGAGCTCTTCCAGGTACCAGTTAACCAATTTCAGAGCAAATTTCAACTCTGAAGGAGACTGTAACATGTGATGCATTTAAAAGTGAATGAAAAGAATAAGCAGTTTGCATTATGCAATGTTAAAACAAAGATCTGTTTTTTGAAACAGATTTCACTACTACAATGAATAAAGTCAGAACTAAGCACCAAAAATCTTGAGGGGATTGAAAACATAGTGTTGGGTAACAATTTGCACAGCCAGATACAACATTTAATTGACTGAGCTATGGTGTGGAAATAAAGAGAGAATGAAATAAACATAGCACTTGGAAGAAAAGACAGTATTTGTAATTCTAGAAAAATAAGGAAGAAAAATAACGCAACAGGAAATAGTAATAGGTAAATGATTAAGTAGTATCAATAAAATATTTCAGAGTAATATTGCAGTAATTGTTCAAGGGATTTGGTAAATGTTTTGAACTAAAATCTGTTGAAATTAGCCTTAGTTTTAACTGCATTAGAACGTTTGTTTGCCTGAATATCTTCCCACTTCCAACACTGTTAAAAATTTTCTCAGCAATAATTCTACAAGAGAAATCTTGTGCTAGCCATAAGAGAGCAGTATGATAAAAATCATGATGAATGGCAGACTTGAGTAAACTGTGCCCCTCTGTTAATGAATAACATCTGTTTTTTATCCAATAATTGAGCCAAAACATTAAAGATGGGGCAATCAGGCAGTAAGTAAGCCTTGAAGAACCACTGTGTTTTAGGAGTTTCATACCAATTAAATTATTTTGTTCCGTTATATCACTGTTGATTGGCATTTTTTTCTGGCTGAAACCTGGAATCAGCATTCCCTAGAAGCCCTATCTCATGCTTTTTACATTTGATATATGAATCATGAATTGGTGTATTCCCTTCCTTAGATTTCCTCCTCCACTGCTGCATACATAGTTTTCCAGCTCTCTTCATTATGCAGTTAGGCACCTGACACAGAGACAGGGCAGGTTGTGAGCTGCAAGTTTGAACTAGGTGTATGAGATAGAGAGGCTTGGGATACATCTCACTGCCTTCTTCGGATTTACTTAGATGCCTCTGAACTGTGGGGGGGGAGACTCCATGGCTTCTCTCTGAGATTCTCAGGCTCCCCTACCCAGATCAGGGCAGGGGTTCGAGATCCAGCTCCCAGTGGCTGGATCATACCTAAGTTGAAACTGGAAGGTCTTATTTCTTGTCAGTGTTCCCACAGTCCCCGCATCAGAGTAGCTTATCCCAGGTCAGAGACAGAAGACCAATCCTGCAAATCCATACCCATTTGACTAAGCCTGTTTTCATGAGTAATGGCATAAGTGCTTTTCAGTGTTTGGTTGTTTAATTTAGAACCCAATTATGAGATCATGGCTTATGTTCTTCAGCAGTGAGCATGATCATTAATCAGTATACAAGGTTTCCAGCTCAGTGGGAAGTTCCTGTCATGGGCTGATTACTCTTTGTGAGCAGACATCCTTCACAGCTTCAGACCAGCTAACAGCTATGGAATTGCACTAGTCATTAGATGTGGCAAAGATCAATAAAATACAGTTACAGTCAAATCAGAGAGATATATAGTAGATAAGTAAACAGAAAATGGGTTGTATCTAATGTCCATGAAAAGTTAAAAGTACCTTACATCAACAAATGCTTCAAATTCAATGACTTGGCGGCTTGTTTATTATTATTTTTATTTGTGTAATTTCTACTCCTGTAGATATACACTTTTTTTTAGAGTTATTTAAATTATTTATGTTTTAGCAGTGGTAAGAACCTTAAAATAGATACATCTTGAGGAATATTGTTCAGATAAATATTTTAAAAGGTACAGATTTAGAAGAGAAGGTAAGCACCACATCTAATTCATTTATTATGACAAACTAGGAAGCATTTTAAAATATTTTTGTTTTCCAGGAAAAAAAATGTCCCACACTAAGTTATTGATTTTTTGATAATTCTTTCAAGCTGAACTGTGTACAGTTTTGCCGCAGGGACAGGGATGCTGTGACACTGCTCTGAATCACTGAGAAGCCTTTTAATGTCAGGATGAAAGACTACTGAAGATAGCTAATCAAATTAATAATTGGAATTTGTCATCCTGGTTGATATTTTCACACTTTAACCAGCAATAATTTTTTTCTGGGAAAAATGTTGATTTACTGAAAATTCTCCAAATTGTGGTTGATGAGGCATTTTTCTTGTGTAAAAGCTGTATCACGCTCATTGGGTGACCAAGTTTTGGAGCTGGCTTCCCACCAAGTCTCCGAAACTTAGCAAAAGCCTTTCCCTCCCCTTTTTGGCAAAGGAAGAAAAACTGTAGAAACTGAAAGAAACCAAAACCAAGCAAATTATACCAAAATATATATATAATTACATATATCACAGTTATATACAGTGAGAATATTTTGTACAACCTCCCCAAAAAAGGGAAAGGGAAGAGGGAAAAGGGACAAAAAGGCATAAAAACAAAACTGATATGCACAACTGAAAACCCAGGAACTACCAAAATAAAGAACTAGTAAAATGAAATCTCACCAGTTCCCTCAAGAAAAGCAGGGTCACCAGACGTGGCCAGCACTCTCCACCTCTCGCGTGGAGACAACAGCAGTCACTGCAGGCCTCAACTTCCAGATAAGCGAGACCAACGCAGGGACCTACTGCTCCCGAAACCTCACTGGAAGAGAAGAGAGTGAAGGCTTCTCTTCCTTTCTCATTTATACTTCTGTTTACGTAAAGGATAGCATGGAATACTGGGAACATAGGGTACTTCCTTATTTACAAACTGGTCTCCAGGAAGATCTAGACTGAAACTATCACATTGGTTAGTGCTTCCATTTGTAACTCTGCTAAAAGAAGTCAAACTGCAGCATTACTGATTACAGGAGAAGGGAAGGGTATTGGGGTGCTGTATAGGGACACAGAGACAGAGAGAGTCCCATGACACTTTTGGGAGAGCAATAGGATTTCTGTGGGGACTGCTTCCCAGCACAATGATTGCCATTTTCTGCTCACCTCTGTGTAGACAGTCTTATTCCCAGATGCTTTAAGAGATGACATAAAATAGCGAATAAGAGCTATTAAAGATTATTGAAGGAAGAGAAGAACAAAGGAAATGAGATTTTTATGGTTTATTGAAATTTCGCTTACAAAATTGGAGTTCATCTTAGTTTTCACTGGAGCTGAAGTCGGCATACTGTCTAGTCTGTATTGTACATGGGCTGCACAAAACTTTGTGTCTAAGAAATATGACTAAGAAATATGACTAATCTGTTATAAAGTCGAATCTTTTCTTCCTCCTCCATATGCCTTGAAATATTCTTTTAGTAAATGACATTTTTTAACAGGAAAAAGGAACCTGATGGATATTTTTCTTGTATCGTTTTCACTAGTGACAACATAACATCTTGTTCCTATAAAAATAATTTTCATCAATGCATCCCATACTCTTCAAAGCAGGATTATTATTTTAATCCCTGGGTTATGGCTGGAGAAACTGAATCACTGTGAAGTTATGGCTGTATCCAAGGCTATGTAGTGTGTAAGTGACAGATCTGGGAATAAAGGTTCTGAAATGAGCTCTCTTAATTGGGTTAATAGCAACAGTAGCAACCACAGCAGCAAGACATCTTGAGACTGAGGATGAGAGATTAGATCTCTAACTGCGAATCTCTCTGTTAACACATCAGGTTGGTTTGTGACTTTGTCACATGCAAAGTGTGTTAGAGAATAAGCAAAGTACGGTAGTGATTCACTGGTGAAATCAAGCCCTTCAGCCTTGTCACTTGCTAAGTAAGGCAGAAACAGTGTAGCTACCACCTTCTCCAAATTACATATTTTTCTTCTAAGGATCATATATTTAGAGAGGGTTTGTCTGCCCCAGATGAGGTGCCTGGAAGTGACAATATGTGCAAGTCAGAGTAGTGTCAATTGTATGTTGAGACCTAGCTGTAACTGTGTAGTGTCTTCCAGAAACAAGCTTTAATTTGGCAACACCAAGAAATGGAAAATATACCCATATCCTCAGTAGCTTGTTCTCTGAGTTATTGAACTATTGTTACTAATAAGATATCCAGTAAACAGCAACACAGGACTAAAACAGATCTAAAACAGGGTAATTGATTTTTTTCTTAAAGAGACTTAAAAATCATGTTTTTAGCTAGCACTTCCGATTACTTTTACTACAAGTAACTCCTACTACTGAGTAAGAGCAACTGAGGGAAATTTTTCTTTTCTTTATTTAGGTTGTGCTTATTTCTTTCTTTGGCAGCCTTTAGTTTATCTTGGAGTTTTTGTTTCTTTATAGTGAATTCTTTGTTTATCGTGTGGATGTTTTGAAACCAGAAAAGGAAAACCTTTTTTAAACTGGGAAAATGTTATTACAGAACTACAAAAAATTGGCAGAAAGATTCAGAGAAAATATTCCATCTGCCACTAGTTTTAATTAAATCAAAACCCCAGAATAGAAACAGTCAAACATGTGCAGACCCAGAATTCAGTCAAATGACATGTATATTCAGAGTTATTTTAACTGGAAAATTAAAATGACCCCCAAATATTTTTACTCCCTATTTTCCACTATGTGTTGTATTATTGTATGAAACAAGATTTTTTAAAGTAAATAACCCTTTTCTGAACCACATTATTCTTGTTTATTTATGTTTTGAATGTCTGCATATTGTATTGTGTAGCCCTCAAGCCATTTAAGTTAGTAATAAAATCCTGGTTAGCCTTTTCACCAACGATTTTTTCTGTTTCCCTAGAATATAATTTTTGGATAGTTGCTTAACTGATGAAGTGATACATATTGGCATTATGTATAGAGGCATCAAATCAATAAAGAAAGTTCTGTGTGAGTTAAAGTGTATGACAAACAGATTATTAAAAGCTCTCTCTAGAATGACCAGCAGTTCAGTGTTTTAAGACTGCGCTAAGATGTTTGCTGATACCAGTATGAATGAGAATGCGCAATAAATTAATGGACATTATAAGTTATGATGAGAGGAAAACAAAATGTGTGTTGTTATCTGGCATCAAATGGATAGAAAATTAAAGCTGATGGGTGTTAGAACAGTTCCCACACTTGAAAAGCGTTTAGGAAATTTATTAACTATGCATATCCCACAGTCATTTCAGGATCTACCATTTTTAATGCCTTCTGTATGCAATTCATCACTATCATTGTCAGCATGCTTTCTTCTATTCCCTTTTTCTTTTCTACCTCTATGTATCTACCCTGCAGCATCAGGCTTAAGGAATATATGAAGCATTACTGCCAGAAACCAATACCACAGCCTCCAACCTCCAGAAACAAGATGGTGTAACACCTCCCATTTGTTGGGGTGCTGTTGGTTTGAGCCTGGTGTTGTGTTAAAACTCACATGGCTACAGCAGATAATGTGAAGCAATGCTACCTGCTATGTCAGTGTGTCCTGAGGTAGCCTCTTTGCCTTATATGTTAACAAGATGTGCCACTGCTTCTGGACTAGATCTGTTTTTCTGTCTTTTGTTGGGAAATATTCTCATACTGTGCTTGAGAAATGTGTGTACAGTTTTCCTGCGGTTCTCCTTTTCCTGAGAATATTACATGAAGTGAAACTGTGCATGTTCACTCAAGTTCTGGTGGCCTCCATGTGTGCTGTACTGCTGGTACCACAACCTGCTTAGTCTGCAACTGAGGACATGCACTTCTTACCTTTACTTCTAGAGGTGTCTCTGCAGCCTTGGGGAATTTGAGTTACCTCAGACCTTGTGTCTCACACATCGGTGTCTGGAGGACTGCCATGCATTGAGGGTACATGTTCATTCCTGTTCTGGTCAATATTAAGGGGTGCTACTGAGAACTGTGCTGTTAGGTCTTTCCTGTTGCTTTGGCCTGCCTACCACGAAGCAAATGTTATCCACTGGTTTATTGAGGTTCACTTGACTGTCACATGCTGGCTGGAGACTTCTTTCTTCTCACCTGTCATAGTAATCACATCTTTGAAGAATTTGTTGCATTTTGGCCATGCATCAATAAATCCAATTCCCAATGGGACTTGGACCTAATATTTTCCGTGCTTGTGTAAAACCAGTTTTTCAGTCCATGGAAATCTACTGTCTGTCTCATATATCCAGCAAGGTGTCAATCTTGAAGTGAATTCTGTTGTTCTAAGAATAGCCGGTGAGAAAGATGAACTGAATAAGACTGATATAATGAAAAACCTAACAATCTTAAAACAAGTCTAATTTTGAGAAAAAGGTGCTTTGAATACTTTTCTGCAGTATATTTACAGTAGCAAATGTCTAATGCAGCTGGAAAAAGTAGAGAATATTTCTGCATTGTACCAGGAAGAAAAAAGTATGAATTTTGAAGGGTTTTTTTTGTATTTAGCTTTTTCTCTCATGCTTTTAGTGCACCAAATTATTCAGTAATATTTGAAAAACTGAAGAACACTCAACCTGAGTAAAGTATAAACCACTAGCAATATAAATGTACCTGATATATGAGGAAAGAAAGAGAAGCAACTCTTCCTAAGGTTAGTAAAATGAGATGATGACCTTAGAGCAATTTAGAATTTCATAAGGCACCAGTGAAGTTTCTAAGTTCTGGAAAATTGATTACTGTTAGTGAGTGAGAAAAGCCTCTGGAGTGTACTTTGGAAAAAGGAATTACAAGATTTTTCAGTCACAAAATTAAAAGGTGCTTCCCTAAAAGATGCTGAGATTTAATTTAGAATTAGAACCTTAATGACCCCTGTTCCCCATAGATTGGGACAGGGCAATGAACAGAATTGTAAATAACATGCTATATGATTATGGATGAAATCATAACAAACATAAAACTCACGTCAGTTATGGCCTGGGACTCATGTACAACACTGAGACTCAGCTTAGGTCCTCATCTGCTGTCATGGATGTGCCTCTGCTGTTCCGGGGGCATTGTGATGTGTCGTGTGAGCCAACTGGCTGCTCGATTTTGTTTTCTCTGAGGAAAATGAATAGACTGTAGGCTAACATAAGCAAAAATATTTGTACACAGAGTGATCTAATGACATCAAGACAATAAAGAAAGGCTGATAAATAGCACTGTATTTCCTTAAGATTTCTTTTAAAGGGTTTAATGATAAAAGTGACAAAACTACTTACAAATCTCAAGTTGGTTTCAAAAAGACATTCAAGCCCCAAATCCTTTAGAAAAATACTTTTAACATAGTTCTTGTTATTAATTGAACTAATGTTCAAGAAAGGTGTTTTTACATTTAAAAAACTCTGTTCCTGTTATCTGAATCACTGGTCCATATGGAATTTAAATTAGTTAATTACACAGATTTTAATAAAGAAAAATTGACTCTGCATTTGTGAGTCTTTCAGGAACATGTAACTTATTCATAATGCTATAGAGATCTATGCCAATGTATCTCAACAATGATGAGAGCAATGGAGGATATAATTCTCCAGATAATGAAAAAGATCCTCATCTTTGATTAATTGAGGAGGTCCAAAAGGTCCAAAATTACTTTTTCAGAAGGAAGAACAACTAGCTTCGTAAATCTTTTGTAAACCTGTTCAGGGATAACAGTATATGTTAAAAATAGTATATGTTATATCGATCATACTGACTAAATTTTTGACTCATTTGGAGTGTCTCACTGGTCAAGAGTGGCTGATTTGTCATTTGATCCTTTGCAATTTGTTCTATACTTTTGAGGAATTCTTTGACAGATACGAGGTCATGCATAAAGTCATGGTTACAATTATTCTCCTTGATTAGGTCCTGTTTGCAATTATTTACATGTATTCATGAAAATCTATAAAAGATAGGAGAGGACCCTATGAAGTAAAATATTCACAGGACACTGAAAGAGGTGCCATTACATAACTTGGTACTGATTCAGTGTTAAAAGATTCAGTGACAGACTTTAACTCTTACAAAGACCTTTAAACATAGGGCCTTTAAACACGACCCAGATGGTTCAGCAGGTCTCATCCCACATATAGTAAATGTATGGTTAATGTGGTTGTCCTTTGTTTTGCAGTTTGTCCTTCCTGGTGGAGATGTCTACCTTTCTATATTAATAAAAACTATTTACAGGTCAGACATATGAATTATCCCACTGACTCTCTTATACAGCAACTAAAGCCTGGTTTTGGCACATGAAAGAAATTTTAGGTCCTGTATATTTCCTGTATTCTTTCATTCATGCATAGGTTTGTAGTGAAGGTCCATATAGATTTGTGTGTACCTTTTCCCTTCTGTCTCTTTTGATCCTTTTGAGTACCTCTGAATTTCCTGGTTTTAGTTCTTGGATACATGAATTTCATCAGTTGTAGGATAGGACTAGTGATGTTTACCTACGTGTGAAAATCTTTGTATTTTTCTGTTGAAAATGCCTTGTGTGAGCAAGACATTACTATTTACAAATTTAACATCTGGCAGCATTGAGTGGTACCACCAGAATGCTATAAGACCTGTAAATCTATTGTCCATTCCAATACATTTTCAGGGGCTAAAACAAGCAACAAAAAGCAGCAGATTGCGAAGATGGGAAAACTACCTGCATAGCATGGCAGGCTGGGATTCAAATACAATTCTCTTTCTTACTTAAAACAAGAGGACATCTCGTGTCTGAATAAGTTGATGTAGAGTAGACCTAGGGGAATCAAGTAGTGAAACAGCAGATACAGACAGCAATAACACAGTCTTTGGAGCAACAACAAAACAGATGGTTCAGTGGCCCTCTGTCCACTCCAGAGAATATACAATTACTTACAGGACAAAGCCCATCTGGTCCTATAATAGTCTGAGACTTCATCATGACTAAAGCTGCAGTGGGCTTGTTACCAGCTGTTTAAATTAACTTGATCAATCACCTCTATAAATCTATCTAAAAAAATCCAATCCTTTTCACCCTTTAACCTGCTGTAACAGGTTCACCTCTTGCCTTGTGATCAGAAAAACAGAAGAAACCGGTGCCACCTGTTAGCTTTGGGAAGGATGGCCTGTACCTATTGGAAACTGCTGGAAATAACTGAGTCATAAAGTTTTAGAGGCCACCCTGTAAACTTGTTTGTAATTTTGGCACTGTGACCAATTGTGCGAGGCCAGACAGATAAAGGAGATAGCACGTAAAGCTGTATAAAAGCATATCTCATCATGAAAGGTCAGTATTTTCAAGACACTAAGCCAAGGACCTGTACTGCACTCAAATGGAGCAGATGATTTTGCTATAAACAGGAGCTTGTAGAGAGAGGAGAAAGTGATATAGCCATACTGGGATAGACTACAGATTTGAGAAGTGTGGAACAACAGTGGCATTTTTTAGTATTCGGGGTCCATTAAGTCACTGCTTTCTACCTTTTGCAGTCGCTCACATCTGAACAACAAGATGCACACAAAAGTCTCTCAACTCAGGGCAGGTGTCAACTTGCTGCATGCTCAAATCCAAGCTGTAGTCTCCTGAAAGTAACCTTGGAAAATATTCTAAGCACTTATTTCTTAAGTTCTTTCATGTGCATTGGGTTACTTTGGAGGAGTCTCTCGGTCAAGTAATACTTACAGTTAATTCCTTACTAAATTGTATCTTTTGTTCACATTGTTGCCATTTTCAACATTGATCTGATTTTATCTTTTGTAAGGGCCCAGCAGGTTTCAGTAGGTGGTTGGCTTATGGAAACCCATTAGACATTTTTAGCCATTTACTTTAACTATCAAAGAGGTATGATTGCTAGCTGCAGATGACAAAGGGAAAGGAGAGGAGTGGAATGATGTGATATATATGAATATAAAACCTGCCTGTCTGTATGCAAAATCAACGCTGTCCAAAGGATAAAACAAAAGCCGCCTTCTTCAGTCAGGCACCCAGTTCCATGAAATTAATGCTTCCTCTAAACATCTTTCTGATTCAATCTCTATAGCATTTTCATACCTGCACTGCAACTAAGATTCCAGTAACCAGCTGCCAAAAAAAAATGTATAGACATTGTAATATGTTTTCAGAATCTGGAATAGCTTTCAGGCTGTCACTGACTCAATTTCAGGCTTTTTGACAGGTTATAATCTGTCCTTCTTGAAACAACTGACAATTTTGCAGGCAGGAGCTGTGGAAATATCCTGAAAAATGGACATCTATTTAAAAAAAAATATTATTAAAAATAAGAAAACTGAAATGTGCAGGTGTTCTCATTCTGAGTGCTCTTTTTCAGGGTAGTGAATATCATTCTTGTAATTCTACTTGATGGTACAATTCTAAGTCCATAAACTGTTACCAGTGTAGCATTTGCTAAAAGAGGAACATATGCCATTTATCTTATGGGAACATAAAATGAGTTGATATGCTAGATGACACAAAGAAAGGAAATATAATTAAGCATCACATAAACTTTGTCACAGTGCACCTGTAAGATCTAACTCCTTTGGTAATAATAAAAGACACTACTGCATGGGAATTTGACACTGCTCCTCTTGGTACTTTTTGCATTTTTCATCACTGTGACCTGGAGAGTGACCTGAAAACTACTCACTGATTCTACATTTTTTTCTTTTCAAATATATAGCATACCAATTTTCTTTTAAAAGGTTATAATTTTATTTTTGTAGTTAAAATGTTACCTGGTTTACCTGGTTCTGGTGTGGCTCTTGCAACTCCACGTAGATGTGCATGTATCAGTGTGTCTGTCGCTGATGGGCTTTATTGCTGAGACCATCATGTGTTCACAGAACCCTACTCCAAGCCTTTGCTTATGCAGAAGTCACCAGGTGTCCCTGAAATACAGATATGACCTCAGGTTTCTTCTGCTTCAGCACTTCAAATGTACACTTTCTTAGTATGTCTTAAGAGAGATAATTCCCTCTGTGTACGGGAATATATACCATTCTGTGTCCCCACACAAGCCAGGATAGTGGGACCAACATGTGACTGAAGGATGTTGTACCCAGAGGTGAATTTTATCCCATTAAGACCCAGGTGTACCCAAGAGATTCAATGATGCATAAGGTTTTCATGGACTGCTAGTATACAATTGAATTTTATCTGAATTGACTACTGTGCAAACATCCCCAAATCCAAACCTAATGACTGTGGAAGGTATTAACCTCTATCAGCACTGCACATGACACCTTGGCATCCTCTGTGTTTACAGTTTGTAGTGAGTGCTTCATTAAGATTTCTGTGAATGCTTGCTGTTGCTGCAACACTGCAGGGATAGACTAGGATAATATGAAATCTTTATAAATCACATTTAGGAATTAAAACAGTGATCACAAAATTATTACTTTCAGGTTGGAGAAAATAAGGTTTCAAAGCAATTATAGACAGCTTAATATATCTGGTCTTTCGTTACTTTATGTCTCCAATTCAGAAGCTGGTGTTTCTGTATATCGCTATGATGGGAAAGCAGTTACTGTCTACCATTGAACAACTAAAATAATAGTTCATTTTGTTTTTTCTCTTGTAATTCTTTCCTTTGAGGAAACTTATCTGGCTTAGCTTTACTCTGTAACATGCAAAATTAGATATATTTCTTTTTTTTAATTTGATGAATTTGAGGAAAGTCTTAAGGTGCATATGTTATTCTGTGTCCTTAGACAGTGTTTTTTTCCTGGCAGAATTTTAAAGAGCTGACATAAGCATCTATTTTCACTGTTTCAAGCTTACAGTCACCAAAGTATTTTTTAGCACCTTCACATCACTTAAATCTATGTAAATTTTTATAATTATGATCCTTATTTGAACATGCAGAGAAGACAAAAAAAATGGTAATATACTGTCATTAAAATTTCATTTAAGTTCCATGTCATTGTAATTGGCTAATTACACAAATGCATCAGATGAGATGTAAGAACTGATTTCTGCTGGAAGTGTACAGTATTGGTTGCTATTGGTTAGATGAGTGAGAGAATCTCTACATTGTACTGAAGCTGCTGTACCACCATTTTCCTAGACTATGGTCAGACTGTCAGGAAAGTAAAAAAAAACTGTTTGAATGACCTCCTTCTATTTTGGAATAATAGGAAGTACTACTTTCACAAACATCCTGCTTTGTTCATAGCCTTTAGCCATCATGACTACAAAGACACTACTGTCACAGTTATTGAGTGGATTTTAGGCACATATCTCCTGCAAATTTGGATTGCTCTGAACAATTAGGATTGCTCACGTGGCTAGGACATCACATTTCTGAAGTGCTCAAATGACAAAGGATTTTGACAAGTCCCCATTTTCCCTTAAGTTCTATCAGAACTTGCTGCCACTACTTATTTGAAGTGGCTCAAGTGTCATTTCTGGGAAAACAAACAAACCTAGACAAGGTTTTGGATACTTGCAACCCTTTGTCTTCAAGTCTGAGACAAAGTATAGATCTGTGTGTGACAAGCATTCCAAGACACATAGACATACTGAAAAGGGACAGTGAATAATGTCATACAACACGTAACATTTGGTAAATGGTCCAACTGTACAACCAAGGGATAAATCCTTCTCCAGAGGCAGAGCAGAAGGAGCGTACATCATTTGATGTAGCCGTTGCGTGTATACCTTGCAGAATATACCATCTAAGGAGCTTTTCTGTTGTGCCTTTTGCAAGCAGACATGCCTGTCTCGTATTGGCCTTTTCAACCACCAACGCACTTGCAACAAACGTGGGTAGAGCCCTTCCCAAATCTTCGTTCGCGAAGCCTGGCCATGAATGAATGTGTGCATAACAGTGCAAATCCAGTGTTCTATTATGAGAAACATGGTAGTAACGTATCTTCTAAAGTCTGAATAATGAGCTCTGTAGAGATACTGTTCCCAAGACACAGAACTTTTGAAGGTTTGTTCCCTTTCCTTGGCTTCAACAGTTTCGTAGCAACTAAGGTGCTTCTATTGTATGAAGCAGGCAAGGGATTAATTTCAAATACAGGACATGATTAATGTACAGATTTGAGTTAGAAATGTTCTTTTATAGTATCAAGAAATGCTAAAAATAATGGGGCTCAGTTTTTTGAAAGGGAATGGGATTAGCCTTGGCTATAACTGCTGTCATATACCGAAGATCCGTCTGATTACATGTATTCTGAGCACATTTTCAGCTCTGGTGAGAATAATGTTATCAGTTGCTAGATCTGCATACTAAGAAAGAGACGTTATTCAAGTTAAACTTCGAGAATTTAATCTAGATGTTCATGCTGATACTAAAGTATTTAGCATTAATATTTATGAAATGAGTATAGTAAAGAAGCAGGTAATATAAGGCAAGAACTACTGATATAATAAATATACTAATGAAGATAAATGTTCTATGAAAGTTGATCAGTCAGCCTGAAGACATGCCATGGCTTGTGTCTGGCTTTTGAATTATTAATTATTTAACTGAGAAGAAATCAAAAAATCCAGGAGACTGAGAATGGTTATTTTCGTCACCCTTGTTCATCTCTCCATTTTTAATTGTGTTGTAGGGAAATTGTAGAGCTCTGATAGGATTTCAAGGCAACATAAATGTGTATCAGAATTTACAGTGGCCCTTGGAGAGAAACAAACCCAGTATTTTTGGCATTCCTGTGAGAGACATAAATAAAACCAGGCAGTAAGCACAAGTGTTGCATGCAAAAATGTGCTCTAAGACACTGAGAAATAGATAAGCAGATTGTTTACATCTGGGCTGTGTCTTGGGAAGGCCTTAATCAAATCATCTTAGATTTGCATTGCGCAGTCACTCTCTGTCTCTGGTAGCATCAGAATTTTTTGGCCTATTTAATTCCACACATGGCAGCAAAACAAATGGTATGAGTGGTGTGGCAGACAGTTGCTTCAGCACAGTTTTAACTTCATGTAAAACCACATAGATGATAGGTGGTGGACAACAGCCTTCATGACCTGATGTAGCATTACACAGTGAAACATCAAGAGAGGCAGAGGGAGCAAGTTTCCCATTAAGTGACTTAGTTTTCAAGCAAAAGTATATCCTTCTGGAGGGTAATTTTATGTAGCTACTGTGTTAAGTGCAGTGCTTGCATTTTTAGCCATCTGACT
Source organism: Manacus vitellinus (assembly GCF_001715985.3). Classification (NCBI taxonomy): domain Eukaryota; kingdom Metazoa; phylum Chordata; class Aves; order Passeriformes; family Pipridae; genus Manacus; species Manacus vitellinus. Next base: position 21,928,811 of record NW_021940864.1, on the reverse strand, counting down.
GAGCATTTCATATAAATTTTAGCCCAATAAGTCTCCAGTTCTCCTGAATATATCTGGTGGACTTTGAACACTGAATAGCCAAATATTATTTTTTAATGTTTAACTCAGAAGATGTGTTTAAGAAGGCATAGGCTATAATTTCTAATACAAATAAAATATTAATCCATTACTGTCTATGCTATTATTAACATTTGCAAGGGGCTAAGCCTCCTAGTATCTCTCAAAAGCTGCTAAGAACATCATTTCTGGAACACTCAGTTATGGCCTTTTAATATCCTTTTTTACTAACTGACTTGGTTAATTACAGCATATGCAGTGGGGTGGATCAAGGCACTATTTCATTGGTATATGATAATTGCATAGGAATCTTTACTCCTTTAGTGCTTTCAAGTGCTTTAGAGAAATGTTTCTATAGTGTTCCTAAAAAGTGATATTCTTGCCTTCCTTCCCTTTCCTTCCTTCTCCTTTTTCCTCTCCCCCTGTTTATGTGTGTATACATGTACATTTTAAATGAACAGTTAACCTGTCCTTGTGGGTGGAAAGTTTTCAAAAATCACTTGCCTGTTGCTTTAAGGAGCAATAACAAATTTAGAAAGTGTGTCTTGACAGTGGATGATGCAGCAGGACGGGGGATACAGAAATCTGGATTTGAAACACATCAATACATGTCAAAACATATATTAGTGAATTCTCAAGCTATAACCAAAGGCATTTTTTCCCGCAGGGCAGACCAAATTTAGAGCAACTAAGGTGCAAAATTTTAAAAACTATTTGGGTTTATTTTGTGCATTGTAATCATTAAATGAATTAATGGAAAGAAATTTCAAGTCTTCTCATAGAAACTTCTATTCAAAGAGAATAGATATCAATTGAAAATAAAAGGAACATATAAATTCCTAGACAAATATTGTGATTATGTCTTAAGATGGGTGCAGAATGTCTGTCTGCTTTCCAGAATTATACGATCACATATTCATGGAGGAAAGCCTCTTGAATCTTTCTGAACCTTTGCTTATCCTGGAAACTCTTGAGAACAGGTTCAACTACCTGTGGAGAACAGGCATACAGAGCTAGCTGTAGAAACATTAATCCTCGTCCTTCGCTGCACGCATGGTTATTGTGGCCCAAGTGTGTGTTATTTTGTTTGTTGTCTAGCCCACAGCTTTTTTGCTGATTCTGCTGACGGAGATACTTCTGTTGTTTCCAGAATTCAGTCTGGGAGTCTCTTTCCAGCACAACATGGGTGAAATTTCTTCGTTGGTTGTCTATATATTTCAAATTGCATTTATCACAGTCTCTACTCTCAAGTCTCACTTTTCTTTCAGTGGTCATGCTTTTCTCCCCCTTTCATAATTTCCCCCACCATCATGTTCTTCCACATGCCTCTCAAGCATGCTTACTCTGGCTCCAATGATCGCAGGGAAGAAAAAAACAGTACTCTCTCTGGGCATGTCCCAGAGCTCCTTTAAGCTAAAAACTCTAGCAGGTTCAAGCTTAAAATCCCTAATGCTCTCACCATTTTCTTTACCTTTGTTACATATCCACACACAGCCTCTAGACATTCAGAATTGACTATCTCGGTGTACAGAAGAGCATAATGAATCAGAAGCCTCTCTAAATAAATCTATATATTTTTTACAAATAATATAAAGCAAAGTCTACCAACAATGTCACCAACTCTGTGTTCTGCTGTTCTTGACAGTGTATCTCATTAAACATCAGGAAACCACTGAAATATTTTGATAATGTTGTTTTTTGCAACATATGATTGCATATTTAAGTGTTTTATATTCCAGTTGATAAAGCAGTTACTCAGCTATAACTTTAAAAGCCATTGGCAAATTTAAAAAAACCCTGTAAGCATCAACACAGTGCTAAATTCTAATAAAAGAGGAAGAAGCCTGGAAGCTGATAAGAGAGGTGGTGACTCAGAGAAGAAAGATGGTTCAGGCAAAAATAAGCAGAGGTCGTTGAGTCATGAAGAAAGAACCTAAACATTTTCAGAAAGTCTAATATAAATATTAAAGCTGTGTACGAGAGCCTTAAATAACACACCAGAACATATGTAGTACTAAGAATACCCCAGATCTGGCATCAATTAGGGGATTAATCTTCATATAACTATATGTATTGAACCATATATTTATGTAAGAATGAAATCTTAGGATTGAAAATCTTCAGTGTATTATGCTTGACTGTGTTTTTCCTTCTGTGGGTTTTACCACAGCTGTGAGGAAAAAAAAACATTGTAAAATTAAACAAGAAGGGTGAGTAGGTGTTCAGGGGTGAAACAAGGTGAGTTAATTCTTCTTCAAACTGCTGAGCTGTCAAGTAATGGTTTGATTTTGGTAGTGGTGGGGGAAAGAGTATGGTGTCAGGGTGGGAAATGTTAGTGCTTGTGTAGGTGGCTGAGGTACTGTGGTAGTTCAATACTCAAACTGCACAGAAAGAAGTTCTGGCATTTCCTTCCCTCACACCTTATCCACTGCTTCGTGCTCAAGTCACTTGAGAGCTGATGCCACCAGTCATTCCAAATTATAGGATATTTTGTGAGGTTGAGGTTTGCTGAGTATAACAGACATTTACCTACTGCTATTATCAAAAGCCCTCTTCAGTACCGTCTCAAAGAAATATTTCTTTCTTTGCTGCAGGCAGAGATCCGTGAAAGAAGGAGATTACAACTTGGCAACGAGTTGCATATAAGTACCTGACTAGCTGTGGTTTAGGTGTGCTGGGCTGCTCTCCACTGTGGAAAAGGGTAAAACTTGCAGCACATGGACTAGGAAAAGGAAGTCAGCATCTTTCAACCCTGAACCCTTACAGAAAAACATGTCTAGGCTGGTTTCTGACGGCTTCAGGAAAATCTGTTGTCATAATCTGCTTTCACTAGAATGGAAACTGTCCAAGTATAGTTGCTGTCTTTTTTCACTGAGCAAACACTATCCTGGCAGCAAAACACTGGGAGTAACATCCAGTTTAGCATTTATGGTACAGCAAACCCACTATACCAACAAGAGCAGGTTGTTCACAAAGGCCATATTTAAAGTATCTTCCTTCTGATTTAGTCTCCTTATGAATCACGGATGTACTTACAATTTCTTCAATCAAGTGAAAAAGAAGTGATGAAGGCACAATATATAATAATATTTTCATCTGTAATGAATCAACTTGTATAAATATGATGAGGAATTTGATAGTTCTTGTAGTCTCTATTAATGTTACAATGTCAGACAAAATATATATTTTTTTAACCAGTACTGAATTTTTCCCAAACTGAAGAATTCTTGATTTATAAGCCCTGGATGTTTTCATAACAGTGAAAAAAAATGTAATAACTTGGATCCCCTGGGAAAGTGTTTTATTTTTTCAGTGGCAGATTTTGTATGGAAAGTCTGGATTTCTTATTTGAAACAATATGTTGTCAAAGAACTGAGATTCAGCTCTTGCCTTTATACATGCTGTGAATATTATGGTAGAGTACTTAGACTACCTGTAGTGTAAAGTCTCCTTTAAGTAGAAGTATTCAAAATTTGTTGTGAACATCATATGTCTAAAAATTTTGGTAGAGATGTACCTAGGTATTTAAATTTGCATATGTTAGATGTTACGTAAAAAATCTGAAGGGGTGAAAACTGAGATTTTAATGAAATATTAACTATTTTCAAGTTTGATGATATATGCAATATTTTATTCATATTTTTATGTTAGAAAGGAACATTTGTGAGTAGGAGTTGACTGGGTCCCAGATGGCAAAAAGGAGAGATCATAACTAATTTGTAACGTGAGTGAGTATAATAAATGAATGTTTATGTAGGTGATAATGAGCCAGAAATTTTAACAAAAGAATTATCCATTATACTAAAGTAGTGTTTTGTATTGGTTTTACTTATTGCATTTCACAAAATATCATGTAGTTGTTCAAGAGAGCAAAAATGCACGATATTTTCTACATATTTTCTATAAAAGTGCATTTAGTATGTATGTTAGCCCATGTACACACCCCACCCCACCCTTACGATCCATGCTTTCGCAGCTCAGCAGGCTTTCATTTTGCCTGTTTTGAATGGAAAAATAGGGACTTGAGCAATGAATTTCTTTCTGTGAAAAGAAGCATAATTTAGGAAATTGAAGTTTAAAAATCTCCAGATGATAAAAACTCTCAAAATTCCCAAGCAGACAACTGTACAAGTTTTAACAAGGGAGAGAAATATTACAGTTTGAATACACAGCACTACAAACTTAAGGGAGTGAAAATTCATTTGTTTCATATACCTTTGAAACTCCTAGCACAAATTTCCTACAAATTTCGTTCATGTGGCATGATGCTCTTTGGTAAAGCATCTACTATGGTGGATGACCAAGGAATGCATATTTCATCAGGACAGCTTTGATTTTTAAAATTATTTCAGAATGCTCCAGTTTTATGTTGACGCTATTTATTTTTTAATTACCCATTTGTCTGAATTAATAGCGTTTCTAAACCAAATAATTGCAAATACGTTGAAATGCTAGATGATTTGATGAATGGTGGTCAAATAATTTGAGAATTTTCTGATTCTGCCATCATTACTTCTACTTCTCCCATGTTCCCCTTTTCACAAAAAATTTGGGTTTTAACAAATCTTCCTTTTTCAGTTACAAATAATTTTTGAAACAAGAATCCTTGTAAAGGCACACTAACCATCAGCTGTGTTGTTAGTACACATTTATTAAAATTTTTACTGGCATTTGCACACAGTCCACTGCCTGATTTGAAATGGTAGTGAACTATGTGGAAAATGTGTTGACATTAGCTTCAAAAAATGTTTGCTCTTTAATTCTAAAGAACATGTTTTTTTTCAGACTCTGACTCTTATTAAGTGCATTTTGCAAGACTTGAAATTCTTTCATAGCAATGTTATAATAAGTTTCAGTTCCGTATCTGAAATTCAGTTCACAGAACTCTGACTTTAATGGGAATTTTTCCACAGGAAAGATTTAAATCATTAAGAACACATATAGAAAAAATAATTCTGTTGCTGTTGCTGAACTGAAGGTTATTGTCAAAATTACTTGTGTTAATAGGCAAAACACAGTATTTTCAATCTTTTGCTTTGCCAGGTCTAGCTTATTTTTGGATAGAAAAATGAACTTAATGAATGAAAGTAGACTTGCATAAACAAGACTGCTGTCCTTATTTTGCTTTAGGTTTTTCAGTTTCTGCATCATCTCCGAATTACACTTCTAACAATATATTTGCCTGAATTGCTATGGTACTCTCTGAAAGCTCTACTTGCAGATCCTCAGACAGGACAAAGAGACCTATGCCTTTTCACTTCATATTTCCATTTACACACAATTATCCTAAGTTATTTCATTTCTATGCACTTTACTGAGATCAATTTAAATGGCAGTTGTGCAAGCATGTGGAGAGTCAAATCCTGCCATTTGGGAACAGAGATTTTAGTTGGACTTCAGAAGAGAAAGTTGATCCTGACTGCCTTTGCTTTAATTCCACATGCTTCTCATTTTTACTCCTTATAACTCAGGGATAAATGTTTTCTCTGGGAAAAAACAACTCTAGCTCCTTGGCACTCAAATATTAAATATACAGGTAGTTCATGCTTTGTAAGTAACCACATGGAAGAGGGCCTGAGAGTCCTGTTTTTTGCTCAGAAAATGTAATTCTAAAAGCAGTTCTTAGCCTATATTCATATTGCCTAACTAACTTTATTTAAATATTCACTTAATCAGAGCAATTAGATTAGGAACCTACTCATTGCAGGAGTCTCTGTATTCACCGGGGGGAGGCAGACTTCACCGGATGTCTCTAGAAGGGTTGCTTGTCTGCTTTGATACTGTAGAGCGGGGAATAATCCAGCCAATATGTGGCCATTGACCCACCACCTCGTGTGGCACTGGCTGTCCACCCCAGGGAGAAACATTACACCCCAAATAGTGCACCATTCCTTGTCTTGGAGCTGGGCCTTCCTCACGGCGCTTGGATCATACAACTTTCACTTTTGCTGATCACTGGACAAGCTTAGTTTTAAACTGTTTACGATTCACTTTGGAAATAAGAAGGGAGTAGTGGTAAACATATAATTTGTCTCAATGTATCAGCAATAAAGCTGATTTAGTCTTCTTTCTTTCCCAAGGAACAAGGAAGGTGCAAAGCCAGGCATTTCACATTAAAAGCTCTGTGGAAGTTAATACAAGGTCAAAGGAATGTGGGAGGAATTTTAGTTAACATGATGACTTCTGATCCATCTCCAGTCTTAGAGGTAGAGAGAGATTTGTTTTCTTCTGTTATTTTCTTTCCCCTATTGATTGCTTCTTCAGGCTATTGAAATAGTGATTTAACTGGTGCAATCCTGCTATACTTGCAATATGTCCATGATACTAAAATATATAGGGTATGGATTACATATGTGAGATGGGTAATTTCATTTACTGTGGGTTTTCATTACTATCCCTGGAGATAAAAAAGCAGCCCTTAGTTTCTAGGCACAGAAAGTGAGGGAGAAAGGCTGCGACTAGAAGGAAGAAGTGCAGGATCCTGAAGCATCACAGTTTAGGTTTGAGCCTGAAGTCACTGAAGAGCACATTTGCTCCTGCAAATTAGTTCTGCTGACTTCACTATAGCATGCACATGAATAATATTTACATGTTAAGTCCTCCATATGGTTGATTGTGCTGTTATTAGGCAATCTGAAGTCTTGCTTCAGCTATCACTCAGCTGTCACAAAACTTGCCATGTCTGTACTAATACACATGGGTGCCTAGAGCCATGCTGTTCAGCATCCAGTGGGCAGCAGGTGGCCTGGCTTCTCCTCTAACTGCTCAGCATTCCATGACACAAGCTCCTGCACAGCATAACACGCAGCTCTCATTGCTCCTTCCAGACCTTCCCAGTGAGTGCAACTCAGTAGCAGGATGAAGAGGGAAGGTATAAAATCATCTCTATTAAAGACATTATGGTTGCTTGTTTGGGTTACTTATACAGTGGGAGATAAGCAAAAAAAAAAAAAAAAAAAAAAGGAAAAAATCAAGGAATGCGTAGCCACTTGATTTCCATGAGTAGAAGAATATTTTTACACAGATTGTTCTCCTGTTGCAGTTCATGTCTTAGGGCAATGAATACCTAGGACCCTGAGGATGTTCAGGTGTTGTCTTCTTACTCCTGAATAGCCTAGATTTTGTTTGTTAATTTTTTGAGGGTGAGATATTATTACTTGGCTGTCAGTAGTCATAGTAACACTGCTTTCCCATGACTATTAAATGCTTGGTGCTGAAGGTTTCTTTAGTTCTGTCAATCTGTTTTTCTGTTTGTTTATTTTTCTTGTCAGAATTTGTTCCCCTGAGACTTTAAAACTAATTTGAAAAGTTAGCCTATAATTTAACATGTCAAAAACTGGAGGTACTTCCAAATTTTGGTACAGACTTTGTGTTGGCACTTAATAGTTGTATTTATTCTAACAAATTGTTTTAATACCCTAAATTTAGGATGGGCTCCTCAACTGGTGCTGATGGGCAGAGCTTCATTAGGGCTCTTAAGGCGTGTCTGAACAGATGGGCACAGACAGCTGTGAGCTTCTCTGTCCACTCTTGTGAGCCAGCAAAAAGCAAGCCAGATCTGCTCTGGAAGTTGTAGAGCTGCATTCATGAGATACTTTGCCCAAGCATTTATCTACTGCCTCTTTGGCAGAGTTTCCAAATCTGAGCTGGCTCTTGCCTGTCCATCCTGGAAAGTGAACAGAAATGTTCATGCCTGGCTCCATTCATCATCTGTGTTTGTTCATGAAGGGGACAGTTCCTGGCTCACGCAGAGTGTACGACTGACTTGACTCTGTCAGTCTGAGTGGATGTTCAAGGACAGCCCATTCAAAGCAAAACCAAAACTGTGAGGATCATTGGGTTTTGCTCTAAGCCTCTTGCCATGCTCGTCACCTTTAGGACACCAGGCTCCTCCCATAGAGGGATGACACTGCAGCCCTCAGTTCACCTTTGAGCACATTCTTCAGTGGATTTGTTTGTTTTAAAATGAACCATCGTTTCATAAACCTTTCCACTGCCTGGCTTGAAAGCACAGGTGCAGGAAGACATGCTAACTGCCATATTTAAGCAAATTCCTTTGATTGCCAAACACATTGTAAGGAGTTAGTGCTGTCATGTGCAAAGCTTCTTTTCCCATTTTCCACGTCTTTGTGCGCCTGCCATCTGCTGATGTGCCTTCTCTAATTTGGATGATAAGGTCCCTAGGATATCCATCTAACTTTTAATATCTTTCCTCTGAAACATGGTTGGTAGTTATAATAATGATAGCTAATTAGAAGAAATAGAACATTGACAACAGCTTACTTCTCAATGATCTGATATTTCTAGTTTGATTAGGTAACTGGGCACAAAGCTTGGATGGAGATACTTTCTGCTTCAAGTATTATTTCTGGTAGATGGGACTTTTGGGAATTTTCACAGAGGTCATGTCAACACACTCACATGACTACAATACTCTCATTTGAAGCATTTAGTGCTGCACAGCAGAAAATGCTGCTGAGAGAAAGAAAGCATTCATCACCGATACACAGAATTTGGTGATGCTGCTGCTGTTTTTACTTTTACTGTTCCAGATGTTCAAAATGAAGCTTTTGGCTGTCAGCTCTGGGAAAATATTCAAAGGCGCAAAGAGCAGCTAGCTCTGTAACTCCCACAGAGTGTGAGCATGTGTGAAAACGTAGATAGAATTGAGTAGGGTAATAAAAAAGTCCAAACTGCTTTCTGGGCTCCTAACTTTTCAATTGTTGCAGTGTGATGTAAAAGGCAGAAAGACACAAATGAAATTCTGCTTAAAGGATGAGTATAGGTACTTTTCCCCATCTGACTTCAGGAGGAATTGCGTGTGCCATATATAGAGGCAGAATGTGGACTGTCTAATTAGGAGAGTGCAGAATTGGGGAATCCTGTAGGATGTTTAATCTTGGCTAATAAGAAGCAGTACACTGAATTATCTTCTTGCAATTCAGCATCATGTTTCTGAGGACAGAATTGATGCAAGTCTACAGTTTCTTTTGCGAATCAGTGTTGAAAATTGAATCCAAGCAACAGGCCCTCTAGAAATGTTTATTTTCCTTTGCTCTGTTAACATTGGTTTCTATTTGCCTCCGTATGAGCTGGAAACCTTGTTTTTTCTTTGCATTGTTTATGTATTAATAAAAAGGAAGCAAGAACTGTCATCTGGTTTGATTTACAGAGAAAGAAAGCCTCTAGATGAGCATCAGATCTAGTAAAGCGTGTCCAATGTCACATAGCCATCTATCTCCTTTCTTTAGTGAACTGTCTTTCTGCTTCCTTGGGATGTTAGATTTACATCACCAGGCAGTACAGGCACTGGACATTTTGACTCTGGTTTTCTGCCTCCTGTATGATAGCGTTGATATCAGCTTTTCATGGGCATTGCAACAGCATATCAGAAGAGACAAAAAAAATTCAGCTCTGCTTTTACTCTCAGTAAGTCGACTAGAAAATAGCAGTGCCAGAGAAGCTGAGGTGGTATCATAGCCTAAAAAGAAAGAATCCTATTATATAAGTTGGCACAGCTTCCTAAACCTTGCCATGTTTTATGAGAATATTGTTAGCTCATCTTATTGCCATGCAGATTCTTAACCACCTGTCTGAAGTTCTCTGTATTCCCCAGTCTTTGATCCCAGTGCTTCTGTCAAAGACTTTTGCATGTGTCCTCTACCAGTCTCCTTCAACAATTGTCTGTGGGCTTTTTTGTTTTCCTCCAGCCAGTTTGTTGCAATTTTTCAGGCTGACAGGCTTTGTGCATGTTCAGAAAGATTTGCTCTCAAATATGAAGTAGCCAAGTCATATTGAACTTGAGCATGAAAAAATGGTTCACTTACCCATACAAAATTGCAAACAAGCATTTGCTTTCAAAGCAATGTGCTTTTGTGGCTTTTTCTCATATGCTCATTAAGCACTCTGAAGTGCCTAGGAATAGAAAAAGGGATTTAAGAGGCCTTAAGAAAAGTCGGTGTTCTTGTTCTGTTGTTATTCATTTTTACTTGTTAGTGTGTAGAGATCTCATTCAGTCCTACTGGAATCGCTACCATCCAAACATACCATAATAGACAGCCCTAGTCCCAGAGATTTGCCAGGCTAAAGAAATCATGGGCAATGGTCCAGAGAAAGGGACAGCAGAGAAATGGAATTACTTGGCTGAAGGAACCCAGGATTTACTGTGATCTGGAGAAGAGGGAAACGTGTTCCTCTGCTGGTGTCATGGCTCTGTATAATGCTGTAAGCCTGTCCCACTGTTTTAGTGCAGAACTGCACCCTCTGCCCTCATTAAGTGGCCACTCATGAGGGATGTTAGTTGCAGAATTTAATTTGTGTTCTATATGTTCCTCTTATTACTTAATTTTATTATTTTAATGATGAATTTCCTCCCCCGACTGGTATTTTAAAAGCTAGTCGTTAACTCCTAGGCTGCCTGATTCACCTTGAGGAACTGATTTCTTTGTAATAGATTTTTGCATTAGTAGATTTTTGTGACAGGATCAAATTAGGGCACATATTCCACTGTCCCAGGACTAGAATCTGGTTATAAAACCACGTGCTTTGTCAGACAGAACTGAACCAGACAGAACTGGACTAGTGTGCAGAAAATGCTTTTTAAGACTGGGGAGCATGATTCTCCTCCACATGCCAGGCTGCAGAAGGTTACTATCTTTACTTCAACATACCAACAAATGGAATTTTGTTGCTGAATGAACCACGAGAAAGAAAACCAAATAATTTTCCCCTTATTTTTTGTTATTGCAGGAGCACTTTTTCCTCTGAATCTCTTTACAGAAAGTATAGGAATTACAATGATGATCTGTGGATGTATATTCAAAATATATGCATTTGGGAGATGTGTATGTATGGCTGTGTGTTTGAATATGTATTCCTATCCCTTTTCAAAGGTTTTTGAAAATCCAAGCAGGACAAGATATTTTCATGCTCACTTTCATGAAATTTGTGTGTTAAGGTGTATCCTTAAAAAGACAGGACTAAAACCACTAAGCTCTTGCTAGTGGAGAACTGATATTTATTTTGTGTGGAAATAAAATACTTGAGCACCATGAAAGCCTGGAACCTCAGAAGCATGAAGTCATCAAATTCCCTTTGCTGTCAAAGGAAGGCTGAAACACAAATAATTTTAAGTACCAATCTGTTAAGGATGCTATGTTTCCTGTTCGTATTATTCTTCAGTCTACAAATAGAGTGTGAAATGCAACACGGCCATTGGTGATACCATGGTCTGTCATTTTGCTAACACGAGATCACTGAAGAAACACAGATACCCCCACAAAACATAGACTCTGTGTGGTCAGACAGTGGAGTAGAGAAGATGGATGAATTACAGGGCTTTCTAGGAGCCATAGATAACAGAAATGCTGATGCTACAGCAACACTTCTGAGTACCCAACAGCTCTGCTCTGCTCTTACTCGGAGTAATGCTCCTCTGTACTGTGCACTGAGTATATTAGACTTGTTACGACCTCTGAAAAAACAAAGCGGGAAAAAATTTTTTGTTTGCGTACATATACATGCGTGATTGCATTTGTGCACAAAGGCAGGAGCAAAGAGTGGTATGTCCCATTCACCTTAAAATTACAATGTAATGAAACATAAATGTGAGGAGATTATTGCACTCATTCATGTTTCTTGTCTGTAATAGTTATGACTGGGATGACTAGTTAATAAAACTTGCTCAAGTGCCCTCATTCCTGGAGGACCATGGGCATTGCCACATTAAGTGTGTCTAGTGTAATACTACCCTGATCAGTATCAGTTCTTCAAAGTGAAATAGTATTAAAGCTAACTGTACTTAAATAATTGATTTTTGATTGTCTTATAAATCTAAAAAAAATAGAATTACTTTTTAGGTTTTGTCCCTAAAACCAGATCAAATTCAGAGAAAAAATGATGGGGTTTTAACACTTTCAAACAAAGGGGCATTTTGAAAGTATGAGATAAATGTTTGAACCTTTTTAAAAAACACAATTTTTTTCCAACTGGATATTTCACCCAGTCACACTCAAATTTATGAATATCTATTTACATCAACTGATTAGGTCAGATCAGGTAAGATATGCTCTATATGGATAAGTTATTTGGATCAAAAATTTCACTAAACCTTGAAGAAAACAAATTAAACCCCAACTACATCACCCCTAACCTTCTGCTTCTAGATAGTACTCCTCACCTGAGCCATGACGATAGTTTATTCAGTTTTTCTATCACTTGTCTCTAGGACAAAAATTTTATATTTTTTTCTAAATAAAAGTGGATATAGTTATTTTATTGTGCATGTTGAATGCTTTATATAGCTCTCCGAAACTTGCTGACATAATGATGTCTTGTGGCAATACTTTTTCGAGATTAGTATTGTCGCATGTAAAAAATTATGTCCTATCTGTACATTTTCTTGTTTCCGTGAGCAATACTTTAGAGATTTAAAAAATGTTATTGGGTTTACCCATAAAGATAACGAGTTTTTTTCCTGTGGCATCAAGTATGAGAGTATATTCATTGTTTATATGCAGACAATAGAGCTAAAAATGACAACTGTGAAGTGTTGACAAAAGCAAAACATTGCAATCCATATATTTGTACTTTCCCTGCCAAATGAGGGCATATTAATAAGTTCTGACTTAATCCTAGTGTAATGTATGTTTATATATGGATTCTCTGAGCCTTGCACAGGAGCTGTTATATCAATCATTACAAAAAAATCCTTTGCTTAGATAAATTTATACTATATTTTGGTGATATTACAGGAGAGTAGTTATTTCAGGTCAAGTCAGCTGCATTTTATTTTTGAAAGTGAAATTATATTCCCTTGCATTTTTCTAAAAGCATTACCTGGACCCAGGAAAACTTTGATTTTCCTGCTTGCTGGTCCCATCAGACCCGGGGCATATGTTGTCACATCTCAAGTTAGGTGAACTGCTCCACTTCTTTTGTCTTGGAGCATCTAGCCACGATGAATGCTGTTTGAAGTCAAAGTGGACTGCATGCAACTCCAAACTTTCTCTGCCAGTCCATGGGTAGGGCATAGCTAAAAGAGCAGCACAACTCAAGTGCAGCAGGGCCGATCAAAGCACTGGTTGCTGAGATAGAATTAAACTTAGAGCCAGGAATTATGCTTGACAGAAGATTAATAATTTGTCTTGTAAACAGCAAAGTGGTATCAGAGATTTTGCTTGGCAATTTTGCCATTTGGGAGGAGGAATCTGAAAAAACTCCATATATTGGGCCTTATGCATCAAGAAGGGGAGTATTAGCTGTCTGACACAGCCCCTGAGGTCAGTATCATGGTGGATATCATGAGGGGATGGCTGGTTTCCCTGGGATCTGCAGGAGCTGATTTATTGAGCTGTCACAGCCCCTTATGTGTCAGAGCAGGGGGAGGCCTGCAAGGGAAAATTTTAATGGTGCTTGTCATCAAAGAAAAATTTTGTGCTTCTCACTTCAGTGGCCCTGCTGACACCATCAACATAGTGCTTGCACTGATCCTCTCTAGAATCATGGCAGGCTTCCTCTTGTCAGCCTGATCTTTACTGGGGCTTCTCATAGATCCTTTTCACTGGATATGTCTCTTCTGCACAATTAAAGACAGCGACAGGACTCATGCTGCTTAGAAAGCTGAAGTCTAACAGCTCTAGAATATTCCAACTAGATAAAAAAGGCATGAATATGTAAGATTTAAATAACTGTAATCTTGCTTGCAGGATGAGAGGACTAGGGAATGAAGTATTTACTTTATGGAGGTGTTTTGCTGTTGTGGTTTTTTCCTGTTAATGTACATTTTCATAATTTATTATTTGTCTACCTCCACAAAGCAGCTCAGTGCTGGTTCTTGTTCGTAGGCTGGATGCCCAAGGATGTGTGCTGGTGGAAAGATTGGTAGGACACAGGATTTTGCTGAAGAAGAGCAGTGCCTGTCCCTGAGGGAAGAGGGCAGAGGAGGGCAGGTAGAGTCCAGCTGGTGAAGGAATTTATGGGAGCTGCAGCATTGGTGACACTTGTACAGGTCATCCAGGCAGGAGGAGGTGGTGAAGTCTGCAAAGGCAATGTAGTTGTTTTTGTCATGGGTTGTGCTTCTTTCTTGGGACCTTGGAAACTGAAGGGATAAGGAGGGATTGTAGTACTTGTGTTAGAGATGTTGTACCAGACGTGACAGAAAAGATGCAAAATTTTTTTATCTAGATCCCTTACTGCCAATGAAAAAAAACCCTGAGTGTGATTTCAGTGGTCTCAGAAAACAAAGGAAATGTGGATGAGCAAAGTTGGTGTTTTTTTTCTAATCCCTTTTGAGATACTATTTGTAAATGCTTGAACTCAAAGGAGATGTTCTGTTTCCAGCTGCCGTGAAACTGGGCACTGCAGAGGTACTGGGTGCTGCAGAGACTTGTGGGTAGTGGGAGTATCCTCCCCTCAGACCCCAGGATCAGGGCTGAGGCCCCTTGGCAGAGAGGAGACTAGTAGTCTGCTGCCCATTGCTCTGGAATGTCTGGGGAAGCCCTACCATGTCTGCCCAGCACCTTTTGTGGCAGCATGAAGCATTTTAAATTTCAGTGTTTCTCTGTTTTGAATCTGGTGTAATAAATGCAATGAGCTCAAACACTTCACAGGGCATGCATGAGCACAAAGAGGAAAAGGGTAACAGGTTGTCTTAGAGTGCTTTTCAGAAACAGGGCAGAGTCTTTGTTTTTGCAGTGAAGCAAGATGGTAGGGAAATATCTACGTGAAAGGAAAAGGACAGTTTCATATTGTGCGGACACAGGTGGAGGAAACCACATCCAGGCCTACATTTAATCTTGTGAGAAATGTCACTGACAGGTTGTGGTTCTGTGTTCAGCTTCCCCGGATTACAGGGAGATTACAGCGATTACACAGATAATACTGAAAGTAAACCAAGTAGCAGCAGCAAGAAAAATTAGCAGTAGGCAATTCGCCAATTGTACCACTTTGTTCACTGTGATAAGAAGATATTTATAGTTACTGTGAAAACATTATGCCCTTCATAAAAGCAAACACACTGCAGTGGTAGTTGTGATCATTTAATATTTTCTTCTTCTTCTTGAAAGTGACATGAAATGTTTGAGCGCTCTATCAACTTGTGAATAATTGTCATTAAGTTAATGCAGTTGCAGTTTCCTTTCATATTGCCAATGCCTGTATGTAAATAATATTTTTTTGTAATTTATAAGGGTGTGTATATATATGATGTTTGTAATACGCATCTATCTGTCTCATCTTCCACAGTGCAAATGGACAACTTGCTAATCACCTAAGCTTTTCAGAAGGGTCAAAAGATGTTTTGGCCTGAGGGGGATAAGTTTCTCCTCCCAATATGTTTGTCCATAAAATTTCCCACAACTAAATTGTTACACAAACCCAGAAGTAGAACACAAAATAGTAGTAAGTAGACTTCAAGTTTAAAGACTTTTTTTTCTAGTAAAACTTTATGCTGCTATTTAAAAAGTTGCTTCTATATTTATTGTCTTTTCCTCCAGAGTTAGTTCTTTGAGATGCTGCAGTGTGATAGGATATTTCCTTCAACTATTAAAAAAAGTTTCCATGTTAAAACTTAGCACAAGTGTATCAGGGGATCTGTCTTGCTGTCAGTTTTTAAGAACAACTCCATTTTGAAGTCAGTAGGGATATCTGTTGAACAAGGTGTGGCATAGTATGGCCTAGGGCTACAAAGTTGCCTACTTGATAAATGTTATAGGAAATGTGTTCTGATTGTTGCACTCTTGCTCTTTTCACTAAGTGCCTTACCACCAGGGATACTATCCCTTAGCTTCTTCTAGTTTATGGTTTCCTCATGAATGTGGTTTTTCTGGCAGACTGCCATCAATTGAGAGGAGGGAGGAGAATGTAGTCTGACATCTGTCCCTCTTGTAGGGCACCTGGTACATCTTCAGCAATTAAGGAAAACCAAAGAGAAGGGAAAGGAGTCCATAAAGAGGTTACTCATCACATTTGGCATTTCAGGCCAGGTGCTCAAGGGAGTATATTAGTGCTGCTGCTTGACTCATCATGGCTAGGCTTCGCGAACGAAGATACTTGACTAACTTTGAAAGAAATCAGCTGGCTTTACTGTGTCTAAGATATTTTATCCTTTTAGATACTTCCAATCTGGACATAGTTTGTGATGTTTTGTTCATTAAGGTTGATAGTGAATCATCAAGGCTTCTTTTAGACATGGAGACTTCCAGGAAAGAATTGGAATACTGAAGTCATTTGTATAACATAGTTAATTTTAGCCTCAGTGAAATGACCCATGGGAGCATCTACATATTGATAGTGTTGCCAAGTAGCTTTATCAAACACACTACTGACTTTTAAATTGCAGCTTTAGCAGTACAAATATGAAGATAGTCCTTAAT
The DNA here is from genome assembly GCF_001715985.3 of Manacus vitellinus. Taxonomy (NCBI): domain Eukaryota; kingdom Metazoa; phylum Chordata; class Aves; order Passeriformes; family Pipridae; genus Manacus; species Manacus vitellinus. Next base: position 21,912,381 of record NW_021940864.1, on the reverse strand, counting down.
ATTTTGGTCAACTTCAGGAACAGGTTGTAGCTTTAATATCTTATTCCTGCTAATTTGAGAACTTATTAGCAAAAAGTGAACATATTTCCCAGTGAAGATCAGATACGGAAGAGGGGTCTCTGCAGTTATTCAGTAAATTCTAGACCAGTTCGTTCCTGAAGTGAAAATACTTGGAACTCGGACATGTATTCAAGGAAAGCAATTTAGCACAAATTTCCTCTGTTCTTACCTGTTCCAAGGTATCTGCTTATAACCATTATGGGAAAAAGGAAAATTAAGTTTCGCTATTCTTAGATTTTTAAGACATCTACTACTTCTACTGCAAATGTTAATCTTTCCCCTCTTTGGCTCTGCATATCACAACTGAATAGTGGCACATCTTTGCTTTTACCAAAGTCACTGTTTTGTGCAGGTACTAGGAGTTATTTTTCAAGTGTAATGAATTAGAGAAGGGGAACTAAGTCCTATCTCCATAGATGAAACTGATACACATGATCTCCCTCCCACGCAGCTACATGAGAAACCTGATGTAAAGACAAGACTCTATAAAGAGAAAAGGAAAGAGAAGAATCAAAATTTAAAGTATGTTTGGTTCTTCTATTCTGATGCAACACTGTAGGAAACAATCCCCAAAACAACTGCATGTGCTCACCTTGCTGGAACTTGTGGGTATCAGTGGGTCTTGAACCTCAAATAATGTGCAGCAAGTCTCACTTTGAGCAAGTTGGAAAAACTGCAAAAAAAAATTTTTAATACAACAACATAATTTTTGAGAATGTCTTTTTTATAAGGTGTTCTTGGGTCCAAGAGAGATTTTTGATCACATATGTGAACACAACACTTTAAAATTACTTTGTGCTCCAAGTCACTACTTGGTATGCAGATAGTTTAAATTCAAGTCAATGCTTTCATTGATGTGAAGTAGGGATGTTGCCCACGTCTCTTTTGCCCAGTAGGGAGGTCTCGCCCTTTGCTGTAAAAGCTCATACCTTTTCCAAAAGAAAATGCATTTTGCATTTCACACTGAAACAAGACACACTGAAAAAAGACACACACCCTGCAACAGCTTGACTTCTTTATCTGCTTCTGCTCTTCCCATTTTTAGTGAAATGTCTTGCTTCCTGAGCATCTGTAGCCATCGCTGTAGCCATGACTTGCGTTAGAGATTAGTAAAGCTGGAAAGGAACTGATATTGGCTTATGCTGTATGAAAACTAGGTTGACAGACTTCATAACTTCTGCCTGACACATGAATGACTGCTCTGATTTTTTTCACATCGTGATCAACATAGCAAGACAGCAGCATTGATGTGTTTATTAGTTTCTGTTTTCCAGTGCAGCCTCATGTCTCTGTCTCTTCATTTATTTGTTAAGTGCAAGTTCACATTCAGTTGTTACAGCTGTTTTCCTCAAGAATATCAGTCATCTTTTCAGTGCCAATAACAATGGGATTTTCATCTTTCATTGAGTTTGTACCTGCTACTGCATTCAAGTAATAAAGAGAATCTGTTCTCTTTGCCCTTGACACTTGTTTTATAAAGGGATACACAAGAAGTAACCAGAGCTAGCCAGTTCCGATGAAAATACAGAGCTTTATTGTCACTCGTAGAGTTATGCCCAGTTTTACAATCTCGTGGCATGCCATAAATGTTTTTGCCCTCTGAACTTATATATTTGAAAACATTTTCCTGCATTCTAATCCTTGCTGTAGAAAGATAATGTTTCCAAGTATTACCCTCTAAGCAGCTAATCACTTGCTCAGCTTCCCGCAATTTAGCTTTTAACCTTTACTTTCTAACTGATGAAGATAGTTTAAGTCTGGAAGATAAGGTTTTTCTACTGTGATATATGTAGGGAAAACAGCTTTTTAAATATCCAAACAGACTGGGACCTGCAAATATTTCACTTTATAAAATTATCAGATGAGAAAGGATAATTGCCTGAGTGCAAACTTGAGTAACTCATTAAATGCACCAAAAATACGAAAGTAGTCTCTTGATTTGACATTAAGTTGAGATTAGTTAAAAAATAAAAGCAGCTGCTTCGCCATTAGAAACAAAGAATTTAACACTTTCCCTTATCATCTTGCCAAGCTGCTGCTTGGTCTTATCTTTTAATTAAACCTGAACTTTAAAGTACATGTGTCTAGCATGCCAGTTTATTAAATGATGTATCAATAGTCAAAGAGCATTCTTGCCAATTAGCATTCTCTATAGAGGTTTCAGTTTGTTTTTTTTTTCTTACAGAATGGACACATTAAATGTCCCAGTTCTATTGCAACTCTTTTTAAAGTCATTGATTAGAAAGAAACAGAAATTAAAGTCTTGTGCTGAAAATGTTCTCATTTTCCACTAAATCTATTTCCTACTAAAAAACCACACCCAACTGAATTTTTAAATTTTTTTAAGAAATTGAGTCTCACTGGGGAGCTGGAGATAAAACCCTAACTACAGTGATACCAAGTGGGAGTTTTACCACTTACTGAAGGCCAGTTTTCATCAGGTTCCTCAGATAAGACTGAATGAAATCACAAATCACTCCCTAACTACTACGCAAACCCACAGTTTTGACCTAGATGTAGTTGTTCATTCAGGGAATGGAAGTAAAACCTCATGACTAAGATAATCAAGCCCACAGCACTAGAACACAATTCAAAGTACTGAGTGTCAGAGAATGCAATTTCTGGCTAAAATGAGTAAAATTCACATAATTTTAGGCATGTCACAGGCCAGCAAAGGACTTAATTCTGCCCTAAAATAAGAAATGGTGGTGGGATCACTGATATTCTTGAAGTTAAATGTATGCTTTTCTAGATTAAGCCTTGAGTACTTCTAAATAATAGAGAAATTACCAAGCAATCAAGATTAGTCCCCAAACTAGTGGATGGTTGAAAAGAGAGTTGAGTATATAAAAAAACTGAATTGGTGTTCAAACACTTGTATGCCCAATAGAAAAAACCCACATATATTCAGAAGTCCAGTGATCTAAAATACTTTCACTACCCTGAAGATATTAACAATCAAGTCCACCCTTTTCTTCAAATACAGATGATGACTGCACTTTCATTTTTGTTCAATACAGCATTACATTGCAGTTTTGTGCACATTAATAAGCAGCATGGTTGTAATGTTATAATGACTTACAACCTAGAATAAACATAGTATATCTATCTCATACAAAATGATGTGCTAAGCAATGAGGCTAAAACAAGTACCTAAAGAAAAAATTTATGATGGAAGATAGTAAGACTCTTTCCAGTAACTCTATGCAAACATTTGGAAGGTGGTTAATTGGCAAAATGAATTGGAATTAATTATACATGAATCCTGTGGCAAGTGCAGCAGCACTCAACTCATTAAGAAATCATAGTTTGGAACGCAGGATACCATCCTGACTACATTACATCCTGAATGTGCTTATGGCTACTTTTCAGAGGATAGCTAGCTTTATAGAGTACACTGTCATTAGGAGAAATAGCTGGGATTTCTGAGTCACTGATCATGTTTTTCAAGAACCCTTGGAAACCTGTGAATACCCTGGCAGGTGAGTGAGGACAATGTCATCTTTAAAAAGACAAAAGGGATAAGACTCAAAAAATGAGGCCCCTGGGAACATTTAGAAACAAATAACTAATCAATCTGCATTTAAACAAACAGGAGAAAATAAAATGAGAAAAAGTGCCATTATAGCTTTTTCAAAAAAAGATTCTTTCAAACCAATTTAATTTCCTTCCTTGACAAGGTAACCAGCATAACACATAGAACAGAAAAAATAAAAGTAGGAAATCTGTATTTTGGTATTACTTTTATGACACTGTTCCACATGACATTTTCATAAGCAAGATAGAGAAATATGGTCTAGGTTTAATCACTGTAAAGAGGATGTACAACATGGATCCAAATTTTCCTACTGGACTTCACCTGAGGCATCACTTTTTAAGGAAGTGGTGGATAAACAGCATAACAGACCATCAAGGATGATGCAAAATTTAGAAGGAAAAGTTAAAGAAAAATCTAGAAATTTGACTAGATAGACAGATGTTACACTAGGGAAGTTAAACAGTATTTTACATTGCTAATTAGTGACAGAAAACAAAAAAAATATTAATTTATATCAAATCAGATTTACTTTGGATATTAAGAAAATGTTTCAGAATGTTATGGAGCATGAATTATTGGGATGAGATATATGGTAATGGTCAGAGGTCCATGGAGTCACAGAACAATTCAGGTGAGAAAGGCCCTTAGGAGTCCATTTGTTCCAACTCACCACTCAGATCAGATCCAATAGGAACAGGTTGCTCAAGATGATGTCTAGTGAAGTTCTGATTATTTCCAGTGATGGAGATACCAGAGCCTCTCTGGGAACCTGTTCATGTGTCTCACCCCACTGTGGTGGAATTCTTTTTCCTTGTATCTGACTGGAATTTCCCATTTGCAACTTGTGTCCATTGCTTCTGGCTCTGTCTTCTTTATGTCATACCACTAGGCAGTTAATTGTGGAATTTCCATTATTGCTATTATGGAAATGTTTGATAAACATCATCTGGAAAATGTTGAAATTTCCCTCAGTACAGATTGAATTAAATGAGAATAAGTCCATTATCATTCTCTGGTTTTGTGAGTTACTAGCTTTCTATAATTCTTTGGAATATGCAGAAACATAGCATTTAGTGAATTAAGGTATCTATCTGTGTACATGATGTGTATAACAGAAAGTTCTGTATCAATGGGTCATGAATGCATTTCAGTCATTTTGACCACACTCTCCTTATGGTTTTTGGTTAAATATTTGGGTCCCGAAGCTTTCAAAGTTGTTTTCTCTCCAAAAAGCCCCAAGGTGCATTTCTGGCAGGGGAAGAGTTAGTGGTCCAGTTTTCTTTGGTGTGAGGGTCTTTGTAATGAATCACTTTTATTCTGAAGGGAATAAAGGGCCTAATTTTATTATCAGGAAACAGACTGAAACATTTTTGGTTCCAGAGGCTTATACTGAGTTTAATACAAGATGTAGACAGATCTAGCCTCTTTATTTTTCACAACTATAATGCCTGGTTGGTATCATGTAAAGGGTTAAGGAAAGGAAGAATATTTTAGAAATATTTACATTATTTTTTCAAGCAGGATTTCTCAGGCATGAACTCTGTGATAAAGCTTAGGAGATACAGAATGAAATTAAAATTACCAGGACAGTGTTTAAAAACCACACAGTTTAAAGAAGGCTTAATAGAAGAATCTGAATATTCTGTCATTGTGGTTTTAGAAGAGATTTGAGATGAAAATTTAAACTATCAAGCATTTAAACGGGAGGAAAGAAGAAAAGTAAAAGGTGATATGTGTGCTCTGTAGATGCTTGCAGAAAAAAGCAAAAATCTGGGCACTCCAAAAGGAGAAAGAAAAGTGACAAGGAGAAAGCAAATGAATATTCCAAATGGTAGAAGAAGTTCTAATCAGCTACATGTGTTCATTTTCAATAAAGATGTCTAATGAGGGCATAGAAACGAAATCAGAGGAGTTATGCTGGAAGAAAAAAATAACTAGCAACAAGAATCAAATGAGAAAAAACAAAGAGTAAACAAAGTGATGTATGAATCTGCATGTTTATAATTTGTTTTGCAACATTCTCATCAAACAGTATACATAGAGAATATGAAAATAGTGAAGATAAGTCTGACATTTCAGAAAATATATTTTTCAAATTCATGGGAGACAAAAGAGTTGCTTATAACTTTTGGAAAAGTAGATTTGATAGCTACAAAGAAGAGGAGCTGGACAATTATTGCATAACTATGTTAATGGTCATTTACAGCAGAAAATAGTGAAACAGAAAAAAAAAGGGAAAGTTGAAAATATTCGGTACTGTTCATTCACTGTCCACATTGTGGACATTGTGTGGACATTGGAGGAAAATAGGTGGGCGTGGGTCTTTTCTCAGTTTCTACCTAAGTCTAGAACTCATTAAAGCCAGAGAAAGCTTGCCTGATTCAAAAATTATTTTTTTCTTACCCAATCCATGATTTCAGTTTTTATTGAACACATTTAGTTTTAGAAATTCTTTCTCTAAAGTCAGCAATTCTTTTTTGTTTGTTTGTTTGTTTGTTTTTTCTGTTTTCATTTGTTTGGTTTTTAAAATTTCAAATAAGAATACAAATAGGCCATTTCTGGGTTGCTTTTAACATCCCAAAATACCACAGGCATCCTGCCATCTCAGTCTTTCAGCTTGAGAGTCAGCAATGTAGTTTTTGTCACAGGAACTTAGTTACAGAATTATTGTTACCTTCAGACAGTCTTTCTGGCATACAACTTGCCAATTCTCTCACCGATTTTATTCTCCCAGTGCATCTGCCCTATCCTTGAATCATCTTTCCGTGTTATGGTGTTATGCCCTGGTCTGCTTCACAGGTTTAGGGGAAGGTTGTTTGATTCACTTTGGGCAGTGGTGGGAGAAACAACAAAATTCTCAGAAGGTTCAATAATAAACTTTTACTAGCAAACTTTAAAACATTAAGGTAAAATAAGGAACTTGGCAAATTTTAAACAATATCCAGACAAACTTCAACTTATCTAGACACAACAAAGCACTCACTAAGGCATCAACTGAAATTATTTAGTCTAGCTTACAATATGCTTTGAGAAGAAGTAGTTAGGAGAAGAAAGAGAGAGAGAAAGAAAGAGGAAAAGAAGGATAAGAATATAAAGATATTACGATTCGTGGATCCAGTGATGAGACTTTATTGTTGTAATTTAGATGTCCATTGGTCGAAGTGATGGTCACAGTCTTGACCAGGTGTGGGGGAAGCATACAAAACACAAAGTTCAATAGGTTAATACACAGTCAGACTAGGTGGGAACACCCCAGTACCTACCCTGGGTGGGAAGTTTTATGCTGTATGAGTTAACACTGGAGATCAGGTGTAGTCCTCTGTTGGAAGGCCCCAGAAGTGAGTCTGGGGGTACTTTGGGGTTCTCTGTTGGTTTATGACACCTTCTAAGTCATGACTTCTGCCTTTCGTTAGCATAGTGGAGCCCATTATCCCCCATCAGAAGGGATGAAGACCTTCAGGCCTATGTGTGATTGTCCCAGCATCTCCCCGCAGGGCGGGGCTGGGAGTTTTACAGCTGACCCAGTTGCGTAAGGGAGAACGTTGGCATGATAAAAAGCACTATTCCACCTTGAAGGATCTGCTTCTTATCAGCCTCTTCCCTTATCTAGTTCAAAACACAACTTCTTGCTAAACAGAGATTGATTTGTCATGGTCATCCTCTGGTGCTCATGCCCTCTGTACCTGGCCTATGTTACGATCCGCCCTGCCAGGCAGGAGTAACTTTTGTTTTATTAATAAATCCCTTGGAGTGAATAGATGATCAGTATGTATGATGCATATATATATATATATATATACAGGGTTTATTTTAGAACACTTTTGTTCCAAGGGAAAACAGGTATATAGCTATTTTGATTGTTATTATCTGTAGTAACATGGTAATATAAAAACATAGAGGTATTGCAAAGGAAAACAAGTGTTCAGCCGTTTTGGTTGTAATATAGCAATGTTATATCACCCAAGAAAATGTGTAAAGAAAAAGAGAGAAAAAAAGAGAGAGAGAAAATAAGAGTTAAAGGAAAAGAGAGAAGGGAAGAGAGAGAAAAAGAGTTTATAGTCACCACTCAAAGGTCTCTGGCAAACTTGACTGCCATTGTCGTCACTGGTGTCTTGGTTCATCAGGAGTGGTGGAGTGAGAAGCCCATGAAACATAAAATTCAGAGGGTTTATATACCCTCAGAAACACTCCTGGTGCCTCCCCCTTGTGTGTGTGTGGGGGGGCTGTTTTGCACAGTTATGCTGGTTTTGCAGAGAGCTGAAGGTGCTGGTTTTTGCAAAGTCATTTTAGGCTTTGGAGGGGAGATGTGTTTCAGGGACGCTCCTGCTAAGAGCTGAGGCCTTCTCCAGGGCAGTCGTGGGTGTGCGCACTTGGAGGTGTCCTTTGACATGACCTGGCCCATAGGACACGAACATCACACACCCAGAGAGTCATGGCTGGTCTTCTTTAGATAGGCCTCACACACCTAGAGAAGCATCACATATCCAAAGAATCACTCCACAAACCTCCAAAGTTAAGAGTTCGTGGGCTATGGCCTCCTCCCCTTAGCCTTTATCTTCACTCTCCTGGTAGGATGCTTGCACAGCTCACTGTAGTAACAATGTTTCAATGCCATTAAAAAAAGTCCAGTTCCTCACAGGTGCATTGTCAGCAAATGTTGTTGTTGAATTTTGATTGACCAGATATCATGATGGACCTTCAATGACCCGTTGAGGAAACATTGAGGAAAAAAGGAAAAGTCTTGTAGATACAATTAGGATATTACGCAGTGTTTACAGCATAAGTTTCTATATGGTATTTTCTACGCAGACTGTCCTGCTAAATGTTTTTGTAAAGAAATATGCTCAGTCCCATTTTCAAGATAACATTTTTGAATACATCAATTACCATGATTATCAGAAATGAATTTGTAGTTCAAGGAAATGTATTATCTCTCTTTTCCAGTGTTGGATTACCTTTCCTGGGCAAAGAACAAATAGCTGTAAATATAGTGTCTGTTAATCATGATAATACATAAATTGAACAACTTGTCAGGATTGCATTTATTATTGCATTTATTATTTTACTTTGCAACCTTAGCAGATTTTTCCTTTAGGTTTCCTTCACAGATGTGCATTTATTCAGCAAGCTTCAAAATAATAATTGTAACCTATTCCTGTAAACAGTGACACATCTGCAGTCCTGACAAGACATTCATGATTTGTAGTATGAGAAACGAGGAAATAGAAAATCTTACACAATAGTGCCACTACATTTCTGGAAGCATTTGGGTCTTCACCTCAGAAGGACAGGCACACCACATCAGTATTTTCAATGTCACTGACCCTATGACCATCTTCCTTTTGAACTTCCAATAATTATTGGAGAAGACTTTACCTAAAATGTACAGTGTTTTAAATCCTTCTCCTTGCAATCCTTGTCTTTCAAAACATGCTTGTAGAAGGTGGTAATAACAGAAGATGCTTGCTCTTTAACTGTAGTGTTCAGTCTACAGTAAATCTAATATTTGTTGCACTCTCTGCCTGATGTCTTTTTTTTTTTTTTTTTTTGAGTGGAGGAAATTCACCTTCCCTCTTGCTGAAATAATTGTAATTAAATAATAATTTGTCCAGAGAGTGTGTCCACAGGCAATCAAAATCAGTGGTTATAGCATCCATGAGCAAAAATTTCAGTTCGGGACATGCTGAATATTTGGAAATACTCAATGGACTGAAAACTGGAGTGGAATTCACTGAGGTAATTCATTCTGTCTTGTACTTGTTTTCCTGTCTATATCTTCTCTCTGTTTTTATATGGTTACTGACACAGGGCATAAAAGCAAAAAGACTTTAGCGTGGGATTCAGGGGAACCTGTCCCTTTACAGCTTGCTATCTAGTTGTCATTAGTTCAAAACCAGTGGATTTTTCATTCTCATTAACTTATTTGCCTTTGGAACCCATGTGCAGATAGATCCCTATTGAAGGCCAAGGGAGCAACCCAACTCTGTAGAAAGCTCATGGCACTGGGTGAGCCAAAGCAAAGTTGAGTGCATGCAAAGTAATCTTGTTGGAGGACCATTTTTGTCTTTTTGTTAATAGGAGTTTGAGTTTTCTCGACTTGAAAGCCTAAAGTGCTAAATCAGCTTTAAAGTGGATTTACTGGGCCTCACAAATTTTTAGTAAGTTCAGATATGAAATAGACTGAAGAATTATTCCTCAAATAACAGGGTAAAATCACTATAATCTTGATGAGATCTGAGAAATAATCTCTTTTCATAGAAGAAAAGTCACTCTTAACAGATGTCATAAGATTTAATTAGTTATGAAATTTGGTGAATATTTTGTTTCCAAACTGTGTTTCAATAGCTCTTGCAATTCTTTGATTTCTCAGCTATTTCTATACACTGATATCCAATCTAAAATCCTGTTAATGTTTCACTTTTGTGACTGCTGTTTTTCTTTCATTTGCTGTCACTGTAACTTACTGTTCAGCTTCTGGGTAACTGGCTTGAGACTAAATGGGAGGGGTCTAAATACTGGTTTAAGGATTTACATTCCAATGAGGATGCAAATTGCCTGTGATTCTAGATGAGGTGAATGTCAAGGTCCAATCTTGAGTTAATATGGTGTGCCTAAGAGTGCTAGCAGTGGTGAGCTGATATGAATACTCCTGTAGCAGGATGATCCTCTTTTTGTTGGGAAAAAGGAATATAATTATTGATCAGAGCTGTAGTCTCATCACTGCTTTTTTTTTTTTTGCATTCAGTAAAAAAAGAAGCAAATACCTTTTTATCACCAAACATATTTTTTTTTTTTGTGGAGATTTACTCTGCTGTTTTCCAAAAAGAAAACAAAAAATTATCCTGACATCACAGGAACAAAAATAATTAATTTACTACGCCATACGTAAGTGGCTTTCCCAGCAGACTGGCTCTCTCCTTATGTGCCACTGCAAGTCTCATCCATCTGGGGCCATGTAAACCATTCATGTAAAAGGGAATTACAGTGATTCTGTTCTGTATCTCTTACTCTGCCTTGAAGCCCAAGACTTCAGTCATATTTTGAACACATTTTTCTGCATGCTTTTGAATGTAATGGGTGTATGTAGGTGCTCATGAATATCCATCCCCTAAAGACATTCTGGCAGAAATTTCCTTCAGGCTCTAATACCAGAGAATCTTGGATGTGATTTTATGTTCTTTACTCAGCCAAACACAGAAAATTCATAAGGTCTCGGGGGTTGTTCCTCCAATTTTCACAAATGTTGGTAGTTCTATCATGGTCTGCATACTGCAATTTACTGATTATATCAAAGGAACTGAAGTACTAATCCCAGTTGAGCTGTTGACTGTGTAATGAGAGGCTTCTAAAATCCTTCAAAGTTACTGAAACAGGTGTTGTGAGGGATAAGAACGTGAGACTAAAGCAAGAAAAAATCATATCACAGATGATTTGCTTCCACAGAAGCAGATTTCCTTACGCCATTCAAGTTAGCATGTGGCTTCACAACCTTTTGTTCCTTTTAAAATCAATCTCCTGCTCCCGTGTGGTTTCAGAACAACAAAGCAAGAAAGTGAAATTATGCAGTTTATGGTAGTTAACAGTAAAAATTTTCAGTAGCAGAGGCAGGAGCAGTTATCAACCTCTCTTTTGAAACTTCAAACTGGAGCACTAACCTTTGTGTTTGAAAGACGGGGAAATACCTACTAGGAACTAGGTGGAGGTCATCTGCACATTTCATATGGGTCACTGAATAATGATCACAGGGTAGCAACTTTCATTTTGAATCGGTAATGAAGAGGTGAAAAGCACCATATTTCATTACTAATGCCACATGTGCTCCAGGTCACTGCTTCATTTCTTCATCCTACGGGTTCTATGAACCCTTAAGAGCCTGGTTACTTTTAGGGCTAAGCAGGCTGCTTTTTCTTGCCTTCAAAAGGGATTTTGAACCTTAAAATTGTTCACAGTTGCAAAAGATGCATCTGGAAGAGAAATTTTGGTAGGTATGAAAAATCCTTTTCAGGGAGCAAAGGTGTCATGGTTTGAACTCCCTAAAAATCCAATTTCCAAACTTCCCACAATTTCCTCAATGTGAGAGAAGTTATCAGGCATACACAACTACCAATATGGGGAAATTATATCAAAATTTATTATTAACACAATAAATACTATAATACATATGTATACACAACAATCCTAACTATCTCTCCTATGGTAAAACAATATATATACATAGATCATCTCTCCTTCCCTCTATAAATGTCCAGAAGGAAAGAAGAAAAACTCTTTTCCACTTTCAGGGCAGCACAGTCTCTCCTTTATCTTCGAGGCAGTAGTTTCTATTTGTCGTAGCTGGAAAATTTCTCTCTCTCTCTTCATTACAACGCAGGGGTTTTTTCTCTCACCCCTCTCAGCCCTTTGGCTCCAACCGAAGGTCTCTCTCCTGTAGATTGCAAAAGCAGGGACAAAGCTCGCTTCACCACAGTCATATCACGAAGTGCAAGGCATTCCGTGAAAGTTCCTTTCCCCGGGGGGTCAAGTTCCCCCGAGTCAGAACGGTTTAGGGGCTCTCAGTTCAGTCCTTCCCCAATGGTTCTAGCAGAGCTCCTCTGCTCCGGTTCAGCTGCAAACGTGGTAGGGGAGGGCCACTTCTGCCGCATTCCTTGGTCTGACTGTCCTGCTCCAGCTCACAGGATGTCTCTGACCTCTCACCTCCTCTCTCTCTCTCTAGCTGCTACTGCATTTCGTGACTCCCTAAAAGTTTGGAAGCCCACCCCCCCTTTCCAAGGAGGTCTCAGGGTTTTGGGAAAGTAGTTCAATCTGACCCCAAAACAGTCTCTGCTGAGTTTTCTTTGCTCTGTTGCCATCTCTCTCTCTCTGCAGGACATCTCTATGTCTTTCAGCCTGGCTCTATGCCATGTTGCTGCTTGCCGGCTATCTTCTTGGCTTTCAGCCATGGCTTTTCACTCAGCGCTGCCTCTGCCGCCACCTCAGCGTCTTCTGCTGCCCACTCACAGTGGAGAAACTCCCCCAGCCTTTGGCCACGGCACCCAGTCCAGTTTTATCACTACACCAGGTCTCCCATAGTCCCGACCGGGGGCTGGGGGCCTTGGCCCCCAGTGGGACTTGCTGGCCCCTCAGCTCTAACATGTGGTGTCTCAAGCCATGGCTGCTCTCCTTCCAACTACGTACCAGGTCTCCTTTTCTGGTCTGTGTAATATGTTAATTTTGCAGGGGAGACCCGATTGGCTCAACACCAAGAAAACCACCCCCTAGGGTTGAGTACTTTCCAACTCCAGGGGGAAAGCTTTTTTTTAACCTACAACAAAAGGAAAAGAGTGTGTAAGGAGAAAGAGAATAAGTTATATTCTTTTTATATGATAAGAAACTATAGAGTAATGAAAGCAAGTAAATAAAATCACTCTGAAAAACAGAAAATAACAGGAAAGCTTTTTTCCAAACAGATGGTTCACTTTTATTCCAAGAGATACATAAAATATTTTATTATTATCTAAATCCACCCTTCTTTTCCATTTTATGACATGAGAGGGAAGAAGAAAGAAAGGAAAAAGGAAAGTAACAGCTATTTGAAAACACAATGATGGAATATGCCATTTCAAAGAATCAGTAAAATGCCCAGGATTGGATATTGTTATATGATGTGCAGCCCAGAGTGTTTGGTTCCTGGTAGGCTTAATTCTCAAGTGACAGTCCAGTGGACCGAGAAATCAGGCTCTGATAACTGAATTCTCATGTAATCCCCATATGAACTCTTAAAGATTGAAACAAACATATAATCATCAAATTATATCAGTACAACAACTAGAGCACATTGTTGCCATTTTGTTATTAGGTCAAAATTGTTTTCAGGAAACCCCACCTTTCTTTATGTTGCCTTCAAATGACAGTGTATGCTTACACTGGTGATGCTATAAAGGGAGGCAATGTGCTTACTATAATTCATGCAGCTTCAAAGCTGGGTCTGGCAGGAGGAATTGAGTGCATGGTTATTTGGGTGATGGTGAGGGAAAGGTCAGTCTGCGGCCAGTGGACTGGGTTTGCCTCAGAGTTTCGAGCTGACCTCAGTGTGCTGCCAGAGTTACACATAGGCTTTTCAGTGTTGGTCAACTCCCATTTTGAGCTGACTGTGCCCTGCACAGAGGTTGGTCTCCACACAGCAGTCCCAGGAGCATCACAGCACCATAATCTACTGCAAAACCTACTGCTCTAACAATCTTTTGAGGCCACTGGAGCTGGACTGTCCATGTTATTGAGTCTTAATCCTCATATGAAATCTATATTTTTTAAAAACATTTTCCAATACACTTTCAACCATGATAACCAGAAGCAGAAAAGCCCTTTTCTAAGGTCTCTCCTTGGAAGAGTGAATATGTCTCTTTTTATTTCGTTAAATAAGTATATATCATATACAGCAAATGACTGCATTTTATAGAATTCAATAACCGCACCAGTGACTCAAAGTTCTTTTGACCCAAGGAGAAAAGAAGTTCCAGAATGGTGATAACAATAAAAACAAAAGAGCAGTAACACCACCTTCACCAATAACAATAGAAAATAAACTGATAATAACTTTTACCTAAAGCATATAAAAGATTATAAATATATTTTTAACATTTTGTGCTCAATTTAATATTTAGTCTTACACAAAACCATAAATTTTGATTCCTGGAATACACACCTTAGCAATGTACTTTACCAGGGGCATATGTTTGCTTTTCCACTTCTTGACATTTTTATTTGAATGGTGGGTTGCTACTATTAGTCTGTAAACACAGGCAAGCAATTTTTCTACCTCACACACCCCAGTAATCGGTCAGTGTGGGACCAGCACAGGATTTTCTGGTTTGCAGAATCACCTTGAAGTATTATAAATCAAGCATAATCAATCAATCATCAGGCAATATTTTCAAATTTTTACACAACCTCACTTTGTTCCTGTCTTCTCCAGGAACACAGTAAAACAGCAAAAAACACTGTCAACAAGGGCCTTTCTGACAGAATAAATTAAAAGCCAAAACCTTTGTTTTCCCAAATCCTTCTAATCAGGACCGTACAGTGTATTTACTAATAGCTGCTGACTTTCAAAGAGAAAAGGCATAAAACATCTTTTTTTTGTGTGTCAATCTTTTACTATCATTAAAGCTTCAATAACTTCTGAAAAATAACCTAACTTAGAAGCATTCTCTTTTAAAATCTAAAAAAGAAGATTATTTAACTTGGAAAAACACTCAGTAAATCCAGACTGGCTCACCCAGTGTGTTTTGACTGTATCTCTTGTGCTCTTTTGGATTTTACATCAGAATGACTAAAATTATGCTCTTCCCAGGACTCTCATTAATTTTATAGACAACCAGACTCCATTCGCCAATTCCCAACTTTTTGCAGAGAGGTGGCTTATAGGCCAGTCCATGCTCTGTGCTTGATAGCAGATGTTCATGACTACTCATGAGGTTTGTCTTCTCCTCTTCAGGAACCTGATACAAGCCTGAGTCTGGCCATGCCAGTGTCTGTACACATAGGAAGAGTAAGTACTTCCAGCTCAAAACAGGTGGGTTTACATGTCAAGTAGATGGCACGTCTGGCACAAGGAAACAGCCTTTCCTGAAATCTCACTGCCTCCATTGGCTACTCTGCTATTTTTCCAAAGCCCTTCATTGTACTTAGATTTTAGATCTTTATCTCTTTACTGTACACATAACTTGAAAATTGTATAGTCGTTTGTCATGTCATGTCCACTGGTTTTCTCAAAACTGGAACAAAATATGCACAAGGCACCAAAAGGTGCTTCTTACGGGTTTCTTATGGGACATTGTTGGATATGCTGGATGTCCATAAGGGAGGAATAAATTGAAGGGAATATGCCAGTCTCTTCTCCTGTTTTCTCTGCTGTGGACAGGTGCTGCTGCCATGGAGACAAAGGGAGGACCAAAGTGTTTCTGGAAGCCTACCCTGTGCCAGTGAGCTTCTCTGTATCCCCCAGGGAAATGCAGGCTCCAGACACAGGGACAGCAGTTTTCTGGGTCTTTTTTGGTGCCTGAGGTAGCACTGTCAAATGCAGGCGTGGGAAGAGGATGAAGTGAGGCCAACTGATCCTAGCTTAATGATTAGGGTGTTTTTCTGGGAGGAAGGTGACCCAACGTTCTCATTTCTGTGTTTTATTTCTAACCCAGTGATGGTCTCAAATGCATGCACATCTCAGGGAATGGTGTCTGAAACTCCAGCTCCATCCTCTTCCCTTTTTCCTTTTCCTTCTTTGTCCTTCCCCTTATACCTGCCAAGGTCCTGGTTAGAGTCCTTTTCAAGTGGCAGAGTAGAGGAGAAAAATGGGCATATGTTATCCTCCTCAGAGGTGTGTCTCTCATCTGCCAGGAGTTATGATAGATATGTAAATTTATTGTAATGCAGAGACTCACCTGTGTGCGCATGAGGAGAGGATAGAAGGAAAAGATATGCTGCTGCTGTCATCCTCTCTTTTAATTTTATTTTTTTTAACCAAGGCCATCATTCCTCCATTTAATGGCTAAAAGCACTGAACAGACT
The DNA here is from genome assembly GCF_001715985.3 of Manacus vitellinus. Classification (NCBI taxonomy): domain Eukaryota; kingdom Metazoa; phylum Chordata; class Aves; order Passeriformes; family Pipridae; genus Manacus; species Manacus vitellinus. The sequence continues at coordinate 21,896,240 of NW_021940864.1, read as the reverse complement.
GTGCATTATTTTAGTGGGCTGTCCCTCATATCTTTGATTGGTAAGTCATCATTTCTTTAAATGGTTTTCCTTTATTTCATTCACATGAATAAGTGGAAAGCTCAGTCAAGACCTTTATGGAGCAATCCAAAGGAATGCTACTGCTAATTAAACTTGCATCAGAATTCAAGCTGGGGAAGTTTAGCCACAAAGGCTAAACACAAAGCTGAGGAAAGAAAAGTTAATCTTCTGCGCTACACATCACACATGAAATAGAAGTTGTGGCTGTGTCTGCAAGGTTATGTCTACACTTATTAAAACTTGAAGTTATACCACATTTCTACTTTTTGTATTTTTAACACAGGTAAGGAAGATTTTGGAAAGTCTCTGTTTTAAACAGCAAATCACAGAATCATGAAATAGTATGTATTGAAAGGGAATTTTAAAGATCACATATTTCCAGCCACGCTGCCACAGGCAAGAACAGCTTCCACTAGATCAGGTTGCTCAAAGCCCCATCCAGCTTGACTGTGAACATTTCCAGGGAAGGGACATCCACCACTTCTCTGGGAAACCTATTCTAGTATCTCACCACACTCATCGTAAAAAGTTTCTTCCTTATGTCCAATCTAAACCTGCCCTCTTTCAGTTTAGAAATGCTTCTGGTTTAGAGACACTATATGTTTTTTTTTACAAAAGCTGAATGAGAATTGTGTTCATGATATAGCTCAAAGCACGGTAGGAAAACAGCTCCTCCTGGTTGGACTGAGGCATTTGTTCTGAGATGACCCACACACTCTCTGGAAATTTCATCCAGGCTCAGCAACCTATAAATAGTAGGGCATGTTGGTGGTGAGGAAGCTCTGGTGTACCGTAAGCTCCAAACTGCTGAGCAGATTGTATCAGGGAAGCTTAGAGCTGTGTGATGGACCTAAAAGGAATAAGATAGGTTTTCAGTTAGGTTATGAAAAGGGATAGGTGAGGGTTTCAGAGAAGTTATATGGTGGAAAGATATCTAAAAACAAGGAGATGAGAGGTCAAAATTTCATCTGTCTTCCTCAAAAAGATCCCTATACCAGTGCATGCAGACAGAAGAACCCAGCTTAAAGCCAGATACTGTGGACAGTCTTGTGTGCATTTACCTTCCAAGGAGAGACTTCTGCATAATGAACCTGGGAATATTTTTACAGAAATCTATATAATTTTTCATCACCTTTCTGTCTAAAATTGAGTGCTGTGTACGTAAATAAGTGTGATACGCTTGTGCAGTGCTTTCTAAAGCAAAGGACCCCACATTTATTTGAAAACTGCATATAGGGTGACTTTTAACTACCACTTAAAATAGCCCAAACTGTATCTGAAGTGTATTTTCAGTGAAGCTTTTCTGTATGTAAAAGAAATGTAGCAAGTATTGCTGTACACAGTCAATGATCTGTGTATTTAATGATGATAATATCCCATAAATTTATAGTTGGCTACACAAATTTATAGTTGGCTACACACTGATTGTGTTCTGTTTGATATCTAGAATTTATTGGCCAGCAGCATAGGCTGTGAAACAGAGTTATCATGGTTTCAAGTTGAATCTAACTATTAATGTCTTCTTAGTGTCTCAGATTGCATCCCCAATGGGACTACAAGCATGACAGTGACTGTGATGGTTACAGTCTATCAACAAGTTAGGTACATGCCCTCAAGAGAAGAAAAGCTTTGCATTTTCTGTCAGGAGTGGAAAAGTGATTTTACATGGACCAGTAAAGATAGCAACAGTTGCCAAAGGGTTTACAGTAATTTATGCATAGGTTTTCCAATTGCTTGTGTTGGGCTGTCAGGTGGAAGACATCTGAATGTGTAAAAATAATTTTAGCTCAACTCCTAAGAACAAAACTCTCAAAACTTTTTAGTCTATAACAAATGCCCAAATACAGAAAATGACAAGGTGACTGTTGTAGGACCAGCAACAATGCAGTAAAGGTGCTCCTGAATTAAATAACTGGATTTTATCATCTGCAGTCAGTGAAATAGATCACTTGATTATATCAGCAGACTGAATAGCAATTTGTTCCAAGATTTTCTATTAAGTAAAATAAAGTATCCTACTAGTTCAGAAGGTTCATATGTTGTCACAAATATATTATAGAAGGGAAAAAATTACAGCTTTGGTTTTCCCATGATTTGTGACATTTATATATTGCATGGGAAACTTCTGGTGGTAATTTTTAAGTTCTTCAAAGATAAAAAAGATGGGGATGATGGACAGTTGCTTTTAGTGCCTGAAGACTAGTTATATTTCTTCCATAATCTACTTTGTGGTACAGACTTGAAATTAGAATAGTCTGATTTTCTGTGACCTGAAATTTATTACATAATGCATTCATTGAAGGGTCAGTAACAATAAAAAATTGATGAAAAATCCATAAAAGTTAATCCTTATCTACTTAAAAAGATATTATGTCAATGCAGAAAAGGTGGAAATAGGTTTCTCAGTGGTATACATCAGCTTCAATGACTTGACCTCATAGTTTTTCTTTAACTGAAGAAGATTAGCTTTACTTGATTCAGACACTTGCTTTGAAAAATGTTGACTATTCAGGAAATTGCAAGCATTTTAAATTATCAACAAGCTGGATATGGTGCTCTTTGGTAAGAATTATTGTTCACTAAGAGACTGAGGACAGCACCTGCACTTGCTTCAGAAGTATTAGTAGTCTAATGGTTTATCTTCAAATCTTAGTTCTTAGAGTAATTTTAAAACTCACAGAATTTATTGAGTCCTTGTAATGAGGACTGAGAAAGAATTCTTTCTTGTCTGAACACAGTACAATTCACCAAGCCTTCCAAGAATGAATTTTTTTGAAGATGAGCTTCAGATTAAAGCTTTTCAACTGTACAAGTTAGGAGTTTTGAAACAGATTTCAATGAAAGATTGCCTCCTTCATCCTATTATGTTCCTGGAGTCTTTACTTTCAGAGGATTGCTACCTCCCTTTCAGTGAATAGGTGCTGACAGTGTCAAAATCTTTACAAAAGTGAGCCCTGAATGAGTTTCAGGGTCTTTTTTTTTTTTTTTTTCTTCAGGACCCAGATTTACAGAGTCTATGGTATAGTGGAGACAGAACAACTCCTGGTGCTCTCTCTAAGGTGAAATATCTTTGCAACTCAAAACAATACTTTATAGGCTCAACTGAGGTTACAGTGTTTGAGATATCTGTAAACTACTTGCTCAGAAGAATTGACTTGCTTCCAAATTTTACTCTGACCCCAAATGCCTAGCAGAGGCCACTAAGGACTTTATAATTTTTGCAATGAACGGTGAAAAGCAGCTTTTCTCTACACAGATTTTCCTCTGTGTGACCCAGAATCAGAATACATAGGAGCTGGTCCACAGCTTCTCACAGCACCTCATTGCACCACAAAGGTAAAAAATTGTGATTATAAGTATTAGCTTTGTCAGTTTTTTATTGGTTAGTGTATAGATGACAATTGTTCATTATGCCCTTCTTACTGAAGATTCATGTTAGATTTACTGCAGTCAAAGTGTCAGATGCAGCTTACTCTTATGAAAGGGGTTTTCTCTTTTAAAAAAACCTCCTTTTCGGTCTATAAAGTACCAGAATTTGCCCCCCTCCACATTTTTCCAAATCCTTATGTTTCTTTTCTATGGTTTTGTTTTGCATAGTGTTTTGTGAAAGGATTGCAATGCAGATTTCAAAATCCCAGGCAACAAAAGCTTGTACTTCTTTGGACCCCCTTCACCAAACAGAACAAATCCTGATATTTACTGAACAGTTCTGCTTTGTACCTTTCTAGTGTGCATGCTTTGTATTCTTAGGCAAACATGTTGCACATTTATTTAAATAATACTATCTAAGATGTTACCATACACCTCCTGTCTTCCTTGCTTCTGTCTTGTCCTAAAGCAGATCTTTCATGAGGTTTTCAGAGAGTCTCAGACATGCTTCTGTTTCTGATTACCATTAATTGGAATAAAATTCTGGCCCCACTGGCTACATCTGTGTTGCTGAGTAACATTAGGCCATTTTTGGCTGTCAGGCTAAATGACACAAGCTATGCCCAAACTCCAAGGCACTTATCTTCTGCCTCTGCTTGACCCCATGCAAAATTGTTATTTTGTTTGTGCTTCCTTTCAGTTTAAAGGATTTGAAATAGTGTGGGAATTATGTAGCAGCCTTTCAGAAAAGTGGTTTTATAGCAGAAATATGAAATTATGCTGCATGCCTTTGGGTGTTACATGAAGGCAGCCAGAGAATTTGAAGATGCAAAGCCAAAAAGAGCAGTGTTGGAATAGTGCTAAACTGGGATTTCACCCAGGTTAATGCAAGGAGTATTCTAAGGGAGACTGCCGCTGGCCAGAAGTCTTGGAGACATTTTCAAAATACCTCTACCAATTTTGCAGAAGCAAAAAAGACTAGTCATTGTGCATTGAGCACAGGCTAGTAAGTATACTGAAATGCAATGATTTCAATTCCTAAGCAGGGATCAAAGGGATGCCAAATAGCAATGAGGAAGAAATTGTAGGAATTGGAAGGTATGTTGTGGATGTATTTGTAGGGGGTTTTTTTGTTTGTTTGGTTGGGATTTTTTCTTTTTTCCTTTTTTGCAGCCCAGTTAGAACACTGACCTCACAAATTTCCAAGGGCTGAGAGAAAGGTTTGTCTATTCAACAGTCAACATTAATAGATACAGTTGACCCTTATTCTTTTATTCCTTCTGCCTCAGGAAAGGTATAGGCCTTCTTAACAAGTTGATGTCCTAATCTTCACCTGTAGACTACCTCCAACATGAACTCTGAGACCATAATTTTGATGATCTTTCACAGGTATTGGTTACATTTGTTTTTAGTATGAGACATGAATTTTAATCAGATGTAGTGAGAAATCTAAAACATTTGGATTGCCTCTATACAACAAGTTGGAATTGCATTTTTTTGTTTTAATGAAGAAGAAAACTTTATGTCACTGTATTTTTCCAGCCTCCTAAAAGTAAATCCTAGCCTTTCTTGTGTCTATGCAGCTTAGTTATTTTCAGTGGAGTTTCAGGGATTCTTATAGTCAGTTTTGCTTGTTTTCCTCTCTTTGGCTGTTCAGTACTACAGAACAATCTGATCCATAGCCCTCAGCTATAGGCTGCTATGAAACAAGAAAATGGAGAAAAGAACAAAAGAGAATGTCAGCCTGGAATGACACTAATTGCATTCTTTTCACTGGACTTTACTTGCAGGCCTTTTAAACAACAACAAAAGTTTCTGCATTCAATGTGCTGAGTCTGATTCCTGTCTCTTACAGTACGCTAATGAAAATCAAGAGGAATTCTATTGATTCCAGCACAGTTAAATCTGTGTAAGAGAAATTTAAATTAGGTCCTTTGTAGGCAAGATATAAGACTACAACCTTTCAGGCATTTATGTAGTCCAACATGGCTATGTAGTACAAAATAAAAAAATGCAAAAATTCCCAAACTGTGTCATGGCAATTGCTCAGAAATTAATATTTAGAAAATTCCTCATTGCATGGATCTATACTAGGGTGAGGAAAAGATTATATGTATTGTTAACTCAAAGAACGTTATATCCCATGTGGAAATTCAAGACAATTTGGTATATTGGTCCAGAAGAATGTGGTTGAAAATGAGGAATGAAATGCATAAGAACAAATACAGTTGAGATGAGACACAGACTATGAATTTTATGTTTTTCCCTTGTAACTACTCACTCTTTCAGGTCAGTGAATTCTCATCATCCCTTACAAGCAGGTAAAAATTAGGTTAACATCTAGAAGGAAGAAGATCTTGAAGGTGTTTCTTTCTGTCTGATACTTCTAATGAGACTCTTGAACTCAGCCGCAGTGCTAGAGACTGCGCATATGTGGTAGTTTCTTTTTTATCATCTTCTGATCTCCAGACTGTAGTGTGGTCTGTGTAGGAATAGGCATTTTATATGCCACAAAATGGCCTCCTGAGACATCTGGCACAAGTTTGTAAATAAAGGATCGCTTGTACAAGAATTACCTTTTTTCACGAAAGAGAATCAGGAAACAGAAAAAAGGAAAGGAACCAGAAATAAAAAATCTGCCATTGAATTGAGAATTCTGAGAAACTCCCTCCACTTTGACAAAAGAAATGTAGCTTTTATGACATTAAAATACATTTGAAATTCTTCTCTTTTAACAATTTTTTCACATCAGTAAAAATCTGGTTCCTTTACCCCAAAAAATTTGAAACCCGATGGAGGGACTTTGGGCCAACAAGTGCTCAACTTTGTAAATATATCAGATGTTATATCAAAAAATACTGTATTTTCCTACTGAAACGATCTCTTAAAGAAACCAAACCAGACAAACAACAACCTCCCCTTCTTTTTATTTCCTCAATTTGCAATGAATGTTTTAATATTTTCTCACTAAAAATAAGTTTTCATTTTGAAAGCTAACTCAAATATTAATAGATTCAGAAACATTTTAAATGGCAGAAATGATAAAGATCTTGAAATGAAAAATTTAATTTTATCACATAAATAATATGTATTTACTCACCAACTCAACTACAGTTTCAAAAATCTCCATTTTTGCATCACAATTCATTTTATTCTTAATTCCACAATAAACAGAAAAATCCATAATTTCCTCAAGAATTATTTTTAACATATTTTCCTACATCTCTCTGTAGCCCTTCTTCTGTGTTGAGAGACTAGGAATTAAAGCTGTTTTCTGCAGGTTGTTTTCAAATCCCTGTGTGATGTGTACTCTATCACTGAACTCGGCAGCATTCAGTCATTGACACCTGCAGAAGAGCTTTTTCGTGAGACACTTTTTTTTACTTTTCTATGACTCTGCTACTTTCACCTTTTCCATTAACTTACCCTCATGGCCCCACTAATTCAAATGCTAAAGATACCTTCGATTTCAAAAGGATCAAGTTCTGGCTGATGATTAACAGGATCTGATCAACCTGGTGCTGCGGAGCAAAATGGTGCTAAATGTACAGGCTGGAAATAAACTGTTTTTCAGTAAGATGGCATTGTACACTGTCACTTTCATAACATCAATCAAAACTCATCAAGATGGGAGTGAATTTCTCAGCTTTTCCTCTTTGTTACCACTGCACTATTTTGCTGTCAATAGTGGTCTGTCTACCAACTGACTAAATAATGAAAAATGAGATCCAATGAAATTGTGGAGTCAAACGCAGATTTTCAGCCACTGCAGTTGTATTAATATCAATGGAGGTTGCATAGTTGAATACCCATTATAACATGCTATAATGTAAGCCTTGGGGACTATTTCTGTGTTCCTTTTGCTACAGCCATTATAATTAAAAAAGGAATCCCAGGATTCATTTGCATCAGGCTGTATGCGTTTGTGCCATAACTGAAGCGACAGAGGCCTGTCACATCAACAGGAGGCTGAGAATGAAGATTTTAACCTTAGCAATGGGTCCTTGTGAGATCTTAGACGACACTTGCAAATCTCTACAGACCCGGGATTTTGTATCTAAACACATGCTTCTATTTGCAATGTGTTCTGAGACACCTAAGGCCATGTGATGTAAGATATCTGGATAGCACAAGACATTTCACTGTAGTTAGTTATCAAAATACAGTGTGAAAATTTGTGGCAAACCGCATTCAGAAACAGAGGCATGAAGAAAGTAGTGGGACAAAAGGAAGAGATGGAGAAAACAGTCAGGGATAAAAAAATTCCATGTGATTTTAGTGGACAGCATAAGTCTTGCAGACTGTCATTTACCTCATTTCAACTATCTTCAAAGAGAAAATTTCAGCCCTGAAACCACCTTTTTTGATTCAAGGTTTATGTATTCACTATTTTTTTTAGTAAAGCACGTCTTGTAGAAACATTGTCTAGTAAATGCAATTTCTCTTTGTTCCAAGTAAGCACATGTTTCAAGAGGTCCTCAGATCCTGAGGAAATGAATGAAGTTTGTAAATACTATGGATTGAAACAGCCTGGTCTTTCTCCTTTTATTTTCATAAATGTTCTTCCAACATCACCACCACTACTTACAACAGTGCTTATAATGACATCATTATAGCAGAAAAATAGTACTTGTTATTTATTCTTAAGTTCAAAAAATTTCCTTAATATGTTAAATACATTCCTCTATGAATAAGTATTTTTTTGCTTTGGAGTATGGTTTTAGAAGTGGATATCATTTGAGGAAATATTATTAAAATATTAGAAGGCAATTTTCTGACTATCAAAATCTTGACATCTTAAGCTTTTTTCTATTTCAATAAAACAAGAGCATTCATTTTAAGCCTTAAGGGTTTAAGATGACCTAATCCATACCATCTAGAGAAAGTCAATCAATAGTTTTACTTTTGGAACTGAGAATCATGAATCCTTATTTTGTCCTGGATGGAAGATTAATGAAATTGAATGGACAAAAGCCAGAAAATAAAATAAACCACCAAGTCTGTAGGCTATAAAGATTGATAAAGTCACTGAACCCAGAAAGAAAATTTTGTTTATATTTCACAAAGTGTGTTAAGAAATTACTTAAAATTACATTCATGTGGTAGTGGTATCATTGCCTATTATATAATAGGCAAGAAATTTTTGCTTTTATGAATTTTTTTTTCACTGAAATCTAAAACCAGGGAAACATGTAATGATTAATATAGTTTCCTTCCTGTTGGCAACATTATTACTGTATTATCCTTCAAGTAGTAGGAAATTGTTGCATAGTGGGATAGCTTCTAGCCAGTTGCTTAACCTAGCAGAAGAGTGTACTCACCTAGGACTGGCCTCCCAGCTTGTACTTGGTGAGGCATGGACATGAGAAGATGGTCTTAGCTGGCTTAGCAAAAGCTTGGAGTTTGGAGACGGGGTAGAGGTAGGTTGTTTGGTGCTTCTTCAAGATCAAATCCTGAGAAATGGGATCAGAGAGGTTAGGAAGGTAAAAGAACCAAAAATACATCAGATGCAGATGCTTTTATTGAGCAGACACCAAAATCTTCTGCTTGTAAACAACCTGAAAGTAGCTATCCAAGAAAGGAAATACTCTTCTATCTCTACATTCAACTGAACTGCAATAGTCTGCCTTGGAGGTGGTTAAGGTATTTGTTTCCAAGAAATAACCCCCTGATATATCTGCACCTTCTGCAAAGGATTCTAGTATTAATTAGAGTTATCCTTAATGAGAAACCCTTATTCAATTTTTTTTTTTTTTTCTTTCAGGCAGACTGCAGGGCAAAAGGATTAGGCAGGAAGAACAGAATTTCAGATGAAATCTTAGTGGGATCTTCTCATTTTTAGCATGATGAGGAACTTTCCACTGCTAATCTCAAGACCAAAGAAGTATCAACAGGGAAATAAATTATTAACCTACTCAATGTTGTTATGTCTGTCTAGGTCCTCTAAGATGGTAATGCCTAGTGCTCACTAGTTCTGAGCTTTATTTTGGGGAAATGCTCCAAAACATCACTGAATTTGAATGACAGAAGACTTGGTGTTGTACTCCATGTCTCACTTAAGAAGAAAGAATCTAGAGAGCTTTAAATAGTTGTTGTGACTCAGAACAATAATTTTATTGTGTCTATTGTTAACATTGGTATTAATTTGGTCACTAAGAATATTAAAAATCTGCAGTTACATTGGTTTATGCATTAAATTGACAGGAATTCACTCAACAATAGCACTTCACTCATCTTAAAACTAAAAATTGTATCAATACTTTATAACCACCCTGCATCACTTTCATCAATTGACTCTTAGAAATTGTTTCAAATTTGTCTTCTGAAAGAGCTTTTTCTGTTTTTCTGTCTAATTTACTTAACATTTCTTTAGAGTAGCTTCTCCTGCCTTCTGAAGTTGTGTCCAGCAACTTCATCTGTGCTGATGTCATGTTTCCCTGGAATTTCCTGGAATCTTTCCATCTTGAACCATGCAAGATACATTGATTTCCATCTCCTAAAATAAACAATATGTTATTTCAGGGTGATACCTATTTTGGCCCTGTTAATATGAGGAGCAGCTTCTTAGCTCTCTTCATTATAATGGGATATTTATAATGGGATAATATATTCCCACAGGAGTGGGAAACTGCCTTGAAAACATCTCAGATATTTAACTTTGACAACAAGTTGTAAAATGAAAAATCAGGGCAACACTTCCTCTTCTTGAAAACATGCTTATCAATATGTGGTTTAAGAGCAACTGTGGTTATAGTTTTGAAGGTCTTCAGTGGCAATAAATAATTTTCTAATTAGATGTCTAGAAGAAGCATATAAAAATCCCTACACTTATTACTATGTGTTAGAATTCAACAAAAAAATTTCATCCAACCATCTAAATAGCACACTAACTAACTAGTAAAGGACTGCAAAAATGAACTGCAAAACTGAGGGACCTTTTCTAAGAAACCTGTTTTGTATTTTTGCCAATGATGGCTTTGTAATTAGTCAGTCTACAACTAAAATACACATTGATAGAATAAATTTCCCATCTTGATTAAACCCAAATTACCTGACCTCATCAGGAGCTGATGAAATCAGCTTTCTATCTATGAGTTGTTAGAAAGACTTCTATATTTGCATAATTAAAAAAAAAAGAATATTCCATTTGCTTGGTTTCAGCTGTAGATAAAGATGTTGAAGGCATAACATTTACAGTGCCTTTTTGTAGTTATACATTATCTGTAAAGGTCAGTGGAAACTACCATGTTGTCACTGCCTCTTTGCCCTTATCAGTAAAGATTATTTTTGTCATAATCCAGTTGTTTCTAGGCAAAATACTTGAGTTAACATCCCATCATAATCAGTGGTGTGCAGGTTTATCATAACACGAAATCTTTGCCTCCATAGCTTATATGATACTGCATTATAATATCATAAGCTTAAAAAAGATGCTGTAAAAGCAAGACAGAGACAGTTTGAAAACACATTCTCCTAGAAAAATCAACTTCCCCTGTCATTCAGGCCCCTGTCAAGGTTCTCAAATCAGCACTTACTCTCAAGAGAACTTCTCAGGACATTGAAGTTGAGTACACCCAAACACCTCTGTAACAAGATGTTGAGGATGTGTGAAACAAAGAAAAGGGAGGGATTCATACAGCGAGCCAGTTCTTGCAGAGAACAATTATTTACACATTTTATATTTATAATATTACACATATTAACTAGATATTCATTTATATAGATTAACTATATTAACTAGCCGTCATTTATTTGTCATCAGAACTCTCATATGGAATAGTGACATTGCAGTTCTATTCACCTTAATTGCAACACACAAAAATATTTACAGTCAGGGATTTATCAAGTGTATAGAGTATCTCCAGGGTATCTTGAGGGAATTGCTTACCTTGAACATACAGACCAGACAAAATCTTTCCAGTCTAATTTCCCCTTTTTCTGTCATCTACCCTTGCAGTCATGGGAAGTCTGTGAATTTTATAGAATTTTCTGAATTTCTCCTGATGCAATTTTTTAACTTTTTTTTTTTACTTTATTTTTAATTAAAACAGAGAGGAATAGCCTTAATTCATTGAGGTAATTATATATACTCGTATCCCTGCTTGGTTTCTTTGGTAGCAAGACATTCCAGAAAAAAACCAGAAGTAGCCAGAAAAAGAGTCATTTAAGCTCTAATGGAAATTATGAGGAGAGAAGGTTATCAATTGGCTGGAAAAAGGTTTTGCTCATCACTTATAGTTTAAACACTACTTCCGGGAGTAGCTAAAAGACAGAGAGAGACAGTGACAACTGGACAGTCACAACACCTTCTCAAGAGATTGGTGACATGAGGGAGTGGGACTTAGTTCCTGAATGTGCTGGGCTGAAAGCTGATAAGACCTCAGGCACTTGGCTGGCAGCTCAGCTCTGCCAGTGCCCTTTACTTGCCTAAGTGTTCTGTAAAGGGCAATCTTTTCATTGTGTATTTTACCTGAAGGTGTGCCAATTTTCCTGCAGTGTCATATTTTCCTATTCTTATTATATTAATAAAGCATAATTCCATGACAGCAAACATTATACACTGAATGAGGAGAATTTGCTGGCCTTTCAAATTACAGTGTCTATATAATTATAATAAAAAGCTCATGAATCAAAGGAATAGTGCTGCAAAGTTGGACCAACAGAGAAAATTAGGCAGGAGAGTAGAACAGAAAAAAGGGATTTTTTGATAAATATGTTTAATAAAGTAAATTTAATCGGGTTTTTTGAATAAAAATGACAGATGGTCAAATCTAGCCAGGAAGGATTGTGGAAAGGTAAAATACAAGCTGCATTGGCAGCTTGAAGTTCTTTGTTCTCAAAACCTATGTGCATTCAGCAGTGTAGAAATTCTCCTTATGTGTTAAAGTAAGATGAACTCACTGTGCCTGAATTACCCCTGGAAGCAGATGTGTGAACCGCAGTGCCCAGCAATGTCTAACCGCCAGCAAAGGCATGTTTACATCACTGTTGAAAGCTCTTAGGACCCTTGTGAATAACAAATATCCCAAACTGGTACAATCTTCAAACATCTCATTTTGGGGAGTCATGCAAGCTCCTTGGACATCTCTATGCAACGAGGCAGAATAGACTTGGCTTCTCCACTACCCAAACCCCATATAGACTTGGTGTAGAAGTTCAGAGGGAGATGGCTGATGGGACTGTACGTCTGAGGGCGATATGAAGCCGGAATTTCCCGCTAGTGCAGGATCATGGCTGTCTGAGGCACAGTCTTACAGGAGACCAGTATCAGTGAGCCTGGTGGAGGCTTGCCAGCATTCAGAAGCTGCTGGTGCCGTAGTTTAAAGTTACTCTTTCTAGTAAAGTTTGGCTTATCTTTTCATAAATGCATGAACACAGAAAATGTTTTGTTCATGTACATGCAGCATAGGAGCTGCTACTGAGAGCAACAGACCTCAGATCAGAAATTGATACACAACCCTCTTTCTGGGCCCATTCATCACAGTTTGCTTTTTTTGTCACTGCTTATTTTCACTTCCTAAGTGCCAAGGGCCTGTGATTTCCTACTCTAGCAGGACCAAAAGTTTGCTAACTGACTATGGGAAATTCAGAATGATATTTTCCCTTTCACTATAGTCCTGCAGTTTGCAGTTGTGCAGTAATGCTAAGGACTTGAGGAGATGCACATCAACAGTCACAGGATAAAGCAATGTTTGCTATGTGCTGTCAGTCATGTACTCTCTATGAACTAGTACCTCTCAGGAAAGAGGGATGCTGCTGTTTCTTATATTCTTATGTAAATATTGGGACAATTAAAATCAAAACATTAATTTTCTAGCTAGTCTATAAATCTGTAGTGCATCAGATAAACACTTCATGTTCTTTAGTTACTTTAAATACGGATCTATGTCCAAGAAATAGGAATCATAGTAACCAATTGAAGTGTAGGTAAACAACTTGAATTTTAGGCAGTATCATCTATATATAGAATATTGACATTGAATTTCACAGATTTTGGGAGAAAAAAGACCAAAGGAAAACCTACTCTACTAAATGTGAGTATAATATTAAAGGCAGTTATAAACCTGCCACACAGGAAACAAGAGGTAGGATTTACTCAGCTTTAGTTTACATACAGTTTACCAGGTATGATAAGGACACTAGAGTGATACTTATGTAGACAACAACTGAAATGTGAAATTGCAAAGCCCACTGTACCCACCAGTGGTGTAAATGTCACTTAAATATCATCCACTGTGTTTGTTCTGCTGTTTCATGTGAACAAGCAAGTGGAAAAAAGATGTTTCTGTGGGAAAAACTTTTTGTTTTATGCGAAGGTTAGTCATATTGCCGTAACAAACACATCAGAGTTTGGGAATGTTAGATTGTGTGATTAGAGGATAATCATGGAGAGCACAAAGACTCCAGGAGGAGACCTCTGATAGATGGAGAATGTCTAATTAAGGAAGGTGGGACATCTCCAAATGCAGCATTGGCTTTAGTTCTGCATGCACAGTATTTTCTCTTGGGGCAAGAAAGGAGTGGAACCAGGGATTTTCAGACTAGATTTCAAAAAGCAGCATATTCATCGTCTAGGACAAAAAATTACAGCTCAAACATAAAAATGGAAAAGCCTTGGAAATAATTGTCCTACTTTCTGGGTTAATAAGACATTTCTATCTGTTCTGTGGAATCCTGAGAAATTGCAGGTGCAAGTTTGTCAGATTTCCAGGTTTTGGCTTTGTGTACATGCTTTAAGCAGAGATGTTTCTTTCATCCTTTGCCTTCTTGGTTGGTACCAGAGTAAGCTAATATAAACAGCTTTTCTCTGGAGAGTGAGATTTTCTCTGCAGATAATGTTTATAGTGCTGATCCAAAAGATTTTCTGAATATTCTATGAGTCCACAGTGTTCACCATATCTCCCTGGATAATAAGCTTTGAAGTTCACACATTTCCAAGAGCTCACATCTGTCACATTGCACACTGAGCCTTTTTTCCTCATCTCCTGGATGACCAAAGTAAAGACTTTCAATCACTTTCTACAAATTTCATCTGGCAACTAAACTTCAGCATCACAAGTGTGATATCTGTAAGCACCAGATGGCAAAATCTTTGAACATTCATTTTTATTTCCTGACCATTTGGGAGCATTAAGAACTCTCATGGGGAAAGAAATTGTTGTACACTAAAAGCAACATATAAAATATGGGCAAATAAGTAAATGATTTTTTAATTACATTTTTTAATATTTTCCTACTGCCTGCCATGGGGAAAGCACTTTCCAATATAGATGAGCTTTTAAAACATACTGTCACGTATTTAACTCAAAGCAATAATGCATGTTTTATTCTTCAGAATGATCACTTTTTTAAACATGTGCACATAAAAAAAGGTCACCTGCTCATATTTGGAGAGGAAATGAAGCCACAGAGGCTTGCTGGTGTAACATGTAAACCAGCACATTTTATATCAGTAGGACTCTGCTACTTTTACATGTCTCTATAAAGAAGAGAAAGGAAAGGGGGGAGGGAAGAAGTGGGGCTAAGCCAAGCAAAGGTAGAAGGTGAATCTGTACATCAGACTTTCAAACTCAAACAACCAGAAGGTAATGCAACTCCAACACTTAGTACCAAAGAAAGTCCATGCATAGAATCAGTCTTTTTCTTCATTCCATTAGTTGATATTTTTTATTTTGGAGAGAGAGTTTATATGCTTTTCAGTGCTTGAAAAAACTATGAAAAACTGTAATTGTCACTGATCACAGATTCTGCTTTGATTCTAGATTCAGGTTGTCTTTACCTGCACAAAGAATACGTAAACATTGAATTGAGGCAACAGGGAGCATTTTTAGCATAAATAATTTGAAAGATAATGGGCAAGGATGAGGGAGACTATGCTTTTGGGTGTTCACAAGACCAGGAAAAGTTTACAACCTTGAAGATTTATCTGAAACCCAAAGATTTGGTGTGAAGTCCTGGCCTTCACAGAAATCCTGGCCTTCACAGAAATCAGTGAATTTTTTTGGTTAATTTTGATGGGGCTTGGAATTTTATTTCCCTGGGGACTTAAAGCACAGACTCCAATATGTGAAACAAACAGATGTTTCCTGCTTTGAAAAAATAAAATAAAATGAATTTGATTACAGAACTAAACATAACCAGCACACATTGCAAAAATGATTCATGAGACATGTTTATTGATGTGTTGAGGAAGGAAAGATTTTGTATTTTTGATCTTTTCTTGGTTATTGCAGTGCAAAGTGAAAGGGCGAATGAAAAGCTACCTGCCACCACATCCCAACACTACTATTTTGTACTCTGTTACTTTGAAATTATTTTAATACTGTTCCTATGATCCTTCAAATTATTGAAATGGTGTCTTTCTATAATGTCTTACAGTGTCAGAGGTTTTTGTGAGCCTCTGACAAACATATATAAATTGAATATAATTATACAAATCTGACTTTTAGAACATTGTAGACATTACTTCCTTAGTGGGGAGTAGTTCTGAACACAGGAGAAAAAAACCAAAGAGATCTCAGAGTATGTTTATGTTGAATATGTAGTGATACACAAGCTGTCCAAAAGATTTCTTTTTTCAAAATGAGTTTACTTATCAGGGGCCTATAGGATGAACTGAAAGGCCTGCTTCCGTGTTTTCTGCTTTGCTGTCTCTCTCTTTTCACTGCAGTCCCAGAAGGTAGTTTGATTTTGGTGACCAGACTGCCTTCAAGTCAGACTGAGTAAGCAGACTGTCTTTAAGTAAAACTTCAGATTGGTCCTCTCTGTGCTCAGAAGGACTGTGTATCTCCAGGATGTGGTGAAGGAATTTGTATTTGTTTTACTATACTGGACACTGGAGGGCACTGAAATAACTCTTCTGAACCAATATTCTGGGTTTTTTTTCTGAGATTATCAGTGCTCAGGAAGTCTGAAAAGCCAAGTAAGGGGAGGAAGGAAGCATCCTCAAATCCATGTACTTCAGAGAGGTACTCAAACTCATGTCTTATGACTCTTGTCCCTGTGGAGATCATAGTCCAGAAGAAAATTAAGAGTTTGGGGGGAAAATTAGCTTGTCACAAAACAACAGCAGCTGTTTTATTACCAGTTTTAAAGCAACTCTGTAAATTATTGTGGTGCGATGAATGTCCAGGTCCTGAACCTTTATCCGCATGACTTTCAGTAATACTGTTATCCCACTGTGATCTGTGGTCTTACAGGGCAGCAGGATTATGACTGCCAACTACTGTCCCACCAATTCTTGTTCTGAAAATCTACTGAAAGTGTGAGACAGTTGTTGAAGGAGCATGACAGGCTACTTATCATAGTACCTGCAAGAAACATAGTTAATGGTTTAGTAAGGAATTTTCTGTGTCTGGCATTGCAGCAGCTCCCCAGAACTAGAAGTGCAGCAATGGGAAAACTGGAGGTGTCCCTCCCTAATAGACTAAGCTGTCCTGTAGCAGACTGAACACGGCAGGAACAGCTGTTACCATTGCTTTCCCCAGTCTGCCTCCTCTGGATGGCCACTTGTGAGCTAAAGGCTAGAGGTGTGTTCCTCCTAAGGTGCCTGTTTCTCAGTGATGTCAACATAGAAGCCTGTCAACATCAGCAGAATTTCAAATGGTAGTAAAAGTCTACTTCATCCACAACCTTTGCATTGGGTCAGATCAGTACTGTCTTTGTACATTAATCAGCATCACAGTTTGACATTCATCTGCATGTAGGTGTCTGCTGCATCATCTCTCTTCTAGTACTGTGGAAAGAAATAGGTAGTTTTAGGATAAGATTCATCTGACTGCTTTTAGACATCCTTTTCAGGATGAAATTAAATCCAAAAGTGCTCATTTCACTCCAGTAATTATAAGAGGAACTGGGGTCACTACCTTAGAAACATTGGTATCTCTGTCTCAGCAGATGTGTTCCACTCAGTGTTGGGTTTATGCTGAGGGACAGCAGGGATCAATGAAATTCTAATGGGAAGATGACTGGATTTGGAGTTTTCCTCATGACCTGTTAAAGCTGATAAAAATGACAGGAGAAATATTTGGATTCCCATTTCTCTCTCCTCATGTTTGCATCAGCTCACCTTTCAAGCATGTCTGGAGGGCATCCCTCCAGAGTGTTGACTGCACTGCACTGCTTGGTGACATCAGCAAACTTGCAGAGGGTGCACTAAATTCTACTGTCCCTGTTGCCAATAAAGATGTTGAACAGTATCAGCCCCAGTACTGACCCTGAGGGACACACTCGTCACAATGAGCTGTTGGCTACAACTCTTTGTGGGTGGCCACTCAGCCAGTTCTTATTCACTGAGTGTCTCTCCAATTAGGACAGTGTCTAATGCTTTGTGTAAGTCCAGGTAGATCATATCAATTGCTCTGCCTCTATTCACCAATGCTGTAGCCCTGTCATAGAAGGTCATAAAATTTGTCAGGCATTATGGCTGAGACTGGAAGTGACCTTTGGAGGTCCTCAAGTCCAACTCTCCTTCTCAAGCAGGATGACCCACAGTCAATTGCCCAGGTTTGTGTCCAGATAACTTTTGAACATTTCCAGTAATGGAGACTCCACCATCTCTTTAGGCAACCTGTGCCAGTGCTCAGTCATCTTCACAGTGAAAAAATGTTTTCTGAAGTTCAGATGAAGCCTTCTGTGTTTCAGTTTGTCTCCATTGCCTCTGGTCCTGTCACTGGGCACCACTGAAAAGTGCCTGGCCCCATCTTCTTTACACCCTCTCTTCATGTATTTGTATACAGTGATGAAATCTCCCCTGAGCCTCCTCTTCTCCAGGCTGAACAGTCCCAGGTCTCTCAACCTTTCTTCACAGGACAGATGCCCTAGTCCCTTAATCATTTTAGTGGTCTTTCTCTGGACTCTCCAGTATGTCCATGTCTCGTACTGGGAAGCACAGAATGCCTTGGTATCCTCAAGCTTTACACTAATCTATTCTGACAGTCTGGAATTCTGGGTAAACTACTCAAGTTGTCTTAATTTGATAACAAGTTTTGGTCATTTGCACTTAAGCCAGTGGTGCTATTATTTAATATTTCTATTATTGTTGTTGCTATTTGGTTATTACTTCATGGTATTATTATGAGGACTCCAGTAGGAGCACAGTGGGACCAACTCAGTGCGAAAAAACCATATAACCAAAAGATGTCCCAAAGTGTTGTCACTGACATTGCTCAGAGGATCTTCAGTGAGGAAATTGTATGTGACTGGTGTATTCGGTGCTTTACAAGTGTTGTCATAAGAATATTAGGGATCCGTAGGTGTTAATAAGAATGTGCCTAAGATTGAAACACTGAATATGCACAGCAATACTACCGAATTTATCATGTCCAGTAGAACTATTTCTTGGTGATTTGCTATTAAACAAGTCTTCAGAACATCAACCTAGTTTGTGGTCAGTGTCATTTGGTTCAAGTTGCTGTGAAACTTGTGGAGAGATTTTAAGATTGGAAGATGAGCATGGGTTAAAAACCTGACCATTTTGCTCTTTACAATCACTTTATACCTGCCCAGTATAGGAGCTGCTGCTACCACAGGCTGTGACATTCTGATCATGCTCTTTTGTCCATGAAATAATTAGTGTTGAAGGATAATAAAATAAACTTCCAGTGTCTACTGTTTCTGTGACCTCTGTCACTTTACTCATGGACCTCTGTTGACATTTCTAATGAGTTTAGTACTTGAAAGAAGTGATCCTTCTTTGGACACTCAGATTTGTTTAGGCAAACAAAAGTGTTTGACTTCTTATTTTTTCCAGATATACTGGGCTTTTTCTTTTTTCGATACATAAGAAAGTATTTACATAGTTTTATGTCATTTACAACTTCTTAGCTCTCCTGATAACGTTTACTGTAAAGAAGTGTACAATGGCAGCATTTTATATATTGTAACTGTCGTATAAGAGTATTATTATGTACAAGAGTATTTCATAACACTTGTAGGAGTTTTAAAATACATTAATCAAGTAGTTTCTGTATGGTATTATTACAGTACTACTAAAATGCCATAGAGGTACTTCACCAAAAAGGTCTCCTTTCTGGATGTTTTTAACATCTTGTTCTTTATAAACAACTTTGGACACTGCTTGCTAATTAGCTAGTAACAATCAGAAGGTCATCAACGAGATTACTTGTGGCTAGTACATTTCTGTTTTTTGTTACATAAGACTGCCATGTGAATGGAAATTATTTTGTTTTCTGTGTCTCAGATACTGCTTTTTGCTATTTGTTAAAAATTACACAAAAATGGTCTACAGTCTTCTTATATAAGCTTTTAGGTATCCTGAACTACAGAATCTGTCTCTTCCAAAGGCAAGTGACCTAAAAAGATCTTTACTATTCCTTCTGTTTTGGTACTTTTAATGATAATCATATTACCTGTCTAAAAGCAGGCATAAAGCATCCTAAATGTTTGGATCTGCTTCTGTCAGGTATAGTGAATGATTGAAAACAATTGGGATTACTATTTTTAAAATCTCATTCAAAATATAAGCAGATAAGCCTTGTCTCTTATATCTTCCTAAATATTGCATATAAGAAAGTAATGTCTTTGCTTGTCCTTTATCAGCTGACTCAGGGAATAACAAACTTGATGTTTCAGTAGACAGATGTCTTGACCTATGAAATCATAATTAGATTTTGAGGTTATTGCTCTCTCCTGCACAGACTTGGCACATTCATCTTAGGCAAGGGAAGTGAAAAAGAGGCAGAAGATAAAGTGCAAAATATCTTTTAAACTTACAAACATTTGTGCCTGAGTAACTTCATTTATGTTGCAGCAATTCCGTTGCTTAAAATTTCACAGTACGCTTTGCAACTGTTTGCTTTTTGCTAAATATCTGTAACATCTAATCATATGTAAAAGTAAACATTAGACTTAGGATGCTGTAAAATGAGAAATGGTAAGTGCAGTCAAGATAAATGTATAATAGTAATTTCCCTTCACTTTCATTCAAATTTTACTTTCCACTTATATCTCAATGCTTTTGAACCTAAATAAAAAGAACTGGAACTGTGGACAAGGATTTGCTTTATCTGATAGACTTCATATAGGATGGCACTGGGGACATTTTCATGGAAAACTGTGTCCTTTTAAGTGATACAGCAGAGATTTTCAGATTTCTTAGAAAATCATTAAGTTAATTCATTTTTTTCTGCCTTAGGAGGTATGGTTTTGAGGTTTGGATGTATCTACACATTCTTTTTTGAGCAAAGCATTTCTTTTTTATAATATTATGAAGTCTAGCCTCAGAGAAGAGCACATTTCTGTTTGCAGAACAGCATAATCCATTTTTTATCCTTCTCTAACATTTTCTATGTAGAATTAAAAAAAATGTAGGCTGTATTTCCTGTTGACAAAGTGGAACTTGCTTTAGAACAGATGACTATTGCTATATGGGCCCTATACAGACCCTTTCACATGGTGAGATGTACAAAACTGGACCCACCACTCATCAGAGATGAGTAGAGCAGAAAGACTGCCTCCCTTGTTCTGCTGGCAATTCTTATCCTAATGCAGCCTAGGATGCTGCTGGCATTCTTTGTTGCAAAGGCACACATTGCTGGAATGTAGTAAGCTTGTTGTCCACCAAGATCCTCAGGTCCTTTTCTGAAAAGCTGCTTTCAGGGAGGATTAACCTTATAATGCCAAATTTGCTTGAAAACTGTGATTTAAACTCTAAAGCTGAGTTCTGCAGAAGGGCTTAAATGTATTAATGCTGAGTGTCAGAGAACAAAGTCTTCAATTTTGGGTTGCAGAAGCTGGGATACCTCGCAAGGAGGCCTGCAGTGGACATACAGAAAGTTAAAAGCCTTGGAATACCACCAGTGCATTTAGTGAGATCTCGCTGAAATTAGATGATTAAGCACGAAGGTGTCTACTCCATCTGACAGTGAAACACCGAGGACCAGTATCTGTCCTAAATCCCATTCTCCCTCTACTCAAATTCCTTCCCCAGAGCCTGCCAAAGGAGGCAGGTGCCTACAGCAATTTTCTGAAAAACTTGAGTGATGGTCTCTATCTATTTATCTACCTATCCCGTTGTTAGGGACCTTATGAAGTGTTTTGAAGTGTCAGCTTTATGTTTTCATTTGTTCGAGGGGGGTCAATTCTCGGTAAAGTCTCTGAAGTTAAGTTATAGGATGAAGTCCTTGCACTTCACGTAACAGAATTAAATATTCTCTAAGACACCAGAGTGATTCTTCAGCTTTGTGAGTCACCTGAAAGGCAGAGGCCTGAACCTCACTTATGCAACCCTTCTCTACTTTCTCATTCCCTCATCTTTAGTTGTTTTATATGAAGTGTGAAAACTTCAGGTGAAAAAGCAGAGAAAACCCTTTCATCTTTTAAAAATTATTATACTTTACCCAACTAATGAATGTAGGTCACAGGTACTCTACAAATTTCATGCATAAATCTGTTTGAAGAAACTACTTTTTATCACACGTTTCTACAGTACATAGAGATTTGAGTCTGGATTACTATAATTAGGAGTCCGAACCCTGCAGATTGGTGCAGTGATGCAAACAGTGGCTACTTCTTATGAAACATCTTTATTATTTTTCTTGAGTTGTGATGGTGCATTTCTTCCCACTGAATGGCAAAGTGGACAACTTGTCTCATGATCAGGAGAAGAGAAAAACTCAGGAAAATAGTTTCCTTTTTTAAAAAAAATAATCATGCAAAAAGAGCAAAATGTCAGAAAGATTGTCTATAAAAGATCAGAAATAACAACAACAACAATAATTAAGTTAGGTATACCATAGTTCAGAGATAGACAGTTAACAATAATCCCTTAAAAGCACACAGCTAAAACTCAAACAATTGCTTAGCAAATTACCCTCAGCAGTGTTTTGACATTAGACTGGTATAAAATATTAATTTTTGATGAGTTTGTTGCTAAAGTATTTTTCTGTGTAACTGCATCCCTTGTCCATAGATGTTATGGGTAAAATTCCGGGTTAAATCCCATTTTGTCTGCTCTAAGCTATCTATAATTTCCTAAATGCTTTTAATTATACTGGAATGAAACCATATTTTCGGGGTCCAGCATCAAGGTGATTTCCTGAGGTCAGAGCAAAGACTTGCTGTGCAAAATGGAAGGGATATGTACCACTTCACAGGTCTCTACCGATTTTCAGTGCCTGGGGTGGTGTTACAACACCCTGGGAGACAGTACTTCTTGAACTTCTGAAGTAACATAGATGTTGTGCTTACTCTGTATAAAGTTTAACAGCTTACGATATTGTGTCATTCTTATTTAATTTTCCTTTATATTTTTTTTTGTCTGTGTCTTTTTTCCTGTTGTGTTTCAGATGAATTATTTCTTTTTTTGCCTATCACATCAGCAGTTAAACTCTCACTGGCCTCCATTTTTCTTCACTGAATTAATGTTTCTTCAGTTTTATATGTGCATGTCCACTGTCTTTAAAATATAACTGAGGTAAAATCTGTGTAAACACATCAAGAATATAAATATGGTAATTACAGTCAGTTAAGGGGCTAAAAAGTGATGTGAGAAATACTCTGACCCTATTTAAAAAAAAATAGGTTTTTGTGGTTTTACACAGGTCATTCATTGAAAACATGGTAAATACCACCTTGAAGACTCTGTTCACACATCTTTTGAGGTTCAGTCACAGATTTGTCTGGTTCCCACCTATGGAGACATTATGAGTTAACTTAAGGTTACTTCTTATTTGTTTATGCTCTTTATTGGTGAAGTCTCTATCACTATGTCCAGATATATTTCTGTAAGAGCAAGTCATGGTTTAAACTTCTGTGGTTTGCACATGCTCTGTAGAAACTGTTTTCACGTATGTTGTGCCCACATATACAAGGGCTCCTGAATCTTTAGCTCCAAACCAACTCCTTAGGCCTAGCATGAACCCTTTTATGTTCCAGTATTCTGCAATTTCTGTTCACTGTTCTAGGCTTGGCAAAGATATTAGACAGTAGAAAATAGAAAATGTGAAAATATTTGTTGTCTGGTGTCTACTTCTGAGCATAGACTGCAAGAAATCCCATAACTGAAGGTGATCTTTTATAACTTAAGAATTATGAAAAGAATGTAATAATTAATGTTCTTAATATGAAGTCTATTACAAAAGTGCTGGCTGATGCAGAGTTAAAAAATTTATATCCTGTAAGCTTCGGGGGGACATAGCTATTCTTTTTGATCTCTGGATCAATTATCTCAATATATTAACTAAGTTCTGTATAACAGAGTGGGTTTGAATGAAATCCTTTAATTTATATCTACTCCTTGGCCATGGAGTAGACCTTTATTGTATGCACTCTACAAATTCAGAATAAAAAGACAATGAAACCCACATATACAGAATTTCAGCAAGTATGAACTTGAGTAGTTTCACTGATTTTTATAAATGTGTGGCAGTTTACAGTGATCAAGGACCATACTCAGAATGAATATGAGGAAAAAGAAGTCAAAAATAAGAACTTATACCAAGCAGATTTCTGGAAGAAGCCTTCCAGTGCAGAGTTGCTTTGTACCATCACCTTAAATGTCCTTGAATGTGGCTTGAACAGTCTGGAGAGAACCTTCCTCCTGAGCTCACCTCTCTGTTGTTGATAGCCTAGGCAAAGAGGAATGCTTGCAAGGAAGGTCAGGGATGTTGTTTCTTGTTTTTATCATTGACCAGTTGTGTTTGTTGCAGCCCTGTAGAAATTAAGGAGATCCTTGTGCTGTTCCAACATGACATGAGAAGTACATTTTTGAAAGGAGCTGTTGCATCAGAATGAGGGTTGGGCAAGCAAATCCTTGCAGGCTGGTCACTGAGCCTATTGAGCCTCCCCACTTCTAGGTTCATTAATACTCCCATTTGTCCCAGCTAGGGGTGGTTCCTCAGACAAGGTAACAGAAATCTCATTCTGTGAAGTATTTATGTAATTTATTTTATACTGTTGTATCTATATAAAGAAAGTATTTTTATAATGTAGGTCATCAGTAAGACTCGAGAGGAAGTACAACTAAAATTATTCACTTTGAAAATATTATCAAGGAAAATAGCCCAAATTAACAAAGCTGCAAGCCAAATACTAAATTGTTGATCATATCTGTTCTCATTGTTATGAGGGCTGTACCACACTAAAAATACACTGTTTAAAGTGAGGATTATAGCTTGAGGTCAGTTTACTTAAAGGACACCTTATTGTTAAGTAAGACCTTAGGTAAAAACATTCTGGAAATTGGCTTTCCTAAGCAGAAATAAATTGGGAGACTGAAGTGTTTGGGTATGCACAAGTCTTGAGGCATTAAAATCTACAGTCCTGGAAATACAGGTACATTCCTATTTTAATATTCTTAGCTACATGGATTGCACAGCCTCAGTCACAACTGTCTCTTGTTGTATAGAGGACTAACAAAAGCCTGGGATGCTTTTCGCTGAGACAAAGACACTAAATGAACTGAAGCTATGCTGAAGACCTGGTCCTTAGTTAGTAAGGGTACACAGATGGTAATTCTTGTTTTCACAGTCTTAAGGTCTGTTTTTTCCATAACTAATTACTGAATTTTGCAAATCCAAAGGTTTTTTTGGGTTTTCATACTCGAGAAACTCAAATAAACTTGAATTGTAGTAAGTCCCACATCAGGCCCTGTTGGACTATTTCAAGTGCAAATCCAGAACTGAGTTTTGGTTATTTCTGAAAATTTTGACCACTAGTTATTTGACCTCTCAGATAATTTGAAGCTTTGGGGGTAGAGGAAGTATACATACTGCAGTGTGATTATAGACCTACTGAGACTTTAACCTGGCTTACTGTGTTCTACTTAGACTCTACATTTTCAGATAGGAAATACTTTGAAAAGGATGCCTTAACTCAGCACCAGAACTCCTTAAGACACAGCCCAAGTGTACCAGGGAAACTTCTCCAGCATACCTGTTTTACTAACTGGTTAGGACCCTGTACTTTATTTATGACTTCCCTTATTACCTCAAGTCCAAAGTGCAGCTCATCTATTATTCTTCCTTCTCTAGGCAAGAACTGATAGTATAAATTTAGTCACTCATACAAATCAGTCCTACTTAGTCCTTCCTGCTTTGCTGTGAAATTCCATATTGATTTGGGTGTTTTTCTCTGTGCATCTTAAGGCATGAATTGATTATGATTCACTGTCTCTGGTATCTAGTCTCTGCAGTTTCACTACAGAGCATGTAAATTATCAGCTGTGAGCTACATCCTCATTGCAGGGACATGCACACTGAGGAGGATGGGAGGATTTTTAACTGATTTTTCCACTGATTTGTGGAACTCCTGAGTTTCATTTTGAGTTACCTCATCTTTCATAACTCTTTAATCAACCTGTGAAGAATATTTGCATGTCTTTTTGCTTTTATCCATTTTTAAAGACATACTGATACATACATTTATATCCACCTAGAAGGTTCCTCAGCAGTGCACTAGAAGTATGAATACAATTTTCTGCTATTTGTAACACAAACAGAAAGTTTTGAGATCAAAGGCAATTTTCTCACAGAACATTTCTTTGTCAAATATGGTATTTTGATGGATTGAAATATTTTTCAAGGACCTGTCATTTCCTTCAATGCTCAGGGAAGATGCTGTCAATAATGATGCTACCTAGGGTTTTTGTTGTTTTGTTTTCCATGTTCCTATTCTTTCTCTAGCCAGTCTGACTCTTTGCCTGCCTGGGACATTGGACAACTATATCAAATATTCCTTGCTTACCGTGTCCATATATCTGGACTTCTCTGCTCCTTTGGATGTCCTTATGTCCAAATGACTCATTAAATAAGCTACCTAATTGCCCTGGTCCTTAAGACTTGTGAGCCAGGCCCAGTATCTTAGGTTAGGCTGGCTCCTCAGTTTTCAAAGTGTCTCTACCAGGGCTAGAAAGGCTTGTGAGTTTGCCAGTTGGTAGGACTTGGGACTTTCTCTCTGCTCCTGTAGCTTGTGAATAGGCTACTTGGATACTAATGCATTAGAAGGCAGGGGAGCTGGCTGATCCCGAAGAAGTCTATGATTGCAGAGGAAAAATAAGGCCAGGGAAGAACAACAGTTTTCTTCTGTGGGAAATCCTAGGGTTGTTTGTTTGTTTTTAAAATTGAGCAACAATATTTATAAACACACAGTGTCAAACTTCTCTACAGATGATTCTAGTCAGCTGTCTTTTCGACTGCTACTGTGTTGGTGCTGGTGCTACCAGCTTATTATGCTGCCAGCTAAAAAGTGGGAAAAGACAATTTCTTTTGAAGATATGCAGGAATTCTTGTGCAAATCATTAATGCTTATAGGAGCTTTATATGAAAATCACTGAAAAAATATGAATCATGTGTTAAGTTTGTTCCTTGAAGAAGTGCAAAGAGTAGCCATAATTTAAAATACAGTCACTATGTCAAACTGGAAACTATATTTCTAGAATTTGTATCTGTATATTAGTACAGAATCAATGCTCCAGCTTGGAGACCAGTGTAAATTAGCACAGCTACGCTGACCTAATTCAAGCCACATTAATTTACACTAGATATGAATCAGGCCTGCAAAACATAAATTTGGTAGAAAATGTATAATACCTAAAGCTGGAGTGAATGCTTGAAAAAAATAAAGATATGTACCCATCTAAGGGCTTTGTCACTTGCCATGTTTGTGTGAATGTCAAAGTGTCAGCCAGTAGGCTTAAATCAGGAACTCTTTTACATTAATTTGCAAACAGATATCTAATAAAGGACCTGCTTCTTTGATCCAATGTTTTTGTAAGGGCTGGACTGGCAACAAGAAAAAAAATCTCCTTCTTGATGTACTGTTCTTTTACTTTTTTTTAACAGTAAAATTATCTTCCTCTGAACTAAGAGTACATGTTACTGACAAAGACAAGATACAAGGCTACTCCAGCAAGGTATTTCCTGCATTGCTGCAGTGCATATAGCAATGATCTTTGCTACAGTAATTGAGATATATCTGATCCAGGAGTCTAAAATGTTCTCCTCATTCACTGGAGAGGAGATAATTTGGAAGATCTCCAAATGTGAGCCAAGCGTCATGGTGAATGAGGGATATTACTTAGGAAAATCTAAATTAGTTGAAAGACTGCTTTTTGTTCCCATTCCTGGATTTAAATGAATATGATTATGTTGGACTCTTATATCAAAGATGTTCTTCAGAAACAGCAGTGAATGAATAACAAAACTTCATTGTGAAGATGCTCATACTTGAGATAGATTAACTTGTTTACCAGGCAGGTGGGTTACCTGCAGAAGAAGAGGTGGTGGTCCTTGAGTTCAGGTTGTGGAGGTCTGCTGTAATGATAATTATTTTGCTTTGGACATACAAGATTTAATTCCATTAATATATCTTCAGTCTCCATGCTGTCATCTTAATGGAGAATGGGAGACTTATCTTGAAGATCCTATTTATTTAGAGTCTTATAAGAAAAAAATGTACAGATCTGACTTGCATTATATTAACAGTGATGTGTAGTAGAGGAAGGGTCAAATTTCAATTATTCCATTTTCAGCATTCAAGTGACAATCTCAAGTATTTAGTTTTGTTTACAAGACACTCAGGTGTTTGTTTCTTTTAAATAAAAGAAAATTTTCCCTTTTTTTTTAAAGCATGAACACTTCTCAAATGAAATTGCAGTTAATTGAGCTGTAATTGCTTTAGATGAAAATCATTACAATGGTTAGAAAGTAGTTTTGAGGGTTTTTTAAAAAATAGCTTTTGAAAGAAAACCTGCAGCGGTTTTTATGCTACATTTTAAAAGGTCCAAGACAGTAGATTTAATATGGATTTAATAATTTAAAAGGATGATAAGATTTTACCTTATTAAAACACTGAGGCCCTGAATGAAGGAAGGAAAATTAGGGAGGTTACCAACAGTGTGTATGCTACACAAGCATGCAATCAATAATATAATATATAAAAATCTCGATGGTTCTTTTTTGGTGGTGAGAAAGCTTTTTTTCCCACCTCATACTTAGGATCTAACATGCTGCTAATGATATTATGTCATCTGCAGGTGTAATTAAGAATTTCCATAATACCTTTTTTTTTTTTTAGAAAGGAGTTTTTTTCACAGAGCTACATCAGCTACCACATACCTATGGGGTTCTCAGTGTTTTACTGACAGCTTGAAAGGAAATTGAGTGCATATACATGTGTCTTAGGTTTGTACTTCTCAAGTGGCTGCCAAGGAAATCAGTGGAATTGTGAAAGCAAAGAAACAGAGAGTTCTTGGTAAATACAAAAATACGAGTTATGGTGATACTGGTAGATCCTGTTCTTGAGGCTTTATATTATGGAAGAGCTTCACGTCTGTGTATGTATCACTGTCTGTTGCTGTAGCTCTTTTACAAGGTGCAACAGTGATCTGCAGTAAACATAATGCATCTCTTGAAGGAGCAGCAGTGACTGCTTGATCCAACTGGCTTCTGCAAGAACATCTGTCCCAGGAACACAGCAGGGGCAAACAGCATGTCATCTCCGATGCTAATCCACCTGCTGGCTGAAACAAGGCTGCTTGGTCAATGCACGTAGATCTGGTGCACAGAGGGACTTCTCCAGGATTTTTAAAACAAGGCCAGCCTGGAGTCTAGGTAAGCCCAACTCTTCCACGAGAGCATAGGGTTATCCTCCAAATTATGAGCAGAAGGTTGGTGTGAGCTTCTGGCTGATAGTGCAAATCTTTATTTTGCATAAATGCCTGAGTGACTGGGGGTACCTGGGGGCTATTGATATCACCACATTGGGATATCACTGCTAGCTCTTTCTCCATCTCTCTCTCTCCTGCAGAATTTGGCCGCCCCCTCCCCTCCCTTCCCTACTCATAATGATTAAATACTACCAGCCAAAATCTATCATACTTTGTGTTGGCACACAGTGTGCCAGCAGTGATTCAATCAATCAGCCAAACATACTGTCTGAAGCATACTGGTGTCAAAATTTATTTGGTAATCACATCACAATGCATCTGTTCGTACCATTTCCCATACTTTTGTGTAAAAAAGAAGCAGACTTCGAATTTTTTTATGTTTACTTTTGATGTGAGCTCATAATCTGAAAAGTTGTTCATTTAAAGAAAAGTTAAGTGCAAAATAATAATCTCAGCAATGTTCTTCCTACATCCTTAACATAATCAAAATAAGTCTGAATGCTTTTATGCAAGAAGAGGTAAATATACATAACCAAGAGCGAAGCAGCAAATGCATACCTTGTCCAAGTTTAGCATTCTTATATCTGGGAACACTCCTGTAAGAGATACAAAACATATCAAAGAAGGATATCGATTTTTCTAGTATAAACTATAATAATTCCATGAACAAAAGGTATATTATATTCCAGTATAAATACATTTATATTTCTGACATAGAAATGTAAGTAAGTTATGCTTTTTGTCAACTTTGCTGGCAGAATTTCTAAATATTGACCTGAACCGGGCACCAGCCACTTTTTAATCTGTTCTTAGCTCAGATATTGATAGAGAAGCTGTTCAAAATACAGCTGTAAAAATAAAGGTGTAAGTAATGCAATATTTAGTAATACTAATGGGAAGATGACAGTGAAAAGTAAACACACTCCATAATAATCTCTGCTCTAGGAATATCAGAAGGACATTCTAGTCAAAATAGCACAGACTTTTCTGAAGAACTGGTCTTATAGTTACAAACTTTTAGGCACAGCTGCTCTTGGCAGATGTTATGTTGAGTGGAGCTGAAGAAGAAAATAGCCTTTTACTAAACATTCTCCTATGTATACTATCTTCATTACATATCAGATTATTGCAGAGCACTATCTTTTAGTTAAGGGGCATATGAGCTACTTTAAGTGTTTTCTTGAGAAAATCAGGTTCCTAAATACAAGGAGCAGACCCCAGGAACTCAGCCTGTCTGAAAAATGTATAGAGTCACAAATTAAAACATTTAAAACCCCTTCTCTCCAGGAAAATTTGTTGGCTTCTATACTTTAAGTTATACCTTTCCTTTCCTTAGTAAGGGAACAGGGTACAAACCTACCTATGAGGATCCTTCTAGGGAATTTTTTTGAATAAATATTCTCTCTAGAAAAAATCTGATGAGAAGGGGAAAAAATGTGTATCTGAAGTCCTCATGGGTAGCTGCACAGACTGAAGAATTTGCCCACTTTTTTGTGCTCCTCTTGACATCCCAGTCTCTCAGTGTCTCTGGTTTGATTCTTTCTCCCCACTACCTTTCTGTCAAGGTGGATGGGACTGTAAACTGCTTTAGAGGCTGAGCTCGTTTCCTTGTGAATAAGCTGCTGGGATGCCCTGCAAGTCATGAGGACTCCTGTTGCAGATGTTGGCTAACTTGACACTGATGGGATTTCTTCTTGTTTAAATAATTTGCTTACTATGCTACTTTGCAGTAGTACCACACAATTACTCTCATTTTCTTCACCACAGAGGTGATCAGAGACAATAAACATTTGTTGTGGTTTAACCTAGCAGACAGATGAAGAGCACACAGCCACTGAATCATCATCCTGCCCCCAGTGGGATGGGAGAGAGGATCGGAAGAACAAATCCAGCAAAATTCATGGGTTGGGACATAGGAAGTTTAATAGAACAGAAAAGAAAGGGATAATAATAATGATAAAAGAATTAGAATGTACAAAACCAAATTGCACAATGCAATCACTCACTAACTGCCAAACTATGCCCAACCAGTCCCCAAACAGCAGCCCTGACCAACTTCCCCCCTAGTTTATATACTGAGCATGATGCCACATGGCATAGAATGTCCCTTGGGTTAGTTGGGGTCAACTGTCCTGGCTGTGTCCCCTCATGGGGTGGGTTGAGCAGCAGTAAAGGTCTTGACCCTGTGTAAGTGCTGCTCACTGGTAACTAAAACATCAGTGTATGATCAATGTTACTCTCATCCTAAATTCAAAACACAGCACTACACCAGCTACTAGGAAGAAAATTAACTCTATCCCAGCTGAAACCAAGACATCTAAAACATTTTGTTTGCTAGCTTTTAGAACAGTAATTTATTGCTCTGTCAGCCACAGTAAATGGAAACTATAATAAAAAAGAGGTTACTATTAGTCTCAAATAAGCATTTAACTTAAGTTTAATGAGCTAGTAACTGTACTTTAATTAAATATAAATATCTCTTTCTGAGATTTTTCCTTGCCATCTGGTAAGCTTGTTTTAAACAACAAAAGCAATAAGTATTTAATTACATTCCTATTAAATATATTTTAATGGGCATTTCTCAAAGTGTAGAGAAAGAATAGAGATTTTACCATCTAAGAGCAATTTACTTGCATTAAGGGCTTTGCTACAAAGTGATGCTGTAACCTGTCTTTGGAACTGTGTCATACAGACAAGAACAAAATGTCAGCATTTTGCTTGTGTCATGGCAGCCTTAGAATGAAAAGATATGGCAGATTTCACATTTTGTCCTCCTGGTGTTTCTGCTCAGGAAAATTAAGTCTGCCTTGCAAGGTTACAACATGTGAATTTCCCTGTCTCACCAAGATCTACAATAGTGGAATATTAGAACAGGATCATTCTAGAGGCAGGGTGGACTAACTAGCCATTTCAACCTTTGACAACTCCTAGCATTCCTGCTACAATTCACCAGTTTACTGCCACTGCTGTTGCCTCTCTCTAGAGATGGCACATCTATGTCTCCTAGGATTCAGAAAAAAAACAGAGAGTCACAAAAAGAAGGAAACTTTTTTTTTTAATTAGATGATAAAAGGTGCAGTTGATAAGCAAATAACTGGATTTATTACAGTATTTAGCAAAATGTTGTCTGCTGTATGCTTAGTGCCCTATGAAGACCAGTAAAAAAGGACATTTTTTCTGTATTTGTTGCAAAGGAAAAGTCTTGAAGTCATGCTGCTGCTTTTGTCACAGCATGGATCTGCTTGCTATCAGATATGGGTAACAGTCATCTTTTCAACTTGCATTTAAACACTATTTGACCACATAAATTTTTATTCAATGACGTACTGAGTGACTGAAAGAAAATGAATGACAATTGTACCTGGTGAATGGGAAAAATGCCATTACTTGTCCTTCAGGGACACCTTGGGCTGCAGCCATAGATATTATGGTCAAGCATCCACAAACTTTACAGAGAATACCACAAATGAAAAAAGATAGGTGCTATGGCAAGAAGATGTTGCATTCCCTGCTCAAGCCAGGAGGGTGCCATAGGCAATGCTCAGAGTTGTTGTGTAATTTGGGACCTGAGTACAGTTACTGCGACAACTGCCACTTGTCATTCGCAGAGAGCTAATGGTAACAGCACCTAAAGGAATTTGCCTTTTATACTGTTCAGAAAGTAATGAAGAAAGGAAAGGTGAAAGAATTTCCTGGAGACTGCAGTACTATGACTGGCTGAAGCGAAGGATTTTCCAATTGCAAGAAACACTGGAGTGTTGTGTTAGGTTTGGTTAACAGTGCATCTAGTTTGTTATTTACCTGTGCTGTTTATAAGACTTACTTTGATTTGAAGAGTTGTAGTTTCAATGTCAAAGTCAACAGGCAGTTCCATACTATGTTTAGATATTTTATCAGGCAGGAAGCAAGTTCAGATAAGAGCAGACAAGAAATCAAGAAAGTCCTCAAAATCCATGTTGTTTAGCAACTGGATAATGATATAATTACAGATTCAATGGCAGAATGCTTAACAGCCAGTGTGATTGTCTCATAAAGTCTCCACACAGGGGGCTCTGCGGAACAGAATGTGCCTTCTCAACCCATTTGAATACCCTTCTTTGCTTTTCATTCTTTTACATGCAGAAGTAGAACCATTTTGGTAGAAATGGAAAACTTTAGCACCAATTTCTTAATGCCCAATTTGAAAAATTGTGAATTAATTCCAGATTCATAAGCCATAGTTTGAATGACAGTTCTCTATACAATGTATTAACCACAAAGGTGCCAGCACACATAACACGGGAATAAACTTTGTAATGAAAAGTACATAATGTAAACCACAAAACTAATTTCTGTTTTTCATGTTTTTGCCCCATTCCTTCTCATTTTCCCCCTTTAGCATTCCTCCTTTTATCTTTCAGCCTCATGATCCCTATTTTCACAATTTTCAGCAGCAAAACTCTTGCAGTTAGAGCCAAGTAGCAAACCGGGCATCCTAAAATTCATTCTTCTGCCTGACCTCCCACTCTTCTTCCTTTTGAGAAGGGAACAGAAAGTGACAGAGCTCTCATTTCAATTGAACCCCTTCCCTCTACCTCGCCCATTAGTTTCAGGAGGTTCTAAATTTCCACCAATGAATCAGACTTGCTGGTTTTTCTTTAACCTCGGTTATGCAGCTGTCACTTATACTGTAATTACAAAGACTTCAAAATGAAGAGAAGACAGGGAAGCAACTGTAAGGATGATTCTTTACAGGGCAAAAAAAAAGTGTGTTTTTACTTCAAATTAAACTAACCAAGTGAAGACAGGAGAGTATGCAAATGCCAGGTCAAGTTAAGGAGAAAGCATGGGCAGTAAGGAAACCTCTCTAACTCTTGTAAGTTAGGCACAAAACCATCTGGATTGTCTATCCGAGCACTCAATTTACTGATAAATTTGGAAATTGGTTAGATGGACAGAAATAAGAAAAAAGGAGGTTAGGAAATATTCCTATGGGAACTTGCTTAGGGCCCAAGCATCTGAGGACTGGTACCAAGAAAAGCGGGTACTTATGTTGTTTCTATTTAAGATCACACTAGTTTATACACTTATTAATCAGTTTTCAAGGGCTAAGATTACTTATTGTGCTCTATTCTTGGACCTTTGTTTTTCTCACCTTTGTATGGCTGCAGCTGGCAACTGGGACCAACGTTTTTAGATCGTTAGCCCAGAAAAAAATTCTTTTTTTAATAATTGTTATTATTATTAGAGATATTTTTTTTAATTTCAGATGCTTCTAGTTGCTATTAAACTGTAACTCAGAAGTCTATATTTTCCCAGAGCAGCATTTGCCCATAGAGAGCATGTAGATCTCAGAGCAGCAGCTGACTGTGTTTGTTTCCTCTGTATCATCCTCAGAGAAGGCAATACTGGTACAACTCTTGTCTTCCTAGGAAATTATTTCCCCTGTAGCACAAAAGAGCTATGCTAGAGATGGATAGTGTAATTTGTAGCATGCTGAGCCATCTTCACTCAATATTGCCCTGGATATGGAGTTGTTTCTGCAAGTTCACATCTTTTTGAGATGGGAATTTATGTAAGGAGAGTGCCTAGTTCTTAGAACAACTCAGCAGACATGTGCCATATATCACTCTCCTATATGGAGTGAAATGTGACAGAACTAGAAAGAGTATAAGAGGGAGAATAAGCATGAGCAAACAAAACAGTTCTTACAATCAAGCTCCTTGATTACTTTACAAACAACTCAGTGGCAATCCTGTA
Organism: Manacus vitellinus; assembly: GCF_001715985.3. Taxonomy (NCBI): domain Eukaryota; kingdom Metazoa; phylum Chordata; class Aves; order Passeriformes; family Pipridae; genus Manacus; species Manacus vitellinus. The sequence goes on along the minus strand of NW_021940864.1, from coordinate 21,861,445 downwards.
GCTCAAAGAATGCTGGATAATCAGTAGCGAGACCTTAAAGGAGGTAATTTAAGGGATTGTATGGACCCCGGAACACTAATATTAGCTAGCTCACCAAAGTGCTTGACTTAATAATTTCTGAGTTCTTGACTTGGGAAAGCTGTGTTACGCAGCATGGCCTCCAAGGAAGTCTTTTTTAGGTAGTAATAATGTAAGAAAAAACAAGAAACACAGACAGTTAAATCAGAATGGTCTGAAGAAATTTTCATGTTTATCAAAGACTGTCATATCCAAATGAGTCAAAATACCTCATTGGAGAAGCCTAAGACTAAAGAAAAGGGGACTTGTGTGTGCAGATGGCTTTTTGTAGGCTTTAGTTTCTTCTTCCTCCACCATAGGTTGTGGATGGCAGTAGCTTTGAAGTTCTGAGCTGCTAATTGATTTAGACCTCTTAATTTTCTCTTGGCCACAGTCAATACAGAGCCACTGTGGTCACCTCAGTAGGCTCAAAAAATGTGGCAGGTACCCCTGGTATGCTTCAGCACAGCCAAAGTCATCACTCAGATCAGCCTGTGGTGAAAATGCACTGAAATACTTCAAGGAACAGGACGCAAGAGACTTGAAGGATAAATGCTCAACATACAGCTATAGAGAAATGGACTCAGAAGGCAGAAGACAATATGGGTGTAAAAGAATCTTGAAAAATTCCACATGGAAAAAAAGTAGAGATAAGAAACCCTATTACATGTTATCCATTTTTAATGAGGAAATCTTTAGCTGAGGTCTGAAGTATCCTTAAAGGAAGTAGAAAGACAATTATGTAGGTGAGTTTTAGTAGTGTTAATCAATATTCCTTTATATAACACTGTCGTGAAACTCACAGAGAAATATTGAACTACTCATGCCATCAGGATTAATAAAAATACCGCTTACAATGGACCTTCCTGCCTGGAATACCTTAGCGGTAGTCCTTTTAAAAATCTATCTAAGAGTCCTTAGTTCTAATTTAAAAACCTTCTTTGCTGGTCTGAGCACTGCTCACTGCCACATGGCAAATGCATTTTTCAGGTCTTAGGTGATAATATGCCTGTTGTAATAAATATTCACTCACATAGTAAACTGCTTGGCACTTGAATTTTTTTTCTAGATGACTGTCAAATCAACTAGCTTGAAGGGGCAACAGGTTATTTTCAACAGCTGGCATGCTCTGCCAATAAATAAATTGTCCTGTTTTATTTACATATTTTCCTGATTTATTTACATATTTTCATTTTGTTGTCCTTTTACTGACTTGCACAGAATGGATTTTATTTAAAACCTCTAGAGATATTAATACGAAATAAAAAGACTGTGCTGCTATAAAGAGATAGAAGAACTATATTACAATACCTTGAAATGTGCTGTATCCCACTGAGCATATATGAATGAGAATTGAAACACAAACAATTGGAGAAAGAGAGTGAAGCATCTCTCTTTCTGTCTGTATCTGTATATAAAGCCACAGATACATGTATTGCTCTATATGTGAAAATGTGATTGCAACAAAAGTAAGGCTTTGATGTACCATATATTTCTTCAATTAATTAGAAAAGGAACATGACCACTTTTTTGCAAATGGAATATTACAAAAATGAGATGGAACAGTTTTGAAAGAGAATATCTAAGCGGTGGATAAACAAGAATAAAAAACAGTGGTTAGAATTCAGATGGTCACTCCTAGATGGTATATTGTGATGTATAGTTTTCTCCAGGACACAGGCAATTTGCCATGGGTAGCCATTTCTAAAACATTAACCTCCAGGACCTGAGTTCTGCTCACCTAATCCACGGAAATAATACTACTACAAAACAAGATCTCTTGCAGTATCACCTAGCCCTTGAAAGGCTGGACATATTTTATCTGCATTTGAAAGTAAAACTGTAAACATTGAAGTCACAAAGCTGGCAATAAGAACAGTTTTGTTTCCTTCTAACATCAGCACTTGCATATGGACTGTTAGCAATTAAAACAAATGTCCAAATACAAATTCTGGCTTAGAGAAGCAGCCAGTGCATGCCAGGGACTTGCCATGATGTTATTTGACTATAAAGATGCAACCAGCAAGCAAGTGCAGGACTGAGGTGTCAGGATGGGGATGGCAGCAGTGAGCTGGGCAGGCAGTGAGTGGGAAAAGGAGCATGGCACTGCTGCAGGGGAACCAATTTTAAAAAGCTGTATGAGGGAAAGGTGCATAGTACCATCACTCTTTGGGCTGTCCTCCACAGCCCCTGTGAAGGAACTCTTCCTGAGCCCATGGACAGGGTTATTTTGCCTGCTCTCCACCTCCCTGTTAAACCTAATACACAGCACTAAAATGTGGCCTGCTTACGGTCCTTTCTTCTCCCTCTTTTCGGAGGACTGCTGGATGGTTTCCTGCAGCTGCCAACGGTTGTTGTGCTCACTGGCTCATCTCCATCTCCTCCTTCTGTACAGGACAACCTTGAAATCCTCCCACAAAGAAGGTTTTTCAGATGATGATGGACATCTGTTTAAAGGACTGAAAGCAGAGAGTGGTTATGGTTAATGGGATACTTTGAGTTGGATGTGGGAGCCGGAGGTTGCTGAATCAGGAAGGATGGTATTAGAAAACAACCCAAAATCAGGACCATGTTTTCTGCTGTGCTGTATGTGAATACATGAAGTAGAGAAGCATTTTCACCTTCCTACTCTGGAAGCCAGCCAAATTATGCCAGTTCAGTGTCTGGTATAATTTGAAGCATCCTCGGATCCTGAAGGTACAGCATCTAGAACTAGATGTGCATAGTGCATGTGCACCAGCCAGTTGTTTGGTTCCAGAGCACTACCGTAGCTCTCTCCTCAACACATGCCTTACCCCAGCACTAAAAATGTGCTGCATAACAGCCAGGTAGTTTTACTTTGTCCCACTCATACGCTCTATTGGACTTTCCAGTAGGGATGCATCACAGGAGAACACTGGGGTGGTTGAGGAAGTTGTGGTCCAAGCTTCTGTCTTTCTGTGCCATTGGGCAACTGATGCAGAGTGAACAGAAACTTGAAATGCAGCAAATTTAAAGGAGAAGCTGCCAAACATCCACCTATGCTTCTAGTCAGGAGAAAGAAAAGGAGACTTTTAGAAGGGGAAAACATTTGGTATTCAAAGACCAATGGCCTGATAAACAAGTATTTCTGTACTTTTCATTTAGCTTAATGACAACCACAAAAGGCTGGCAAGCTTCTTTCTTCAATTTACTGAAGCATTACACTAGTATGTGGGAGTATTGGCTCTGGCAGGCATTGTGTGCTGTTTCATTTGTGAGTGAAAGAGACTGTCTGCACTTTGAGGAATCACAGTGAAAACTATACTCAATTTGTGGCAGAATAATAAGGTGATCTATTGTACTGCTTATGGAAGTAGAAAATGAGCTCTGCTCTGGGTATATAATTTTCTGTCATGGAAGCAACAGAAATATCAGTAATATACAGATGCTCACACGTGCTGTGCCCCACATACAGGGTGTTTGCTCATGTAAGAGCACATTTACTGGCAGGGGGGAGAGTTCATCTCTGGCACGATGTCCTTTAGGTGTGCAGGTCTTCAGCCTCTGGAGCAGAGGTTCTGTGAGGTATCAATGGTCCTGGTGGAAAGTGTATTTTGAAAGCTTGAGAATATTCCTCCACCCAAATTTCAGTTATGGAGACCTCAAAAAGCTACAATTTTTTCATGGAAATAAAACAAAAAAAGGTTGTCTCGGTAGTCTCATTACAAACAGCTGGATGTTTTAATATCTGTAATACAGTCCTCAAAACCTGTACTCTACGAACTCTCACTCTGGAGAGTGGAGAGTACTGTTGATCAGGCTGTGGTCTTACAAAGTGCTCAGACAATGCTGAACAGAAAAATGCAGAAATATTTTTATTATAACAAGTTATGGGAAGAAATGGGAGAAAATACTCCTTTAAACAATAAGAAATGACACAAATTTTCTATAACAAAGGGAGTAAAATATGTTTCAGAGATGAAGAAAAAAGGTATGTAGTTGGCAACATTTGAATTTTTTTTCTTTAAATAGACTCATCCACCAAGCTTGATTAATGACTGCGTTTGATCTGTAGAAACAGCTGCAGGACTGAGCTCAGAAATGGTTGTCTTATTTCTCTGTCTACACAGTGATAATGTGATTTTGGACAATGTGATGCTCATTTTAGAAAATTGCAAACGAGGAAGATAGAGAAGGAAATGAACAAAGAGCCAGTGTAAAAACAGTGTGAAAGTAATGTTTATGTCTTCCTTGTCACATAAGGTAATGGCTCTGCCTGATGTAACGGGGTGGAAGTTGTCTTCTTAAATTTAAAGAATCAGAGTAGTGAAAGTAAAAAGAATCACAGTATCAATAGCTAGCAATCTCTTCCCAAATTTCTGCAGATAGTTAGCAGTATCTTCAAGATAAATTAATAAAATTAATCCTGAGACAAAAAGAAATAATTCTGGGCAGTAGTAGAAAATGATACTTGATGAAACAGGTGTATAAATTACCAAGAACCAGAACTCTCCAACCCAGTATTCAGAAACCCGAGATAACTAAATTTTCTGATTTGCAGCAAACTAGACTTTCATCACAATCTTTCACAGTCACTGCTGATGAAGGGTCAAAGCCTTTTAAATCAGTAGCGCTTTCTCAATGCAAATAAAACAAAACATGCTGGACTGTGTAAGGAGAAGCATGGCCAGCAGACAAGAAAATTTACTACTTGCTTTTCTCTGGCACTGCTGAGGCTGTACTTGAAGACATCCAAATATGGATCTCCAATTAAAAAGGGACATTGAAAAATGTGAAAAGTTCCAGACAGAGTATCCAGAGAGGGACTGGGATGTCAGGGATCTCAAGCTCATGACCTGTGAGTAGACAAAAGGGAGCTGCATGTGAAGAAAATGAAGCTAAGAAGCTACCTGATAGTAGCCTGTACCTGTCTGAATGGCAAAGATGACAAAGCTAAACTTTTCTCAGTAGCAGCAAGAGCCACAGACTCTGGATGTAAAGCTCCAATGACTGGGTCATAAATCCTCCCCTTTTAAGTGGGTGGTGAAGGATTTCAAAAGTCAGCTGGACCAAGCTTTGGCTTACCTGACTTTGTGTTGGTGATAACACTGAGTCTTCTGCAGGTTATATCTGTAATGAATCAGAGATGAAAAATCCCTGTGACACACATTATGTTGCATGCTGGGAACGCCTGAGGCTGTAAGGACATTTTTGTCAGACCCTCTCATGGAGAGGGGAAAGGAGCCTACACATTTTCCATTACACGTTCATTATAATATGTAAGCCTACTAAAGCCATCAGGTACTTGGACTTCTGGTTTAAGTTCTCAAATCCCATAAGTGAAGAATCCTCTAAGAGGACGTGTTGACTTTATTCTGCCAACCTTCTTGTTTAGTTCATATATATGACACATTTACCAAAGTACAATTAATGGACATATTTTCTTTTAAAGAGCCAAATCTTAGTGCAAAGCAGGTCCCTGGGATTTCTGCAAAAGTAAGGGAATCATCTGGTGAGAAGTCTTAAGTAAAATAATTCTGTTTCTGAGCTGCTGATGGAAGAAGATATCTTGCTTGACTCTCACTGACAATAATAAACCTTCAGAAGATTCTTAAATAATTTATTTGATGTAGTTCTTTGCTATCATGCTACATGGTGAGAATTGTTTGTAATTGCTTGCAAGCTGACTGAGTGGCTGAATTTGCGATGAGCACCCATTCATAATTTACAATAGTGAAAAAGAAAAAAGACTAACTTTGCATTAATTTTCCCTATTTCTATTACATTGATTCACTGAGACCTGATTAAAACTCTATTTGATTAGAAAGCAAGAAACCGAACAGAAGTTTGGAAGATTTTGGCAGATACAGTCCCATATTTCTTAAACATTATGGATTTCAATGGGACATTAATTATGTAGGGAAATTAACTTCCATAATTAATTAACATAATCGCTTTTTGAAAAATTTAACCAGAAGTCTAATCATTAAATTATTTCATACAAACTATTCAGGGCTTGGTGAAGACCAGGGAATTGAATGACTTGAGGGGTCCTCTCTCTGAAAGCTGACATTGAAACCAGTGAAGGATATGAAGGAACACTTTCAGCCTCATTTTTGTAAGTGTTCTGTCTCCTTTACTCTGCTGACTTAGAAACTGTCAGAGGACACAGTCCTGTTAGCGGGAGGCTGGAATTTGCCTACAATTAAACTACAGAGCATGCTGTCTTAATGAGATCCTTGATGGTTATGGTAAATCTCAACTGTATTTACATAATTTCTAACCTGGCAATTTTTTTTAGGACAAAAAGACATACCTAGACATTCAACTTTTAAAAAACAAGGCACACGGTATCTTGCCCTCATGTTGTACCTTTACATTTTCTGATATGAAATGGAGGTCTTCGGTGGGAGGAATTGCAGCAGTGGCAAACTGGATTGGATTCATTGCTTTGCTCTTATCACCATGGGGCTAATGGATTGGGGAAATAGGTCAGACTTGCAGCAGCTCCTATGTCATGTTCCTCTAGCATGAAAAGGAACTAATAAAACAAAAGGAGAGTCACAGAATAGCTGCTTTTTATTTATTAAGTCTCTCTGGTGGTTGCTCTGTTTAATAATTTTATTTATAAACCATGTAATGCATAGTCACTGTTCATCTATGCTATCTTGTTTAAATGCACTAACGAGTTGAATAGAGGCTGCGGGGAAAAAAAAAACAAAACAAAAAACCAGACAAGCAGAACAACAAGGCAGTATATTCTGGTAAGTCATCTCCCAGTAACCACATTGTAGAGGCAGAAAGATATTGGAGCTGCCAAAAATAAAGAGGCCACTCGGGAGCTCTGGCTGGTTGCAGTGGTTTTATGAATAAGTCTTGGAAGCCTGAAAATGCAGAGCCTCTGGCTGGATGTCCGTGGCTCTAGTATAAGTACATGATGTGGAGTTGCCAGGAAGTTGCTTGTGAGGGGATCAAACGAAGACGAATTGGAGAGGAGCACCTGGGTCAGCTGACTCAACTCTGCTTTGAGAGGAGAGCGAATCATGGGAAAGGCAGATTTCTCTGGAGATGTAGTTGTAGTCACCTTCAAAAATTGTAAGGAAGTGTCAAATGACTTTTTGGCTGTATCTGAATGCGAAAGTGTATTACGGGGCACAGGGATTATATTATAGGGACTACACTAAATAACTCACAAATTTGAACATCCGTCATCCATGTGATCCTTTAGATCTCAATCCTTGTTATGAAGGCAGAAAAGCCTGAATATGCAGTTTTCCTATTTTGTGTACTTTGTTATCAAGAATCAAAAGAGTAAACAACATAAACTAAGTAGCAAACAAAGATAAAACTAAGTGAATAAATATCATAGCACAAAAAAGAAGCTAATTAGCAAACTACTTAAGCTGATTTGATTAAATTAACACTTTTTTATGTGTTCTGTATCATAAACTGGAAAACCAGAGGTCATCACACCATGTTCAGCATGTTTATCATCTTATCAGCCCATCAGATCCAACATTAACTTAACTTCCTCACAGAGATGGTATCAGATTGTATTCTGGCAAGTATTGCGTATATATGTAGATATGTACACACAGTGTGATCTCTCAGGGAATAAATATGTAGATTACAGTGTTGATGGTGTATAATCCAGAGTGCTCATCCTCTAAATTGTCAAAAAAGTCAGTGTTTCATGACTGAACACAAATAAGGATGCATAAAATATTCTGAGACCGTTCATGGTGACAAAGGTTCCCATATCTAACCAACAAAGAAGAATATACTCACAAATTGTAATTCCATAACTGCAACAATGTCTGCAGTCTGTAAGGTTTATCTGCTTGTGAGGTTTTAGACAATGAAATTATGGTAGGTAGGCTCACCCAAGAGGAATTCCCAGTGTTGTCTTAGAATTAAGGATTACTGAGGTTTTAAAATAGCATTGTGGCATACTGAATGTGAAAGGCTTCACTTCTGGGCATACAGTGTCTTGCCCAGTGCAGGGTCGTTAGTCATGTAAATGATTAAAAAGTGTTGTCAAAACCATCCACTTGAAAAGAGCTTTGGAATACAACATAGGCCTTTGAAAAAACACTTTTTTTTCAATGACACAGAGAGAAAACTGGGGAACTTGAGTGTCAAAACAAGGAAATCTGGACACTGTTAGCCAGTGGAAATATTTAGAGCCTCTAATTCCACTGAACTCTGTGATTTTATTTGTTTTCTTTCTCTTCTCTTCAGTGGGCATGGTCCAGAGCTGTATTTCATCTGCTGTTAGCTCAGTGACCAAGGGAGTGCCAAGATACTCTGTCTCTCTTCACTAAAAAGGAAGGGGTAATGCCTGTGACAGAAGTATGCAACCTAAGTGACAGTAGAGAATGAATGTTGTCTAGCTGCAGCTCCCATCACTCAGCATGACAAGAGGTCTAAAACACAATATTTTGAGGGTGAAAAAAAAGGTATTTTGAAAGTAGATATTTTTCAGTGGAGCATTTCAGTTACACGAAACACAATTTTCTATTGTTACCTACCTGACTTCAACTGGGGTAAAGCTTCCTTGAGGGAAAAATCTGAAAAGACACTATTTTAGAGTACCCACAATGCAGACACGATACAGGTCACACACAACACACTACTGTACAGGTGTGAGGTAAGGTAACCAGTGGTGGCTGGAATACCATAAGAGCCCACTGTTATGATATATGGCCATCACCTCTGTGACTGCAATGTATAGATATGCTAAACCCAGTATTATACACAAATAGACATAATCCTACATAGTTTTTAGAGATTTATTTTGATCTCTACAATTTCCATTACAAGGCCATTTAGTGTTTTATGGGCCTATTATGCAAATTGCTACTGATAATATAAATTATCAGATAATATATTACCTTTTTTACTCCGATTCAATGAATTGGTATTTATCCAGGAGCAGGGCAGGAATTTGAAAGCCACTGAAAGAATAGGTCAAATGGAATTTGTAATAACCAGATGCAGTAACTTTCCTCCAGGCTCTTCTCCAGTGGGATTGTTCTAGCTCTGTATATTTCTGCATGACAGGAATATGTTTTGTAAGTCTGGATAGGTGAGGCAATGTTTGTCTGTATTTTAGTTTGCATTTGGAAGAAGGCTGATTGCTCTATGCTATTGGAACTTGCTACGTAGTGACAGCTTTCTTTCTATTTTAGTTATTTTTTCCTTCTGCACCCATTCTGATAAGTATTGTGGCATTATGTATTATTAGCTACAGTTATTTTTCCATTCTTATCTTTGCATGGTTTTTGGCCTTTGGCAATACCAACTGCATAGGTTTTCCCAAGCTGTTATTACTTAATGGAGTATTTGGGAAAGGAGTGGTCAGGCAGTAATTAGATGGTCATAACACAGACTTTCAGGGATGAAAGTCAATATAAAAATTCCATGGGGGTTATTGAATAGATAATAGACACTGAAGTCTATTCATTTTAATTGTTTTGAATTTACCCATAGCAAGGAGGAAGATGTAGCCTTTTATAATGCATTAAGCAAAGAACAGAGTTGTATGTTACTGGCTGTTAACTCAGTCCCTGATGGAAAATTTCCACCAGAACAGGAAACTGTTGAATATGTAGAGTATTGCTACATGTTCCTAAAATATGCAGTAGATATCTGGGGTCACTAATTAATTGTTTTAACTGCCAGATTCCATATATTACATAAATCTATATGGAATTATGAATAAGTGTAGAAGGGGGACAGAGCCATCACATTTTTTTCATTAAAAAATAATAGTGGACTCATAAAACCCGAAGCACTGTCATTATGGTGGTTAATTAGAATTGCACTGGTTGTAGGTTCAAGTAGTTGTGTGATGGTTTAACCCTGGCTGGATACCAGGTGCCCACCAAAGTCACACTATCCTCCTCTTCTCAACTGGACTAGGGAGAAAAAATATAACAAAAAGCTCTTAGGTTGAGATAAGGGCAGGCAGGGATTGCTCACCAATTGCTGTGATGGGTAAAACAGACTCGACTTCGGGAAATTAATTGAATTACCAATCAAATCAGAGCAGTAAAATGAGAAGTAAAACCAAATTAACACCTTCCCCCGATCCCTCTCTTCTTTATGGGCTGAACTCTCTTCCTGATTCTCTACCTTCTCATCCTGGGCAGCACAGGGTGACAGGGAATAGGCCTTATCACACATTCATCACATGTTGTTTATGCCTTTTCTTCCTCCTTAGGGAGAGAACTCCTCACACTATTCCCCTGCACCAGTGTGGGGTCCCTCTTACAGCAGACAGTTCTCCAGAAATGTGTCCAACAGGAGTCCTTCACAGACAGTGCAGTTCTTCAGGAACAGACTTCCCTAGCATGGCGCCAGCAAACCTGCTCCAGCGTGGGTTCCTCTCTGTAAGGGTCCACAGGTCCTACCAGGAGTCTTCTCCACCACAGATTTCCCATGGGGTCACAGCCTCCTTTGGGGATCCAGCGTAGGGTCTTCCATGGGTTGCAGATGAATATCTGCTCCACCATGGATCTCCATAGGCTGCAGGGGGACAACCTGTCTTGCCTTGGTCCTCACCATGGTCTGCAGGGGAATCTCTGCTCCAGCACCTGGAGCATCTCTTGCCCTTCCTTTTGCACTGACCTTAGTGCAAAGGGCTGTTTCTCTCACATGTTCTCATTCCTCTCTTCTCTGGATGCAATTTGCTTCTGCAAAATAACATTTTTTTCTTAAATCAATTATCCCAGAGGCACTACCACCGTTGCTGATGGGCTCAGACTTGGTCAGCGACAGGTCTATCTTGGAGCTGGCTGGCATTGGCTCCGTCAGACACGGGGGAAGTTTCTAGCAGCTTCTCAGAGAAACCACCTCTGTAACCCTCTCTGCTACCAAAACGTTGTGATGCAAAACCAATACAAAGTACTTGCCATACAATTAATGTTTCAGAGTTGTCCTTTTACCAAACCCTGTTAAAAATTTCTCTTAAATCATGGGCACATATATCAACATTAACTGTAGTGTTGGCCTTTGCCTTGTGGTTGGCGATTGTGGCAGAATATTCCTTTCATTCAAGACATTAAACAGAACTGACACCTTTCCTGAAGTATTTGTTGTAATAGTTATAAAGGGAAGAAATGCAAATGTAGTAGTAAATCTATCTACCACAATTGCAGGTGCATATCTATTGTCTCATGGGACCCATTGTAAATCTGTGAAATGTCATTAATTTTTGAAATTACCATGTATTTCTAAGACCATAATGCTAAAATAACAATAGTAATTTATATTTAAATGTAAAAAAAGCCTATTTATTTTTTCTGATGGGCTCTGATCATGTTCTGCAAAATCTGAGTCTTTTGAAGGGACGCTATTTCTGGAGACAATTTTATCAGATCTGGTACTTTGAATGGTCACAGCTGCTATCCTCTCCCGAAGAACGGATATTACCTTTGCCTTTGTCTTTTGCCTATAGCTCAACCTTACTAACTTATAAAGACTGAAGTTCATTCTACCACCTACTTCCTTAGGTAGGTATCGAAGAGCTCCCCCAAACATGTGCCTCTATGAGCATCTCCTCTCAGGTCTTGTGGGGGCATTAGAAGGTGATTTGCAGCTATCTGCTTCAGTCTTGTTTGAAAGGAATTAGGCCCTCATTGAATAAAGACTTTCACACTCCCATTTGTGTACAGAGACTACAGAAAGTATGTACATTTTAGCTTTGAAGTTACAACCCCTGTTCATTTGTGGTTTTCCTGCAGGGATTGAAATGATTAGCCAAAAATCTTTGGTGCAGTTCATTATAGAATAAAACTTAGCTTCTGAATCACCAGGGAAGTCTCTCTGAGGCTTAGAAACTGGGTAAGACGTGAACATTTAAATGAGTATCTTTCATTTTACAGGCAGAAAAAAACTTAGCTGGCATTTGAGAAGATGAAAAAAGTCCCACTGATAAAAGACAGCTACTCTTATTATTTCTTTAAATTTCTCCTCCTTATCAAAGACTTTTGTTTTGTTTTGTTAAAGAAATAAAGACTATGTTTCAAGATCTCAATATTCATTGTTTACCACTATATCGAAAATAGCTCATTGGTGATAAATAATTGTTCAAATCTCCCTAAATTTGCAGACCAAAAAGAAAGTTATTTCTTCCTATATACATGAGTTCTGAGTTAAGATTTAAGAGAAAATATTTCATTTATTCTGATAATGTACAATTTGATGTTCTGGCAGAGCAAAGGGTAAAACAGGTAGATTCAAGTGAGCGCTCTCAGGCTATTCTTCAAACAAAGCTAAAAAAAACACAAAAAGATAGTTTTATGGGGAAAATATGGTAGAAACATTTGTACAGTGGTCATAATGAACACATTTTTGCCACGTCTAAGTTTCTGTTAGAAATCTGAAATCCTATAAGCTTACGATACCTTTGCCTGGAAACACAGTTAAAGACAGTGCAAAAGAGATTGTGTAAAAGCTGTATTGTGTAACCTTAACTTTTATTTAATTTCAAAGTTTGTTGAAAAAAACAAATAAAAATCTCTAGTCTTTTCATGTTAACGTACCTTCAGTTCCACTTACTCCTGAATGTCTATGCTCTTACTACAAAAGATGCCAAAAAACCACATTCCCTTTACCTCAGCTGCTGTGTGCCCTTTCTGTTGTGGGAAGCCTGCTAAAATTTAAGCAGATGGACTATTTTCAGTGCAAAGTTTTCTATCTGAAATACTATATCTTTAAAAATTTTAATAATCCACAAAGAAATAACATGTTAGACACAAGATAAGAAGCAATACTTTTAAAATGTAATAAATTTAAATATTATATGATACGGTGCTGTATTATAGTTCACCATTTAGATCAAGAGTTACAAAATGTATTTGTTGCCAAAATGATTAAAATGTTAATTACCAAAGCAATATTTGTTTCTCAGCCAGTTGTTAGTTAGAATGCCAACTCCTGAAGCAGTAGCAAATATCAGTCTTCATGTAAATTTTGTCATTACTAAATTCTAGTTGAAAAATAAAATAACAAACATGAAAACTGAAATATATCTTTTCAATAGGAAAATCAAAATCCAATATATTTTCAGTACAAAAATCCTGTTTTCCAGAAGTGACTGCATTACTGAATTTCTGTTTGTTGTTTAGAAGTTTTGATTTCTCATTACAAGATTGAACACATTGTTTTATTGGTATCTGTTCCCAAAATATGTTTACTCAGCATATGAAGATATGCAAACAGAACAAATTTTCTACATTTGTATCTTCAGGGGACATCAGGAATCACACACTTGGCAGAGGCCTCATAAGAGATTCAGTGGTGGCATCACTTCCAGAGTCCTGGCTCCTGATGACTAGAACTCAAGGACCCATAGCTCTCTGATAGTCCAAGTTCTAGTCCTAGAAAGACCCTTTGGTACTGCCCAGAAAAATACACTGCCTGCTCCCAGTTTTCACCTCCTCATCTCTTTCTCTCCCTTGAGCTTCTCATCCCACCCGTGGAAGGTACTTTCTCCACCCTCTCTTGCCATGTCAGTTTGTCTACCCAAACACCCCAATTTTGTGCCCTTTTTTATCCTGTTCTTCAGGCTTAGCTCCAATTCCTTTAGAATTCTTGCCAGTCCACAACCTTCATCTTTTCAACCTATTAAAGACCTTCTTGGCTCTGAGCTTCCTTACTACCCAGAAGCTCTCTGGCATCTCCAGTTTTCTCAGTTAAGTCACATCCCTGGTTCCTTCTGCTTTTGTGCCTATAGCTTGAATGGCGGTGCAGTTGACTGGCAGTGCTGGGAGGTGCAGGATCAGAGGTGGAAGAGGAATTTGAACATTTAAAATGAGCTCCTGGAGCAGCATGGGGTTGTAGGGTCTGTAAGTTTTGATGTATAAATGATTGCCTGTAGATATCACTGCTGTTTTCTCCCATCTGAATTCTTTCAGATCTGTTGCATGCTGTCGTCCAAAATTCTTACTCTTCCCGCCTGGCCAATGGAAATGACTGAAGCTACTTTCCACCTCTCACTTTCCACACTGTTAATGACTGTAGGCCCAGTTGTGCCTCCTGCAAAGCTTCCAAAGGCCTGTGTGCAGGCTGTACTTATTAAAAGGCCACTCAGGATGCTGAAAGCTAAAGGGTTTCATGTCTGGGAATGGTAGCCACAATTACACGTACTAAGAAACACAGAACCATTCATCTTGCAAGCATCAACAGAGCCATTAACATCTATAAAATGCAGGTCGCTGACAAAGGATAACTTGAGCTAACAGAATGCCACTGGGGGTGCATGCTCCTCCATCATCCTGCATACATCAGTCCAGCCCATCCACACTCTAATCTAAAGTAGAGGACAGAGAAAGAGAAATCAAAAGTCCATCTTTTTGAGTGGGCAGGATTTTGTTTGGCAATAACGCATATGCGGAGAACATTTTCTTCAACTGCTATTTCTTTACAAACTTACTCAAGACTACATATATAGGTACATTTCTCAAAATATATTTCAGACTGCTCAGCTCTGAACAAGATTTAATTTTAAATTAATTTTAAATCTTTAATTTTAAAATGGTGCTTTTGTATCTCTAGTGGAGAAAAAAAAATACTTAAATGAACAAATATTCATTTGGAAATGAAAAAAACCCAATGGTTCTGATCTGAATGACCCTACCTGTTTTTGAACTTTGGTACCAAAGTGTGTCTCTATAACTGGGTCCATTACTAAAAACCATGCTTCTTGGCCCTTGTCTCCACTTTTCCACCCTCCATTCTGTCCCCTGAGAGAGGCCATGTGCATGCAGTCATGTTTAATTGCATCTGTTTGAGAAGGATGCTGGTTATGTGCAGGGTATTACAAGAAGCAACTATGTGTTTGCCTTTCATTTAAAGCAAATTGGAGGAAACTGACCAATTTCCATTTCTGCCATTAGAAACCTTCCCCTACTGCTTCTTTGAGTATATACTCCCTTTCTCATCCCGTTCCCTCACTTACAGTAGTGATGAATACCTGGAAAAATGCCATTTTTCCTCACTCAGAAGCAGGGGAGGAGCCATGCTGTGCTTATGCATCTTCATTCTACAGAGGTTTGATGTACCACAGGTTTCAATTTCTGTGTAGGGTCATGGAATAAGAACACTAAATGCCACCAGGACAGAGAGGAGAGCGGTTCTTAAGGCAGTCAGTCTGGCTTTGGGGAATTTGGTTCTGGGAATCTTTGCAAATAAACACAGAAATCATAAAAATTATTAGCAATGTTACCAAAGTTTTAGTGTTACCTGTTCTTGTTGCTGTGACACTTCAGAGCCTCAGACATGAATGAGGACTTTGCTGTGTAAGAAAAGAATAGTCTCTTCACATGTAATTGGCAATCTAAGTTTGTGTTTGGCTGCGCCCTTTATTCCATATTAAAACCTTTGATTTTAAGTTTGAAAAAAAACCCTTAAGCACCATTGGTACTATTTTTGAAAAACATTTTTCAAATTAAAAAAAATGAGCTGAGACTTTTTCAGGTACCCTACTTTACAGAAGATTCAACTTTAGATTGAGTTAAAGTCATGACAATAAGTCCCAGGAGAGCATCAGCTGTGGTTTGACAATATGATATCTCTGGCAACAATATCAGCTTTAAGATTTTCCAAGCTTATGATGTTCCTATGTCCTGCTCCTTCACCCCTCCTCTGCCTCCTGGCTCATTGTACAGTATATACTAGCACAGCTGTTTTGTAGGGATGGTCTACATCCCCCATTTTGGAGGGCTTTTAAGTTAGATGACATATCTGTTCTGATCTGATTTACAGCACAGAACAAAACTGCATTTTGTTTATGGAAAGGATTTGGGAATTTCTGTGGTAAGGTGGTGGGGATAAGTGTCAGGAATCATAATATCATAAAAAAAACTTAGGTTGGGAGGAATCTCAGAAGGTACCAGCCTCTGGTTCAGAAATCAAAGCTGGGCTACCATCAAAGATACAGCAGGTTGTTCTTGGCTTTATCCAATCAGGTTTTAGACATCATTAAGCGTACACAATCTTTCACCTTAACTCTACAATCCTTATGCTAATAATTCTTCAGAGGACAATAGGGAGGCTATATGCCAACTGTGTTATATTTTGACAGCTGAACAGATCTGTAGGCTGTCCTCCCTTCTGTTGCACTGCAGCTTTGGAAGTATTAGTTTATGTCTGAGAGGAATAATAGCAGCTCTGTAAGGTAGTTACACTTCGGCTAATGAGCCAAATAATGTGGCTGATTATCTCAAGAGACATGTGCTGATGGGTCGGCATTACTCCCAAACTGAAACAAACCCAGGGAACTGTTCTGGAAGTATGGTGAGGTAGTGCACTGTATAGCTACCCCGATTGCTCTTGGACAGTGTGCAGACAGTAAAAGGAGGGGATTTGGGAATGTGAACCAGACTTCTCTGTTCTGGTGTTAGTGCTTGGATCTTACTCCTAATCTGATATCCAAAACCAAGAGAGCTGCAAAATCAACTGAAGCTAGTGCAGTGCTTGTATCAGTCGGTTTGCTTGAGCATTAATTCTTTTTTTAACCACATGGAAACATCTGGGTACATGAAGCATGACAAATCAAGTGAAGGGTTTCTGTTTGTGCAACAGGGCTGTTAAATATTTACTTTTTTTTTTTATCAAGCTGCTGGAAGCAGCTGAAAGGTAAGCACGCCAGACAAACCAGACCTGACTGCAAAACAATAATTCACTCAATTATTTGTCATTTAGCTGAAGTTTGCACTCCTGTTAAAAAAAAGAAAAAAAGAAACAATGAACTCAGTTCATTAGCTTCTACTCATACAGTGTTAAAGTTATCCTGCTCTAGGTGAAGAAACATAAAGAAAGGAATGGAACAGCATTTATAGGATCTTTATTTAAACAGTATGTTAAATATAGGTTCAAACTGCTGAAGAATGTTTTATAGGCTTCTGAAATCTGTAAACACTCCTAGGTAAATTGTAAAATCTTACTTTTATCTATTGCTTGCATAGAGAACTGGAGAGTAACAACTCTGCTCTCCGGTGCAAGCTGAAATGGAGCAATATTGATTCGTACGAGATATACAAAGGCATTTGGGATGCTGAAAGGTGGATCTAGGTTGACTTCACCAGGAGCTGACTATCCTCACTTCTGTGTCTGGTTAGGCACTAATATACCTGTGTGAGCCTTATCCTTCTACCTTAGGAACAAATCCTCCGGGGCTCGTGTTTTTTTCTCAGGAAATGTGCCTGTCCACAGGGACTCAGGTAGGGAGTTGCCATGCCATCCAGGGACCAAATCAACTGGCAGAAGACCAGGAGCAGATAGTGACAGTGCAGCAGCAGCTCATGCCTGAACTAGAAAGTAGTCACAAAGATTTCTCCCTCAGTCCCTCTGCCTTCCTCACTGTTGACTACATAATGTTGCTTGTTACAGTCTGATAAAAAGTTATTGTTGATCAAAACCCTTTCCCTTTCAGAATATAATTATTTCTTCCTGTCAATTCAGTGTCAGAGCAAATATGATCTAATAAGGGTTCACATAAGAGCACGGTGCTAATAACACCAAGGTTGTGGGTTTGATCCTGGTATGGGCCATTCACTTAAGAGTTGGACTCAGTGATCCCTGTGGGTCCCTTCCAACTCAGAGCATTCAAGTGGATTGCAGGTATTTATGCACCCAGCAAAATAGGGAGAGAAAGGTAGATGTAACAAATGAAAAGATCGGATCAGAACCATAGATACCAGACCAAAGCAGCAAGTGGAAGAGATGGTGGCAGAGACTCCACAAATGGCTTTGAGAAAAATATATTTTTCATTTAGTAGACAATCTATGCAATTTCCTAACATGAGAGAATTATAGTAGTATTTTTCAGGATACAAATTCCACCGAGTAGATTTGAAATTCTGGTAATGTTAAATTGTAACTATCTGTGAAATGAAGAGCATGAGTATTTATCAAAGAAACTTTGTGTGTTTGGTTTCTGCAATGACAAGTCCTTTGTAAATTATGGTGGAGAATATATATTGAACTTATATATTTGTCTTGGAAGGAAAACAAAGTTAGTCCAGTTTCAGTGCAACTGGGGAAGCCATGCACACACTAAGATGAGGTGGGTACCCTTGCATCATGTGTATAGGCAAGGTGGTACAAGAATTCAATGTTTCTTCATAATTTTAACCTAAGCTGTGAAGAATGACACTGACTTAGTTTACAAGGCAGGCCTATAACTGATTGCAAAGTGCAAAGAAATTGCTTTACCTGTAAACAATTTTTCAGCTTTCCTGAAATCACTTTTCTAGGCTGTGTACACAGTTTGCCCCTGTCATTACCTCTGTTGCAGTTTTGCCTTTCACCACAGTTTTTTCCCTTTTCTCTATGATCTGCTCTGGCATGAAACTTGAGCAGGCAAAATCTCTAAGCTAAGCTGAAACAAATGTCTTTCCTCTTCCACCTCATACTATTGATTTTGAGATATTTTAAGAACCGAATAAAGTCAATACTACTCCCCTCCACTTTTATTTGTACAGTTGACAATAATTAATAGGTACATGTTGAAAAGAAGTTACTAAAGATACTACCGTGAAGAAGAAAGAAGAAAAACATAATAGGGACTTACCTTGACATAGTAGCATTAACTGGGTACTTGTTCAGACAGCACATAAACCGATGGATCACATGGCCTAGAGGAAGAACAGACCTTTGTGAAATATTAATTGCAATAGAAGAAGTCCGATTCTTCTTCCCAGAA
Organism: Manacus vitellinus; assembly: GCF_001715985.3. Classification (NCBI taxonomy): domain Eukaryota; kingdom Metazoa; phylum Chordata; class Aves; order Passeriformes; family Pipridae; genus Manacus; species Manacus vitellinus. The sequence continues at coordinate 21,842,715 of NW_021940864.1, read as the reverse complement.
TACAGTTATTATTTTAAGAAAAGATTTTAAAAAATCTTCAGCAGCTATAAACACTTCCCTGGATAAAAATTTTTTTTATTGTCCATATTCTTGCTGTCACAGAAGAGACAAAAGAAACCTATTTTAGAAAGGATTTAATTTTTCCTCATTAAAACCTACTCCATGAGGAAGAAGTTCTTTCCTCTGTAGGTGACCACACACTGAAACACACTGTCCAGAGAGCATGTGGAGTCTTCCTCACTGGAGGTGTTCCAGAAGAGGTATTCCAGAATTTTCTGGACACAATCCTGTGCCACGGGCTCTAGAATGATCCTGCTTGAGCAGGGAGGTGGGCCCAGATGATCTGCTGTGGTACTGTACCTCACCCATTCTGTGATTCTGTGTTTCTGTGATACTTAGAATGTATGATCATAGGATGACAGGGTGTTCCATAGGTGTATAATTCAGACACAGTTTTTAGTCTGAAAATGGTATTTACTGACTCTTTACATACTGGTGTTTCAAGTCTAAAACTAAATCTAATCTAGAGCTGTTTTCTGTGTGAGAACAAACTTTTTGAAAGTTTTGCAAGGGATAAATAATATTTTTTAGGACTTTTATTGTGAGAAATTATGAGGCTGAACTGAAAATGAGATTATTAGTCATGATTTTCCTGTTGACAGTGTTCTAAGTAGTCACTTGGAAAGAAAAAATCTGAATTAAAAATACAAGGAAAACACCTTGTAACCTAAGGAACTATATATCATAATTATCAAACAGGGCCTAGTCGCCATCCAGAACAGAAGCATCACTTGCCAGATTTTTCAACCATTCCCTACAAATCATGGATGCCTGCAGAAAGTTCATTAACCAATATGAAGATTAAATTCATCAGGAGTATTATTCATAAGTAACAGCTTGATTGGTGCTTTTTTGCTTACAGTTAGCAAGTAAGTCAAAGTCCTTCCAATTCCCTCTTACTGTCGTGGAGAAGGAGGATTTTAAATGCTTGCATCTTGTTGAGTCACTGGGGATTGGTTTTAACACCGCCTGTAGGGAACACTGTTAATGACCTTCCTTCCAGTGCCTCTACATTTCTTCACAGCAGCAGCACACGATTTACCCTCATAGGCTCAATACTAGCTACAGACTTCTCTAGCAAAATCAGCTAGACTGTTTGGTGCTTTCATAGGGCTATGAAGTTCTTATAACCTTATCCTGCCACAGTACGTATTCAGGAAATGAGATCCATTCTGAAATTCAAACCACCCTGACACATATTAATAAAATTCTTCCCTGAGTTCCAAATGAATTTGCTTTCATTGCATCTTCAAAAAAACAAACAAAAAAACCAAAACAAAAACCAAACACATATGCAATAAGCACTTGCTCAACTATAAAAAGGTGGAATGAATGCAATTAAGCTATTTAAATATCAATCATTTAGACAAATAAAACACACAAGTGCCCAAGTGTTCAGCCAGTCAATTTTATAACAACACAGAAAAGAATAAACTAAGAGTATTTTAACGGAAAAGCAAGCTAATTTGCAGTCTGCTACAACACATCTCTAAGCTTCTTGAGTATACTGTGATTAGACATGCATTGCAGGAAAATAGCTACCAAGAAGCCACAAACTCATGGTATTAGTGAGAAGTCTAACTTTCCCACAGCCACATATGGGAGAAACAATGGTCGTGTAGGGGGAGTGCACTGAAGCTTAATGGGGCAAGACATGTTCAGCAGAGAAGCTGGCTTTTGGATCAACTCCAAACCTATAAAAATCTGCCCAGAAAAATATGAAATCTGACATAGAATATATCTCCTTATTTAAAAAATGGAGTGCAATCACTGCAAAAATTTTTGGGCATTTTAGTATTAAGGAACAACAGCAAAGAAACTAGAAAACATATTTCTTCAGAATCCCTGTGATGCCATCTGCAACTAATGTACACAATGCCATTTCTGAATGTTTTGCAGCCACAAGGTGACAAAGTAGCTATCAATGAGATAAGGCTTGTTCTGCTTAGAATTGCTCTTGCAGTTACAATAGGGATGTGATAAATTACAGACTTCAATGATCTTTCTGGACGAAAGGTTTGAGACAGTTACAGCTGAGATTAGCACTTTGGATAAGAGAGTGACAGGAGATGAAAGAACACCAGAAGCCTGCAAGAAAGATCACAAGATGTAAAAGAAAAGACTCTAAAATATTCTGCTCATACAAATGCAAATGATCATGGAATAATGAACTGAGCACCTGCAGAACAAAATTAAAGCAAGAAAAAAAATAGTAAACTGGATAAATTAGCTGGTTTAAAATGACTTGAGTTTTTGCTGTGGTCTGTGAATGAAACCTTTTGTTTTCAAACATCATGAAAAGCAAAAAGCAAAAAAGGATGTCCAGGAATGTAGATGCATTTTTTTTCTTTCTCCAAGGATCTTGAACATATGCTAAGCAAAACCCATATGCTATTAGATCTGGGAATATGTCAAATATGCCTAATTTTCCGAAACACTCCAGAGGCAGTAATTGGATAAAATGAATGTCAAAGAAATAGATTCTGAAGTAGCTGCAGAGTGTTTGGAAAGATAGATGCAAGTCCTTGACAGTGAACAGCTCTGTCTGATATAGTCTACTTGTTCATGGTAGCAACCTTGATGTGTGCATTGACATCTTGGGGAGAATCCAACAGTCTTTTCCTTGCAATTTTTTACTTTTCAGTATGAATCTAACTTAAGCCATAAGGTAGCATGTTAATTTTGTGGGATGTTTCCAAATGTGCATGATTGGTCTGTCAGTGGCTTCAAGATAAATATTGTTAGTGCCTAGTAACACATCACAGGGTTTAGTGCTACTGCTAATGTACTCGAATTAGCGTTAATAAAACCTTCCTTTTAATGGGTTACAGTCTGTCATCAAATAAGAATGTTAACTTGGAGGTTTACCTTGGATCTGTGACTAGCACACTCTGGAAGTGTTTCCTAATAAAAGGCTCCATTTTTCTCTCCATTAATACATTGAATTTTCGTGAGAATAATCATATTTTGTGGATGTGCTCTGGATGGAAGAGTGGAAGCTTCCAAGGGAAACTCTACTTTAGGGATGACAGTGGTTAAGAAGGAATGTAGAGAAAGAGGGAAACTTAAGACCCAACTGCTTTACTGGCAGGAAGAATATATTAGGTATTCTTGAAGGAACAAATATTGCCCAGGTCACTCCAAGAACTTGAGTCAAATCTCACTACACAGGTTTGGAAGATTATCAAGTTAAGAATTATGAGCTGTCCATTGTCATTCCAACCATTTATTTGTATGTTCACCAACTGTTTATTTGTGTTGGTACTTTGGTGTACCAACACAAAATGTGTTGGTTGAGTGTGCCAACACAGCTTGCTATGAATTGATCTATTTAGTAATAGAAAGTTATTCAATGCTGTGAAGATTTTGGGGATATGTGAATTTGAGACAAGGCTTACTGTATTTTTTCAGATCCTCAGAAATGCAGGAGAAAGTTGCCATTGAAAAATATAACCTAATTTTCCCTGTTCCAGAGAAGACTTGGAAAATATGAACATTCTACGTTCAAAACATAATGGCAAAGAAGAAGACCCTCCCCCAATAGCATTTTTTCTAATCTCATCACTTGATGGGTGGAAGAGTTAGAAATAGGTCGTGATTTTTGATATTGGGATTTGACGGTATTGTTAAAGGTAAGATGCACAATATATCTGTGAAGGAGAAATACCATTTGGTTGGGGAAAATCTCAGGCCTTGAGAGCAGGTCATTTACAGTGTTCTCAAAGTGAGTCTGTAGCAGGAGTCAGGAGAAACTTCATGTTTTTTGAGCTGTAGTCCCATGTCTTAACCACAAAACTGTCCTTAAAAAGTATGGTCCTGTGGCATCTAATCCCCCAGAATCATTGCTGTTTGATCTGCTAAACTGAGCATGTGAAGATATTGAAAACTTCATTAATGTTAACAGAATGCTTTCAAAGGAAGGATGTGACCTTTTGGTGTAGTTATAGTTGTGAATATCTATATCTTCTCCAGACAAATGCATTCAATTCAGTCAGTGTGTGTTCAAACACAGCTTGTTGCTCAATATTCTATATCCATCTCTTGGAGATCCCATTTGTAATTGCTGCTCTGCTTACTTAGGTACCTCACAGCTAAGCTGACATATCTGCCTTGAATAAGATAAACCAGTTAATGGTAAAATAGTAGATAATCATGTAGAGACTGGGCCTGAATTGAATAAACAAGCAGTCCTTTGAGTCAAGGCTTGGCAAAGGAAAGCTTTTGATCATTTTGTCTAATATTATAGACTTTCGCTTGATTTACAAATACACACAAATTCCAGATATTGCAAGAATAAGGAATAATGTCTGGCACTTGCTCAATGACCATCTTAAAAAAGTATTGATTGAATTATTCATTTCTTGTTGACCTGACATCTTTTCACAGTGTTGTACATTAAAAAAAAAAAAAAAAATTACTTCATGTTGAGAAGACCACAGATTTCAGACATTACGCCATAGGCTAGGCTTCAGAGTATTTATCATAGTCCCCACCTGTTCCTACCCAGTTCCAGTAAAGGAACAACCTGTTTTGTTAACTTCCTAAGTGTTGATTTCAATGACAGAGGAATTCATAGCATTACCTTCTCAAAATTTTCTTTTTCATGTGTCAGCTTGTGAATGTGAGTTTTTTTCACCTGAAATGTCATCTTCTTCCACATCCAAAGATTCTTTCAACAATAATTTGTAGATAATGTCTTTGAACTCTAAATCCAAATTCTTGGGAAGCTTTAGCAAGGTCTAGAGGACATGAGTTCAAATGGGAAGAACGAGTTAGGATTGCAGGAAGTTTTGCGTCATGTAGTGATGTTTTGGGACCTTAACATTCCTGTTAGAAATCCAATCTGTTTCCTGAATATGCATGTCAGGATTAGTATTGAACTCAGAATTGATGGGAGTTGTTCTGTGCACAGAAGTCTATAAGGTTATAAATCAGAACTTTTGATTACGAAGGAAAAAAAATACTCTTACATGAAAATGATTTTGTTTACAGGCAATGAAAAATGTAAGGTTTTCTTTAGCTCTGCACAGATCTTTATTGAGCATTTATCAGGTTTGCCTCCATGCTGATTTATACTGAGACTTTGCAGGAGCAAATATTTAATTTATAGCAAAGCATAATAGAAATGGCAAGAGAAGCTTTGGAAAACAAAAGTAACTGTGTGTGCTCGGAGGAGAGTGTGTGTAGGGGTGTGTGGATGTGTATGTGTATGTGTGTGTGTGTATCTCCTCATTTAGCTACAGCCCTTGTAAAACAGCCACTGCAATTCTGCTTCTTTGTTGCAACGAGGATGCTCTGGTCGTTCTTCTCACTATCGCTTCTGCACAAGATGGTTTAAAGTTTATTGACTCATTTGTATAATTTTATCCGAGGGATTTATCAGGGATTGCGAATGTGTTTGGTAACTGTCAAAATACTCTTCCTACATAACTTTCTTGCTTGAATATATAACAGCATTAGAGACTGTAAAACAGAGGGCAACTCTAGAAAAAGCCAAAGACAGGTTTATGGAAAGGGGACAGCTCCACACACTAACTGTGAAGGCACCCTTGTTCTGTCTTCTGTTCCTACTATAAAACTAGCTGCCTTTTTCAAGGGTGACAAGTAATTCACAGTCCTTACAATAGACTCATTTCTACTGACTCAAGTGTTTTCTTATAAAAGACATTTCTAAAAGAAATCATTGCTATCTCATCAGATAACAAGATCTATTCCTAATCAGTGTTTTGTGCTACAAATAGGTGGATGTTCAGATATTCTTCTATATCCAGAAAGAAATTTCCCAGTTAATGAATAACAGAACAAGTTATTCTGCAAGCTAAGTAGTGAGATAATAATTACATTAATTTAAATAAAATAGAAAGGGCATAGTAGCTTCAGTTAAACTGCAATTCTACTTGCACAAACCAATCCCTGCACCGAGGAAAGAGCCAATATTTGCATTTGAACTAACTGGATAAAGGATCAGTTTATAATTACACTATTTAACATATGCAGATTAGACTACAGAAGATTCTTTATTGAAACTCAATGAGAAGAAACAAAAATTCAAAGTCTGAATTTACAATTTGATCTTATTCACTCTATGATTACTGATAAGTTTCTCTGTATCATAAAAATGTAACTTAAACACCTTAAGTATTCAAATAATCTAAAGCATGACTCCAATAGAAGGGCTAACCAACAAACTATACACTTGTCTCAAAATGATGTGGAGCACTCTTAACCTCTTAACACTACTGAGAAAATGTCATTAGCCGAGAGCTTTCCACTTTGAAAGTCATAGGTAAAGCCCTTATTTTATTTATGTACTCCCCTCAGCTCTTACATGACAGACTGAGCATGAAGCACCTGCAGTTGATAGATTCTGACCCTGGTAGGATGAAGACCAAGTTAATACCACTGAACTAATCTGGAGAACTACAGCCAAATTGACAAGAACCGTGACAAGAGCATTGTGTTACCACTGTGAATAACTGAATGACTCATTTTCCTCCACAACCACAACCAAAAAGCACTTAACTTAAAACTTGCCCCGGGATGAATTGGCAGCATCCCTAAAAAGTGAAAGCTTGTGGGTCAGATTCCTGCATGTGTTGCTCCACATCAGTGCTAGGCCTATTGTTTGGAATCTTATCTTCCAAAAAAATCAGCAGCAGTCTTTAACCACTGTATACTTCTGTATGGTGCTTTGCATTCAGAGTTTAAAAATTCCCACAGTGTTAAATGTGATCAGCAAGGGCTTATCTGCACTATGCCTGGTTTGATACCTGCTGGCTTGCTAATTATGGAGGAACTAAATGCCCAGTTGGCCTCCTCTTAATTTACTTTAAATGCCATACATTCCACATTGTCTGGTATCTCCTGTGTCTCCTCAAAACCCCATTAGTTGCAACCATTTCTTTTTCTATCACCATCTGTTAATACTGCAAGATTTTTGTCCTAAGGACCATATTTTTGACATCACAGGCAAAATGGCAAGGATATCTGTTACTGTTCTTCCACAGCTCGTCCCTTCAGGTGACTACACGAGGCATATAAAGACCTCTTTTCAGTTGCATATGTGTTTGTTAATCTCATACCCCTTGTGCTACAACCTTTGATGCACTGTGTCTGCCTCAAGCTGCAATTTACTTGAAAAACTTCAGGGGAAATTTCTCAGCTGTGTGCAAGACCAAAACTAGGAAAACTGTACTATTTTGTGCATGTTAAAAAAATTCTGGTGCCTTTTTACTTGAATTGCTCTAGTTCATCTAGCCTTTGTAGAAGAACTTAAAACCAACTTGTGCAAAGGGTTTTGCTATGTAAGAGAATATGGACTTAAAGACTTCTTAAGTTTTTCAAATTTGCATGTTTTATAGAGTTCTGCTAGAACCTTACAGTCACATCACTTTGTGCTTTGGGTATCCTTTTGGGGTGTCCTCTTGTCACATGTATTTTCAGCTGCAACTGGCTGAATTGGGATCAAGTCCTAGAGCTGTTTTTTCTGAGTTGACAGAGAATCCCTTTCTAAGAGTAGAGATTTGAAAGCATCCTCTTCTGTGATTGATTTTTGCTCCAGTTATTTCAGATAACATCTTCATAGAAGTTCACTAACCAGCCATTACTGATGATCTTAAAAAAATTTAAAAACAGGGTTTTATTTTTGGTGCTATTTGCAGCAAGTACCTCTCATGGGTAAGAATCTTTTTTTTCCCAATCTCACATTCTTAGTTGGTTTATTTCCTTTTTTGTTATGCACAAAGTATACTTCAGTTTAAATCTCTTTTTCCACCTCTTTTTCCATGTGGTAGACTGTCCACATACTTTTTACCTGAATAGCCCCTCTCTACATCATTCCCAGCCTAAATCCATTTTTCTTGCTCACAAATATAACAGAGGAGGCCTTCAGATGGTCAGTCTATATCAGATACTACTCAACATTTTTCTTAGGACGTGAATAATGGAAGAAGAAGTACATACTTTAAACAGAAATTTGGCAGTGGGAAAAAAGAAGGCTTTGTAATGCAATTTCCATAGAGAATGTGTGATTTTGAATTTGATATTTAATTTTTTTTAAAATAGATGTTAATTAGGAGTAATTTAGATAGGGCAGATCTGAATAGATTTGGAGGATATGGAATAGACATACATTTCAGATAGCCATTGCTGACCAGTTAATACCAATATGTCTTTTATTTTTTCATAAAAGAATATCCTTCAATTTAGTGTTAGCTGTCTTCATCTGATCCTTTTATTCACTTATTGCCATTATTCTATTTAATTTATTATTGTCCTTAGGTCACTGAATGATATTCAGATCCTTTTATAATGTCTCCCAATTTTGTGTGACTAGAAAACTGTATTAGCACAATACCAGCTTTTTCACTGAGATGACTATGGAAAATATTAAATAGGATCAAAGCAAGGCAAGCCATCAAGAAACGCAGCTGTCTAAAAGTACATATAGACTAAGAAGATAGGGTGCTGTTTTTTTTTTTTTTTTTTTTTTCCTGTCTTCATATGTTCCTTATAACAACATTACAGTTTTGGTACAAGAGCTACATTTTCTTCTACATAATTGATAATTTCCCACGCGGTGCTGTACTTTGCTGTAAATGAAACAGGCTGACAAGTTTCTTCCTCTTGTGTAGAAAAGCAATTATTTTATTAGATTAAAGTGTCAGCTTAGTCTTAGCAGATCTTTTTGATAAATCTGCTTAATATTTTGCCTTATTTTGATTTTCTGACTTTTTTTAAGTTAATCTTTCCTCGGAAATCTGTATTACTGCCTTTTTGCATCACTGAAGCAAGCTCAAAAAGCCTCTAATTCTGTATCTTTTCACTTTCTCCTGTAACTGTAGGGATTTTTATATGATGGCTTTCCACTACTGACACCAACTTTTTGGATACACCAAACCAAATTAGATGACCTATTGTTTTATTGGTCATCCTTTTCAGAACTCTCATAGGGATGAACCCCCTCCATTTGAATCTCTTAAGCTCTGAGTTTTCCTCCCGTCTTGGATGCAGAAATCTCTTTTTATTTTGTCATTCCTACTAGGCAGTCTTTCTTTATTATATTGATTTTGGTCTCTCCATGGCTTTGCTCCACACCTACCAAGCTTTCTCTTTCTCTTCCCCTCCCTCCTTTTTCCTGTATGGCAGACAAATCTTTTATTTATATTTTTTAGTTCTAATTTCTAATGTTTATGTCAATCTGAACTTTGCATCCTTTAATATTATTGCCTGTACTCTCTTTGCTGATCGGTGTTTTTTTTCTTTATTCTTTGTCAACCTTTCATTTATAATTATTTTACTTTATACTATGATGTTTTGGTCATCTGTTTTTATCTTTTTATAATGCTTCATTAATTGCTGTTATGAAATCTGGAAAAAAACAGTACCATCTGATGAAAAGGTATTTCTAAGAAAAGATTACATTGTGTACTATTGATTGCCCAAAGTATCTCTAAAAGGTACACTAACAAAGTTGAAACACTGCATTTCTATATGTTACTAGAGAAGAGAAAATATTTTAAAGTTTCTCACCTTCTGCACTTTAACCTGTAAACACATGCCTCTTCAGTTCACTAGCAAAGTGAATATTTTATTTTTCATATTAATATAAAAGGGTATAAAATTTTATTCAAAGAGGAAACAAACAGAAATATTCTGAATTAATTTTTCACATTCTCCCCTGCAGTTAGAAAATCTCACGTAAAATTAATCTGAATTTTGCATTTCTTCTACAGATGAGCACTGTAACTGTAAGTGGACACATAACTCCTTAATGCTTATTGTGGATAGCTGGCAACTAGCAGGGCTCTAAATGTTTGTGAGTATTTTAAGATTTATGCTGTTTTATCAGAAAGGCTCTGTATCATAATATGGTCCTATTTTCTGACCTGACTGATGAGCCAGAAAATTGAATAGCTGTTTCAGAAAATCAGTACAGTAGTGGGCAGGCCAATACCTAAATAGTTAGTTAAAAATGCTAATTGAAATGCACTTGCAGGAAATGAGTCTGTGGGTTGTAGGGATGAACCATTAAGATAGAAAATTCTTTTAAAATGTGAAATGGTATAAGACTGTTGGAAATAAAAGCTGAAAACAAGTGTATTTCTCTGTCAGGTGATAGACTGTATAAGATCTATGTCTTTATAAACTTCTAAATCTAAATGAAAAAGTGTCTGAAAAGGGTTCAAAATACCAGTATTTCAAAATTGTTTTTTCAAAATATAGTAACTCATAAATAAAATCAAATTATCATTACATATTCAACTGTGATCATATTTATATTCACAGAGAGTAACACTATTTCAGGAGTTTTGCCAACACTTTTATTCTGTTTTCAGTGTGCTGCTTAATTGTTACATAACTGAGGCCCTCAAATGTTTTAGAAAGACAGAGAAATTCACTAAATACTCTAATACTTGGATCTAAAACTTATCGATTTCATTTAAAATATTTCTTTAAAATGTTCTTTTTTTTTGTTTGATAAATACAGTAACGTTGTGGCCTCAATTCAGGAAGGATTTCAAATGTATCTTCAGCTTGACTTCGTTGTCTTGGAAATATACACTTGAAAGTCAGTTAATGTAAAATACTTTGCTAATAGATGGCTGATAGAAGGTTGATACAGTGAATTAATTGTCTTATGCTTTTGTGCCAGTGTTCGCTATTGCAGCACCTGCTTACCTTCTATACCAAACTGATGGCAAGCCTGAAGGCTCAGGGGCACATTTAACACTGCCCTTTCAGGATGAAAGCTCTTCAGGTCATGGAGATTTGAGGTTTATTCTAAAAATATGAGTAATTTGGTTTTATTGTTGTTGATGTTGATTTATCTTTATTTGCTGGATGGTTGGAGTTTTTCTGTAGGAAGAGTATGATTGTTTTGAAGAGAGGAGCATGTACCTTCACCTAATTTTGCAACTCTTTCCAAGTCACTGGTTCTTTCTTAGGCCTTGGTCAGTTCAGGTGCAAAAATGGATCCAATAAAATTCCATTAAAATCAGTGAGTGTATTAAAGTTAAGCCATCACGGATAAATAGATAAAATAAAAAGGTGTGAGTGTTCCATTATTTAATGTGTATTTATTTCTGGGGCATGACTTTCAGAAGACACTTGAGGCTTCAGTGCTGTTGGGATAGGTTTTGCACGCTGTATAAACCATGGGTTTCCTCTTCTCATTCCTCAGGAAACCATAGGGTGAACAGTCATAATGGAATGTCACAATGGAATATCACAACAACTATTCATTTCTTATTTATCAGTGCGTATGTTCTGTGTTGAATTACATGTATTTTATTTAATTGCACAGCTTCGTTTCTGAGATTCAGGCTAATCACAATGGATGTTTATGACTATTGACTCCTGCAAAATTCTTTGAGCTTTCCAGTCCCAGGAGGGGAACAGAAATGACATTAATTTACATTCAGCAATAATATTACCTGTAATTTTCCAAAATACTCTTTTAACATAGCCAAGTCTCTGGGTGACTAACTATGAAATTACTGCTTCTTTCTAAATGCTTAATTTCAGCCCATAATGGAAAACCATCATAAGGTGCCCAAAGGCTTATATGTAAGTGGCTTTCAGAGTTTTTAATTTCATAATAATTTTTGTTGAATTAGTTAAAGAATATATAAAAAAATCTTACAAAGTTTTGCTCTAGTCTGCCAGAAACTGTACCTCTGTGTCAGACAAACCTGAAGTTTGTGCTTTCATACTGATTGGCAGAGGATTTCTTTAACTGGCCCAGACTGTCAACTGAATAAACAAATTGTGCCAGAAAATTAAATTGCTGATAGCTTATCTGAAGGATTATTTAGTCTTTGTCTCTTGCTACTTGCTAAGTGACATGGAAACAAATATCAGTGTGGGAAATACTCTTATATTAAAACACAGAATGAAATATTTTAGGTTGGTGGTCTTGCACAGTGAGGAAATGTACTTCAGGATGGGGGAGAGAGATATTTTCAGCATTTAAGGGACAAAGGTTTCCATTTCTTTTGCTTCTCTTTCTTGTGGTTTTCTGGTTTTGTACCTACCAAGGTCCTGAGCACCCTAAGCTACATATCCTACTTCAACTATTCTGTTTGCTTATACATTGAAGGCTATTAGAAGCTAATATCCTCGCTTTACTCAAAACTAAGCTGTACCTCTGTTTCTAAAGCATCTTTCCAAGATATGAGTGAATTGTAGGACTGAGCCAACTCTAAAAACAGTGGCAGACTGAATCCCAAATTAGGAACATGAGGGTAATAAATTGTTCGTATCAAATCAGTTTCCTAGAAGAAGAATATTCCCGAACTTATCTAACTTATGCATACTTGTATGAGCTGAGTCAGAAAAGGGTGGAATTTTCTTGCAAGATGATGTGTCTCTGCTAAAATATCAGTTGCAAAACACTGATGACAGTAGGTGTTGTCAGTACATACTAATGTCTTGAGGAACTGAATATTAGATTCATGGCATTTAAAGTCTGTTTCAGTACATTAGGCTCAACAGTGTTAGCAGAAATAAATGTGTATTACATTTCTAAAAAATGTATTAATACAAAATATTGAAACAAGTTACTATGTGGTGAGTCAAGTTGTGGATCCCCCAAAGTCAACAGGTAACTCTTATCCATTGCTTGGGTGAATTCACCAGATAATGTCATTTATCTTTGTTAAGGCTCTCCTGTAACTACATCAGTATTATAAATAGTTCCTTTTACATTAACTTACCAACAAACATCACTCAAAATTAAAACTTGTGAGTAAGTCTAACCTTGTAAGTCCATCAAGTCATTGCTCAGGTTAGTGTCTAAATATTGACTTATTACCATTGCTAATTCCCCCTCACAAAGGAAACTTTCCACAGTCTCAATGATTCAAAGAGTACATATATTCTGCCTCCTGAAAATATGCCTCAGCCCATGTTTGGAATGAAATTCAGTTCTCATCCAAATTAGTTGAATCTAAGCCACCTAGAAAAGTGTAAATATTTGTTACAGGTGACAAACCTTTGATCCCATGTTCTCACTAGCAAGAATTTAAGCATATCTCAGACTGCAAGAATCAAGTCTCTCACTGTATCTCCAGCACTGCTTCGATGTCATATGAAATGTCACCAGGCAGGAAGGGCTCTTCTTATGTTAATGTGAGACCCATAGGTTGAAAACATTAGTTATAAACATTTTCTGTATGGAACAAATATCATATGGTATGCAGATTAAATCTTCTGTCACACCTTAATGCTCCCATAACACCAAGGGCATTTAAATATAGGGTTTTTTTTTCTCATTCTAGTCTTGAATTTTTTCATATTGTAGTTACTTAGCAGTCAGCTGAGACCAGAAGTTCTTTTGGCCTTCAAGAGGTGAAAAAGACCCTGACAACCACAGAAGAATACATTTTTTTAAAGGAAAACATTATTTTCTTTATAGAATTCTGGCTCTGAATTGCAGGAATATTGAGTAAAGAACACAAAAATGTGAAAAATCTCCATGCTTCTAAAATTAAACTAAAACTCTGTTGCAATAATTAAAGCTAAATAAGCATTTTTTTTTTGCCATGATGAGATACCTGGACTCATCCAGGTTAAAACAGATATGTTTACCAGAAGTGTTTGAATGTAGATTCAGTATGTTTTTATGTTATGTGTTCTACTTCAAACAGGGACTAATTCAGGAAGTCCTACTGTACTGGAGTCAGACTGGAAGATCACTGGGATCTCTTCTGACCTTGCAATGAGTGAATATATGCATTTAAGTCAGGAATAAGCTATTAATTTGGCCTACCTCTCTGAATATCCTTTGTCTCTGTACTTGATTAAAACAGTGGCAATTACTCTTTTCTCTAAAAATCGGAAAAAAGCAGTCAGGACTGCAGAGTAGTAAGCAATGTGGATGTGCATTATTGCACATCAGTCTACTGAATATCTTCCAAATAAATTATGAAAATTATTTCCTTGGAAGGCACTACTTTAAGCAGGAAAAAAAATTCTACACCATTAGAAGGTCAATGCTATGAAAATAACAACAATGTTCTTGATGAATTTATAGTTCAGAAGCAATTTGGTGTGAGTCTTCAATTCTGACAGTACAAGGGACTTTGACTGGATGTCTGCCATATATACAGTGAGTAAACACAAAGTACTGGAAATGATCTTGATCTCATGTTCAATGTGTTAAGACAAATAATATTGGCACTTAAATATGGCTGCCAAAGCTATCTGTAATAAAAGTACAAGACAAAATAATAATAATAACAGCAGTCTCTAAGTTGAAGAGTCATGAATCATTGTGGCTGCAGTAAATCTACTGGTATTGAAGTTTCCTGGAATGGCATACCAAGGATTAAAATAAATAACTCTGCAGTCTGTTAGTCCTTCTTTCTTTGAAGAGCTTGCCACTTATATGGAAGAATTAGACAAGGTCTTAGGATGCACACAGAGTTTGTACTTGCCTCAATATCAAATGCATATGAAAAGGCATTGGATATCTATAAAGAGATATGAGAGATCAAGTGTGAAGTCAGATCTTTGTAACAATCATTCTTTTTTCACCTTATTATCTAAGTAGTCTTGAGGCGACTGTCAGTTAAAAACCTGCTAAAAAAATAATACAGGTATACAGTAGCTGATGCACAGGGAGACATGAAAACAAATAGTAGGAATTGTGCAAAAAGCCTCTTTAAAAGCTTTTCTATCTCCTGAGGTTTTAAAAAGTGAATCAATTCAAATGACTGCCCACTCTGTAAACACAGGAGAAAATCATGGGAAACAGTTGCACCTAATAGATTTTGGTACTGTACATCATGCTAGTGTCTTCTAAAAGGCCAAAGGCAAATTTCAGAGATGTTTAGAACAGTTGTTTTCTATGTGACTGAATTTAGGATTTGTTATTCTAGTTTAGCTTTTTTGTTGGTTTGTTGGGATTTTTTGTGGGTTTTTTCTTAATTATTTTTTTTAAAGAAAAGAAAACACAAGGACTGTTTTCACTTATGTTCTACATTTTCTCCTTAAATGCTGCACAAAATGATGTTTTAAGTTCTATATCTGGTCTCATCAGGGCAATGCACAGACTCTTGTTTTCTTGCCTTAGAGAAGCTGACCATTTTTGGAGTAACAACATTTTTATATTACAGTAATTTTCTAGCTTTGAATGAAATCATTACTTCCTTGCTCTGGAAGGATTGTCTGACTTTATTTTATAGTCCACTGTATCCCTTTTTTCTCCATGTGACTTCAATGATTTCCCCCTCACATGGCAGCATATGCCTCTATAGTTTTTCATATGCACTTAAAATGAAGAGTCTGTGGAAATCTGTCAGGTTGTACCAGGAGAAGGTGGATATGATGCAACAGAGAGTTCAAATCTGCCTCTTACAGTAGAAATGCATCTGTAGGAGGCAGTTTCACACATTTGTTTAACAAAGGAAGGCTACTTTAGGAATCTTTGACCAAAATATGTGTGATAAATACTCAAGTGACATTTTGAGTTGTCTATTGGGCTAGCAAGGGTTGCCAAAAGCTACATCAATTTCTATTTGCATAGGCTATCCTGCAAAGCCTCAAACTTAACTTTATGAAGTTGAAAATCTTTAAAAATTCTTGAAAAATATTTTTGAAAATATTTAATTTATATCTAGAAGTACATAATATACAGTTTGTTCTTCCATTACAAAAACTTACTGTAAAACAGAGTTTCTCAATCTTTTGCCATCAATGCTTGACTTCAAAAACATTGAGGTTGTTTAAACATTCACAGTATATGTCTTGGTTGAATATGAGAACAGGATGCCCTGCTCTTCTGTATACTCTTGCTGGTAAGGGAAGTAGAAAGGAGAAAGAAAATAAATTAATGACAGAGATTGCTCCTCTGGTCTGTATCTCGTGTGTACTGATTTTTAGCTTCAATGAGGGCATCAAATTAATTAAAATGGTGAAAAAAAGGACTGGATAATTCATTTTTATGTTCTCACTGTTTAAACTTCATTTACTTTCTTCACACAATCACAGAATCAGAGAATATTCTGAGTTTGAAGGGACTCATAGGGATCGAGCACAACACCAAGACCTGTGCAGGACCATCCTCAAGAGTCATACCACGTGCCTGAGAGTATTGTCCAAATTCTTCTTGAACTCTGGCAGGCTTGGGTAATGACACTAATCTACGTTCCTTGCTGCATAGATATTTATGGTTACAAATCAAAATGGGCACAAGATGTCCTTGTCCCACCTGGAGCCAGTGGCAGAACTCCTGATTGGGTTCACTAGAGCAGGAATGTGGTCCAAGGCTCTTCCTGCTGAAGTTTCTTCTCCATATCTGCTATAACTCCTTTTGAGTGTGAGAAACACCAGTACTTGTAACTCTTACAATAATTTACCCTTCTTCTTCCCACCTGAAGGAATGTACACAATTTTCTTTAATTCCTGATATAACTTCAGTAGGCAAACTCATTGATCTTTCCCTCTAAAGGATCTTGCTAGCCTAGAGTTCATAAATCTTGAGAAACACAGAGTGTTTCAAATTATGTCCTTAATGACATTAACAGTCCTTTTGCTGTGATGCAGCCCAGTGAATTATTACCGTGCGTGAGTTTTTAGTATCCTTAATATCAACATTTTCCTCTCTTATTTCTTTGTGAGTTTTTAATTCTTTGGAGTCTGGTCCTGCCTAGCATTTCTACTTCCACACTACAATCATACATTCTTAAAGAAATGCAGCATCCACTGCATGGTATTGCAAAGGGTATATGATTATTTGGTTTCTATTTATATGTTGATTTACCTGATTTTTATATTTGATTGGATCATTCTCCTTGTCTATTCTTTTTTTTTTCCTTAAATATGTCTTGCAAGGGCTTTTTTCTATACCTTATATATGAACTTCCAAATATAGCCCATAATGTTCACTGACTTTCTTTTACCCACAACAGTATCCCTGTTTGGAAAGAAATGTGCTGAGACAGGTGCAATTTACTATACATATAGAAAGAATAAGAAGATGCATATTGCTCTTCCCTGGTAACTATTTTTGCATGTGTACAATTGCATCTACCTTGGAAAACAGATTGGTATTTTTCAAAAAGTATTTTGTTAACCTTCACAAGATAAAAACAAAGAATGCTTAGAAAGAAATTAAAGTTGTAGCTTATGTCTTCAATGCTGTAACTCACTGCTGATCAAATCTTCCCATAGTACTGATAGCAGCTTGTAAATGCTGATCTCATTATAGGTAAAGTTGAAATACTTAAGGGTAGGCATAATTTCTTTAAAAAGCACTGTGCTTAGTAACTATTGTAATTATACCAGGAGAACATAATAGAAGAGATTACTGCAACAAGTGACCTAGCTTTAATAATGTCATAAAAAACTGTAATTGCAAAATTATCCACTATATTATAAATGTTCACTAACATAATATTCAAGTCACTCATCATTTGCAGCACTTCATGAAGTAAACAATTATTTTTTCCAGTGTACAAATATCAATTCCATTAATTTTAATGATCCCCTCACTGCAAAATCCTGAGACCTCTATATTTAGGCATAGTAAAAAATGCCTTCAGCTGTGACTGAAAAACATGTATCGTAACAGGCAGTGTTTGGCTGCCAGTTTTCAAAATCTTGGTGTTAGCCATACTTAGAATGATTTAGAGGTCAAGTTTGAGTTAAGAAGTCAGAACGGCATAAAAATTCTTACAACCTACTCCAAATATATATTGATAATATGTCCCAAATTTCTTTCTTTAAAGATAGATTATGTGCATACGTTTATCCATTCACCCATTCACCCATCCATCCATCCATCCATCCATACCAATCTATCTCACAGTATTTTAATATTGTATCTTCAAGACTTTTGTCAACCTGAAAATGAAAAAGAACCCCAAAAGAAAAAAAAACCTGAATGAAAATGGAAAATATGATAAAAATCTATGTGTGGAATTTTTTTTCAGTCTTGTAAGAACTCTTATTATTCAGAAGGATGAGGAATAGGTCTGGTTCTTTTATTCTCTGAACTGCATTAAGCTATTCTCAGAATGAATAAGAAAACCGCATTTTCCCTATGAAGACAAATAAGTCAACTGGAGTAGCAGCATTTTCTACCAATGTCTACATATGGGGGACTGGACTGCTGGACTGATGCACAAATCTTGTGCATGGTGTTTCTCCAGATCCAATACTGGCTAAGGCGTTATTACAACACAGTTTATCTTCACTTGTTGTTTGTTACTGTACATTTTGTTTAAAGTCTTGAGAATAGGGAATTCTTTAACACATGTGAACTGAGACAGGCACATTGTGGACCTTTCCTCTAGGTACCCCATGAGGACAAGCAGTAACATCTATAATGCGAAATCCCAAGTGAAAAAGGTTTAACAAAGCAAAACACACCAGGTCCGAAAACTGGAAATGGTTCAAAACTCTGTTATCCAAGTAATAACCTAATAAAACAACAGTTGAGGTGAGAAGAGAACAGCTATGTGCAAACATCTTCCTTCAGTGAAAGCTTTCACCTCATCTTGCTAGATACTAAGGATGCAGTTCCTCTTACCCAATTCAGACTCTGTAATAGGTGTCTATTCTAAGAGTCACTTAGACTGCCCGAACAGCTGAGAAAAGTTGAGCAGGAGGAGGAACTTTAGAGAATAACTCATGTACCTTAGACAGATTTAAATGAATTCCTTTTGAAAACACATCTTGCTTTCAAGTAACTGTAATGGAAGCCTCAATTTCTCCTTATTGAGTCTGTATGTTCATTGTACTGACATTGGGCTTAGACTGGATGCCCAGCTTTCAGACACAGCTTGGATATCTGATGAACACCACCTGTATTATCTTTAGCACAGAAACACACTATCCTATCAAGTATGATCATGCTTTTAGGCATAGTATTGGTCATGAAGCAGACTAGGAATTTTGAATCTTACAAGGAAAGTCCCTCTTGCCCTTTCTAAACAGATCTTTACAAAAACTCCAGCCATGAGTTTCAAAAGATTTCAACAGGGGTATGAAATGTGCAATAATTTGTGTGAAAATAGGGTTAGACCAGCATGGAACTTTGCTGGAAACACATTTATGGTGCTTATACTATACATCTACTGGCTTTTTTCAAGACTGCAGAGATGGTTTTTCAACCACATCTTCTTACTTCTGGCTTCCAGAATTTCCTGTAAATTCTGCCTCCTGTGATTTTTTAGAAGTGGGAAAATAAAATGTTGTCATACCAAACACAGACTTCTTAGGTTTCCTCTAGCATTATTAGCTATTGAGAACCAAAAGAAAAATACCCTACACTAAATTATCAGGAAAAACAGTTTTGGCAGCATTACCAAGAACAGTGAATTTCCTTTTCCAACTATTACCAATGATATTCTTTTTGCTAGTTCTTGTGGGGTGTAATTTCCATGCTCTTGCTCCTTTTACTTGTAACCTGGGTCTAATTTCTTTAGTGGTCATAACTTCCTGTTTATATCCAATTTTTATGACTTCTTATTTTTAAAATCTCTTTTGCGGTTTGATTTGTTTGTTGTTGTTATTGTCGTTGTTTTGTTTGGGGTTTTTTTTGTTGTTTTGTTTTTTTTAATTGATAAAAGAACTGAGAGAAGAGAAGGCTTCAGGGTGACCTTACAGCAGTTTTTCAGTACCCAAAGCGAAGCTACAAGAGAGATGGAGAGGGACTTTTTGCAAGGCCATGTAGTGACAGGACAAGGGGCAGTGGCTCTAAACTGAGAGTAGATTTAGATTAGATGTCAGAAAGAAATTCTTTACTGTGAGAGTGGTGAGGCACTGGAACAGGTTGCCCAGAGAAGTTGCAGACGCCCAACTTGTGGAAGTGTTCAAGGCCAGGTTGGATGGGGTTTTGAGTAGCTTGGTCTAGTGAAACTGGAACTAGATTATCTTTAAGATCCCTTCCAACCCAAACCGTTCTATGGTTCCACAATTTAGATATTTTAACTAAGCTCTAAATTATTTTTCTACTTCTAATTCTATTCTTCTGTAATGCTCAGTCACTAAAGAAAAAACACACATCCCATAATATCTAGACTGGCTAGTTTTCTATCTTACAGATGGAAATACTATATAACAATTCAAATAACAATATGTAATGTTATGTTGCAGAGAAATTATTTTATATAATTATATGCTGCTGTTAGATTATATAAAATGCATAACTGAAATGTATTTCATGCCGAAGAAGTGATTTACAAAAAGAATTTGTGTAAATTTAGAAATTTCTGTGGTTTATATTTCAATGAATAGTGCAGAAAACTGATGTTACTACAGTTCTCTATGCTTGACTTGTACAGATCTAGGGCAAATTTATTCCTGGTATAGTGCCATTAATTTGATGGGAGTTAGAGATATCAACTCATTCAGTTACTGCTAGCACCATCTGGAAATCTATAATGTCACAGCAATGTTTCACTTGCTGAAGACACATTCATCCTTTTTGTTTAGGATGGGAAGACAGGGATTAAAAATTGAAGATCACTTATCTTGCTCTGTATCATCTTAAATTCTCTTGTAGGCTTTGTAATGTTTGGATGGTAAGATTTGAATTTAATAATATTTTAATAAGCATAATAGTACAATCAAAAAGAAACCAAATAGATGTCCTGAGGCAAAACAATTTCAGGAATATCAACATAACAATTTTTACAGTGGAATGGATCTATAGAAATGAGGTTTCCTTTGGTGTATGCTGATAGCTGTCTCTGTCTGTCCTTCCTGACAAAAATTTGCATCTGTTTTAATGCTGACATGTTGCAACCTCACTCTGAGGACTAGAATAGATCTGTATAATGAAGTCCAGCTTGACTATGTCATGGTTTACTGCATTGCAAAATTCTGCCAGAAGTGTCAGAAACTTCATATTATCTTCCATTTGTTTAGGAGGTTGTATTGTTTCTTCTCATTATTTTTGCTGGCATTGAGTCCAGGAATTTATTTTTGAGTGATTAGAAACCATTGTCTAGTTTTTGAACTATGCTTTATCCACGTGGAATTATAAATGATAACTTAAACCATTTCCTTTCTCTCCTACCTCCTCCAGAGCACAGACAGGAATTATACTTTAAATGAATTCTGATTTCTTGGTTGCTGTTCAGAAATACACTGAGTATACCCAGGCCCAGCCATGTCAAAACCTCAGGTAGCTTAAAACCAAAACTGTAGAACAGTGAGAATATGGGCAAAGCTATAACGACACAGCATATATAGATATTTGCGTGCATATGTGTAGGTGTTTATAACTGTGTAACAGATACCCCTCTGTTATGTAATGTGACAACACTCTAGAAGAGGGAAAAAAAAAATAAAAACTTCTATGAGCAAGACTAATTTAGGCTAATTAATTACCACAAACCAGTTTTAATGTAACATCTTTAGGTCAGCATAGTAAGAAACCTCATGCAGGTACAGTGGAGTACAAGTCTATGTGTTGTCCTGTCTAGAAAACTGATACTTCTATGCCTTAAGTATGTTCTTATTTCTCTTTTCCATGCAGAGAGTGTTCCTGGGCTGGGCAGCATGCCCAGCATGGCCCTCCTGCTGTGAGCCTCTGCAGACAGTGTAGCCTCCCAAGGCCAGGGGAAAGCGGCATATTTGCTGGCAGCCTGGGGAGTGATGGAGCACAAAGCTGACAGTCACTTTCCTCATCTTTGGTCTCGCTGAGTTACACAAAACAGGGCTAGAATTTTTGTTAAATACAGTGGTTTTGCTGAAATACAAATACTGAGATGAGTTTGCAAGTATTTACCATAAATTCACTAGTAATGTAATCTCATAACTTTGCCTGAAGGTGCCTACCCTTAGAGGTTTATTTGTTTGCCTATTAGGCCATTGTTATTTGTGTCTGGTTTGTATTTACAAAGCCCACACTATTTATCAAAACTGTTCACCTTTGAAATTAATGGAAGTGTTGCTGTGTAATTCACTGGAAATTAGCACCTAGGAAAATTTGTATACAGATATTTTTAGTAATTATAATTTATTTTTATTCAGCCAGGATGCAGTTAAGAAATAGAAGATTTTTTTTCCTCAATGAATTCCTAATTTAAATAAATTGATTATGTAGCTATCTGATGCTAGGATGATGAAGTCAGATAGTCCCATAGATGTGTGTGTTTATATAAAGAAGAGAATTCATGCAGCAAAAAACAGATAATTTATCTTTGTTGCAGTCAGCTTGGTAGGCATGTTGCCTCTGCAATGTTAATAACCACCAAGTTTTATGTAAAAAAAAAAGTGGAATACACAGTATTTAGAAATACTTAGAAGGAGAATTTCTTTTCAAGGACAGCAAAAGCATCAAAGTGTCTAAAGTGTCACTAAGAGCATAAAACCGTCTCCAAGAAAACCCAATTCTCCCACCACTAACCATAATATAATCTTTTAAACTGATTTCTTTACAAGAGATTATGAAAAATATCAATGAATTCAGTAAATCAGTAAAAGTACATTTAGATGTAGGGGCGTAATAATAAATCCAAAGAACAAAGGTGGGGAGAATTGAAGAGCAAATCTGAATTTTGAAACATATTCTGTTAAGTACGTCTTCCAAAATTGACAGTGCTATAATATTTATTTTTTATTTGCATATAAGGAGTTGCCAAAGGGGAGACTTTCCAGCCATTGCAAGGATCCTTGACATGCGATTGACACGATATCATGTGGTATAAACTAATAGTATCCAGAAAGGTGATTGATGAGTTAGATCCCTTTCTATCACCCCAAATTCACTGCTGCTATGCCTCAGTTTTTTTGCTCCACTTCTGAAGCTTGTGATCCAGAGAGTTTTACTTCCATGTTTGCTGGTGAAGGACACGCACTCTAGGAACTCCTTATATTAAAGAAACAATGCACTGTGGGGGAGCCAGTGTTTGAGGTAATACTTTAACATGAGCTCTACTCCCCACAGTATTAATTTTTTGTGAATAGCATAGAATAAATTACTCCTTTCTATGAGCTGATGTGGCAGAAGGAACAAGTTCTGTTCCAGAGTAGCTAGTCCTGGTTGTCCTACACCCTCCCTTCTCTGAAAGACCCAATCTGCCTCATGTTTTTTGACATGCCAAAAGTCAGCACTCTGCTGGCTGTTCATGTAGCAGCACATGGTTGCATTTAATTTTCACCACTATTTAACCATTGATTTCTGATGTAATATTTTTCCATGTTGAATGCTATGGCATATTTGACACTAGGTTAGTGACAGATTTTGATGCCCAGGACTGCAGAAGCACAATTTTCAGCTCATTATGCTGCCACATCCCCCAGCACCAAGAACACCAGACAAATTTCTGTCTTTCTCTGTTGTCCAGCTACTGACAGTCAGAGGATATTTTACTACAGGAGGCAGAGCTGAGTTGTGAATGTTTAGCTCTACCAGAATCCTGGCTGCATTTAGTCAAAGCACAAAAATCTGAAAATGGTGTCTCTAAAGACACAAGATACTAAGGGAGTTTACATTGCTGACATTCATCACAGACTACACCATCTCTGTTGTCCACAGAGAAATAAAACTCAGAGACCTTTCTGAATTCACTTTCAAGCAGATGCTTGAAAGGCTCAACAATACAGTAGTGAATTGGTGCTTCAGTCTTACCATCTGCACCAAAAACTTTGTCTAATGTCCAGCCTCAGAACACCAAGAGAAAGGGGATTCTTCATTCAAGAGGATTTTTTTGTGCAGAAATAAGCCTGGCTCAGGATGAAAAAACCAGTCAAAAATAGCATGCAGTAGGCTGCAGTAGCAATCATGTAGGCCTTCTCCTCTCACATGAACATTTCTAGAAGTTTAAGTTGCTACAAAATGTATCAGCCATCCACAGTGTCCCATCTACATCACTACAACCTCTGGTAGCCTGTTTGATTTCCACTACACTGAAAGGATTGTTCTGCCCTTTGAAAGGCTTTCTTACCTGCTGGGTAGGTAACTGGAACAAAAAGCATAGACCATAACCAAAGAACGTGTAGGTGCATATAGGTACTGCTCTGAGGGCATTAGAAGTAAGGCATGCAATTCAAGAGCAAAGGTTGTCTGTGCCTGTTGTGCAGAAAAGGAGCACCCAAGATGCTAGTGGTCAATAAGAAAAAAAAATCAGAGCGTTCACAAAAACTCACAAAGTTGTATTAGTAAATTACTTGGTTTGGAAATTGGTATGTTAGTCTCTGACCTACTATATAAACACATGGCAGTTTTGGATAAAGAGGTAAGATGAAAAGCAAGAGAAAAAGAAAGAGATTCATTTAAGAGGAAGATAGCTACAGAGAGAAAGAAAGAAAGAAAAGAAAGCAAGAAAAGAAAAAAGAAAAAGAAACAAAGAAATTAAAGAAAGGAAGGAAGGAAGGAAGGAAGGAAGAAAGAAAGAAAGAGAAAGAAAGAAAGAGGAAGAAAGAAAGAAAGAGAGAAAGAGAAAGAAAGAAAGAAAGAAAGAAAGATAGAAAGAAAAGAAGGAAAGAAAGAGAAAGAAAGAAAGAAAAAGAAAGAAAGAAAGAAAGAAATCACCAGTATTCCTGTTTTCAGCATTGATCCAGCTAACTGGATGTCCGGGCTCCTGGGGGCACTGCCCGGTCTTGGTGAGGGTGCTTTTTATAAATAGGTTTCCCCCACCCTGAAGAGCTTCTCTCTTCATGTGCAAGTTAGTTGTTGTGTGTAGTTCATTCTTTCAGACCTTTCTGGAAAGGGGTCATAGGGCTTCAGGGATCTCGGGTGGTTTTGAATCCCCCTACAATCCATGCCCACTTCTCAGCCTCATTCCTATGCTCACACTGTGCTGTGTTGTGTTTATGTCCAGGAAGCGGAACAAGTGTTTGTCCAGGAAAAGTGTTACCCTATCTCCACATGGCCCTCTTCTCCAGCTACATCTTGTTTTTTCCTACCACGTTATTGCCAACAATTCTTGTCTGCTATTATCAACAATCCTTGGTCAGCTCCACAGCCATCCAGCTATCATTGTTTACGACATACAGATTAGCCCCTTATCTTCTGGGCTTCTACACTGACGTAGGGAAGAAAAAGATGATGCGTTGGTTACTTTCTTATACAAGTTTGAAGTTTTGTCTGGCTTCACAAATTTGTCAGCTAGTAAGTATACTATCAAACCTATATAGTATTGTCTTGATGAGTTACCATCAGTTTGGACAGAAGAAAAAAGACCCAAACTCAATAAACAAGCACTGATACAATTTATTGTTGCCGAAGGATCTATTTTGTTGATACTGTCTCATCTGTCTCCTTTGGAGCCTGAAAAGTTTCAGCAGTGAATTACAGACACTCAAAGTTCCTTTTTAACTGACGTTTTGCGTGTTGTAAGCACAGAAAGAGAGGGATAAAGCGAAGTCTGCAGAAAAAAAATCCATAGAAACAAACCAAAGAAACTAGTGTGGGCAAACAGAGCTTGGAAATACCAAATCAAAAACTTTTCATGTCTGGATGGCAATTTAACAGCTGTTAAACCAATGTCACTTTGACAAAGGTCAGTAAAATGTTTCATCTGGTATATACAAGCTCTGACAGCTGTGAGTTTATAACAATTACTAACTGTTTGTTGACTAAACCTGGCCTCTGCTTCTGAAACATTACTCAAGTTATTGAAAAAAAGGCTGAGCAGCAAATGCAATGTCTTGTCTTGTGAGACAATTTTCCCTATGTACTTTCTGCCATAGAAATAAAGATAATAATAAAAATAACAGCCTAGTCCTTTGTCTTGTCAAGCTTGAACCATCTTGTTCAATTAGGATAGAATTAGATGCACTTTTCTGAGCACATCAGGTTTTGTTCCCCAGGGATATATTTCCACATGAAGAAAGGACTCAGGAACCCTTTCCCTGCTTTTATTAGAATGTATTTCCAGGACATCTAGCTTCTGATCAGCTACATACCTACAGCCATATCCTCCAGTACAGATAATCTGTGCAGGACTGGATTCACATTGACTTTTTTTTTTTTTTAGTTTAGTCTATTTCCAAAACAGACACAGTTGAGAAGTCTGAGGATGAAGCTACCAATGTTGTGGAAGGATGTTTCTTGCTTCACCATGATACATAACAAACAAACTGCTTCTGTACTTCAATGCTTGATGCTGGACTTTAAAAAGAACTGTAGTGAGGTGGGTATTTCCAGCCCAGCCAATTTGCTCCTCAGAAGTACTGCCTCTGAACAGCTCTTCAGGTGCAGGGTTGTCTTTACGCTTGCTTGTGCCACAGAATGGTAAGGACATTACCGTTATAATAGTACTCTGGAAATTTAGAAGAAATTGCAAATAGTAGATCCTTCTAAATGTTGTATCACTTTTACGCTATAATATACAGACTTTATTGCTCTCTGTGATTGCTCTGCACTGCTCACATGAGACAAGTTTGCCACGAGTAAGCTGCTCATATGAGCCACTGGCAGGAGCTGTGAAGCTCTGATCCCTCCCTGTCTCCCCAGTAGCAGGGCAGTGGTATCCTGAGCTGTATTTCCAGTGCCCAGAATCTAGCTCAGCTGCTCTGGCAAGCTTTACTTTAAAGCACTTCTCTGCGATGATAAAATCGTACAGCATTGCTGCTCTCATTGCAGTGCTAAACATCTATTAACACTGACAGTTGAATAATGAGGTGACTGCAACAATTAATTTCCATGTTTCCATTGATCTAGGCTCTGGAAGATTTTTACACTGATTCTTTATGAACAGCTGAACACAGGAAGAGGGAGTAAAAAAGGAAGTCCTATGTTTCAGCACTTTCACCTTTCTGCTAGACATTGCCAAAAGGCCACTGTCTTTGGATTGCTTCCCTGTTTTCCAGTGCCAGAAATTTGATATAGTGTTATTTCATGGTTTGTTGAACACAGGGAGAATTGCTACCAGCAGTGTGTTTTTTGCAAAATCAGTGTAACCCTCACTTGATTTCATGCTGGTTCAGAATCCAGTGAAATAACTTCACTCTTTCTCTGTTTCATGATGACAAGTCATTAGTAATGTTACGAGGAGACCAAAATATCATTGGAATAGGCACTGAATATTAAGATGAATGTATCTATTTTTTTATTACATGTTTTGGTTTGTTGTTTTTTATTCCCAGTTAAAATAATAGCCTTAAATAATATTGCAATATTTAAAAAAAATCCGAACTCACTAAAAATGAGCGATTGCTTTAAAGGCAGGAGACAAAAAACAGGTTTTCCCAAAAGGCAGACTGCTGTCAGTTCCTGCATTTCTGTTTATAGCTCTACACTTGAAATCCCTATCCTGGTTAAGGGTGTAGGAGGTTTGCCTCAATTAAGTAAAGAGCTTTAGACTGAGGAATAGCCTGTGCCTTGGTGACAGTAACTAACAACAGACACAACTAAAGGGTAATGTGGTCTCAATATTTTTGGAAGAAAACTGGATTTGTATCTTGCATGCATGGACATAGGTCTGCTGAAAATGTTGGAGTTATATCAGTTTATTATGAGATTTGCACCTACTACTTTCGATAGACCAGTGAGAACTTAAAATGGGCTTGAGAGTCATCTTTTCTCCTTTCAGTTGCTGACAGAAAGGCAGGAGAGGTCTCAGGAAATAGGATGTACATGGAGC
Source organism: Manacus vitellinus (assembly GCF_001715985.3). Taxonomy (NCBI): domain Eukaryota; kingdom Metazoa; phylum Chordata; class Aves; order Passeriformes; family Pipridae; genus Manacus; species Manacus vitellinus. The sequence continues at coordinate 21,815,110 of NW_021940864.1, read as the reverse complement.
ATGACAGAGTTTATTTGCCTAGTACAACTGTGTGTAAAAGAGGTTCCAAAAGGGGCTGTGACAGCACTATCTGTGACGCCCAGGGCAAACATCTACAGCCTCCCAGCATCCAGTTAGCATGGCTGGGTTGGGTTAGGGTGGCTGTACTGGATCGGGATGCAAATAAATGGTTAAAGTTCAGTTCTGAGTGTCCCAGAGATACTGTTGTCTAGCATAAACAAAGCCTGGATAAGCACTAAAAGAACCTTAAAATAAAAAATAACCCTAAGGATGGTTCTGCAATTCTGAAATGGAATTAATCCAGTCAATACTTGTATTGAACGCTATACTAAGGAGTAAGTTTTTCTGAAAAGTAATTAATTATTTGACTCTCTCTACCAATCATTATAGCCATGGTAGTGCTATTTAAAGAATAGGACTCCACTGTGCCAGGTGCTACATTGATGTGCAAGAGGCAGCGTCTGCCTCTAAGATCTTTACATCTGCTGTGCATGAAGCCCAAATGCAGATGGATGCCCACACTGCATACAAAGATAGGCAGCTGAGTCTGATGTCTGGTGGATTGATCTTCCATTTCACCTCCAGAGGCAAGGGCTTGGATCAACCTCACTGAGTTAACTGTCCCTGAAGCATGCTGCTCTCTTCTGCAGGCCTTCTTCCCATGTGTGCCTATTCCCAGGTATGATTGTATGCAAATTTATAATCTAGTAAATAAGTAAAGAAAGGTAAGGGGAAGTCAGTTTGTCTGCAATTTGCCTCATATAACAGTTTATAGTGCCTCCAGTGCCATCTTCAGCCACCAGTAATTTGCAAATTCAGTAGTTTGCAAAGACTGACTAACCAGCCTCTGGAGACAACTATGCACAAGCTAAGGAGGAACCCTTCTATTCAATGAGATCTCAATCATGTTTTCTAACAGCATGCTTGGAAAGTAGTGTGGCAAGCATTAAAATCACTTGCTGAAGACCACTACTCCACCGACAGTGGTGTAGCAATAGGCCTGAACTCATGGCAGAGAAATCAAAAAGGCAGTTGAGCAGATTTTCAGGAGTGACAAGTAACAATCTCCATGGATATATCTGAAATCCTAAAAAATAAGTAAAACTAACAAAGCATGTGGCAAGACAGACTGAAGCATAAGAAAATTTTGGCTTTCTGACACATAGCACAGACCAACACCTTCCAGCTTGTTGGCTGCCACGCCTGTCAGACAACGTGTAAATTTTTTATTGAAATATTTGTTTTGCAAAAATAGAGAAATGTGATTTACCAGCCACAGACAACACGCATGGCATGATTCACTGCAAATAAATCTCAATGGTATAATGAATGCCTGGTCCCCAGTGTGGGAGTGTAGTCATTGATCTTGGTAAGGTCACTCCACCTTTTCCAGTCTGCTCTCTGTCTGGTCAACAATTTGCTATGAATAATGTCTTTCAATTCTGCATTTGTTTATGTCATGACTCTGCAATATCTGAATTTCAGATTGTCATTGAATTTCATACCCAGACTGAAGGACTGTAGCCTGACATGTTTTAGCTTCATTGCTACCAAACCCTCCAAACTGTTCCAGCCAAGAAGTAACATAGGAAATAAAAGTTAAAGTCATCCTGATCACCACCTTGATTTGGTCTGGTACACATCTGCCAAAAGCCTATGCTGGCTCTGCATAAGGAGAAGTGTAAGCAGGCCTTGTTAAGGACATTAAAATCACAAAAGATACAGATTTATTTACACATGTTTATTACTAGGCTTGTTTTTAAAATGGTTTCATAGAGGAGTGCTTGCAGACTGCACTCTGGTTTCACTACCAATTTTTCTTATACAGTTATCTCCCTACTTCCTACTTTACTGCCTCAAGAGATTTTCAGAACTTGTTTATCTACATTTAATTTTCTTTCTGAAAAGAAAAATGCTTTTTTATTTTTTCTATAACTTTTTGCATGAAGTCTAGCTTGAAGTTCCTTTCAATTTTCAGTTTTGTAATGCTTTTTTTCCTCTAATTTCTAAAGTAAACTTCATTTCTAATCTCAGTGTCTGACTTCTTCTCTTTCAATACTTCTGATAGCAATGATCTCTGTCAAAGCCATTTACAAATGAGGAGACACACAAAAATAATGTCAGCCCTCAATTCTTCAAGAGGGTAATTTATATTTTCTTGTAAGAGCAGAAAGATCGAGGGTTTTTTTTTTGTTAATAATTACAAAGTGAACATCCCTGTAAATGACTGGGAAGAAAATCTCTGTGTTCAATTTATCAACAAGGTTTTAATTCAGTGGTTGTGAGCTAGTGGAGATCCTGGTTCAAAAACTGGCTTGGGGCATCTGGGGAAAAGTCCCCAGGACAGATAGAAATCCACATATACAGCTGAATGTGTCAGCTCCCAGCTACTTATCTCTAGTTAATGGAGGGAGAGAAGCATATACCTCTAATATCTATGGTAAGAGGAGAAAAAAATAATCCCTGGTTATGTTTCCATCATCTGTGAAGGGTCCTACACAGAACTGAACCTAGACCATCAACTGCTAGCAGGCTAAAACTAGATGCAGGATCTTGCTTGCTGAGCAAAAGGTAAATGATTAGACAATACCCAGGGAGTTGTCTAATAGACAGACAATACAAGGAATACCATCTGGCCACCCTGGTAGTCTGTCTCCAACTTCTGTCTTTAGAGTGTACACCTATTGCATGTTGTGGTTTTCAGAGTTGCTGCAAGTCACAGATGGAATTAGTGGAATCATCTGTTGGAATCATCACTCACTGCTCAGAAAAATACCTGTCTATGCATGTTGCATGGACTAATTAATCTGCAGTAATATCTAGTCAATGTCCTTTGAAAATGGCATCTACTAAACCACTTGGAATATTTAAGTGGAAAAAGGATATTTAGCTTTAGGAGTTGAGGAAAGAAAAATCTGGCACTTTACCTTGTCTCTTCTGCTTTGTGCAAACCACCTGAGAGCAGAGCGTGCAAGGCTAGCCAGGCAAATCTAAGCTTTGTGCTACTCCCATGGCACTGCTCCTGTCCCTTCCCCAACTACTTAAACCAATAATGCTTCCTCTCTCCATTGGTACTGCCATCCAACACCCAGGCATCGTTTGGCTTCTTTGCATTTGATTGGCTGTTTTCTGCCACTCCTTTGTCCTAGCATGCTGTTGTATGCTCAGGGGTAAACCTATGAGCAACTAGGTAGAGCTCATCCTAGTCTCCAATGCAGGCTGGAGAAATCAATTATGATCAGAAAAACTCTGGTAGCAATAAAGAATTTGGTAACGTCTTTGCTTCAGTCTTCTGTTAGATTTAATTCACTTTAAAGCCCTAAAAAATGACCTATTCAAGAGGATGAATAAATGAGTTGATTGATTAGTCAGAAAAAAGAATCAGCTAAGATTTAACTGTATCACCCAACCTGAAGGGATCTAATTCTGTCTTTCAGTACTGTAAAAGGATTATTTCCACACCCATGGGAATTGTTACATGACTGCAAAAATTTCCCCATTGAAATGGAAACATCCCTTTTCCATATCTTCTGCTGATTTATGCCTATGAACCACAGCTTGGCCATCAGTGCAGTGAATAAAGAGAAGGAAAAAGAGGGGTGAGAAAGAAAATGTGTGTGGGGAGCCTTCACAAGCACAAAGCTTGTGACACCAGAGGGCAATGTTCTCTCGTAATATCGGCTGTGGGACAATACCACAAGCCTGAAAAAATCTGCATCACCACCAAAAGCTCTTTTTACAAAAGAACACAGTTTTGGAAAAACAAAGTTTATGTTTCACAAAGTGTAGTGTGCTAAGCTAGACTATCAGTTTTGAAGCTTTGCAAGACATACAGGTGCCAGTTATATAGAATGCTTTTTTTAGTCAAGTTTAAGTCTTAGATTGGATCATATGTGCAATGTCAGTAGACATGCAATGCCAGGGAAAGCTGGAAATCTCAATCACCTCTGTGAGCTGGTTGCTTGTGTAGTGACTTAGTAAAAATTGTGATTTTAATAAATTCTTGAGCATACGTGACATTGAATTAAACATCAAAAAGCCAGTAATGTTATTCTTTTCTTTAATAAAAGTGTTAAAACAGGCATGTCCCCTTTTCCCCTGTGCCATTTCCACAGTGGGTTTATTTGCTTCAAAATTAAGGGCTGAAGTGACGCCATCTCTCTCTTTCCTCCAAATAAAATAAGGCACTCTTGATTGCCTGATCGGATCTGTGTTGGAGACTGTTGGAGCACCGGGAAGGGGAATGTACTCAGGCTGAGCTGAGGCCCCAGGCAGTGGGCTCATTCACACCTCCGTGAATGTCTGTTTAACCTTTATTACACAGGGTGGGAGGGACAATTTTTCTGTAACTGGCTAATTATAACTGTTAAACGAACAAACATCTTATGCAGAAATTAAAGGAAATCAGAAAGGTATTACGAGTGGCGTCAGACTGGTGTGACGGCAAAGTCCTGAACAGGATTTAAATGTTGCAGTGTTAAGTGCTAACTTGCTGGTTTGTGCTTTCCTTATCTGTTGAGTCAGAAGTAGACAATTAAAAATGGGGTCCACAAAGTGTTTAATGGTCAGATTTTTCTGATGTGGTTGGAACAGGAGTGTGGAAATTGGCCAGCAGCATTTGATACAGAGAGTGACGGACCTGGTTTCATTCTGAAAAGTCTTAAAACTATTTTACCCCTCTGGGGATTGCCCTTGTCCTTTGAGCATAAGTAGAATGCACATTGAGGAGGAAGAGGAAGGGCAAGAGAAAGCCCAAAGGAGGGGAGCAAAGGTAATCGAAGGTGTTCAATGGCTTGTGCCTAGGAAATACCTTCATGAGTATGGCTGCTAGCCCCAGAAAACAAAGCCGAGGGGCAAAACAGAAGAATTGTGTTGTGTATCGGAGAAGTTGAGGAGGGGTGAGGGTACAGCTTATGAATTTAATTCTAGTTGTTGTTGCTTTATCACTTTGTACTGGATATTGCCACTTCCCATTTCTTTGGGTAGAGAAAGGGAGAATATGCATAACTTTAAAGTTTAGGGGTTAACTGGTTCTTCTGCCTCCCCCTGTCATCCACAGCTGCATCAAGCACACATTATCGCTTTGTCTTAATTATCACATTATCTTCTAGGGGATTTAAAATATCCTGGTGTGGTTTATGAATTTTACCAATCTCAATTTTGTGCCGGGATTATATAGCAAACTTTGAAAGAGACACTAATTAAAATTCCGCAGATAAATGGAAAGGGGACTAAAAGGTAGTAAGGCTTGGTCAGAAGAACATTGTGTCAGGCCATCCTAATGCCTGTCTTATCAAAGATTGATAAGAATCTTCATTCATGTATCTAGAGAAAATAAGAGGTGATTCTGTAGACAAAAGCAGCAGATCAAATCTACCTGACCTTGAGCAAAGCATCTGATGCAGTGTCACATGGGAAATTATTAGCTAAAAGGGTGAAGATGAAGATTATTACAGGAACTGAGATGTGGTAAGGAGCTCTCTAAATGAAAGATGACAATGAATCGTGCTGTGAGGCAAATGATCAAGCTGAAAGAGGTTACTAGACAATTTTCTCAAGGACTAGTCTCTGGACAAATCTTTTCTATTTCCAATAAAGACCTTGACATAACAGACAGAAGCATGAAAATGAAATTGGCTGACACATATATGAGGCATCTGCACTGTACAGCACTACCAGAGTCTTGTACATTGACATGGGGTGATCTTGAAGACCAAAAAGGTAAAAGTAGGTGCAGTAGGATACAGGCCAAGGACACACATTCTGGGGCTAATGACATGAGTATGTGCTAGGATCTCAGTGGTGGGAATGAACATTTGGGGAAAAATCTTTTACTGTAAGAAATCAAAAGAGGTTGGCTTAGTTAGCAAAGTAAATTGATGGTTCAGCTGGGGGTGGAGACGGTGGTTGTCTCCTATATACATGTCCCAGAGGACACTGGTGGGAACTGGGAGGAACTGGTTTAACTAAATGATGTGCTTATGACAAAACCATTTGGGTATGAACCAGTCATAAATCAGTTGCATCTGCAAACTGGAAAGATTTCTGAAGATGGAGATTATGGAGCCATATTCTAGAAGGAATAGTAAGGCAAAAAAAAATAATCTAGTTTTAAGGTTCATTTTACAATAAGGCCAGTATTAATGACTGAAACTTGACTCAGTTGCTTAAAAGTCCTCTTCCAGTCCTACAATCTTTTCAATAATTTGCTTATAGGCAGCCTTGCTTTTTTTCAAAGCATACTGAATTCTTTCATTCAGGTAAACCAGGTTCAACAGAGAGAGCTGCTGTCCCAAATGCCTGTTAACACATTAACTAAGATACACACCCAGACAGGAATTCAATCAGGTATCATACCACCCCTGGAAAAATAAACAAATGGAGAAAGACAAAACATTCATTCTTTCCTCCTTCCAAATTCTTCTGCCATCATCTTAGTAATGTATTTCTCCTTTCAAGTCACAGTGAGACAAAAGGTCCTTTTACTACCTCATCTTATAATGTCTCATGTTAAGGAAGCTTTTCTGTATGACCACTCAGGAGCTATTCTGGCAGTCACATTCCCACCACCAGACTCTTTAAGTGCTGGGACCAAATCCCTTTTGTAGTGGGTGGCTCCAGTGAGCCAGCAGGTGCCCTACTTGACTCTCTACACACACCACACTCACACAGTCAGACCAGGGTTCCTTACTGGCTCAGCTCTGGGTTTCTCTTGGATCCTTAAAGCAATATAATCACAATTCAGTTACACAGAAAGAGCCCAAGCTGGGTGCCTCTGAGGAGACTCAAACAAGGTAACTCCTGGGATTTTATACCCTCAAGGTCTATGTGCACGAAAGTCTGGGCTCTTCCTGCTGAGTCCTCAGCTCCTGCTGTGTCTCAGTGTCCGATCACCTGGCTGGAGCCACAGGTCCTTTGCCTTTTCTTGTGCAAAAGGTTGGTGCCAGTTCAGAGCCTCTTGCCTTGGGCTCCCACCACCCAGAGCTCAATCTGGAGCTTTCACACTGAGCTACCTACACTGAATGAATTCATCAACATCTCATCTAACACCAATGATCTGCAGAGCTTTTTTTGTCCCTTGGAAGAAGAATTGGATTATTTCTATACAACATTTTAGTTACTTTCCATGTTTAGGAGCTGTCCTTAAGTTGATTTATGTTCCTAAAATATTTCATTCAAACTCATTCAGTGCTGCTGGCATATTTGAGACTAAGAACTTTTCGTATCATACTTATTACTGCTGCTAATCTGTAGTTTGTTAATCCATGAATATATAAAATGATACATATATATATATATTACATACAGTAGGTATTACAAGGCTTGTATCCTTTTTCTTATTCCTGCTGTACCCTGATAGGATAGGTCATAGACCATCCAAGCACTTTGAAAGAAACTACTGACCATTTCTCGAATTAACACTACTGTATTTGAGTGGGGTTTTCTAACACATTTTGTTTCCACAATTACCTTTGACTACAGAAGTGTTCTGCAGACCAGTGTTCACTGAAAATGATGGCTGGTGCTGTGATGCAGATAACTCTGAAACAGGCTCTGCATTTTAGCCTGAATGTTGAATTGCAGGCATCTCTTCATCTTTGCAGTTTTATAGCACTGCTAGTAGCATACTTAGTCAAAACTTTTAATCATCGGCTTTAGTTACACTTGATCTTGTCAGCTCATGAACCTCTTCTGCAATTTGTTCCCTCTAACAGATCACAATGGTTGCTTGCCTGGGTAATTGCTACTATGTTGTATCTGATGATTATGATATGTGACCTTCATTACACTGAATTCTGCTGGAAATAGGCACAATATTCAATGAGCAAAAGAAACAGGTACCTGACTTTCCCATATCTGTGCAAAATGAACACCTGTGTTTTGTGCAGATTAACACGCACACCTATAAATACAAGCTAATCTAATTCTTCATTGTTCTCAAACTGTGGGCATGATTAAAACATACAAAATGAGAGTCTTGTTCATTTAGTTTTACATGTGTATTGCAGAACTAGGAATAATAGAAGAACATTACATCAAGTGTTGCTTTGCTGCAGCTCCCAACTCCTTGGGAAAAAAACACTGCAAGGATATAGACATAGCTGCTTGTTGTGCAGGCATTCAGAACAATACTGCATACCATCTGTTGAAATATAATAACAAGACTACATGGCACACTTCCATGAGATTTTTGTTTATTCCAAACACTGTAGCAGAATCAGAATCCTTTGAGGAATAGAAAGAATAAAGTAGCAGTGGATTTTCTGTATGAGAACTGCAACATTTTCCATTTGAGCAAACGTGAGAAGGAAAGCAATAGGAAAATGAGATGATAAAACTGGTGGAAATTCCTGAGTATGAATTCTCCCCTTATGCATATCTAGTATATTTAAAGTCTCCTTGGGATTATCTCATAGTACAGATAACCAACAAATTTAAAGATGGACAGTTGAACAAAAGTTCCCTATAAATATATATTCTTTTGGACTATCTATTTACAAGTCTTGGACATACTCCCATGTCTAATCCAATCAAGGTGACTTCAAGGGCCACCTAAGAACCCTCTTAGCTAGTCCCATCTGTGAACTGTGCTATCTCCCTGCTCCCATAACAGTTTGTTACTTGCTACTTTCTGTAGGTGCTCCTTAATTTCACAGATAAGTGCATCTCCATCTGTAAAGCTTTCGAAGGAATTCACTCCTGACAATGCCCAGAACTGCAAACCACTAAGGGCTGAGAAGTCAGGCCTCAAAAATTAAGTGGGATGCTCAGGGCACATAAGCTCCAGCTGTGAAATGTTTTCCCTACATTTAGGTGATGGCATCACTGAGGTTTTAGTGTATCTGAGAGCAGCCAACCGGCTGTGTACTGTCACAGGGCGAGCTGCTGCTTCCAGTGTCCTTGGCCAGAAGAAAGTGTTGATGATACCACGGGATTTCCATGTCAGCTACCTGCCTACTTTCACGCAACCAATAAAATACTAGTTTGGCAATTAGGGGTTGGCGGGGTGGCTTTTTTCCCCACACAATTATTAATCTGCAGTACCACAGCTCTGTAGCCTTTTCTGCTGCGCTGGAGTTTTGAATGGTGTGACATGTGTGGCTCTGCAGCTTCTAGCTCTGCTCTGGCTGCTTAGGCCCTACAGTAGGTATTTCTGCACAGCTGCAGGGTCAGAGTTTGATTGCAAGTGTGTGTCAGATGGTTGTAGGACAAGGTAGCATGAAAGGAAGAATTAATTTGAACGTCTCTCACCAGTGTAGAATTATCCCCATAGCAAAGACATTGAAACTGGGACAACATTCCAGAAGGTGATTTTTCTCCCTTGCTCCTTCTGTTTTCTTTCCTAGTGTTCACTTTGTTGCTACATCCTTTAGTTGTTCTCATTGTCTCCTCTGTTACCGTTATCCCTGGTGCAATATGCTTGAGAGGGTGAGAGAGGACGCTGCTGGTGCCAGAATCAAATAGTCTCTCAGAGGCATAAAATCCTGTAGCCATGTCTATATTGGCTGTCTGTATTACCCACAACAGAGACCACACTAGGAGCAAAGTAAGAAGGAGTCTGGGTGTTTAAGGATCTTTAAACTTACCGGAGCATATTTTCACTGTGAGCAGACAGAAAAGTGTTATTTTAGATCCTCCCAGTAAGTACAGTTTTATTTGCAGACTGAAAAATAATCATTAATCATGTTTCCTCCAGCCCTTACCCGTGAGGATATAGCCAAAATATATTCTCATACCTCTCAACAAACAGCAGTTGAATATTTCTTTGTTCTCCCATGATCTTCAAAGCCTCAGGAGGTGTTGGCTACAATGCCCACACCTAAAATATTTCTACACCAATTCACACAGCATGAGTCCCTACAGGGAGACCTTGACAAGTTAAAGGACTGGGCAATTGCCAACCATATGAAATTCAATAAGGGAAAGCGACAGATTCTGTACCTGAAATGGGGCAACTCTGGATGTTTGTACAGACAGGAATGAGATGCTGGAAAGCAGTGCCACGGAAAGGAACCTGGAGGTCCTGGTCAATGGCAAATTGAATATGAGTCAGCAGTGCCCTGGTAGCCAGGAGGGCCAAACCTGTCCTGGGGGCATCAGGCAAAGCATCACCAACCGGTTGAGGGAGGGGATTGTCCTACTTTGCTCTGCACTGGGGCAGCCTCACCTTGAATATTGTGTGCCATTTTGGGTACCGCAATACAAGAAGGATATTAAGCTGTTAGAGAGTGTCCAAAGGAGGGCAACGAAGATGGTGAAGGGCCTTGAGGGGAAACCATATGAAGAGTGGCTGAGGTCACTTGGTCTGTTGAGCCTGGAGGAGACTGAGGGGAGACATCATTTCAATCTACAACTTCCTCGTGAGGAGAAGAGGAGAGGCAGGCACTGATCTCTTCCCTGTGGTCACCAGTGACAGGACCTGAGAGAACGGCCTGAAATTGTGTCAGGGGAAGTTTAGTTTGGATATTTGAATGAGGTTCTTCATCCAGAGGGTGGTTGGGCACTGGAACAGGTTCCCCAGGAAAGCAGTCACAGCATCAAGCCTGACAGAGTTCAAGAAGCATTTGGAGGATGCTCTCAGGCACGTGGTGTGACTCTTGGGGATGGTCCTGTGTAGGGCTCAGAGTTGGACCCTTGTGGGTCCCTTCCAACTCAGCATGTTCTGTGGCTGTGTGATTCTGTGGCTCAGAGGCTGCAAAATGGCAGCCTTTCAGACTGCACTCCTCTAAAACCTCTGTTCTATTTACTTTTATTTCAATGTCTACAAAGGTTTGTGTTTGAAGACTTATGATTTACTCTGTGCTTCTTCTCAGTAATTTAAGTTCTTGTAACTTGGATGTAAAGCATGATACAAAGAGAACCTACAGAAACAATGTGCATTGTGAAAAGGGGGATCTTTTTTCTTTAGAGGCTTTACATCTTGCAATACGTGGATAGTGGGTTTTTGTTCCTTGCTGGAGGGGGTGCTGATTCTTTGGCACTATTCATGGAGGAATTAAACAGAATTATGAGGTTGAGATGGCCTGGTAGTGAAGAAGTCAATATCACATTATGTAAGTCATTATACAAACCGCTGGCAGTGGGTCTCGCCTCCCCCTCTTGCATGTCATTCTGTCTTGGTTGTGATCAGATCTAGCAACGTGCTCTGCAGGCCCTCCTTTTCGGTGAGGATGCTGTTTGTCTTCTATGCTGGTCTGTTGCTTCTTTTTTTCTCCCTGTTCCTTGCCTTAAGACCTCTTTGGAATAAACATCAACATGCCAGAAATATTGTCTTATCCCAATAATACTTATGATAAAAATAGATGGCACTGAGGATCAAAAATGATGGAGTAGAAAAGAAAACAACACCATTAACTTTAGGGTGAGACCTGGCCAGGATGCTGTGCCTGCAGGTTGAGGCATTGAGGTCTGCAGTGAAAGTGTTAGCCATGATATCTGACATTTCATCTTGAATCTTTTAATCTATAAATATTTGATCCAGTATATTTATCAACTCGCATAAGATCAAATACCTTTTGGTAATTAGTTTGGCAGAGATCAAAAATCCATCAATTATTTGAATGTGTGAATTTTTGGTATCTCTGTTTCTCAGATTAAAGCCACTTTGACAAGATACATGCAGTCCTTTATCCTAAATATAAAGTCTTAAATATAAAGATATGATGCTGGGAATGAGAATGAGTAAACAACAAAACATTAAAATACTACATAAAATTATTTGTTTATTTCTATAATTTTATTTTTTTCACCTTAAAATATTGAAATGCTGATTAATTTGTTAATGGTATTGGGAGGGTTTCGTATTAGTGCGAAAAGGAATTACAGCCTTAGATATTTTGTGCCTTTGGAAATCTTCTCTTTCTCTACTTTGGAGCTCAGTAATAATGAGTAATTTTCTATATATGTTGTAGCACAGTAATTGTGCTGTTCTGAGCCTTGTATGTTCAGATTAGATTAAACAGAGAAAATTGGTTCTTATCATAATGCTTCATTAAAATTTCAGAAGTAGGACAATACCAAATTAGAATTTGACTTTATTATCTACAGAAATATGAAGGCAGTTACATTTATGCTATTTATCATATCCAATTAGACTGTGCTTATGAAAACAGAGGAAGGGTTAGCCTTGAGTCTTCAGTGTGGCTGAATATGTGATATTTTCTTATACAAACTGCCAGTTCACAGCTTGTGCATCTCTGAGGTCAAGTTTAGCAGCAGCTGAAGGGCTCGTGTGACGCATAGGTGCTACCAGTAGTGACAAATCTCACTCTTGATAAATTAAAGTCTTGCATTTTGTGTTGTTTTTCAAGTTGCTCCTGCTGACTTTAAAATAAGTGAAAGATTAGCCATTCATTTCACAGCCAGGAGTTGGCTCTCAAAGCACACATTGATTTGCTGTTAAATCTACCTGATATGCATGAATTTCCACACTTACCAAAACCAGTCTGGAATACTCTTGGAAGGAGAGTGATCTGTTATAATGATAGCTATTACTTCTGAAAGCAAGAGGGAACAGACTCAAGGGTTCACTGTTGGACAGCAGTGCTGCAGTCTTCGGACAGCAGCAATTCTAGTAAGCAATTAAACACCCATCCTTTCATCTGTGATGTGCTTTCATGTGTTCTTAAATTTCATAAACTGCCAAATTAGGTATTCAGTAGTAAGTGGTAAATTGCAGTTCTTATTTTAACAACCAACAATTAGTCTAGCAAATGATGGGGTTTGATCTGCTGAAGCAGTTTTGGACATTAACACAAAAATAGCAAGACGAAATAATGATCAGAATGAGTATAAACTCTGAAATTTGTTTATTGTACTGTTAGTGAAAAATCTTTAGGTGGTGATAATGCTGCAGCGTGGTAGTCCTGGACTGATCCTCAGGTAGCCAGGCCTGCTTATGCTCATCATTCTTAGTAGACTGAACAAGAAAATATGGGACTAATTTTCCATGGCTGTGTGGGCTTTGGCTTAGTCTGCCATGCAGCAAGGAACATTTGATGTTCCTGTCTGAAGCCAGGTTTTCTGTAGGGCCTCATATTTCTTCTGTCCCAGCCTACAGGTTTTACAATGTATGGAACCATATGGGCCCCTTTCATTAGCTGGTCCTCACTTGCTAGTTGTCCTCATCCCGACAAGTCCCTGTTATCCAATTGCTTTCAGTCTTGCAGAGATCAATCTGCACTTCCCATAGTACACACCCTATCAGAAAATGGCATATATTCTTAAAATCTGATGACAAATGATATTTAAACTGACAAACAAGCAAACAAATAAAAACAAAACCAAAACGACGGAGCAATGCAATTTTGGAAGAGTAGACAGCTCCCTGTCTGGCACATTATGACTATAGCTCCTTTAGAGCAATGTGTTTCATATAAACAACACTTAACTCTGCATACTAACAGTCTGTGATAAGTTCTGTTACTACTGAACAGGAGAAACGCCTACCATTATCCTGATACAAAAAAGACCCTGTCAATTATAAACCTAATCTGTTAGAAGTTACTTATCTGCAAGACAAAATATCTAAGATGTAAACATATTTCTTTCAAGAAACCTTTTAAAAACGTAATGCATCAGAAATTTACCTAATTCCTTTCAAACACTCGAAGGAAATCAGCTGATTATCCATTTTGGCTGGCACTCTCCTTTTCTGTGAATACTAATACTGGAATATACTCTTCTATGCCTTGGTTACTGTAAGAAAAAAAATAACAGTCCTTGCCTACTGCTGTTTTTCCCCTTTCTTGGAGAATGATCAACCACTTATAGAACAGATATACTTAATTTAACATCCTTAATGGAAAGTGGGTAGCAAAGAAAGAACCCCCAAATGATGTGCATGTGTCATCACTGGAAAAATATCTTTTTAATAAAGAGACTCTGTATTGTCATTTAAAACTATAACCTTGAACTTTCATTTACATCTTCATGGTATCAATGGATATATTATATATATTAGCATTAAAATATAGTACACTAGTGTGACTATCAAATGTACTGAAACTCAGTTTGGAGTCATGGAACTTTAATACAAGCAAGATATTTTTACTCTTTGTGGGGGATAGAGCTTTGAAAAATTTTATCTTTTTTAAAAAAAATAAGTCTGCATGAGAAACTTCCTTTGATTTTAGTGACATAACATCTAATGGTTCTACTAAATCTCCTCTAGTTTCAAAAATATAAATCACTGATTAGGCCGAGTTGACAGGACACACTAATGCCTCTGCTCCCTCAGCTTTCAGCACAACCTGCCGATAAACTTTGACTGAACTGAATCTTGTATCAGTTACATAGTTGTAGTTAACACAAGGAATATTTTTCCCAATCCTGCAATGCTTATAAACTTTATTTTTTTAATGTGCTATTCAGCCTTCTGAAAATCAACGGTGACATTCTGAAGGTGACATATAAATTATTTGCTTGCTGATCTCATGTGCTTTCACCATGTTGCTCTCCTTTTTTTTTTCTTTGTCTGTAGCTGATTTTTGCTTTCTCATTCGCATAATCTCATTTCACCTGGACCGTGGTGTGAGCTGCAGGACTTCATTCTGCCTGCATCGCCCAAGGAAAAGCAGCCCATTGTGTATAAAGCATCAGGAATGCTCTAGGTGTGCAGGAAGGCAGCCCCATCAAACCTGAGTGTGTGTCCTCACTGGAGCAAGAGCAGAGCTGAGCTGCCTGGCTTGGTGATACTGGTGACATCCAAATGGTAGATTTTGCCAGATCAGCTTCTCATTTCTGTTATAAGCAATTTTCAGGAATTACATTTCCTTGATTCTCAGTGCAAAAAAAAAAAAAAGGTATGTTTTCTTTTCCCATCAAACAATCCCCTATTAGTGAATGGCACCTGTCTTCTTACATATCTGACCAAAGAGTACATTTAGTTGAAGTCTTATAGAAAAACAACATACCTTATTAATTATTTTTTTTTTAAAGTGTAGTTATTTAAAATTATTATTTAGTACCAACTTCATATGGGGGCTGAAGACTTCCAAAGTTCAAGTGTAAGCTCCATTGCAGTTGAAAATGGTATAAACATTGGTATAAGAGCCCCAAACAAGGTCTTTTGTGTTTATAATTTTCTATGACTGTATAAAAAGTAGTTTAGGTTCAAAATACAATCATGAATCATGAGAGTAAACAAAAACAAAATAATCTAGTTTTGCACTGGAAAATCATGTAAAAGCCAAAATCAAAAAATCCAGGATTAGCCGTGGACAACATTTTTAGTTTATCATAGTGCGGAACATGTAAGTGTGATGTACTTAATCATTCACAGAGTTCTACCACCTTTAGTGTGACTCTTGGGAAGAATGAATGCTAATTTTACTAATACTGGGGTTGGAGCATTTCATAGAATAAAGCTCTAATAAACACATTTGTACAACACTGGGAGTAAAAAGTATTGTATATCATAACGATCGAAAATCTGTCTTGCACAGACAATCTGTAGGAGTTTTATGAGAAGAGAGAAATTCATTTAAATATTATTAATAGCTTGTAAGCAATAATTTCTATCTATAAATAAAATTATTCTTAATGGAAGAAAAGGATTTTTATCAGTATTTTTTTTAATATGGATAAACCTAGTATTTTGACATAAGCTTATTCCTGCAGTTTCTTCCTTATTCTTTTTCTTCATCCTTCACTCATTATAAAACCTTCATCTGGAGCTCAGATACCCCTTTTTTGTTTTGCTTGTTTGTTTGTTTAGATATAGTGCTGGATATTCTTACTAGTTTGAGTCCTACCCAAAGGTTAGTATCTTCTCTTCTGTAAACACTTATGTTCTTTCACTCTTCTCCTCCTTACATAACATTGCATTCAAACATGCACAATCAGTTCCTGACTTATTATGGCTTCCATCTCCAAGTTATCAGCTGTTTTCAGCAGCTAGAATGATTACAAAGTTGAATCCTTATTGATATATCACTACAGTGTTTATGTCAGTATTTAAATGCTATATAAATGTCCTGTTTGTTACATGTAAGTTATCCCTAAGCAGGTATATGTGTACTTTTAACTGCAACAGGCTGTTCAAATGTGCTTTTCAGAAGAATGATGGACAGAATGAGAATATTCATGACTCATCAATAAAATACTCATGTTTCTTGTTCTCATACTGATACCAGAAATAGGAGATGTCCTCACCTCTGAGGATTTGGGGACATTGGCAGTGAAATGGTTTGGATGAGACTTTCAGCAAAAGAAGGATGAACAGCCCCTGGCAAAGAGGCACTGCGAAGGGTTACAGGGAGAGCTGCCATTTGGCCAAGTCCAAGCAGACACAGAGCAAGAGCACAGGCACTGATGATTTGTTGCAGTGATATGCTCCACTGTTTGAAAGCAGTCCTTGAGCTAAACAGGAGCTAAAGTCAGGCAGATGTGCAATCCTTTGTAAGAGGTGACCAAAGTCTCAGAGGACTGTGTTTTTCCTGTGTAACTCAGCAACACAACATTCTATCTCTCCTAGCTGACTCTGCCATATTGCCCTTTTTCTTATTTGGCATCATAAAACAAGCTGCTGAAACACTGCTTCAGACAGCATATTATTTCACCTGGTTCATAACTAACAAAGGTTTTCACACTTCTGTAGCATTTCACACAGATCACTAGATATGATGCCTGAAATAGATCTTGATCATGTCACAGAATCAGAAAATATGTTGGAAGGGACCCACAAGGATCATTTAGTCCAGCTCTTAGCCCTACACAGGACCATCCCCAAGAGTCACACCACGTGCCTGAGAGTATCCTCCAAACACTTTTTGAACTCTGTCAGGCTTGATGCTGTGACCACTTTCCTGAGGAGCCTGTTCCAATGCCCAACCACCCTCTGGATAAAGAACCTCATTCAAATATCCAAACTAAACCTCCCCTGACACAATTTCAGGCCATTCTCTCAGGTCTTGTCACTGGTCACCGCAGAGAAGAGATCAGTGGCTACCCCTCCTCTTCTCCTCACAAGGAAGTTGTAGATTGAAATGATGTCTCCCCTCAGTCTCCTCCAGGCTCAACAGACTAAGTAACTTCAGCCACTCCTCATATGGCTTCCCCTCAAGGCCCTTCACCATCTTCATTGCGCTCCTTTGGATGCTCTCAAATAGCTTAATATCTTTCTTATATTGTGGTGCCCAAAACTGCACACAATACTTAAGGTGAGGCCGCCCCAGTGCAGAGCAGAGCAGGACAATCCCCTCCCTTGATCGGCTGGTGATGCTTTGCCTGATGCCCCCCAAGACAGGTTTGGCCCTCCTGGCTGCTAGGGCACTGCTGACTCATATTCAATTTGCCATTGACCAGGACCTCCAGGTTCCTTTCCGTGGCACTGTTTTCCAGCATCTCATTCCTGTCTGTACAAACATCCAGGGTTGCCCCATTTCAGGTACAGAATCTGTCGTTTTCCCTTATTGAATTTCGTATGGTTGGCAATTGCCCAGTCCTCTAATTTGTTGAGGTGTCTCTGCAGGGCCTCTTTGAATCCTTTTGTTATCTGCAGCATTAGACAAATATTTTACTCTTTTTTGAGTTTCAGCCTACAAAACCACAAATTGGAGGAAAATAAGTGTTATTTACATTCTTCCTCAAACAAACAGTTTTTACGCATGTTTGTGTTAGTTAATACTATCAAATATTGGAAAAGCAAGAGCAACAGCAACAGAAGTGCAGACACTTGAATATTTTCATGTTCTCCCTTTTCTCTCATGCCCTGTCTGGATGCAAAAAGTTGAGGTATCTGCCCGGGTATCTGCTGGTGTCACCAGTGTTTCTTCCCTTTTTTGAAAGGACAGCCTGGAGTCTCATGCAACATACATGCAAGCTGGAGTGTTCCAGTTCCAGTGGTGATTTGTCACCCTTTAATGCCTCCTCTTCAGTGTTAGCCTGGACAAATAATGGTGGTTTGGTCAGCCTTGGAAGAGTAGCTGTTTGGAAACAGCAGTGCTGATCTTATATTTCTGAGACTGGCACTGCTGTGGACGTGTTTTCTGCTTCTCTATTTTGCATCAAGTCAGATTGTTCTTCAGATCTTTCTCTTTGAGAACTTATTTCTCCTTATGGCTTCAAGATGGAAATAGCAGACTAGAGGATAGGGAGACTGTTTTCTGTAGTGACTCTGCTTGTATCTGAGATGCGTGGTTAGTGAATTACCAGGAGAATACTGCCCAATGTCTGACTGACGCTGGTGATCCACCACTTCAAGTAGCAGCGGAAGAAAACACCTTATTTCCAGTGCCTGGGCTGGGGAAAGCGCTGGGGCTAGCTGCAGGAGATAATGACTTTGTACAGGTAATACATCTTTTTCAGTTGCACCTTCAAGTAATGAGCGCCATGGGACAAAACAATGTCATCATCTGGTACTGCTACTGTCTGCTGCTTTCATAATAATTCACAAAATGGTTTCCTTATAAGTTTAATAAGATGTTATTTCTCTTTGTAGTGTACATACAATGTTTCTGTTCCAAACATTATGTTCTGAAATACCAGAGAATAACCGGTAGTTTTCTCTTCAGAAGAGAGACAATTAACAAATAAAAAGGAAGTGAATAGCCTGCAAGTTTTGAATCTAACAAAATACCAAACTAATTGAGTGCAGGATTGATAAGGCTGTGGTGGAGTACAGGAATGGCTATTGAGCCATGAGTGCATATGAAAGCATGCCTGTGAGGGTGCCGTTGCTTGTTCCATAACAAGTGAGTGGCTGCACTGAACTTAGGATTCTGAGAAAGATGAGAAATCTTTTTTGACATGTTAGATGGATGTCTCAGGCTTTGGGATAAGCAGTTACATTTGTAAGATTAAAAATTACAACCCTCTTAAGGGCACTCAAGTGAATTATGATGGCTCTTTTAAAGGTCTCTGTTGCAACTCCATTGATCTTTTGTTGCTTTAATCACTGACTTTAATAAACTGGACCATAGGAAGAGTTTTCTTTTTATCCTCAAATATTACCTTTTCTTCAGCTCTGATAATTAATTGCAACAAATAGCAATAAATAAAATCAAAACTAATTTAAAAACAAAAGTTGATAGTTTTCTCTGACTCGTGGGATCAAGCTCATGATTGCACAAACAACTGCTGACAGCCTGTGATTCTTCTTGGAAAGATCTATGAATTTCAAATGTTATTGCAATGACAATTTGTTAGAAAATTTTTATTGCCTATTCTCATAATTAATTTTTTTCTGCTGCTTATTCAGCAAGCAGAAATTAGATTATCTCTGTTATTTGTGATGTAAAACAATATTTGAAAGTTTACTCTCACTGAGAGTAAATGTGATTACAGAAAATTATTCATGAAGATAACCAGTGACACAGAAATGCCCTGCTGGAAATTCTTTGCTATCTAATCACAATAAACAGACTTAGACTTAATTCAAAAGTCTTCTGCTGCATCTGACTCTGGAGCTTGTGCCCACATGAAGTCACAAGGGATGGAGAGTG
Organism: Manacus vitellinus; assembly: GCF_001715985.3. Lineage (NCBI taxonomy): Eukaryota > Metazoa > Chordata > Aves > Passeriformes > Pipridae > Manacus > Manacus vitellinus. Next base: position 21,795,665 of record NW_021940864.1, on the reverse strand, counting down.
CATATGTGAGTAGATTTGGTTGTAAGCAAGCTACAGCTTGCAAAGCATTTTCTTGGCTATCTCTGCCAGTATCAGTAGCTAATAAATACACTTAAAAGAATAAGGACCTCTGAAGAAGTCATGAACAGAAAAAGCAGGTGAGCTCTACTAGGGCTTATTACCTTCCATGAGTTCTGGGTTAAGCAGAACAGCAGTTTGCAGATATATCAGGGTAAGTCCAGGCTACTGTGAGCATCTCTGCATGCCTGGATCCTGGGGATAATAAACTATATGCAGAGTCACTGCCTGACACACGGAGATTTGGACTAGTATGTCAAATGTTGGAACAGTTATGGGATAATTTTCAAAACAGGCCTATGACTCTCTGATTGACCTCTGAATTTGCGAGTTAAATTGGTCATGTTTCCCTGTCTGCAGCCATTATCAAACTAGTCACCACAATATAAAGGTTGAGTATGTAAAGAAGGTGTTATGGGGAAAGGCTCACATCTCGTGTAGGCTGAGTCTTTTCAAGATCCATTTTGAAGGAGGTACTTAGTGCCTCACTGGTGTATTGCCAGTTATTTTGAATTCTGTGATGAAAATGACCTCTGTTAAGGAGTGACCAATGCGATTTCAATGTTTTGACTCTATATTTATAGGTTAACACAGATAATTCTTGTAAGTGCTTTGATTAAACTCTAATTCTTGAAAGATAATTTGCAGTGGTTTAGCTACAGTGGACTGCTTCCACTGTAGAAAAATATTCAAGGTGGAAAGAAGAATAGTGAAAATGACCTTCCATTTTCTCCCTTTGAGTGCAGTGGTGTCTAGCTGCTGTATGAGGCCACCAGTGAGTACAGACTGGAAATTCAACATAATGCAATTCTGCAAGGGAAAATGAGACTCTATTCTGTTAAGCATAGGCAATGCGTGTGCTTTTCTACAGAATGAACAGCCCCTTATTGGACTCTGGTAGAGAAACACTTTTTCTTAGAAATAATATTCTTCCCCCCCTCATTTCACTTTTTAGAAACTTACTTGCAGGGAAAACTGGAAACTTTATTAGTTTTTGAAAACACTGAAACTTTTAATCAAAAGGAAGACCAAGAAGAAAAAGAAAAATAGCATCAAAGCTGGAATATTTTAATGGATGTTTTATATCTTATGCCTTTTTCATTTAAAAGAAATTCTCTCTCCCTCGAGATAGATTTTCAGAAAAAATGCCTGAACAGAACCATCACTTACCTTAAAAGTATAGGATGGTAACAACAGTCTTAGGCTTTGCTCTATAACAGTAATTTAACAAAACTGACACTCTCCTGCAGATTTGCTGCTGATATGGTCTTGCTACTAGGCAATCATCTTAAGTTCAAAGCAGAGTAAAATTTTGTGGCTTTGAGGACTGCATCATTGCGTGACGAGTCCTCTGTGTTGATGCTGGTATTTTGCAGAAGGAGTACTGCTACTGAAGGCCTTTAGTCAACTGGCTAGAGAGTGTAACCACTCAAGACAACTCTGTGACACTAGAATAATGAAACTATTGCCCAAGAGGACAAGACTCACCTCTAACTCAAAGAGCTGGGTATTTGCCTTTGAACTCCATCTCATGAAAAACTAGGCTAATCTTCATAAAGAACAGGATAAACAAAAAAGTTAAGTATGGAGACTGGTATTTCACTGATGGTGCCTTGTGCCCACTTGGATACCACCATGCAGTTAGAAATATTTACAGAATAACAAATAGTTAAGCTTTAGTTTGTTTCCAAATTTATTTCCCTTCACTATACTGTTTATATGGTATAGAAAGCTCTTCTTTAGAGACAGAGTTTCATCTTGAAGAATGTTATCAGAGTTTGGACTGAAAATAATCCCCAAGGAAAAAAGTGGGAGAACACTATAAAGGATGATATTATTTGCCATTTATTTATTCTCTTTCGATGATACCAAACTTCTTCTGGAACAATTCCAACACTCCTGGAATGCAAATTTCATAGGTCAAGGATAGGAGATTTACAACTAATAACTTTGGACCAAGGATGGGGTGAAAATTTTCTTGTATTTGATTTGTTAAAAAAATCAATTTGTGAAGGAAATGCTGACTGGAATAATTTTTATCTCTTGTGTTTTGTGCTTTTCTGGCCCATTTTCTGACAGAAAAACCTTTCTTGCCCATTCAGTCAACTTCTTGAATAACTGAAGTTTTGATAACCAGGCCTGGGTATGGAAATGGTTGAAAACTGTTGTTATGAACCCCATCTTTTTAAAGATTCCTTATTCAGCATTTTGTTCTATTGAATTCTTTCCTGTGTTTTCATTAACTGTGTTACTGCTTCTGACTTAAATTTATGTCTGCTTACACATAAAGGTAGTAGAAGATGTTCATGCATCTTGCTAAATGAATAAAGACTAGTCCATCATAGTATTCACTGAATAAAATACCCATGAAGATGTGTTCAGAAAGTGGCAACAGGGAAGAGCGAGGACCTGAACACAGAAATCTTTGAGAGAAAGACAAATGAACTGATGAAAACTGATTAGAATCAAGGATTGTTGAGAAAATATGCAACACTGGTATGAGAGGTATTCAAAGGAGAGATAGGCAGTGTGATATCCTCTGTATTCATTACAGTGGAATCTAGGTTTCAAAAATGAAAAAAAAATAATGTGGGTTAGCAAAGTTATGAAAAGTACTATCAAATATTTGCAGTCAAACACTCAGGGTAAAAATGAACCTGAAGGGAAAAAAGAGAAGTGCCAGCTTGGATGCAGTAGTGCCATCCCTAAATGAAACATAAAACAATGCAAGAAGGGCTAATAGCCCTCCTCCACCTATCTCCTCCTCCATGCCTCCCAAAAAGGAAAGAAAATAAAATCTGAACAACTTAGAACTTTTTAAAGTGTTGTAGTGGTTTGGACCTTGTGTTCCTCTAGAGGATAAGAAAAGTAGTAGACCCCAAGGGGTGGTTTGTCTCAAACCATGACAAGCTCCTATTTTTATAAAAATAATTTTTATAAAACTCCTTTATGGAACACTAATGAGAGGAGAGAGAGTGGCCGGACACTGCTGATGAAGTTTGATAGTGCACTTTGTAAAATGTAGTCATATGGTTTGGCGTGGGCCCATGGACAGGAAATATAAGGCTACAACCAGAATGATAGGCTCCAGTGCATCTCATGTGTTGTTTCAGAGTCTATTTCCTTTTTGATAAAATTTATATCCAGAGATTGCTTCTTCCAAAGGAGAAAATTGATACAATTCTGAGAAAGGTACCTAAATCTTATAACATTGACTGTTATTAGATTCCTTTTGGTGCAGACAGGAATCAAGAGCACCCAGGATCACACACTGTGCATGTGGTTTTGAAAAAAACCCTTGTCCCTCTTATCATTCTTGTCCCTCTTATCTTATCTTCCCCTTCTTTAATACAATTAGTGATTTTCTGTGAGAAGTCTGTTAGAAGCATGGCTACTTCCCCTATTGGGAGAGACACCAACTCATTACATACTGTACTAGCGTGCAGGCATAAGTCAAGTCTTTAATCGTAGCAGGGTTCACTGTCTTCTTGCGAGTAGTTTCCAAAATTTTAATGAAAGAAGATCTGAGTGGTTTGCTATTCCACATGTATTTTTACTGATGCATATGAACAAAATGTTCTGTTTTCATAAATCAACGCCAAAGAAGTTACCCTTGTCTTCAGCAGGGTTGACTAGTGTTCAAACATGATGTATATTTTTTTCTCTTTTAAAATTTGTTTCCACAAATAATTCCCAGTCTTCATTTTTTTTGAATTTTGTTTTGTTCAGAAGAAAGGAATGGCTAAGCTACCCTGACTATGGAAAACATTGTGTCTTCATCCAATGGTAACTAATATAGGGGTTAACAGCACCTCAACATATTCCTACAGGGCAACCCAAGCATACCCAACAGCAATAGTCTTCATGCACACTTCACCACTCACTGCTTTATCTCTTGGAAGCAGCTATTGCTGACTTCCTTTCCTGTCTCAGATGAAGCATCTCATGCAAGTATGTCTTTACCTGTTCCTGGACATGAACTAGTGGGATCTTTAGGGTCCTCTCCTTGTGACTAATTGTGAGCATCTCCAATACAGGACTTATAGCCAGTCTTACCACATAATACTCAATGGATATCTAGTTTATAGAGTCAGTAATGTCTCTAAAGCAATCCATCTTATCCAAAAGTCAGTGTCTGTGTTTTCTGGATAAATCATGTTCTGAACTCCGTTACTCTAAGGGGATCGGCCTTGTTGAAGACACCTACACTGCCATTAGAAAAAGATTAATTCCACAGGAAGATTTCATTGTATCACAAAACTGATCTATACACCTGTCACTATTGGTCTCAAAATCTCGTTATGGGCAAACAGGGAACACAACTGACATGTAGACAGAGTAATTTATTGTTAGTCTCATTAAAGTCCTGACACATACAACAAACAGTTGTTATAAGCCCGGGCACAATAATAATTACACTCATAGTCCAAAGGAACACAGGAAAAAAAACCAAACAACACTCAAACCACCCTAATGACAACACAGTTAAAATGTTCATCTAAAATTATCCCAAATCTGCAAAGAACAAAATTCCTCTTACCTGCTTGGTTGATTCACTGATGTTATGGTCACTCACCCTCTGAATCACCACTTCAATCACAACTTCAGAGTCCCTCCAGAAGAAGGGGATGAGGATATCAAGGAGTCATTGGTGCCCTGGATGCTTTGTCAGAAGGGATTTGATACCGGTCAGAGTGATCCCTTCTCTCTTGGTCCTGCAGTCTCCTTGAGGGTTACTAATCTCTTGTTGCCTCACATGACATATATGCTCTTTCCTTTCATTGCTTGTCAGTTATAATTTTTTCAATTGTCTTTGTTGTCCCTGATTTGCCAGGTTGCACTGCTGTTGTGACAAGTGGCTGCCACTGTAGTTCGTGTTCGCTGTAGAGGACCTCTGATATCTGCTGGTGTTGGTGCTAGTCCCCAGCACATTTTATTCTAGAAGTTATGCCACAAAACACAGCTACTAGGTATAGCTATTAACAAGAACCATTAAGCACATCATTGCACTAAACTAAATCAAAGCTAAAACCAATTTAGGATACAGTTACCCGGTTGCTAGATAATTGCTATCACAGTTTAAACAAGCTAAATCCAGCTCAAGACAAGTCAACGTCAGTCCTGGGGTCTACTTTCTCTAACTACTAATGGCAACTTGCCTTTTCTGTACTACAACAGGGAGCTTAGGGCTGCAGATGGAGTGGGGGTGGAAAGTGGCTGCTGGAGCAAAGTATGGGCTGCAAAGGGAACTGAGATGTGGGAAAATATTTTGACTGTGAAATGGCTTGGGGGTCTAGTCCAAGGGTCATCCTACAAGTGGGGTTGGAGTTAGGATGCCATTCACTTTCAGTATGCATGCGTGATTCAGTGACATCATTGCACTGAGCAGGTCCACTGCTGAGAGTCTCTTGCATTTGTGCAGGTTCATTTTCTGTTGCAGTGCTGCCACGTAGATTCTTTACAGAAAAATATACCAAAAATTCAGTGGAGTCAACCTCTTTTGAAATAGCCTTGTCAAGGATATGGAACGCTAGCCTTTAAGCCTTTTCTCTTTAATTGGTGAAAGCTGCAGTTGGAGTTATGATTGTAACCTTTGCTTTACTGTGTTTAAGTCCCCCTGGAATCCCATAGAAACTGTGTTCCATCTATACAAAATTTATGTTAACTTCTTTTGGTTAAGCTTTGTTTCTTTAGGTTCTTGCTCACCTGCATTGCATCTTCAAAATATAAAATTATCATCACCATCCATCTCATTCATTGTAACAATAATGTCATCAGCACTCTCTTAATTTTCATCAAATACATATCACTTAGATTTCCTCTTGCTCCAGCCAATTGCTTCTGTCAATCTGAAAACCACTGCCTGCATCTTTAATTCTCCTTGCAAATAGCTATCATCTTAAGAAATTCTCAGGAGAAATTCTTTTTGCCATAAAGAAAAAATCAAGCTTGTTGTAAATTTCCATCTTTTCGCCAAAATATGCAGAAAAAAGTCTGCCTTAAATAATGCCATTTCCAAATGAGTCAAGGTATTTTATTATAGTATTTTTAGGTATCTTATATTTTTTCTGTTCAGAATAACCTAAAGCTTTGAAGTTTCTTTGAATGTAAACCTTATTGTCATTGGTGTGTAAGAGTAAGAAAGACAACAGCTCTCAAGCAGCTCTTAGAAGCAGTCTTTGTAGCATATTTTTATAGTCCACAACACTCACCACATGATTTCCTCCTGTTTTGTATTTCAAAAAAGAAGTGGCACTCTCATCTCAGGGAAGAAGGAAACAACTGGAGATCTTCTTAGGGATGAAGGTCATCAGGGATTGCACAAGCCGTAAGTAAGATATTGGTTAAAGGCAAGAAGAGAACAGACTAAAACTTGTATCCTAAATTTTTGCTGGCTCAGTAGGTTTTGGAAAAAAACAGATGCAGACATCTATAGAAACAGAAAAAAATGCCACCAAGAATTCTTCTCTCATTAAAAACAACTAAAATACATTAAAGCCTTTTCTTGAGTCATAGATTAGTCTAAGATATAATAAACACTGGGAATATGGACAATATAACAGTTCCCTCCCCAAGCCCCCACCCCGCAAAAAAAAAGCTTTTGGAAATACTTAATATTTTTGGAATCCAAATAGAAATAGGTGCTCCCACCTGAATATCTTCCAGTATACACTCATGTGTCAAAAATCTTGGCCTTTGAAGTCATGCTCACAGGTGTTTCAAATTTAAACTTCTCTAAGTTTTTGTGAGTGTTAATCACAATGCCTCCTATTATTTGTGAGCAGATATTTTGCTCTCACACAGGCAGCAGGAGTGACAGGTTTTTCTCCCACCATTGTATATGAATAAGGAATTGTTTCATGCACATATAAAATGGACATAATTTAAAGTTAGTTATAATTTCCAGACTGTGCTTTATCTATTTTTTACTGAGTAGAAAATGAGCCCATAACTTCCTGCAGTCATTTCCACTTCTACCTTTTTTGCAATATTTTTCAACATAGAGTGTTTCCTCTGAAAACTATATTAAACCATATTGTCATTGGGGTTAATTTGTTTGTTTGTTTTGGTTTTGGTTTGATTTAAATTAACTGCTTCTGGAAAATTTGTCTTTAAATTCTGAGATTTGTTCTTTAAGAAGAAATGTATGTTCTTAGTTTCTCAGTTAAGCATTTTATGATATCTTTCTTGAGTACATCACCGAATCAAGGGAAAGTTTGTGCCTTAAATTTAAGTGGAGAAAAATTCATCAAAACTAAGGCAGAGAACTATTTGGAACTCTAAATTGTTAAAATTCAAAAAAGGCTTGGCTATTGCAGAAGGTACATACACTGAAATTCTTTCTCTCTTTTTTTTTTTCTTTTTGTATTCTGACTGCTCTGAATTGCTTTGTGCATTATTTATGAACTTCTTAGTCATGGATGTTGAGTTAAGGTTACCCTTTTATTGTTTAACTTGGTGAGTAATTAACTTTGTCTCATACTTTATGCCTACTGCTGCAATTCCAGAAGCATGTAGAGGGGGAAACAACATTCATTGTTGATTTTTTTTAATTCCACTCTGTAGACAGAGGCATTTTCTCATCTGAAGTTGTAACATTCATTCTCCACTGCTTTATGTCCTATATAGGTACTCATAATTACACCTGTGTACCATGAGAGCTTAAGCTTTTTGTGTTAGAGCAAGATAGTGACATCCTCATCCCTGCAAATAGAAATGCAGGGAAAAAAAAGGAAAAGAAAAACCAAATCAAACATAACAAAGCCACAGGAACATCAGGCTTCAGATTTATTTGCTTGTCACTATTGTCCATTGTCTTCAATACCAACTGCCAGAATTATCAGAATCCCTTACTATTCTGTAATTACCCAACTGACACACTGAAGAGTCTCTGCTTTTCTCCCTCTAAACAAAGATGATGGAGAAACTACATAAAATGTGCTCTAAAAAGTTACTTCAATGAATCAACCAAAACTGGTACCCTTTTGCTAGAAATTGAGTAAGGCTAGGTGCTTTTGAAAGAGATGCATGAAACACTAGATAATGATGAACTAACTTGTCATAATGACCAATTAGTAGCTGGCTTGTGAACTGAAGCTGTGAGGTTGATATTCAATCATCTTATTTTTTTCAACCCCCTTTTTTCATATTGCTTTTCCACCTGCCTTGTTTCTCTACAGCAGCACGGATTGAACTCATTATCTTCATAAATGTCTATTGTTCTGACCCTTGAGAAGTTCTTGGCCTTTCTGTGTCAAAGAAGTATATTTATAGGCTAGTTATGCAGCATGTTAAAGTGACGGGTCTTTTTCTTTGTTCCATGTTGAATAAGTAAGGGATAAAGATTAGTGCAAAGTAGAGTCACAGCAAAACTGTACGATATCAGGAACATCAGGAAGCTCAAGAACAGACAAGCTAGAAGATATTTCTTCATCTTATCCAGTGATTTCCACCTTTTGATATTAGAAATGGTATAATTGCTGTCATAAACATCAGCTTTTGTGCCTCAGTACTCCCATAAGAAGCTGTTCTTACTTTCATGCTTATAACTAAAAACTGGCTCCACATTTCCAATGCAAATTTAATTATGGACAGTGTTTATCCCTTTGACAAGTCTTTTTTTTTTTTTAATTCTAGTTTGCTCTTCAGATAAGCTTGCAAGATGAACTTGGTTCATCACTCAGTCTTTGATTACTAAAGAAGTCAAGCCTTCCTAGCCTCTACTCAAAAGATCATCCCACCAACTTTGTCTTTGCTTACCCGGTTTGAAACTGGTTTCTGCTAGGACCTGGAGATTTGTAAGAAATTCTGGTTAAGGTTTTATCACTCTCCAATAAAATCTTTCAATCATATCCACACATCTACTAGAAATAATTTGTCTAAGTAGAGTCTTTGGGAGACTGCACTTGCTTTTTCTTCAGGGGTACATTGTTTTGATGTTTTAGTGTTCTTTGGTGTGTCTATAACTCATTTCACCTTCTAGAAAATCTCATTTTTTGTCCCTGTTTACCATTTTCAAATATTTAATTAATTTAGCTTTGTTTGCTGATATTTCTTTCCTTTTTTTTTTTTTTTTTTTTTTTTTAATACAGTTGTATTTTTTCTGTTCTTATTGGCATTCTTTTGATGTGTGCAAGCTTGGAACTGTTCTTTACTTATTTTTCTTGTTCAGGTTCTGGATAACTTTTTTTAAAAGTATCTATCCTAATAAAATTTCAGGAAGCCTCTCCATTCAACTCCCAAAGTTTCTCAGTATAGTTAACTTTACATTTCTTTTATCAGTTTCCTGGTTTGCCCTAAAGAATCTCAATTACAGATTTATCTTTGTTAATTAATTTTGTTTAGATCAAGTTAAGTCCAGATCACTCTGCTTGATTTAATTTTCTATAGTCAGTTTTTCTACATTGTTGTCATTACTGGTGAAAAGTAATTTTCTATTTTTTTTCAACTAGTGGCTAATAGAAAAAATACCTCATGCTGTTATCTCCAGGCACATTTGCACCCAAATTACTGTAACTTCTATCTCTATACCTGGAAAGTTAGATCCTTCCAGAAAAGAAAATGAAAAGGTTGGTATATTATTTCTTATATTCTATTGCAGAGGTTTTCATTCACATACCAGTCCAATCCTGTGAAGTCTGTACTAGCGTCCTTAACTTTCCTTTAGCAGATCAGAAATATTCCACTGAGGATTAGTTGTGACTCTGTATCTTCCTCAGTCTGGCATCATGATTCTTACTCTCTTCCAGCTGAAATCTGGCAATAGCTTTTTTCATTGGCAAGGACTGGATTCTTCCCCTATCCCACTGGGATTCATTTCTTCCTTAAGTCCAGATTCAAGTCTCAGGTTTTAGCGTCAGGGACTCACTGAACATGATCCCATCTACAGCAGTGAACTTTGAAAGAACAATCAGACCAAATTCAAATACAGAAGCCATGGATGTGGCATTGCCTGATCATCAGTTGTTCAACACTTTCTATTTAATGTTACAGCTCCTTTTAATCTCCTTTTACCACCAAATTGAGGCCAATGCCAAATAGGACTGGAATAGAAATAGTAAGTGATATTTTCATTACAGCTGAGTTCAATTATTATGGGTCATTATTTTCAGATATTTTAGACTGTGTTATTATAAAATGCTAGGTCATGCAATTGCTCCCACTCCACTGATTCCTACAGAATATTGATTATCCGATATTCTATTCCAGTATTTTTCATCATTATTTTGACTTAGAGTTCTTTAATTTATATTTTCCCTAAACAACAGTCATTTATGACTGACTTTTGCCTTACACTCCTGCAGTTAGCTCTTGCTTGCTGTTCAGACACATAAAAATCAATGGATGTTCCTCATGGGTAGTTCATGCCACAGGGACTTTGCAAATCCTCACATTTTCCAGTCAAACTTTTCAGAAGGTGGGGTCCATATCAGAGGTAATGGCTACCAAAATAGTCTTCTAATAGTCTTTGCAGCGTAGTTGCAAAATAGTCTTCTAATTAATTTGTACTATATTTATCACTGTAGTACATTAACACCTTGCATGCTCTCTCTGTAGATTTTTAAAGACCTATTAAGCTGGAGTGAATTAAAGACCTATTAAGTGAATTAAGTTGGAGAAAATACACGTGGATTAGCTTTAATTTCTGACAGATAATACAAAAAAGTAGATGAGGCAGATATAATGGGGAGACAATGTAATGTTATCTGTCTAACAATTTTAGGGTCTGTCCCTTATAAATTTATGCTCTACCAGTCCATCTAATCGAAGTATTGTTGTGAAGAATTTTTCCCTTTTTCTGCCAAAGGAGAGATAGGGATGTGATCAAAGAGGACTTGCACCATTTATTAATGTAGTGTCACAAGCCAAATGTTTACGTTTTTCCAGGAAAATAAAAAAAGCTGTCATTACAAGGGTGAAAACTGCTGGTTAAAGCAAAAATTGGGGGACAGCAGCTCTAGATTCTTTTCCTACTTCCAATACAGCAGGTGATTATGACTTCAGACTTACCATTTACAGTCTGGTTTGCAGAGGTTCCATTTACTTTAGCTGGAGCAGGTGTGCTCAACACCTTTGAAAATAGGCTTCCTAATTTTTTGTGCTTTAGTTTCTATATCGTAAATGAGGAAGAAAATAACAAGATCTAACTCACTGTTTGTAAAGAGCACTGAAATGCCCATTTAAGTACAAAAGGCATAGAAACTACTCTGGTAAAGCTGTCCTTGCTGAGCTGAGCTACACATAACAGATGCAATATTTCAAGGAATGATATAATGCCATACCCCTCCCGTTACTGATCTTGCCCTTGAATTTTTCCAGGCTCTAGCTTCTTCAAGCCTCTGAACTAAAAGGTCCTTAATGTACTCGGCTGCAAATAGCAGAATCTTGTGAAAGAGGTTTTAAAACAACAAATCAGTCTACAATGGCTTCTTGTTTCATAAAACTATTAAACATTTTAGGCTGTAAAATTTTTTCGTATTTCACAAGCCTGGCTTTTAGAGCTTTCAGACTCCTGATTTGCAGGGAGAAGCTAGTACTGCTATCCCAAAGCACTTGTGTAACATTAAGCTGAAAAAATTGCTTTAGGTTTAGTGATACATAAAGTGATAGATCATTCAACCTTTTGTGTTGATTGGAAAAATTACAGGTGCGCTATTTGTGAAACAATATTTTTTAGCAGATTATCCATTAGCACACATTTAACTCATTTCACTTAGGATCTGTATTCAATTTTTGATTGTAAATAAAAGATAAAAATACATCTGTGTATTGGGATTTTCACAACAACTTTTTGTGGGGATTCTTTTCTTGCAAGCCACTCTATTTTGCAGGGTTGTATTTAAGTTGCTATGTGATGCTGCTGCACAAAGCATTTAACTGTTTCAATCTCTGCAGCAGAAGCATGTTTTGTATAGCATGATGTCTTCCAGCTACCCACCTTTCTCCTTGTTTTGCTGATGACATCTTCCCTGGCAAAGGAAGAGAAGAGAAAGCATCATGTTGACATCAAATCATAGAGACCTGGTGCAGTTGCAGCTGGGTATCTGCTGTCTGCAGGTTTTTTCCAAGCAGCCCAACCAAGCCCTTGCCATTTTGCCACAAGTGGGCAGTAACTAACTTCTAATTGATATCACAAGAATCTCAGCTCACTCACTCCTGGCTGAGAGTCATAACCCTCAGCCTGACCTTTCTTTGGCCCTACCTAACTATCTGGTCTAGGAAGAAACCTGGTAGTTAGTGCCAGTTTACCCTGGTGTTCCTACAGAAAGAGATTTAATAGTCTGCACAGGAGTTTGGGAATGTGTGTGTTTCTCTTTGAGGCTCGGGGCAGAGGGACACCCAGAGCCACCTCTATTCCTTGTTTAAGCTTTGTGTTCTGCTCCCAACGATTTAAATAAGAAACTTGAGAAATGAGTTTACATAACAGGGTATTTGCAATATTGAAATTACTGCCTTTCTGACAGAGATAAAAAAACCCAACAAAACCAAGTTAAGCAAACCAATTTATCTTTGGTATGATTGGCAAGGTTTTGGGGGCCAATGCTGCACAGTGTTAGTACATCTTGTTTATTGCATTTGTTATCTTAAACAATGGAATATCTACTTCCATTTAGTGGGATGATATATGAAAACAGACTAGGTTCTCTCTTTTACTTTGTGGAAACATTACCACCATGCTCTTTTAGAAAACTGAGTGTGGTTTTTACTCCACTTCAGGGTCTTTTTAAACTAGGAGATAACTTAAGACTATATCACATGACAGATAATACTTTATAACAAAAAACCATATGTAAACATGTCATGCCTCCCTTGACACATACCAGCCAGGTGAATTAAACATTGAGACAAGTTCATCTAATTTTAAGTTAGCATGTATTGAAATGTGCTGACAGCAGGCATTGAAAGCTTCCAGACTCTGAGCAGGAGGACAGAAGAACTGGAATATGTGAGAAAGGAACCTGGAAGATGACTGACCTATTAGTTCTGCAAAATTGTTTCTAGGAAACTCGAATATATGTAGTCCCACTATAGGAAAAATGGCAGCTCTCATGGCAGTGGGACACTTTAGTTCAAAGGTGAGATTTATCCAGAAGGAAGATCTAGGCCAGGAACAACTTCTCTCCTCCTGGTCAAGAAATGTCCACTTAGCCTTTGTGAGAATAACTTTTTTCTTCATCCTGCTATGGACATTTCTCTACCACTGCTTTGCTTATAAAGGTAAACAGCCACCTGAAGCAGTTTGTGGACAGCCTGCACACACAGAGACAGGACACTTGAGGTGGGACATTTCTTACCTCCTGAGGCTGCTTGGGTCCTCTTTCTGCCCATGCAGGCCTGGGCACATCTGGACTTTGTGGTCTACTGGTGACCATTCCATCAGCTGGCTGGTTTTCAGAGATGCTGAAGCCCTTCTTCACATGCAAAAGTCTAGTGTGATCAAAAAATTCTCAGCATATTCAGAAATCAAGACAACATTATTCTGTAGTCAATCCCCACTGCAGTCTCATGTCTCATTTGCTCTTCTGACCCCTCTGCTCACTGAGCAGATGTCTTCAGTGATCTGTTTATGATGGTGCAGCCAGAGTACTACTTCAATTTTGCTTGCAAATAGGCAGCAACAGATGGTGCAAAGAAGGTAAGAGAATTATCTGTCATTAAGGGGAACAGGGCCCAAGACTAGCAAATGGGCCTTTTCTTTTCCTTTTTTTTTTTTTTGAAAGAAAGACAGTTCAGGGAATTTTAATTTGAAGTAAAAGAATTGGTAAATAAATAGACCAGACAAGAAAAGGCTAGGATTAAGGAAATACTGGAAGGAAACAGAGGTTTAGATAAGACTTATTTACTTTCAAACAAGTATGAAGATTGCATAAAAGGAAAAAAGAAAGTAAAAGAGAAGTTTTAAATGCATGTAGGCAGTCCATGTGCAATTTCAGGTGGCTACTCAGGAAAATGAACAAGTCAAGTAATTGAAAGGAGAAATGAAATTGCAAAGGATCACAGGATTTCAAATTAAGTGAACAAATTGTATGGGGGAGGTGTGTAGACCATACAATACAATAACTTGAATTGGCAGACAGCTTATAACAGTAGTTCTGAGTGAATGGCCCTTCATCTCCTGTGGCAAATTGAAGATAATGCCAGCAATTCATAGTCATTTCACTTTTATTATCACCAAAAGTTTAGGCCAGTATTCTATTACCTTGAATGTTTTTATGGTGCCAAGTTGAACTGGACAAGAAATGAACTTGATGATAAATTTCCTGACTCTGAAGAAGAAGGTAAAAGAAGAAGGTAAGGTTTTTAGGATTATTAGAAATTTAGGAAAATGAAAGAATAAAAATTATTCAAATAATTAATTTGCAATTGAAGAGAAAATATTTCATTTTGTTTTGAACGGTTCTGATCTTTCTAAATATTTTTTTAAAACTGTCTGTCAAAACAGAGAGTAGTAATGCTATTTCAAGAGATCATTATTTTATGTTTTAAAATGTCAAAGAATTATGACAACTTTGAAGCGATATATTTCTACCAATGAGCAACTTTTTTCCTGTTTCAAAAAATCTTGCCTCTTTAAATTGTCCCAACCAGATGTTTCTTTTGATTTGGATCACAACCCAGTTTCAAAACGTGTTTGGTTGTTTGTACATTCACTGAAAAAATTTCAGCCAACTTTGGTGTCAAAAGGTCAAGCTGTAACTAGCCTCTGAAGCCTAAATTATTATGACAATGACTAGAATATGACTGAGTCTGTCCATACACAAGTTTGTGGCAGAGTAAAAGTGAAAAAAGTAGGAAAAAATCGAAGTAGAGAGAACTGAATAAGTCAAAATAAGCTACCAGCTACTATGGCGACTGTGTTAGTCTCATATTCAGTTGTCCATATTCTTCTTACCTCCCAAATAAATCTGCTGCTAAGTCTGCTTGCCACACTCAGTGCAACATGGAAAAACCATTTTTTACTTCAGAATTCTGCATTTCAACAAGTGTGTTGTGTGACAACAGCTATTAGGTGCTACCCTGTATTCCAGCTTTGAAGAAATATCCTCATTTCCTGTCCTGCCCTTTTTCTCCACTGCCTTGTAAAGGTGCTTTACTTGGAAATGTTGCTTGCCAATGTACAAGTTTCACTCTGTAAATGGACATCAGCTCCTGTGATTTGACAGATCACAGGACATTCAGGATCATGAGGAGAAAGTGGTATAGACAATAATGAGGTCATGTAAAATTCAATGTAGCATATCAAACATAAAAACTTTAAAATTCATATATTTAACTGGCAACCAAATGCAACTCTTTCTAGAGAGGTGATATGTGTTCCTAGCTTTTGCTTTTCTTGTGAAAACTGTCAGTGACATCCTGCATCAGCCTGAGTTTGTGTTTAGCTTTACCAGGCAGACCAGCTAGCACTGAATGGCATTTATGTCATTTTGAGGTAATGAAAGTGTAGATAACCATCTCACAGAGACTGGTTGGGAAAAAGGTACTGATGCAAGTAGCTGAAGGCTTTATGGACCACATAATTCACATTTCTCATAAAGGAAAGTATGATCTATAAATTATTTTAGAGTTTCTTACTGATGAAACAGCAAGAATTTTGTTGCTGATGGGCACCAGAAGCAGTAATAAATAGCCACGTGTGCATACACAGTAAAGAAAAATAGTTTGCATTTTATCAGCAGAGAAAAGGATTAAAAATGTAACCCTGGATGTTTTTAAAATTACAAGTGTGAATGGAGAAAAATGTGTCTTCTGTATGACAATGATAACATGAATGATAATACAGAAGATCATTCACTCCTTCTGTATTAACTACCTCCTATATGATGCATCTGTGGAAACCATTTCCATCAAAACAGCATGAAAGAATTTCTAATGAAACAAATCTGATCAACCTGCCTGAATGTTAATGGTGATTGGATCCCTTTTGGACCTTCGAGGATTGTGCTACTTCTAGTGGTGGATCTCCTGTTCACTCCTACAGGTGACAGATCAATAATTCACAAGTTTGGAACTGTTGGAAAAGCTACCGGGTATGTCATGTGGTCTGTGCAAGTGAGTGAGAAGGGAAGAAGAACATATATAGTGGATGGTAATTGCTGGAGATTGTCTTTACAGGAAAACAAATCTGTCCCAAATTGCATGGACAGTCTGGGACATGAGGTGGAATTGATTTTAGCACACCCTGAATGAGGATCAGTCAGAAGATGAAACCCAGACAAGAGGGGACAGGGTTAGTGAGAGATTGGATACCAAACTTTTGGGAATTATTGACCTCATTGGAAGGTACTCTGGATTTACAGTGTTGCTGTGGGGACAGCCAAGGAGAAAGGATCTGGAAGGTGGTCTAACCCAGGTTGAGGGTAAGAACCACAGTTTTCATGTAGAAACCTCCAACCAGTTCTCCATCCTTTCTGTGTGCTGTCTGGCCTGTGGGTTAGAGTCCAGAAAGTGCAGTGTCAAAACCCTGCTTTGTGCCAGCTCCTGAGGGCAAGTCCTCTGGTGGATGAACTGTTGAGCACAGAAGTAAGGAAAAGTATTTATGGTTTCTCTTTGTTCGCTGAAACAAGGTAGTTGGTACTCTGTTGAGCCAGTCAGGAGTGGTCATTGTTGCCTTCTCTTTACTCCCACTATCCATGTAGACCCTCAGCAGCATCTTCTCGGCTCTTGTGTCCAGGGGGTACAGATACACTGACTGTACCAGTTTCCCATGACATGGTATGTGCAAAATCTCAGAATATACCCAGTGAAGATACCCTGTTTACCCATGTGCCTGGGGTGGCTCATCCTTCCCCAGAAAATGAGCTAGATATTATGGTTGAGAGACCTACTTGGAGCCTAAGCACCACTGGCATAGCTCTTGCATGAAACCCTGACTGACTTTTTCATCACTGTAATATGACTCTGATTTCCATGAGAGTTCCTTTCTGGTCCTAGGCATGTCTCGCATCACCCAGTTTGCTGTCCCTTGTGTATGATTATGTGATCACTGAAAATTTGTTAACTCGGAGTATGACCACCATTCTACATTTCAAGATTCCATCCTTATTTGTGTCTTGTACAAGGCACAGCCGGAAAGACTGGGAGGCCCAGTGCAGCTCTGTCCAACTCCCCATTAACAGATGTACTCATACAGCAGCAGACTGGCTGACTTACTGCTTATCATCTTAGACTCTGCTGTCCTGAATGACCTAATGGTGTGATTGATGACTTTGCTTTATTTACTGAGACAAAATTTATCAGACTCAACTTTGAACAGAGCTGGGTGGAGAACATCTGAAGTTGGCCAAACCAATTTGACAGGATTCCAAAGAAAAGAAAAGCTCCTTTGAATCTTTCAGAAAAATAGTATTCTTCACATCTGCTACATTAATTATTTATCAGGCAAAGTCTGAAGGAACAGAGATAGATCTTCACCACAATCCCTATGTTTGGAAGTGAATTAGTGCTGCAGTATTTTAGTCCTCTAGGTTTACCACCAAAGGAAGGAACATTTTAACATACCTTTTTCGCTCCATTATTTGCTTCTTTATTAATTATATATAAATACAGTTTAGAATGCTGGGTAAGGCAGACGAGCGCAAGAAGAGAAAAAACTAAAACTTGTTCTGTGATTACATGGTTTACTTAGGTTTGGGAATACAACTCTGCAATAATTTGACATGGTGGTCTGGAGACAATATCCAGCTCAGAGTGGCTCTAAACCCTGCAAATAAGAAGGTCGGAGGATATTTCCAGAAAAGAATCTCTATGTTTCACAACTTTCCCCTAAATATCTGCCAATGATGGGAAACAAGATATCAGCATAAACTGACTTCTCTGATCCAGGCTGAAGGTTCTTCAGGTACGTGAACCACTTAGATTTTTCAGAAATTTCAAAGAGGGGCTCTATAAGACCTGACTGATTTTAGTTCTAAATTCAAACTTGCCTTGTTTCCAAGCAAACATACACTAAATGACTTAACATTAATGTACCATATGAACCAGTATCCTTTCTAGATAATGACAGAGGTAGTGCCTCTCATATATTCTTCCAAAAAAATGCAGTGCATCTCAGAAAGGTATTTGAGAATCTGCTCTGCATATTTACTGGCAAGATAATCTTTCTGTTCCATCCAACTGTTTCATAGCTCTGGTGCATATACGTTTCTTTCCCTAGTCCTCCTCCCTTCCTCTTATAAAGCTGACTTTATAAGGAACCATTTTTCAATATTGTAATGCTTACTTTATTAAAGGAGTCTTAAACAATTGACTGCCTGGCTTCTCATTTTGCGTTTCAACCTGACACATGCACAGTTTTTACTTTATATCCTTTATAGGATTTTGCACGTATTTTTGAGAAAAAAAGTGGGACATTTATAATTCAGGATAAATAAAATTTTTAGTGAGGACAAAAAGACAGTTACTACCATCAGATGCTTGTAACTCACAGTTACAAGGAATCAGGAATCAGCCAACATTTACATCTGCCTTTGCCTAGAATGTGTGAGGTGCTGGGTACTACGCACTGTGTGCGAAGGTGTTCCTGCCTTATGGAAGGTGCTCTGAGTCAGTTCACGGTCACTGTTGCTGAAAGCACAGGCATGTGCTTTCATATGGGTGACTGACTGCTAGAACAGTTGTATTTCTAACATGAAGATAGCTGGTTTAAGTCTGCTGTTTAGTGTCTTCAGACTATCACAATTACAGCTATGATGGTCACACCTTGTTCTCTTTCTTCATGAAAGGAGATGACCACACTGCCAATTATGCCATGTTGTATTGTCCAATTAACTCTAAACAAGTTATGGTAGGTACCAGAAATCATCTCACTGCAGCATCATGGAGATCTAATCAGGTTAATTTCTCCTGCTTAGCAACTTTCTTGGCAAAACAAATTG
Organism: Manacus vitellinus; assembly: GCF_001715985.3. Taxonomy (NCBI): domain Eukaryota; kingdom Metazoa; phylum Chordata; class Aves; order Passeriformes; family Pipridae; genus Manacus; species Manacus vitellinus. Next base: position 21,776,730 of record NW_021940864.1, on the reverse strand, counting down.
AGTTCACATGGTACTCTGCTCTTCAGATGAGGAGGCTGGTTTGGAGTTAGTGCGGATATCCGAGTCCACAGTGTGCTCCAAAAAATCCTGTTGGTTGAGCAATTCCCTGCAGCAGAGGCAGCCAGCGACACACTTAGATGTACTAATAGGAGTACACACAGCAGAATGAGAGATGTAAGACCACATATAAGCCCTCCGGTACAAGAGCAAGTTGGAGTGTAGTCTCCAGAGGCCCAACAAGAATGGTGGGATCTGGAGTGCTTGCCCTGAGAGAAGAGGCTCAGCTACCCTAGAGCAGAGAAGACTTGGTGGGGGGTTAACAGCAGCCTCCCAGTCTCTACCAGTAGGGTATGACGATGCCAGGCTGTTCACAGTGGTGCATGGTGGGAGGACAAAGCATAACGTGTGTCAAGTTGAAACAGGAGAAGTTCGAACAGATGTAAGGATAAGCTTTTTCATCCTGAGGGCAGCCAAGGACATGCTGCCCAGGGATGTTGTGCCATCTCTGTCCTTGGAGGACTTCAGCCTGAGCTGACTCTGATTTGAGGAAGGTATTGGACTAGAGACCTTCTAAAATCCTTTCCATCCTGCATGGTTCTGTGATGCTCTTGCTTTAAGAGAGGGGATGGATTCATTAATGGATTCCCAATCCAGATGGTATAACTAGAGTTAAATGCACTGGGTTTGGGTAACAGAATGAGAGGTCTACAGTTTTGCCAGCATCTCAACTAAACCTGTGACTAGCGAATTATGGGTAGATCTAACTAGGCCCAACTAACTACAACTTCAGACTTTTCTTTAACTTTATTAAAAATTTAAATTGTTAAAATTAAGTATTTTAAACCATTTTGATATCTCTTGCCTTATTGTCTTTCCTAAAATTAAAATAATTTAGCTTTTAGATGGAGAGCAGTATCTGCAGAAGATTGAATGGCAATTAAGGAGACCCACTTTTTTTTTGCTGAGGTCTTCTGTGTCCTGTTGCTGAAAATGGATACAAATTAATAGGATTATATAATTACTCAACTGAAAAATTTCTTCTGGTTCATTTTGTACATAAGCTAATGCTGGCAGTGGAGAGAAGAAAGATGCTACCTTGCTATTGGAAGTTTATATGGAAACCAGTGTAAGAACAGCAATTTTAAATTTTTATTTTACAAACTCTATGGAATTTCAGCAGTGAAATATATTTCAAACATCTAATGTTTTTTTTTCCTGTCAAGATCAGAATAACAGACACTTGCAAGTGAAGTACAAAATAAAAAAGCCAAACCCATGTCTGCCTTTACATACACTATATTTCTTTGTATACCTTAGTATTTCATAACTGGTTTTGTAACTATTTGGTAGCTATGATTGAGTACAACTACAACTATGGTTATATGTATGTCTATTTCTATTACTACTGCTACTGCTATTGCTATTGCTGTTACTATGATTAACAATTACTATTATTTCCCTCATTTAGCATGTACTTTACAATGATTTTCAAAATTGACATGATTTCTGAGTCAGTAATAAATACTTTAGAAGATCACAACAGTTCCTTCAGTGTTTGGTAAGCTAAATATTAACTTTATTATAGACTCATTATATTTTAACTTTGAAAAATCCTGTGCATGCCAATCAGTTTTCATCGGAAAGTAACATGTCTATATTATTTTAACAAAAACCAATTTTTTTAGCAAAATATGAAAATACACAAGAGATGCAGAAGGTGGTGGCAGTGTTAGAGTACACGCTCTTTGTGGGTAGATGTGAGAAGTGGGGTGTCTGCTGAGGTTGTTACCTCTTTACCTCCTCCCCCCACTCTCTCTCTGCCTCTGTCCTGCTGGAAACCACTGTTCTGGGAATAGAGTGTATGATCAGAGCCTGGTCAACTCCCAGGAAAATCTGCAGAATTAGTTTCAAAAGTCAGTGAAGAGTGTTAGCACTAGCCCATCTGACCTTTATCTGTGGGGATTAAGATGTGCTCAGCTTCTTCCTTGGAGAGCTGTGAACCTGGTAAACTCCTATGGATGGGCGGTAGTGAGCAATAAGGAAGTCATGGGCTTCTGAGTAATATATAATATCAACGTTGCCCATTCATCATTGTATAGGCAGTCACACTTGATTGGCTTTGGCACTAGGAGAAAACTGCAGTGTAAAGCAAAGTCAGTCTACATCAACAAGAAGGTTCTGACAATAAAACCCAGGATGGGACCCATCTTTTCACATGATATGCCAGATACACTAATTTCCTCATCTTTCCAAAATGTGGGCTATCATCTTCCAGATGCTTGACAGTTTATTTTATACCCTTTGTCACTTTTCCCATACACAGGCTTTCTCATTAGGAGAACCGTTGGGAATTAAGTTATTTCATTCTGTTATGACTTATTTGCATCTTGAGATTTTGTTTTCTGTGACCAAGTTAGATAAGTATTTGAACTTTCTCTGTAACCCTTTGACAGATACCTTTTTGATGATCACTAGCAACTAAGTAGGCTGTATATCTGACTCTCAAATGTTCTCTAAGTGATCTTTAAAGAGAAAATGATCATGTTTAAACATTAGAAGTGAAAGAGATACCAATACTTACAAATGTAATCCACATAAGCTTCTGTAGGTATGGGTGTCAAGGTGTTTCCATCTCATATTTTGTCCCAGCAATGGGCTCTACTAAAGCAAGCAAACATTTCAGCGGCGTAACATGGCATGCTACAGAGCAGTGCAGATGCATGCCACTACACAAATGGGTGGCAATATAAAATCCCCAAAGAGATAGCGAGCTTGAATGATTTGACAGAATCCTACATTAAAAGAAACTAACAAGGCTTTCTTGACCACTCTTGTGATCCGCAACATTTCTGTACTTCTGAAAGTTGCTGGCTCGACACAAATTAGCAACAGAGCAGCTTTGCATTAGCAGTTTTTGCCTCCATACAGCTTCTGTCTCAGCCCAAGATGCTAAGCTGCATGGTTTTCCACCAGACTAAAATAGGAGATTGGAGTGTCAGGCCTAGGGTTAACTGCTCTGCCAGTACAGGTCTTTTGGTTACACGTAATTCTGAGAATAACCCTTAGAATAGCCCTAAGACTTCTTAATTTTTAAATATTTGACCCACTGTGTCTTTTCTATCCCTAATATATTTATTTTACAGTGTGATACAATGGCAACCTTTGTGTCCTTGTCCGGGTGTAGATGAGAGTCTTGCAGACTATTCCTGACTACTTTTTATAAAAACACACTTGAGAGGGGACCCTGATCACTGTGAACTGAGTAATGTTTGGGTATATTTAACACTGGAGATATGAATCCTCAATGATTTAGTATAAGCACTTGGCAGGAATAAAAGCGGTAAGAATGCAGAGAATTGGATTTAAATTTGGTTTAAATTTAAACCAAAATTTGGTCTTGACTTTACAGCCATGTAATAGACTTGCTAAAATCTACTGTTGATAAGCTGATATCCCCTTTGTTTGTAGCTAAAGGCATCCTGTTTTCCTGAACCATTGAGGGAATGAAGGGGGAAAATCTCTGAAAGTTCAGTGGCTACATAATTCATGTTTATTATTTTCCCCGGAAGGAAGTCTCTGATATTCGCTCAATGCAAATGAAAAAAAAAAAAAAGAAAAAAAGCAGAAAACTGCTTTCATGTCATGGTAACATAATGAATGAGACAAGCCATTCAATTCACAAGGGATGGGCGCTCTTGATGTAGGCAATCCATAAATCTCTTTCATTGAGTTTGTCAGCAGTCATTTTTAAGAGCTTCTTTCTCAATTCACAGGTTGTGGTTATTAGCAACCTCATAGCTGTGCTGCAGATGTCATTGAGGCTTATTCCTCAGAGCCATCTCATCAGTCATGGGTTTCACATGATTTTCACACATTGGAGCAGAATAATCCATAGTATTTTTTTCCCTAGTAAGCATGACTTCAATAACTTAAATGGAATATGTAAGATATAATCATCATGAACATGCACAAATCACATTGACTTGGCTGCTTAAACTGATGCAAGGCAGTGACATTTCTGGTAATACTGTACAGTTCTCTGAGACTTACGTTGCATGCATGGAAAAGAAAGGCAACCACAGTTCTGAGTTACATACAGGAATTGCTGCTGATGCAGCTGACTTTGGAATTGCCATAAACTTGTTCCACATACTACTTTTCACATGGCAGACTGCAGCGTCACTCCCTCAGGTGTTGCCACATTATTAGAACATCTCACATAGTCAGAGCTGTTCAAAAGTATATGAAGAAACCTATGCTGAGGGTTTGTGACCTCAAAGTTGGTTTCAGGGCAAGGATGATTGCAGGACTGTATGAATGCATGATGCTTGCAGAGGATGAAAAAAGTTGAAAAGGTTTCTGATGAAAGTACGAAAGGTATTTCATACATTTTAGCAAGAAAATGTCTGTAATCTCACTACAGAAAAAGTGTCATCTAGTATGCAGTTTTCAGCCGTAAGGTGGAAGAAGAGGAGTCGAAAGTTTTCTCTAAAATATGGTGTAAGTGGGATAAAATATTATATGCCCTGCTATATAATTAGTTCTGTGTGTACACACATTTTCTACGTATGGTGTTTCCAATCCAGGAGGCTTTGTAAGTGCATTGCAAACATTGCAAACAATCAGCTTCTTCCCTGGAATGAGTTGGACCTTAGTAGTGAATCTCATAAATTTAATCAATAGGCACATATATCAGAGTGGTGATTTATACCTTGGTTGTTCATCAACGACACCATACATTTGCTGCCTGTTTACACAGTAGATAGAGTATTTTGGATCTGTGCAATTGCATACTGAGCTCTCCATTTTACCCTCCCTGCCAAATATTCTTTTTCAACCTGAGCATATTTCTTCTCTATTTCGATTATGGATTTAGTAGAAAAATACAGCTCTGATGAGCTCTTTCTGAAGTTCCTGCTGCAGCTCTTCTCATCCCCCTAAACCCTCCTCACAGACTTCATAAAAAAACAAAAGCACAATCTGCCCTTATGTGTAAGCTTGGAGTATGAGCTTCTGATCTTGCTTGATTTCACCCACTTAGCTTATTTTTTGGCTCTCTCTAGTTTAAATCTAGAGTAGGTCAGCACAGATAGGAAAATAGCCATGGAGAAAAATGCCTTGATATTAGTTTTCTGTTCTTAGAAGACCCAAACCACTCAGCTTGGAGAATGTAAGCCTAAACACAAGCACAAACTCAGACATGTAAATGGGGTGCAAGTCTGTCCGCTGTTGGTCACCATTTTTAAGGAAGCAGGTACTGTCAGATCACCTTCTCTCATCTCCTTTGGCTGCTTCTCCAAGTTAGAAAATATCTCCTGCTGCTGCTAAGAACTGACCTAATATTGTGGTGGAAAACTATTCAAAGTATACTGTAGGAGTACATTTGTACAGGAGTACAACATGCCGTGCTCTGTTCCTATCTCACTGGACCATAATGGTGGAAGCTTCCTGAGGCTGACTGCAGGAGAGCATTGGCTTAGAACAAGATCTGAACATTCAGGCTATTCTTTGATAATTTTCTGGCTGCTCAAAGCTATCCTACCTAATGCAGCAAAAATGCAGTCAAGCTTTTTTCTCTGCCTGATCCTTTTCTTTGGCAGGTCTGATTTCCTCCTATTATTCTGTGCACCCGGAAAGCATGCATCATATTCCATCCTTGCTTTCCTGTACAGAGGTGCCATCCATTAATGCATCTGTTCTTTCATGTCCCTGATGAAACTCGCCTATTTTGAACACAGTAAATGTGTTGAAAAGATCTCCCAAATGGGACCATGGGACAAAAATTGAAATGTTGACTGTTGGACAAAAAGTTGGATGACTGGATCGAAGTGGCTGTATTTTCTGCAGTGCTAAGGACTTAGACCTCTGACTGAAATCCAAACTAGGACCTGTTAAGATGATCAAGTTGAGTGAGCATAAATGCATGAATTTGCCTGATGTTTAAGTGTAGCAAAATTCCACAAGTTTCTGAACAATATTACCAAATGCAAAAAGCATAAATCTTTAATTTCATTCCCTTGTTCAGCCACTTAAGGCCCATCAAGATACTGACTCTGTCACTACTTTTTTTGCCACAGCGAAATTCTCATTCATCATCTCAGAATTGTTCTTTAAAATCATCACAGAATTTATTCTAATGATGTCTTAGGGAAGCATTATGAAGGTCCATAAGTGATGCAGAAACACAATGGGAAATAACATTAGTTTCAAGTTCAGTGTGAATTGGCATATGCTAAAACAAACCAATATCCCCAGAGGTGGCTGGATTTAATCCCTCTTCTCAGTACATTAGGTCCATTGGATGATTCACATATACTTTGTACAACGTTACATTGATGATGTTAGAAAAATGTGAAATATCAAAAGTCACATATTAAAGCAGCTGTCAAAACAAAAGAGCTTAATGGAATAATTTAAAGATTCTTAGATTAGTTGCTAAAATATCAATTTTTGGACTCTCAGTTCTTGAAAAACACAGCAATTTTTTTTTTACCCCCACAGAGCAAAACTTTGTTATGCATCAAATTCCTTTGGTTTCATAGAGGAATGGAACAGTCCAGTGCTAAGTGACAGAAGTAAAGCTGGCTGTATGCTTCCCAGCTGCTCTGCATCAGAGCAGCTTTGAGGCAGCTTGTCACTGCAAAGCAGTGTTTCCACTTTGTGCGGAAAACTTTACTTGGCATACTTTAGCAGCAGCCATGGAGAGAATCCCTTGAGTAGCTCACTCAAGTTACTAGTGTCTTCTACATTTTTCTTAGTTGATTAAATATAGAATTTTTGCTGTTCCTGCAGATGCTCAAAGGCAACTTCTTCCTTTCTCCAAATTTGTTCTGTGGAACATGACACTGTAGAAGGGAAATCATTTTAGTTGGCTAAAGAGAGAGAAAATTGGCAGAGCAAGTAGTTGAGGACCTCGGAGGGTTTAAAGAAAAGATATTCTTGGTGCAGGGAAAAGGTGTGTTTTTTTTATAGCAATAGACAGCAATAGTTCAGATGCAGAAGGACCCTGTGTTTTCAAGAAGGGAAAGCTCAAGCGTTGCAGGAGGTTGAGGCCAGTGTATCTTTTATGGTAATTCAGATTACGTAGATTTAGAGTACAGATCTTTCAAAAAATCTGAGAAATTCTCACCTGTCAACCTGTAGTATCTATTTCATTTGTCTCAGCACCTTACCGTGCAACACCTCTGAAAGCGTACTGATTACAGCCTATTCATGTGATTCAAGCTTTTAAGAGTAGTCACTGATCTTGGATATCCACTGTTGAATGTGCAGCCTGAGTTTCATTTACACAGATGTTGACTTTTTAAGATTGGACCTACAAAACTATAAAAGTGTTGAAAGCAAGTGCTCAAAAATTTAGATTTAAGACCTTGTAAGTATTTATATTAAATTAAAAGAAGTAAGTCAACATAGTATATGCAAATGTGTAAATCTGGATGCCATATCATGCCATATTATGTTCACATTAACATGTTTATTATCATCTTCTGTGGGGTACATAGTCATGTCTTACATAAGAAACATGTTCATAAAAGAAAAATGGAATCCTCAGAGACCTGTAAGACATTACAACCTCTGATTTGAATGTTTGATATCTTTTCCCTTCAGTTTAAATATCTTTCTCTCATATAAATTACAAATCAATGCTCAAACCACAAGAGATTCATCAGTCTTATCTCCTTCTTGGCATATACTAAACGGATCATAATTATCACTTGTAAAAAGTACCTGTTAATTAAAGTACCTCTTCGGGTCATTTCTTCACAGCCTATGACCTAAGATTAATGGCTACAGCTCAGCAGAAGATTGTTAGGTATTGCTTTCTCCATTCTGAGGAATGATGAAGATTTAATTAATTATATCTTAATTAATTAATTAGAGTAGAACATGATGTTGGTGAGAGGTTCATTTCCTCCTACAGAAAACAAATGTTTTGAGTTTTTTCCCAGGAGTATTTGCTAGTTAGTATTGAGATATTGCTATTTAAAATACAATATGTGAAATGTTCAGATAAAACTGATTAGATTTACATTTTATACATAATGGCACATTATATATAATGGCACATTCAGTCTCTAGGAAGTAATGAAGTCAGGTTAAGAGAAGACAGGGCAAAATAAAGAACTCATTGTCTGACACTGACTGATTTGGACTTTTTCATATTGTTGCTTTCCCATTCTCTCCTTGACTACCTTTCTGGATCTAAACTGTTTGATAGAATGTTGTATGGCTTGTGTTGTATTATTTGACAAATATATTGTGTTTTAAACACATACCATGTTTTATGTCATTTGCATAAAGGGTAAAGCTAATAATTAAGGTATCCTGATAAATTTTTCATGTCTATATGGACCACAGTCAATTTTCCTTTCTTACAGACTTTTAGAAAAACTTAAAGTATTTGGAATTCTTGGTGTATCTACGAAAATGATTGTTGTTTAGTATTTAAGCTGAAATTTCAAAGCTAATCACAGTGATTTAACTAACTGAGTTTTGGCTAAATGACACAATGTTCCCTAACAATGAAAGGTTTTCTGAGTAAAGATACTTAGGATCATTTGGAAATTGGGAACTTTTAATATATCTGAAATTAAATATAAATAAAAACATGCTTCATATAATCACATGTGTTATAAGGAAGGAGTTCTTGAAATGAGTGTATTACCAGGCTGGAATGTTGCTCATTTAGAACAGTGGATGCTTTAGTTTCTGACATTTTATGTATTGGTAACCCTTGAAGCACAGTGAACTTAGTGGCTGCCTGTTCTTTCTTTTACCAGGTGGCACTGACAGATCTTTGGGATTCTTATAGTGAAAATGTGCTGATTCCAGATACTCCAGATACTGTATTTGCCTGGTGCAAATAGACCAGCAAAGTTGAATTCTTTACTTCCAATACTTGTGGTTTCTTCTAGACTGTGCAAAGTGGACAAATGATTGTGTCAACTGAATGCAGTTGTGTCTTCTGCAGTCAGTGTCTCTGTGATGCCCTTGAGAATCTCATCTCTTGCCCAACCTGAATGAAGAAATTCACTCACAGACAATACTATCTTGTTTATATAGGAGCACTTCTATTTCTCAGGGCAAACTCAGCTGGATTTTGGGAGGGAAATGTCATGTTTTCAGTGCTCTGAAGATTTAAAGAGCATCAGGTTTTGCACATATCCAAAGAAGACTGATTTTTTTTCTTTTTTGAGAAAAACTGGTACATGTCTAGAGAGCTTTTTTATGGTCCAGACGGCTTCTTCTAATGCCCTTGGTTATAATGTCACATTTATGACTGCCTCTAAACTAGACCAGCAGCCTATGCCAGGAAGAAAGCAGTTAACCCATTTCCTTCTACTTTTTTTAATGCTTAAATAAGAGGAGCCTGAATATTTTGTTATTCCATACTCTTTCATACTCTTTTCTTCATTACTCTCTATTTTTAACCTTACAGAATATATATACTTGAGTTCCAGTGGCATTTCACATTGGCAAGAACTGATAGATAATACAAAGGCTTTTTTCTTTATGCAAACTTATGTCCTGTTGTATATAGTTCAATTTTTTTCCTGCATTTAATTGTATTCATATCTGTCTGTCCATCTGTGTTGGAATCTGCTGATAGAAAAACAATACTTCTAGCGTGGAAATAAAACTATTGGTTTGATCAATCAGAAGTGTTCATTCTTTTAATCACACTGTAGTAATTGATTTTGGGGGAAAAAATTCTAAAGATCCAATCCTTTAAGTTCATGTGGCCAGTGTGTGTTGAATGGGAAAAAGGAGAAAAGTGCTGCCTGGGGCAGGAGTGATATGGAGACAAGAGGGTGCAGTCCTGCTCCAGCCTGGGGGAATGAGGGGTGCAGAGGTGGCCTTGTGAATGGAGGGAGCCCAGGAACAACCAACTGAGGACTCCTTGAGAGAAAAAAAAAGAGAAACCTATTCCTATGTGAACTATTGCTGTTAAATGAGTATATTTCAGATTTGTTTTGGTTTGGGTTGTTTGTTTGTTGTTTTTTTTTTACTTCTTAATTTATAACGAACCTTTTAAAGAATATCTTTCAAACTGATTAACTAGTATCTAATCTTCAAACTAATTATCTAATATCTAATTTCTTTCCATAAAGAGAAACTTCTTGTGATGCCATTGAAAAGGATAAAATCACAAAGTACCAAATATCTTACAAGAGCCACATGAACAGCAGACATTTGATATTGTTAGAGGGGAGAAGTGTTAATCATAGGTCCTTCAAAAGATGAAGTGTGTAGGTATCCTTGTGGATAGGTGTCTGTGGGCATCTGGAAGAGGGAGAGATGAACAGAAAGAAATATGTGGATATATTTCTAGGTATAAAAAGTATTCCCTAACAATAATACTGTTTTCTATACAAAGGTTTTGCCTGTTCTTTGTATTACCTCTACATAAAAAGAGTTGATGAGGTTTATTTTACTATTGATACATCTGTGGTAAAAAAAGTCCTCAGATGAAAGGACTACAGTTTCTAATTCTAAAGCCTGTAATTGTTAATAATAAGCTTGGGAAATTAAATTTATATGTCTAGATCTTTGGTTTGAATTGTATGCCCCATGTTACAGAAAATTTCTGAGTCTATTTTTTATGGCTTACAATGGTGCCCATCAGTTGTCCTTCCTCATTGAATTTGATGTGTTGCAATATTCACAAGGTCCATCTTTTTTATCACTTTAACCACCTTAATAATTTTATTTATATAAAAACATTTCTAGTCATTGGTTTTAAAGAGAGCTACAGGGACTGCATTCTGCAAATAAGGAGTATATGTTTTTCTCCATCTTGATGTAATACAGATGACAAATTTTAATTAAACAGGCAATTTTAAAAGTACAAGTTTCCATTGAGATCTCTGTAGTCTTCTTTTTGTTAACTCTATCACCTCATAAAATAAGGAAGAAGTACTGATCTGGAAACAGAGTGATGCAACAAGCAAAGCAAATTTGCATTGCTTTGTTGAATGTCCTATCAAGTGCCTTGTGCTACCTTGTCAGATCTAATCAAAACTCTTTGATGTTGTGTCTTCTGGATGAGTGATTTGATTTTAGGTGAATTTGGCACTCATATTTGTGCTTTAAACTAGATGTGGCATATAATGTTCATGTTTTGATCGCTGCTCCAGTAAACACAAAGGGTTTTTTCAGTAGTTTATGAGTAAGACATAGAGTTGCAAGATTGTACTTGACTTGCAAAACAACAAAATAAATCTTACAAAACCCATCAGCATTCAATAAATTATGCACTTCACATCAAGCTGTGTTGACATCTTAAATGAAGTATAGCTTAAAGATAAGGTGTTAAAAGGGAAAATTATAGATGTACAGTGAGTTTCTTTAAAACTATCACTTATCCCCATTCCATCACTGTAGCTGTCACTTTCTCTTTTGGTTTTTTTTTTTTTCCTACATTTTTTGTGCTAAAGTGTCTGAATTATGACAGAAACTGTCATATTATGAATAATTTTTAATAAATGAAAAAGGAGATGAAATCTCTACAAACTCAATGAATATTTAAGGTCACATATATAATATTAGTTCTGACAGATTGTTAAACCTGAGGGCTCTTCTCGAACTGAAGGAAGTTTCATTGAAACCTGAGATTTGCTTAAAGTATGTATAGCATGTCATGTGTACATATTACAAAATTTTTGTTTCTGACAAGCACACATTTGCTTTTCCTTCCTGTGGCTCTAGTCCAACACACAGCCCTTCTGTTCTTCTTACTGTCTCACACTACCATGCCAATATCATAAGCTAATAAACAAACCACACTTTTTACTTTCACTACTGGACTATCACTTCAACAGTCTGCTTTGAGTTTGTAAGAGGAAATTTTACAGTTGAAATATGTGAAAGTGAATTCCAGTAAAGAGGAAATCTCAGAAAATTCAGAGTTTACTTTTGCTTTGGATCGGCACGCAAAACTTTGCTTATCCAGCTCAAGTGTACCATACACAAAGGCAAGTCATTTGCTCCATTAGTAGATGCCAATTCTCCTAATTGTTGGCGTTTCCTGCTTTCATTCAGGGTGGAATCAGGAAATGTGGATATTATGAAAATATTTATAATAACTACAAGAGGCTAATAATTTTTTTAAAGAAATCAAAGTCAGGAAATTCAGCCTAAAGCTTCCAAAATCGACCTAAGTTTTGATGCCTATTTCCACCCACTATCAACCTCTTTACAGTACAGGATCTGAATCATATATCAAGTGATCTCAAAGGTTTGAGCCACTTCAGTCAATGTCAGGATGAATGCTGAACGCTGTTCTTTTTCATGCCAAGTTGCATGTTTTCTTTCCAAATGTGAAAAAGGGAAAGAGGGATGTAGAGGTGGTTGATACCTGCTGTGTGATGCTGAGCATTTTAGCCAGTAACCCTTACTTTAGAGCTCTTGTTGAGAAATAGTTACACCATACTACTTCAGCAAATATTGTTTCTAGAGTGAATCTCAGTCTATACACTGTGTTAATAACTCATTTCCTTTTTATCTTTACTTCCTTAATAGTGGAGAAAGCTGTAGGATTCTGGATAGAAGATGATGTCTTGCGGTGGTAACTATGTGGGGAAGCCCGGATTGTATATGGGTGCTGAAAATTGATAAAGAATTTAGAGAGTTGAGAAACTTATCTATAACTCTTAAAATTAAAAAAAAAAAAATAAATCTTTGGTTTGTCAAATACTCTACAAGTCTACGCATTTCCATTTCTTTTTTTAAATATACATTTACAACTTTACCTGCATCTGAATTTTAATTTATTAGTATTCAAAAATTTGTGAATATTGGATTTTTACCTGCTACTCCCTGTTAAAAGGGTAGAGATGTCATACAGTAAAGTACCAGAAAACTTAAATCAGATTTTTTCCCAGCTTAGCTTGAATGGTGTGACTTATTTGACAAATTTTGCTTGCTTCATTGACTTCCATTGCATCTTGTATGATCTTCATGGCATCTTGAAGTTCTGCAGGCCATGATTCACTGTCCTGAGAGTTCTGGGAAGCTTTTGATTGAGTTAAATAAAGAGTGTGTCAGAACGAAGAAAATACCATATTTTTGATTAAATTTATGAAATTTGTGGCGACTTGATTAAGTTCTCAAAGATGCAGATATTTTTGGGAAAATGACTCAAAATTAACAACTGAATCTTTTAAAAAATAACTAATGTGATAGCAAAGGGAAAGATGCTTAAGAAACATTTTAAATGAGTCATAGTCACTTAATAGTTACTGGATATATTTTACAAATTCCAAGTCCTATACTTAAAAAGGTTCCTGCAAGTGAGATTTACCTTTAATGGTTTTTTACTGACTTAGATGCAGCTTCAAAATTACCTACTTAATTCATTGATTCTTTTGCCTGTACAGTATCCTCCTACCTAAGGGCATAAAACTTGCTATTCTGTAAGACTTATCTTCCCTGTCTGAGGAGTAACTAAAGAACTCATTAGTATGTAGAAATACAAGACATATGTTATATTAAAGACAAGTTTTGCCACATAACTAGTTGAAGTTCGTTTATGGTTACGATGGGAGTCTTTAAGGAGCAATTTCTGAAGGAAGGATGTCTTCAGTCTTTCCTGTGAGTCTGGTGAATGTATACTGAATATCACGACACATGAAGAAAAAGCATATTCTAGTACTGTATGAATTCAGACACATAGGAGAATTAATTCCCTTTAATCCTTTGATATTCTAGAGGTCAGAATATGGTTTTTAATTTGTGTGGAAAACTTCAGCATTTTAGTGAACTATGTTAGGCAAAACTCTGAAATATTTTGGTCAGGAAATATTTCTTAGTGGTTCCAGTTACTGTATTATTTAGGTTCCCTTGCTCTCAGTCAGACTACATCTTCCCTCATGCATCATAATTCCTCAGTGAAGCCAAAATGTCAGGTTTTCTTCTCCTCTCATAAAGCTTGTCTTCTTCAGAACTCTACTACTATTCCTTGTTCACAGAACATACCAGCAACTGCCCATGATAATGTTACTTTTGTTTTATGATTGACCAATAATCACGTGGTTAGGGTGTGTTTTCCATTTTCTGTTGCTGGACTCAAATGCTTTCTCTCCAGTTTCTAAAGGAGATTCCTTCCTCATATCTTTCTTTTAGTATTGGTGAATAAAGTAAAAATCGTAAGTAGAAAAGTGTGAGGTAATGCCACCTTAGGCAGCCTTGGGAACCTGACACGTGGAAGTCTCTCATCCTATCCCAGGAAAGATTCCTAGATAACTTACAAATCTTTCCTTGAGGCTGGGCATACAGCTAAATTGAACAGCAGGAGATCCTTGAAAAATCTATCAGTAGAATATGATACTTCTCATGCACCATGACCTGCCACCATGGCTAGAGGACATATTGCTGTATCTGACTTAACATACTCATGCAGACTCAGAGCTCTATGACTGTACATTTTTAAAACCCATTTTTTAATGTAATGATACCTTGGTAAGTCACATATTAGCCCCAAAACAGCAAAGGAAATGCAGCGTCTCATCTGCAATGGCATGTCAGGAGACAATTGCTTCACCAAATTCCAAGGAGTTTCTTCCACAATGGACTACTGTGTTTTTCCACAGTGACAGTAAATGGTGCTTGTCCATCTAATACCCTGCAAAATAAAATCCTGAAAAGTTGATTTTAAGTGGGATTAGATGTGTGAAACATGTAAACATGGAACTACATGTGTGAAATCCTTGTTGCTTGGTGAGAATATGGAGAAAAATTATGAGGATTAGCAACACCATGGCACTTGGTCAAGCACCCCTTTTCAAGACCATGCACATGCAGTAGCCCGTAATGTGTGTTACCTTTCACATGGGACCTAGCTCAACAGTGTGACAAAAGCAGACTAAGAAATGCTATGGAATTTGCATGGTGGTTTTACCACCTCTTACTGCAATTTCAAGTTGTTAGCTAGGATACAGTCACATATTGTTACCTCCCACCAGATTCCTGAGAGGTGCAGAGAGAGATGATAACCATGGCGTTTCTTAAAGACCCTGTCTCTTCATTTTTTTAGCTTTTGCTGGGGAACTTGAGATAGACTTTGCCACAGCATGCATTTTAGAGTAGATAAGGAAAATTGTTCAAACTTTTCCACAATTCCCTATTATGTCATTTTCCCTGTTGTCAGTGGAAGCAGTGGTGTGGCTCTCTGTCCTCTCTCTCTCCGCTGGAGTGATTGCTTTCACCTACAAGCTGAACAGAGGGCCACCCCTTGCACCCCTGTATGTCATGGCTGGAAAACAATGCAGAGACTGTAAAAAATCTTACTGCACTTCAGACCTTGCTGTGTCTTGGACCTTACAGTGTCAAAATGCTGAGTTTTCACAATTATTCTCTTCTGAGCAATTACTGTGTAAGTCATTAGTTCATGTGAAGAGTGGCAGACACTGTGTCAGGTAGAACTGCTACAATGAAGACGAGCAAGGCTGCAAAGAAGTCAATGGCATCAGACGAGCAGAGCTCAGAGACTAAACTCATTAGTGTTCTTCTAACCTCCAAATCACCATTTCAGATCCATCCCTAGGGGCTGTGATATGTGTGAGACATTGAAGTTAATACCTCAGGATACCTCTGACATCCTTGACAGCGAGAGGAGGTAGACCTTTCACTCCTTTCTCTTGGTTCCGCTCGTTTTCTTTCTGAGACCCTTTCTGTGGCAGTGCTGGAACCCAGACTCTGAGCTTTGGAATATCAAATACAATTTCTCTTATGTTGTTTAAGAACTGCTGAATAAGGAACTGCTCATGCAGATGACAAAGAAGAGCAAAAATAAAAGTGCCCCTCACAAGGACACTGTTCTCTCAGTGAAGAATTGTAAAAATAAAAATATTATATAATTTTATAGTTCAATAAGGAGGATTATTGATCAAAGAAACAAGAAATTTATAGTGATTAACAATGAACGTCATAGTCCAACCTTTCTCCAAGTATGATTATACTGAAATTAAGTGATTTACTAGAGAAAAATTTGATTGTATGGCACAGAGAAATGCGAAGAACTTAGCAATGATCTGTCAGCACTTTCTTTACGGTTAACAAAAATAGTAAATACTTTGCAACAGTAACGTTGCATTAGTTCAATATATACCTCAGTACTTTGAGAACAATTTGGCAGGGCTGTAGAGTAGAATGAGATGGCAGGGCCCTATGAATGCTAAAGGGAAAATATTGTAGTCCAAATGAAAAAATAACTGATCTATGTTTATGACAGACTTGAATGCATAAAAACTCCCAGAGGAGGAGTAATGAAGAAGAGGACAGTAATGATGGGGCTCAGGTGCAAAGGGCAATCGCGGTTGTGCAGCTGTAGAAGTGGTAGGGAAAGTTCATCTTGTAGGATTAATGCACTCATCAGCTGCCAGAAACGCCGGGAGAGGCATGGCTGAGAGTGAAAAGTCATCCAGATACTTAAAGAGAAGAGGGCCCTGGCTCCTGTTACCACTCAGACTCAATCAGCTTTGCTGTTAGGGGATCACTAGTTGACCTGAACTGAAAAGTCCTCATCTGTGCTTGTTCTTTGGAAGTGTAGATAAGGTGTTTCAAAACCAGTTCCACTTCTGTTGTTTTCATTGTATGATCATTTTGGTTTTAGCAAAAATGAAATTTGTTAAGAGTAGCACTGGGTGAGTAAGGTCCTCTAGTCCAAGGGGAAGTGTTTGAATTTTGTCTTTTTTATGGGAACTACTGGCAATGCACACACGACTAGTTACAGAAGATGAGAATCCATGAAAGTACTCACTGCAATAGGTACAGGCATTTATCTCTGTGCATTGTCATGCTGAGATAGCTGAACTAATTCTTTTCAGACCACTTGTGTGCCAGAAACTGTCTTGTGATGTTCTGCTCCAGCTAAAAGCATAGGCTCTTTAGACCCAGATGTGACATTACCACTTTTCAGCTGAAATGGAGCACCTGAATGTGGGAGTGCTTCTAGTCCACCTTAGTACAAAGTAAAACATGGTTGCTAATACTTGTCAAAAGTTATGAAAATTCTTTTCTTACAGAAATGAATACATGACTGCATGCAAGAAGGTCGAGTGAAAGTTCCTACACCTGGGTCAGGGCATTCCCCAGTATCAGTACAAACTGGGTGATGATTTGATTGAGAGCAGCCCTACAGAGAAGGGCTTGGAGTACTGATCAATGTAAAATTGAACATGAGCTGTCAATGTGCTCTTGCAGCCCAGAAAGCCAACCATATCCTGGGCTGCATCAAAAGAAGCGTGGCCAGCAGGTCAAGGGGGGTGATTTCTGCTCCTCTATTCCACTCTCATGAGACCCCACATGGACTATTGTGTCCAGCTCTGGAACCTCCAACATAAGAAGGACATGGACTTGTTGGAGCAGGTCCAGAGGAGGGCCATGAAAAATTATAGAAAAGTTTGACCATTTCTCCCATTAAGTAAGTTTGAAAAAGCTGGGGTTGTTCAGACTGGAGAAGATTCTGTGAAGACCTTTTCGCAGTTTTGCAATATATAAAGACGGCATGGAGAGAGACTTTTTTATCAGGGCCTGTAGTGACAGTACAAAGGGCAATGTCTTTAAAATGAATGTATGTAGATTTAGATTGGATAAACAGAAAAAACTTTTTACAATGAGGGTGGTACTGAGACACTGGAACAGGTTGCCCACAGAAGTTGTGGATACCTTGTCCCTGAAAACTGTAAAAAGTCAGGTTGGAGGTTTGAACAACCTGCTAGAGTGTAAGATGTCCCTGCCCATGACAGCAGGGGTTGGGCTAGGTGATCTCTAAAGGTCTCTTCCAATTCAAATAATTTTACAATTTTATGATTTTATGACTATACCTTTATATACTTCTTTTTGATTGAGTTATCCAAACTCCAGAACTGCACTAATGTACCTACTTTTGGTTGTTGAGCTGGCTTGAAGAAACTTGAATAGATATTTTCATATAGTATTCTGCTTCGGTACATCAAAGGTTCAACTCATAAGTGACTGAGCATATGAAAAAACACCAACATGGTGCTATTACCAATTCTGTTTAGTTAGCTAGTGTACTGATTTTGTTAAGCTATGAAATGGGTCCTTTATGAATATTTATAATAGGACTATCATTCTGGAACACTAAAAAAATATGTTTTTATTGCATAACCTATTCTCAGATAGTTAAAAAAAAACCTGAAAGGTATTTAATGACATGAGAAATTCCATAATGCATGTGTTATAGTGCTACATTATTGATTTATGTTGGAATCAAAACATCCAGTATCACATAATAGATTAGAAAATCTGACAGACTGAGAGCTGAGGTTAATGCAGGGAACAGTAGTATGACCCTTAGCATTTAAGATCTTGCAATTATTTTAAATGAACAGTTACATTTGTCATTGATCAAATTCGACAGCTCCATCAAACTAAGGGTATCAGCAAATAGACAGAAGAAAGTTAAACTGCAAGGGGACTTAAAGGGGTCAGAATAATACAGGGTAAGAACGTGACATACATTTGTGTAAATTACTGAGGAGGAAAAAATACCATCAAAATTTGAAGATGGATTTCCTGAAACCACCAGGGAACATCTGGAGATGATAAAAAGAAAAAAACCACCAACAAACAAACTCAAACAAAACCCCCACAACCTAAACACAAGAAAGATGTTCTAGATTCTATGCAGGACTTGGGAGGAAATAGTGTAGCCTTCATAGCACTGGTGAGTCAGTATGTGGAATAAAACACGAGTTTTTGATTTCTTTACATAGGAAACACTGGAGAAACTGAGAAAAGATAAAAACATCAAGCAAAATGCTCTAGGAGACAGTAAGTCATACTTCTGATGTAACACATTTGAAAATACCCAATTGATATTAATTGCTTACTTCCCACTGGCTTTAGGACAGAGGTATGGGTCAAAGACAGATCTTAATTCAGTAAAACACTACAGTGCAGACTTAATTTTCAAAATGGGCTTGGGCAGAGTTTTTTTCTTCAGGCATTGACTTATTCTCAAAAATATTGGGGAAATATGGAATTTAAGCATACAGAAAATTTTTCACATTTGGAAGACTGTTAAATTGCAAACTATGAGAGACAGAAAAAGAGTAAAATAAAGGAAATCCCAGTGCAATAGGAGGTATATGGAGTAACTGGTTTTGG
This sequence comes from Manacus vitellinus, assembly GCF_001715985.3. Classification (NCBI taxonomy): domain Eukaryota; kingdom Metazoa; phylum Chordata; class Aves; order Passeriformes; family Pipridae; genus Manacus; species Manacus vitellinus. The sequence goes on along the minus strand of NW_021940864.1, from coordinate 21,757,596 downwards.
GAAATGCTAATTATCCTATATGCCTTATTTTCCTTTGGTGTAAATAACGATTTAAAATGGAAGACCTTTTTTAGTACACCTTAAAACATATTTCAATCCTTCCTGGACTTGCAGGGATCTACATCCCTAGGTGAGAGCAGAACAAATAGAAAAACTTCTTCCGTTGATCCTTCCACTTGCATTTGTTTCATTGAAAATTCTTGAGAAATAGAAAATTTTGCTTCTGATTCTATTAAAAAACCCTACCTTTCACTGTCTTTTTTTTTTTTTCACCTTCATTTTCTTTCACTTTGTGAATTTTTTAATTTTTTTTTAACACAGTAAATATATCCAGGATGACCGAGGAGTTTGGACAATTAGGTTTCTACAGTATAGTCATGAGGAATTGCTAATTGTGTAGTCTGCCAATCTCATACTGGAAACAAAAATGTTTCAACTTCTGCTCCTGTGTATGCATAATCCTGTGTGCTATCTAGCAGGAAGGAAAATGCAGTTTATAGAATCAAAATAATGTAATACTTTTCACCTATACACAGAATTAGCAGCATTAGAATATTTGCCATGGGGAGAAATATAAACAAATCTTTTCTCAGTGTTGAAACTTAGGAAAACATTCATGTGTGCAGGTGAAATTAGGAAGAAATAATTAATGACCTTACCTAAACACAGAGGCTGAAATTGGCAGGTTTTGAGCCCAGAGTACAGCTCAGAGGGACCAGCTTTAAATCACCTCCCATACACTGCTTTTCCTTCTGGCTATGTGAAATGCTGTTTGATAAGTTTCTGAAGATTTCTCTAAGTCTTCCCAAAGGGGTCTTCTGACAAAGCCTGTTATTCCAGGCTACATCCCTTATTGCCTCAGCACTCTTACCCTTGTCCTCTACTTCATCTCTACTTCACTGTGATGGTTTCCAAAGGACTTCTTTCCAGGGCTTTGAATCTGGTGATAGCTACTTGATTACCGACCAAAATCCAGCACTGGTTTCTGCAGATACTCAAGGCTGTGAGTAAAAGACATTGCATAACCTGTCTTCGGAGGTCGTGGGAGAGGTATCTCCAGGTATGCTGCAGAACCACATTTTCCAGCATATAGTCACAAATGTGAGTGTACTGATTTGATCCTTGAGAAACCTACTATTTACCAAGATCCTGGAAGTCTAACGGGAGAAGCCGCAAATGCCATTTCAAACTGCACTTGATGGTTGAGGTGGTTTTCCCCTTTTCACCTATAAAAGGAGAAAGATTATTCATAAGGTGAAAAGTGGAAAGTCACCTCAAACATCAAGTGCAGTTGAAAAGGCTCAAGAGAAATTTTAATTAAGTCTTGATGATTATGTGAAGATTATTTTGGTGAGCCTGAAACAAGCTGAATTTTACTCCATGTTACATTTTAAATTGTTTTGTCCACTTTTTTTTTTTCACTAGACTTTCAGTAGCTTTACAGGTTATCGCAACACTTGGAGATCAAGAGCAGGACTAAAAGTCTCTAAGTCTTAAATATAGTTTCTTCTTGGGTGATTTAGATACTTAAACACAGATTTGTAGATGCTGCCCAGCATCTACATATCTTCAGATATCTTCAGATCCAGCCCAGCAAAAAGACTTTTGTGACTAACTTTTGCTGAATTCACCAGAGTTAGCAAGATGTCTGGCTAACATGGGTGATAAGCCCTGAGAACATAATTCATACTGAGTTGCAATGAAAGTCAAGCACCCAATTCATTTAATCCAATATTCACAGCATCTCCTGCAAGTTTACCTTCAATAGAACAACTGCTGTATGAAGGCATGGTATTGTATGCAGGAATGATAAAAACCTAAGAGCTTCTGCCTTTCCGGGCTGATAACTATTGTCTCTCTCTGAAGTCAATAAGCAGCCATAACAGCCAGACATGAAAAATTAATATTCTGAACAGAACACTTTGGTGCTTTGGAGATCTTTCGCTATATACCAACAGACAGATCTCAAAATAAATAAAGACACTCTTACTGGGAAATCATCAAATTTAACAAACCAGTTTGAATGCATACATTCTGGCAGGCTTGTTTATTTCCTCTACTTTTAAGGACTTCCTACTGCCTATTCCCTTGTTGCCAGGAATTCAAACATTGAGTAGGAACACCTTGTTCTGCATGCTGCTTTCCAAAATACTTGTTGGAGACCACACAACAGAAATATTTTGCCACAGGTGAAAACAAATACATCTGAATAGCAATTACAAACAATTACTTAGCTTTTTAAAACATTTTGGTTGCGTGTTTGTTTGTTTCCTCTTTCCTTTTAGACACTTGCTTGTAATTTGTTAAACTCAATCAAATAATTTTAGAAAACATAATAAACATTTAGTATGCATCAAAGCCATCTGGCAGTGCTATGCACTGTGCACAGAAACAGTGGGATTAATCTATGCATATTAAGCATTGGAAGTTGTTCACTCCCTAAGTTTTACATTAGCAACCCAAACAACCCAGGCTGAGAATGTGCTTAAACAAAAGAAGCTAATCAGCATAAGAGTTTTAGAGCCAGGGCATTCTGAAAATCTCATGAAACATCCTTATACTCTTTGGCATTTAAATTCCAGTGAACACCTAACCCCTCTTTCAGATCTATCTCAGCTGTTTTAGAGGATCTAATGCAGGTGCCCAGGTCAGGGCTGATGACAGAGGAGTCATGAGCTGGTCATACTTCCAGCTCGGACCAGTGCTGATTACAGTGTCAGACAATCTAAAGTACAACAAGATTTTTTTTTTTATTTTTAGATGCAACAAACACAGTTGCCACACAGAATTACTACAATCAAATTCAGGCAGGTGATTGGCACAGAAAAAGGAAATCCCTGCGAGAGGAACATGGCTCAGGCTCTGACAAGGTGCAAGTACTCCCAAGACTGCTTGAGTCAAGCAGTGTTGGTCCTTATTGCTAATTTTTGGTGCTGGAAAAAAACCAAGTACATTATCATGCACATACCAGACATGTGGGTAATACTACAAATTTGCTCAGAAGGACTTTGATCCTGACACAGAAGAGGAGGAGGAGGAAGGTAGACCAGAGTTTTGCTGCTTCAACAAACCTTTCTTTCCTCTTCATTTCCCAGTATAGTCTTTACTCGGAAAGAAGGATAGAGAGTACCAAAGTCCTTGTTTTATATATTATAGGACAGACGGGTTTGCATGCTTGAAAATGATTATATTGATAATACAATGTCACCCTCAAAATTCTGGAACTCAATACCTGCTGTTTTTTACCTTCACATGTGAAGAAGTAATTCCTGCTTCAAAGAACTTATAGTAGAAGAAGAGTCAAATTTAAAATATTGAATTTGACCAAAAAAACCCCCTGTGATATATACTAAAAAAGAATGTAATTTCAAAAAAAAGTTTGAATAGTTTCACATATAATTTGTTGAAGTAACCCCCTTTATTTTCAGGGAAGGCTTCACCTTAATTATCTCTAGGTGAGGTCTGAGGCATTTCAGAGAGGTAAGAAAGGGCGGCAACCCCATCTAGCACCTGACACAGGTGCAGCAAACTATGTCTAGTGGCCCCTGTCTGCCTGCCTACTACAGGAGGAACTTTAATCTTAGCCTTACAGCGTCACCTCATATAGGATTTTCTTTCATACTTATTGTGACCTGTTACTGCTTGAGTAGTATAGAGTATAAGACATCTGTTGAAACACCCTGAGACTTGAAAAGGTTCACAGTTCTCTTGCAAGAGCATGACTTCACAGCTGCTAAAATAAGTTTCCCACATTTTTTTGTTTCATAGTTTCTACAGATTAAAATACCTTCACTAATATTTGCTTGTTACATGACTAATTGCTGTCCTCCTTGGACTTACCAGTCTGTTACTTCTGGATAAGTAACCTGCTGTGTCCGAACACTGCTCTGATGGTCCAAACTCTGTAGCATATTTTTTGCTATAGAAACGTAAGAAAAATTGGCTACAGTCAACTACAGTTCAGCCAACAGACCCTCACAGGTACTAATAGTTTGTTGGCATGTTGTCGGCGGAGGGGCTCTGGGACAAACTGCACACGACCAATATGATCTGCAAAACGTCCACTTTATTTACAAAAAGATACCCTTTATGTACTTTTCCTACACCCCAGTGCGTGATCTCTCTTCTACATTATTGGTTACATGAAAGTGTTCATGGTATAAACATGCCCTATTGACCACTTCTAGTTGGATTATTGTAGGTGTCCACACGAGGTGAGGACACTTGTTTACCTTTTGAGACTCCTCCTTAATCTTGGCACAGATCCTTCTTTGTTTCAGCTTCAGAGCCTGAAGCCATGGTGACTGTGCATTTTATACTGTCTGTGCCTGGCCATGTCAAGGCAAGGCCTACAAAAATGCAGGAGAAATTGCTCACACAATCCTGCTCTCTCTACACCATGTCATAATATTACAACATTAAAAAAATCCTTTGATTTCTTAAGTAGTAAATAGATTGAATATGAAAAGTATCACTTACAGGACTCTGAAATATGAGCAGGGTTATTCCACAACAGGTCCTCTGAGTGCATGCGGCAAAAAATTACATATCTAAACATTCATGAGTACAACACTTTCATCAGAATTTACTACATTTTACCACCATCAAAAGCTGGGACGCAGGAAGAAAGTATTAGCAGTCAGAGCTTTTTCTGCAGTTTGTCATGCATGTCAGCCCAGGGAAAGACAAGCTTGAGTTGGTAGTGACAGTGCAATTAAACAAATAGCATGAGACATGCCCTTCACTTTGCTGACACGCACTCAGCATACGTCAGAGCACACTCAGTAGAAGTAATTTCTGTCCTTGAGCATTCCCAGGAAAGGGATGTGATTCTCGCCTGCACCTGCACTGCTCTCCAGCCTCCAGCTCCTGATTAACACAACGTGAGCAGCAGTTGCAGCGCCAGTCTTTGCCTGTGCTGGATTTATAGGGTGAGATGAAAAACATTTTCAATTCATATGAGTAATGAGTATTACAAATTAGACTCAGATCAATTATTAAATGAAGCTGATTATGAAATATTAAAAGGAAGCTATTATACATAATGTATTTGTCACAGATTAAAAATCAGCATTCACGTAATATCCTTCTATGCCTGATAATGTATTTGGATTTTTAGCATGTTTAAAAGGAGTGCAAAAAGTAAAGATAAGTGGGAGGGATGTGCATCTATTAAAACAAGAAATTGACTTGCTAATGACTTCTGCAAAAGAGAGTTATCTTCTGTCTTGGGTATAGTTTATCTCTGGTCTCTAGTGAGAACATGCAGGACATGACATCTCGAGCCTATGTACCACTGTCATCATTACTGACTTTGAAGACACTATTTTATTGTACACATTCAGGGAGAAGAAAAGTTTTGATTTAATGTCTAGCCCTGTCACTTGTGTGGAAGTTCTGTTGACTAAAGAGTGCTTTTGTACTAACAAAATGAAGTTGCTTTTCAGCTTGGGGTTTGTCATGACAGAAAGTACAAGTGATAGAATCACTTGTTCCCTGAGCTTCTTCTAAAACCCTGCTGTGCTGAGATATTTTGCACTGCATCAGATGAGTCAGTGGTGCAGCTTTCTCTCCATGCTTGATGTGCTGAGGACGTGATGCTGCTACAAAACCTCATTAAATTTATCTCAGAGTTAGAGACGGTTGAAAAAAAGAGGAATGATAGAGCAGGTCTCACATTGGAAAATACTGGTTCCATGGAAATGAGACATTCTGTGGAGATTTGTTGGCCTTCATGAGAATCAGGGCAACGGGCAGAATGCCTGGTTCTCCCTGGGTCCTCCTGACTTCCCAGGTGGTGAGGTGACTTCTGTCTTATCTGACATTGGCACCCTGCTTTCCTCCTGGGCTGGAGGTGTTCTGACCTCAAAGCTGGGGTGCAGCTTTCCCAGCATACTAGCACCAAGGAAAACACACTGGCTTCTGTGTCCTGATGGCTGAGCCCAGGAGGTGTCACCAAAGAGAAGGGGCAGGTGAAGAGGCAACGGGTATGAGTTCCCAAGGCACTGCGCCTGTCCAGGAGAATGGGGTGGGAGGCCAGTGGCTTCCTCATGTGCTGTGACAGGGGTGAAGGAGGGGCAGTAAAAGAGTAGAAATCTGGACTTGAGTGAGATACTGCCATGCAGCGGACTGCCCAGAGAGTGAGGGGTGAAGCAGGTAGCCCATTGGATGGAAAGAGGGAAAGATTATATCTAGCTGCAAGAAAAAACCAAAATATTCCTGCAACCTGTCCTCTAAGGTTGTTTCCATTCAGGTATTTTGATGCTTCAGAAGGTAAGGTTGCATCCTGTAGTTACCCTGTGAGAAAGGAAAATTTTGAGGCACTTGTGTTTGTTTTTGTTGTCAATTTTTCTGTTTGAGAAGGACAGACAGCTTCAGCCTTAATTTCCAAGATATTTTTTGTTGAAACCATTAATTAAGAGACTTGAAAAGCATTATTATATAATATTAAATATTAAATAATATTTAATTCATATATTTAGAAACTGAAAGGCAGTATATTTTTGGGTAATAGTAAATGATTAATCTTTTTTCTTTTTAATAGCTTTCCTGGAGGTTGAAAAATCTCCTTTGAAGCCTTTTCTATCTCTCGAGTAAATATGTGTAGTTATAATTAGATAGTTTAGTTAAACATATATTGTGTAACCGAAAACCTGGAACAACTCCAATGCCATTTCTCTCTATTGTGTAAATATGTAATTAGACAAGATTTTTTCCAGTCCTGCTGCTGATTACATTTTCTTCAGTCATGCAAGAATGGGATTTTTCTGCTCTTAGACATACTACAATCTGAGCTCTACAAACCCTGATGCAGCATACTATCTTTTCCCTCCCAATTCAATTACCAATCCTTTGGCCACTATTGCTTTCTTCATGTGTCTCCTTCTTTTAAATGGGGCAAAACCTATGTGAGATGATCTGATACAAAATATCAATCTAAGAGAAGATTGACTAGGTACTCATAATGGTACTGGACATAGGGATGACAGCTAATGTTTTTCCATCACTTGTGGCTAGTCAGAGTGGAATAGGTCACAAGACCAGAGGATTCAGGTTCTGAGCATGCCACTGGTACACACCTACATGATGCCACTTGCATATTCCCTCTGCTGAGACGATGTAGGATACAATAGGTGACATGCTGTGGAAAGCACCCAGATGTGTTAGCTACTGCCTCTTGCAGCCCTTATTTATGGAGTAAAAGATCTGTCCTGAACTCTAACAGCCCTGATGACTAGTGAGGGAAACTGGCCACAAATGCTGAGCTGGACAGGCTATAGGAGTAAAACTTACCCTGACTATCTACATCTGACCCACTTGACTGAAGATTAATTTATACCTTGGAAGTAGTTTAGTGGTGGACCTGACAGTGTTAGGTTGGAATTGATGATTTTAGAGGTCTTTTCCCTAATATTTCTTAATTTCCTTAATATTTCTATGATTCTTTTTCTTGCACAGACCAGAGAAATACAAACACTTTTGTGTAAGCCTTGTGACACTGCTGATAACCTCGTAGAGTAGGAAAAACTGGCAAAAATAACTGACAGGAACATGTCAGCACAGGACAGGCATCAGTTTGGTTTTACTTTGGCACAAATCTTTTTGTGATAAGAGCTTCCTAATAGTGGATTTTCATGTTTAGAAGTATTTTTGAATATGAGTGAGTAATTTTGAGGATTCATGGGGCTTGGGCAGCATTTTTATTATTTCTGTCTTTGATTGTATTTCCCTAAGAACATGCATCACTTTGAAAGACCTTTATATTCAGGAGGCAGCTAGAGTTTTTTAAAACATAATTAACATTTTAGTGAACTTCTGAAATAATTCAGGCATGTATGATCCATTTATGACTCAGTGGGGAATTTCTCACCACTCACCAGTGAAACAGAACAGTGCCATGCTCCTATACTGCATTTCAGATGGTTGTTCTTAGACTGGCTGTCATTCTTATTTTGGTTGCCCCATAAATAAACTATAATGCTACTTTTCATGATGAATAAAATACTGAAATGGTTTCACTTGCTGAAGATCAAGAAGTTAGAAAGCATTATATATATGCTTTGAAAAAATAGAGCTGATGCTTCAGACAACTGCAGAATATTAAGACTTATCTTGGCAATAAAATTGATCTTTAAAACAAAAATTTTTCAATTTTCAGAGATTTGTGTTAATTCAGATATAAAGCGGAATTTTTTCTTTAAAGGAAAACCATCCACCTCTAACCTAATAAAATTTTTTGAGCATATGAAAATAATGGAGGTTAGTGAGGAAAAGGTCAATGTAGATTGCGAAGATTTAAAAAAAGAAAATGATAAAGTTCATTTAGAAACTCTGTGAAGTGATTCCAGAGTGAGAAATGTATCCTCAATGCCTTGAAAACCGCTCAGCTGTGAAAGGATGTGTGCACAGTCCATTTTTTTAAACTGTGGAAAGCCAACATCAGGTGTAACAAGGTGCTCTACAGGATTGATTGTTTAATTATCAGTTGTACTAATAGGAAAACATTATTAATCTATTACATTAAGTATTATGAGTGTGAAGTAAAGCAGTAGTGGGGCTGAAGAGCAAAATACTGAAAGTTTCCTGGGACACAACTTTATTTAAACTGATCAGTTCAACTGAGGACTGAAACTCATCAGGTCTTAAAAAAGAAAAGAACAGAATTTTCCAGCTTTGATTCACTGTTGATGTCTGCCCATTGTCCTGTACAACGACAATGTCATTTTACCTACCTGTCCCAGAGCAGCTTTTAGTAATCCTCAATTTGGGGATTTCAAGCTCAATCTATACTCCTTTATTTGGAGAAATGGATTTTCAGAAAGCCATGATTAGATAAGGCTGGATTTTTTTATTCTCTTACTGCATATTCTGGCTTAGTTCTTCGGGTGAGCCTGTAGGTACATATGTATGGCACGAGGGGGAAGCAAGCCATCACAAGATTTGGGACTTCCCAGCTGTGCCAATCTGGACTGTAGTGGCTGGATGCAGAGTAATAATATTGAAAAAAATAAAACCCAAATAAATTAGAAAAGAAGGGGAAAGGCAAAGTAATTCACTCATCTTCCTGAAGTGCATGTTTCTGAATTGCAGGACAGCAGGGTGTTCCAAGTGTTTTGGACTGAAACCCCCGAAGGATCCTTGTCCGTCCCATCCACTGTCTTCTGCTTTCTTTATAATTGATATATTCCTACCATCAGGAAAAATGTGAAACTTTTTGACCAAAAAAAGCTACACTGCAATTTTTTTTTCACTTGAACTGAACAATTCTCCTTAAAATAACAGTTTGGCGTTTCCCCAGAGAGATGAAAACCAAAGCCTGATCTGTCATAACTAATAACAGCAGAACTTTGTCAGCCAAACAGTCAGCAAAGACCTTAGGAGGGAGGGAATTAGTGGGATTTATTAACATGTTGCTGTTGCCTGAACATGTGCAACACATTCACTATACAGCTGTTGAATGAAAACGTGCCACAGCATTCTTACAAAGTGGTGCTTTTTTGTTGTATTTTCTTATCTACTGTAAAACCTTCAAAATTAAAAAAAATCATTTGTTTGCATGGAAAACAAGTCTGCTCATTAAGAAAGGCTGAAACAATGCACAGAAAGTGAACATTCACCTAATCTTTATTCATATTTGGGGTAACAACATACACCTGACTCAAGAAAGTATAGAAAACTGCAACTGATTAAATAATTGTGGGTTTTTTCCCTCATAATTATTGGTATACAGTACTTGAAGGTCACTTCATATCATAGGTATTTTTGCTAATACAAAAAATGCGAAAATATTTTTTCCTCTAAAACAATTAAGAAAACTGATAATGAAAATTGTTTACATACAGGTACTTCTGCATCTTAATTATTCTGTTTTCAAATGGAAACAGGATTTTGATGACACGAGGAAATGGCCTCACGTTGTACCACGGTAGGTTTATATCAGATATTAGAAGAAATTTCTTCACAGGAAGGGCTGTAAAACATTGGAACAGACTTCCTAGGGAAATAGCGGAGTCACCATCCCGGCAGTGTTCAAGAAAACTAGTGGATGTGGCACTTGGAGACAGTTTAATGCTGAACATGGTGGTGGTGCTGGCTTGATGGCTGGACTTCATGATCCTAAAGCTCTTTTCCAACTTTAATGATTCTATGATTCTATGAAATGCTGCCAAATGCAGCGAACTCCACCAGAACTTCATGACTCACTTACCTGAAGTGATGTCAAAAATCACCTCTCAACCCTATGATGTCACTCCTTGCTGTTAAAGGGATTCTGCAAACACTGAGTATGAGGCCAATCCTTTATTCAGGTACATGTCCCTTATGGCTGCAAACTGCCTGTAGAATTTTAGTGTGACTGCTCATGTAGGTAAAGCTAAGGGTTTTTTTGAAATGTTGTAAATAAAAGGTTACAAATGGTCTTTTGCTTTTCTTAGAAGAAAATTATTATATTCACAGTTTCTAATTGGGTTGGCATTGTAGCAACTCTGTAATTTCTCACCATGTTCTTTGATATAGCATGGATCAAAAAAAATACATCAGGAAAAGCTTTAGGTTGCTGTAGGTGTTTATAGGAGGGTGGTGTTGGTGATTTACTTTCACTACCATGTCTCTGAGATCCTACTACAGTTGTGGCAGCACCCGCTCCTGATTGAGGGGCCTAGGTGGGCTCCACCTCGCTGCCAGATGCACTGGCAACACATCTGGAGAGCAGATGCTGTAACTTTTAAAGACAGTAGCATACGGTGCTGTGTTCTTTTGCCCAAACAGAAGGTATTATAACATCAGGGATATATCTGAACCAGGTAGGTGTTTCACTTCTACCGGCTCTGAAATAGCCCTGAGTTCACGGAGAAAATACAGCCCTCCTTTTGTTATTTGTGATTTCCTAAAGGTCATTGCAATAATTTAAGTTGCCACCACTCACTTGTTAGGATTAAATCTCATGTTCAGAGGAGATCTTGCCTGGCGGGGCAGCTGCCCAGGGTGCCCAACCCCACAGCCAGGACTGTCTGTCCATATGGGCTTCAGCCTTAACCTTGATGTTTCAAGCAGCCCCGAAGGCTGGTACATCCTACTTAGTAGAATGCTTCTGGCACTGTTATGTTCCACTAGGACACTGAAATCAAGTGACCAGAAGGAAAATCAAGACTAAGGAGATGAAATTCCCAGGAGCTGGCAGACAACAGTGGAACTCACAGGAGGTCAAAAAATAGTCCTGTCTTCTGCCATTACCAGCACTTAATACAAGCCACATTCTTTTAAACTGAATTTTGTTTCAATGCTAAAATAAATACTGTACAGACCACATCATCCCTCCACATTGCCACTCAGCCACAGGAACCTTAATAGGGACAAATCTGTTACTCCAAGCAAAGGTTAACTGAATAAAGCAAAATTAATTGAAAAGCTACTTGAAAAAACTGAGAAAGGAGGTTAATAGAGGCACTGATCTTGTCATTTCTGTTGTGAAGTGGTGGGATGCTGCTCATGTTTGCATGGAAATAGCTACCTCCTTTGTACAGGTATTGGGGTTTTACTGATGTCAGAAAAATGTTGGTGATCAGAGCTGTGGAAAATAAATGAATTATAACCACATAAAAATACCCTTAAAAAGGAGAAAAACTGTGAAGCTGTTTCCAAAAACTGAAGTTCCAGAATAATGAGGTAAAATTACATCTGTAACTAAATGTAGACAATCTGGTCTCAGGAGAAAACTGAAAAATTTTATGTTCCTTATAAAGATCATCTGAAACTTGATGAGAGAACTGAAGTATCACCCCATGGTCAGTAAAAAAGGTAAATATAAACACAGTGTATTTTTAACTGGGACATCACATTCAGGTTGGAGACAGAGTAGATATTTACTGGAAAAGGAAAGAAATGTACAACTTAAATAAAACAGATTTTTTTTGCCACAGATGGGAAGACATGTATTAAGAGTCTTAGTAGTGTGCATGTTACCATGATATCAACTAATCATTAATTTTGGTTTAAAGCCATACTTGCATTTAGTTCTAATCTTTATTTCAAATTTATTTAATTATTTCCAATTATATGTACTAGCCAATTTATGCAAAATGGATATTAGGAAATATAAGAAAAGAAGGAGAAGCTTCTATGTAGATAATTTTATAAGATACCTCAGTCAGTTTGTGACTTGATTTCCCCATACTTTGAGTTTCACTTGAGTTTCTCATATCTCCTTTTTTACGAATAGATTTTTGTACTGGAACCCAGCACAACCTAGATTTGAATAGGACCAGAACTTTGGGTTGTAGCCTTCTTCTGCCTGTTTGCTGTCCTTTTTATTGCTTTGGGGTCAGATACTGGATATTTTATTTCTGAAATTTATCCTCATCACAAGATAGCTTGTATTTCCCATCTTCTCTGTCTCTTCCATTTAGAACCACAGTAATACATTCAGATTTGTTTCTAATCCTTAATGGTAGTTTAAATTAAAAATTTATGCATGTAGCAGTTGAATATTTGCACATGATAATAAAACTACTTCTATAATCCCTCAGGACTCCATTATGGCCTACTTGCCAGCTAGGTTTCTACTGTGGGGAATCCTCTGATGCTCCTAGGAAGGACAAGGTGTTAAATTTTCAGAGCTATTCTGTTATACTTGAAATCTTGACATTGGGAGAAACGACATGCAAAACATTTGTAAACTCTACTTTTTGCATTGATTTTGATATTAATTATAAAAGCTTTCTGAGAGATGGGTTAAGAATTGATGAAAATTGAGATGGAGGCCAAAGTCCAGGCACATCACTCACTCTGCAGCAGTGTGGGCTGTAGGGCTGAAGAGATGCAGGGGTGTGAGAAGGCAGTGAAATGGGAGATGGTGAGAGCAGAGGGTCCTGTGAGCTCACAGTGTCAGTGAGACTACTAAGCCAAGTGGATGTTATTCACTATTAGTAAGAGTTAATCAAAACCAGGGAGGTTTTTAGACTAAATTTGGAAAGGGGAAGGTTTGTGTGTGTTTTACTATTCTGAGACCTTTTGTAGTTCAAAGGGAAACATGTAGGACAATGAAAGAACTGTGTACGACTTTACAACTTCCACCTATTACTATCTTTTTGGGACTTATGAAATTTGTGTAGCACTATAATTCTGGACCCACATTCAGATATTTCATTCTCTTTGGTGAATTTTATTCACAGAACTTGGGGAGAAAAAGCCACATGCTCCCCACTATATTAAATATAGCATAGGTAGGTAGACTAAAAAGTTGTTTGCACCTTGCAGGTAAGCTGCACCCAAAAAAGCAGTTGCTACACACAGTCGCAACACAGCAAACCCAGTTTCTGCACACAGAAAACAGTTTTTGTTTTGAGTGTGTACAGTGAAAAATAAGGCCATACAAAAGGAAGAAAAAGGCTCCTGATGGTTTCCTGGAAAAATCTAGCTCCTGGGGAGACATTCCCAGAAACTGAAAAAAGGCTTAAAACAAAGGAAGGAGTGATATGGAGATAACATGGCCTTTTTTTTGTAAACATCCTGGCTGCCGAGAACTCGGGAATTGGATCCATGGGCCTATTTCGTCTGTCTATCACCCCAAAAATTAGATTATTGACTATAGCCACTCAACTGCCTAAAGAAAAGCATATAAAAAGAGATTGGACATAAAATTGGGGAAAAGTTCCATCAACACTGTGGAGGTAACCAATGGGCTACCTTTTCTTCCTCCACCTTCTCAGGACGCCTTGAGGTGAGCAATCGTTTTATATACATACACTAATTTTACTTTTGCTCCATAGTACTTTAAAATCTTTACTCTTCTTTGTCAGTTCTTTTGATTTAGGGCAGGTGCTCAAGTTCTTGCTTTACTTATTTGTTGTAAATTGTCTTACTTATCTGTAAGTTGCTTTAAGGTGGGTGCTCAAGTTTTTACTTATTCTTTGTTAGTTCTTTTGCTTTAGAGCTTTTGCTTAGGTTTTGTGCTATTAGTATTCTTTGTAAGCTGCTTTTGCTTTAGCAGGTGTGCCTATGTTTTGTATTATTATTATTATTGCTACATAGTTTAAGTGTGCTTTTTTGCAGTTAGACCCTATTCTAGACACGGGGAAACCATAAATTATCACAAATACCTATTAATAAATGTGTTATTTCATGAACAGTTAGAGTGAGTCCATTTTTAGGTGCTGACAGTTTCATTGATGGCCAAATAACTCCTAGGAAAAACCTGCTGAGAGGTTTTTCTACTGCTATTCAGTGTAGTCCTTATATAAAAAGTTATCAGATGTCCTGTCTGTCTCAGTGAATCTGTTAAGCAAAGGGTCTCATTAAGTGAGATGCTAACAGATTGAGTTGGACATTAAAAGGCTTTAATCTTCTAGGGGATGCTGATACCAAAAAAAACCCCAATTATTACAGGTTGGACAGAGAATTCATCTTTTCTACCCCTTTTTATGTGACAGAGTGGAAAACAAAATCAGAGTTCCCTGAAGTCCTGAGAGCCAAGAAATGGTAGTTCTGTGACCCGCTGCCTCCCAAGCCACCTTTTGGAGAAGCACTGCCTGGAGAGAGTGAAGTCTTCACACCTGCTGAACCTCTAGGCTCTCTCACTGCTGGACAGGCTGAGATCCTGATGTCCTTCTCTCCCTCTTGATCCTCTCTACCTCCTTAAAGCAAAAGTATAAATGGTAATAGCCCTTGAAAAGCTTCACCCTTACAGTGGCCATGCATTCACATCCACTTAAGCTTATATGCAATATAATACAAAAATACCAGCGGTTGAAAGCTGTTATCTGAAAGGTGAAAGTAAAAAGTTTTACATTAATGTTTGTTCTGTAGAAAGAATTCAAGTGGGCTTTTTTCCTTCTACTTTTTAAACAAACTTCTTGGTGCTTCTTAAAATTCCCTGAACTACTGCTATGAGTAGTATTGCTTAATACATCATACATTAAAGAACAAGACTTCATGTGAAAACATAGCTCCGTTTAGATTATGCTTTCATGCATCAGAAAAATTAATTTAAAAGCTTCTTAAGCCCCTCTTGAGAATTGACTTGATTCCCACATCATTTTGCTCAGAAGTGCACTCAAAATCTCTTAAGGACAAGACACAGTCCAATTGGCATACTTGAAAATTCTTAATTGTGACTAGAGTACAGCAGCTTATTTTAAGAATATGATTTCAAAGAAATATTTTTTTCTTCTTCAAGAATCATTGCAATTGTTAGTTATCTCTTTGAAAATTCCATGAAAACCTTAGCAGTTCAACTTCAAACTTGGGTTTTTGGAAATTAAACTGTTTTGTTGCCCCAGAAGATATAAATTACTAATGTTTAACTCAGCAGGTGTAAAAATCCTGCTTCTTTGTGTATTATTGAATGTTTTATAGCCAGGTTTCAGGAAAGAATTGTTATCCTTGAGAATAGGACTGAAAATCTCAGTCTTCTGACTACCCTATTATAGCTGTGACAGTAGTGATGCACAGAGTTTCATGGTGCTATTTCAGGTATTTGTTGATACGTAAAGTCACATATTATTATTGCCACGGGAAGCCTCTATCTCAGATACCTTCAATAATATGAAGATCAGGCATCTAGTCTAGGAGAGCCAAGACCAGACATCTGTCTCACCTGGGGGTAGGTGTCAGAGGACTTCCCAGTGGTAAGCCATCCTTGCACTCCTGCCGCCATGTCTCTCCATGATGCAAAGGAAACTGAGAAAACTTGCTATCAGCACTGAATGTTAAATGTCAGACACTCAACCTCATGAATCTGGTTTTATGATTTAACATAATCTGCTACAAACATCAACACAATTGTTTTCTTTTTTTTTTTATAATTTTGTTCGTTTTAAAGATGTTGTTTTGAAGTGCTAGCTTTATTTTTTGATTCAGGCTGAAAGTTAATAACTCAGATTGTTGAAAAAGGATTTCTCTGTGCTGTCATCTGACATAAGACAGACTTTTTTTTTGGTGTGAAATAAGGCTTTCTTCTGTTTATGATGCAGTTGGCCAGACCCAGATTCATCTCATCCCATTTCCCTGACCTATTGGTGTCTCATGACTACCTGTCCTACTAAATCATGAGGTGCTGTCATTGTTGAAGATCCAATGGAAGTTGCACCAAAATATTCACAAATAAAAAACTAAGATTGCAGGTGTATTACTTTAGAGTAAACACTTTCAATTTTTAAGCCCCCTAAAACATTCCGTATACATCCCTATATGTGGAGGTTCAGCCTATTGTCAACAGGTAGGTTTGTTCGCTTTTGTTATCTTTCACAGACCCCTTAGGAGTAGTCTAGAGACTTGCCCAAGGACCCACAGATAAATGGTTAAAAAAAACCTCCCTAGAGTAAAAGGCAAATTCTCTGACCTCAATTTCACGGTTATGCTGGAGTTTGTTTTTGATGAAAGTAATTTTCAACAGCATGGATGAAGGGAAGACTTTCTTGTCTGGAATACAGGCACAACCAAGACAAATATATGTGGCAAGTCCTAATAGAAAATGGGCTTGGTTAACACATAAAAGAAGCTTTAAATATGTTTTCAAAGATGAACAAGGGATGGAGGAGATTTTGTGAATTATGAACCTCTAAAGAGATAACAGCTTACTGCAATAGCTGAGAATTTTGAGATATTTGTTGGAAGAAGACAAAAAGTGACAAATATTATAGACAGGATGAAAGGGACATAATGAGGCTTGTGAAATACATTAAATTTATTATGTCAAATAAACACCATAAATCATTATGTTGAAAGGGACATTAAGAGTTTTCCACCGAGACAGATTAATTTTTCCTTTTGTGTGATTTTCTAACTTTCCTAAAGACCTTGAATAGTCATTTCAGTGCTCTTCACTTATTAGAAAGATTTTCCACCTATCCAGTTTAATTTTTCAGTATACTATATACCTTTCTATACCTATCACTTTTCTTCCCTTACTTAAAACTAATCACACCACTTTTCTAACCACACCTGATTTTTGTACCCTCTGAGCCTCTCCAGTACAGAAAGATATTTAAAATCCTTCTCTGCCACTTAAAAGGCATTTCACAAATTCACAGATGCTTTCTAATGCTCATTCTAAGAAGAATTCCTCTTTCAGTGAAAGTAATATTTTGCTGAAAGACCTGCAGTCCCAAAGAAGGGGGAGGGAGGAATTTACAAGAGGAATCGGGGCTGAGGAACAATTTTAAAGAAGAACGTGAAATGGATTTAAGCATTTTTTCACAATTCTAATAAGAAAAGTCATGAAGCTTATGAAACTTTGGAGGACATATAATAAAAAATAATCTTTTAGGGTTATGACCTCCTTTCTCATTTTGCATGTAACTTTAATAGGAGGCAAGCACAAACTGGGATAAGGAAATAGATGTATCAGATTAGAGGCTTCTAAAAGTCCTTTTCCTGGATCATAAATCTCTTCCTAACATTTTCAATTATTGCAATATGTTAAATATAGTAGTTCTTACTTGAGGATTACATGAGATTTTCTGCAGGCAATTATTTCTCTTCCTTGTCATTAACACAGAAGAGGTATACTAAACAGGAGGCATATGCTGTACCGTGAGTGCCGTGTGTAGCTGCACTAAGAAGGGTTTATTTATTCAATTGCTCTGGTAAAAGGGGCCAGGGTTACCGCTAATAACTGAGAAAACAAGCAGAAGAAAGAGAGGTGTCCCACAAAGATTTGCAAGAAGATTCAGGATTTATA
Organism: Manacus vitellinus; assembly: GCF_001715985.3. Classification (NCBI taxonomy): domain Eukaryota; kingdom Metazoa; phylum Chordata; class Aves; order Passeriformes; family Pipridae; genus Manacus; species Manacus vitellinus. The sequence goes on along the minus strand of NW_021940864.1, from coordinate 21,739,919 downwards.
GGATGAAGGTTAGCATTCACATACATGCATAGCACCCTGAACATTTGTGAAATTTGTCCCCTATGAATTTTTTCTACCTTTTACAAGAATGAAAGAAAGAAAAGAATGGAAGATCACCAGAAAGAGAATAAGATATACGAGGTAAAAAGAATAGATCCTGGTGTCACTTACTGGTCAGAAGTGAGGGAGAAACTTTCAGGAACTGCTGGAAAATTGTTCTTCCATAGCATGGAAAAGAAGGCAGAGGAGTATTGCCTTGAGTGAGTTTTCTGTCTTAAAGCTGCATTAAATCCTTCCACTTTCTAAGATATCAATGATACATTCAGTAATTATCTCTTAAGGTAATAAACCACAAGGTACAATGACAGGGAGAGCAGGATTCCAAGAACAGGCAACTGGGTTTTGGATTCTAGCGGAAGAGGGTCTGCTGTGCCCTTTAACAATAGTTTGCCTTTTTCTTTGCTACACTGCTTACTGTCAGCAGCCTCAGGTAGATTGTATCTGAGATGGCCAATGCTATCAGATCCTTCACAGACTTCATTTGCCTCACAAGCACAGAAGAAGAAAAAGATCAGAAGGAATGAGCCTGTTTAGACTTAAGAAGCAGAGAACATATTTACCATTCTCCTCTTCAATATTTACAAACCACAGCCACAAAATTGTGTTTTCCAATGTCTTACTGTAACACTAATCTTTCAGTGTCTCCAGCTGAATAAAAAAGTGATGCCAAGGGACTGTCATCCATCCTTTTTATCTTGTATAGCATTTCCTATAACTGCTCCCAGAGTGTAATAAGGAAGACCAGGAGCTGGAAGAGATTGACAGACAGTATGTTTTAATCACTGTAAATTTACTTTGCAGATGCTGTTGGCTGTATCATTCTGTAACTTTGCACATACAGACACTTTCACCTCTATCTCCTTTTCTGAAGGACAGGCAAAAAGCCACTTCTAGTGAATGGTGCTTCTTACTGAGGAGACTGACGTTTCAAATCATAGCTTCCCCTCAAACTATCAGGTAGGCAGGAGGCCTCTCCACCTAAGGTTGTTAAAAGCAACACTAACTGCAGCATGGTGGATTATGCTCCCTCTGACAGGTAATGCAGGGCATTGACACAGGGGTCTGCAACAGTCCTGCTCCTTTGAAATAGAGAGCACATTTTTTTAACTCGTGGGCTTTTTTTAAAAATCTGGGCTCTGGCTGGAAAAACCCCCACATTTTTTCTTATATTTGTATATATATTTCCTCTCGTATTTACAATATTCTTTCTAGTTTTCTCATTTCTCAAATACGATTATTTATATGATCATTAAAAAGGAAAAAAGATATTTATTTCAGGAATATTAATGTGAAAAACAAATGATTGGTCTGTGAGAAAATAATAATTATGTTTATCAAATTGTTGAGCGGAGCTGGTAGTGCTTTGGTAATAAAGCAGTGCTTTATTGAGAGAGCTGTTACATGGTATTAATTCTCATTCACAAAACTTCAGGTTGGTTTTTTTTCTTTACTGCCTAATTGTGCAAAAATAAAAAAAAATTCCATTAAGCACCTACTGAGTAGGAATTGGTAAAGAAAAGACATTCCAGTGCTTTCTTTATTGTTCAACATGATCTGAAAATGCTTGTATATCATACTGGAAACACAGCAAATCAAAGAATGTGAAAAACAGGTGCGTTCATTAAAAATGTTTGAAAAAATCCATGGCTTGTCTTGAAGAACCAGGCTTATTTTGCCCTGAATTTTTAGAACTTTTGGTGTCTCATATTGCTCTTAGACATTAGCTCATGGGTGGTAAGGACTCTGGTACCAAGATAAATGCTGTATATGACATAAGAGGGCACAGATATACTTCTCATTGAAGGAGATTACCTCTTTCTGGAACCACTGGCTGTCCACTACCCCATCCGTTGTTTCAGATTGTGACACGTTGACCTCTGGAAGGAATTAAACAGAAAGCTGGTCAGTGAATAAACTTTGCTTCCATGACAGATTAAGAAAAAAATTGCTAGTAAGCATGTTTTCATTGAAAAACACAATTTTTTTGCAGTGGCAAGATACAGATATTTTGAATTTGGTTCTCAAGTTTTAAAGGAAAGGTAAAATATTTAGTTCCACTGGTTAAAACTTAGTGGTGATAACACCAAGATCATGGGTTCAATCCCCTGTATGGGCCATTCACTTAAAAGTTGGACTTGATAATCCTCCTGGGTCCCTTCCAGCTCAGAATATTCTGTGACTCCGATTTCCATTACTCCATTGCTTTAGATAGCATGTGACAGAAATCAGGCATAGTGGCGGCAGCATTTAGTCAGATTTAAGAGGCAGCACCACGTTTTCAAGTCTGGAGATGTCATGGTATTCAATGGTTTATGTGGAAAATAAATCCAATAAGCTCCAGAGATGCAGCAACTTGAAAATATATTCAAATAAATTATGTATTTAAAAGTATTTGAATAAGCCATTTTGTTGAATAGGCAGCAGAAGTGCTGATTCTCACAGTGAGGTATAAGAACAGGTGTCATAAGTATTATTTATTAGATGGAAAAAGTGTGAAAGCAAGAATTTCTAAAGCACTTGGCATTGACCCAGGTCAGCAGGCATTGAAGTTTTTGGAAAATTCTTCCACTGCGTTCACTGATTAGGCCAACACTGAGTGCTTTTAAATATCTACTCTAGTTTTATCTATTAGTGGCAACATTTATGAATCATCAGTATAAACATACATTTTCAGTGAAAACCTTAATTTGAAGAAAGAGCAATTCAGATTTTCCCATTTCAATCTTTTGGTAAAGGCTGGATAATTACAATAATTTAAACAATTAGCAAGCTGAGCTTGTTCAAAATTGAATAAAAACAAAACCCTTTTTTGTTCCCTTAGGTTTTTTCTGCTTATTTCTTCATTTTTTTCACACAATGTTATCAAGTCTTATCAAGTTAAGATGTTTAACGGAAATACCAAAATACATTGATTAGTTTAATGTTATAGCATCCCATAGCTCATACATGTAATAAAATTTCTAGTATTTCATATGAAAAAGATAGTCCCTGACTAAAATTTTCTTAGAATGGACATTATCATTAAAGCAAAGATTAGAGTGAAACCAAATAAAATTTTAAATTGGCTTCAGTGTCCTTGATTAAAAACAAAACCAAAATCAAAAACAAACACAAGAAAAGTATTTTTTTAAATTTATTAGAGCTAAGAGTTGTGAAAAATACCTGCAAGATTTGGATTGCTCATTTATAGCTTTTTCTTTACTATTTCTTTACTATTACCACAGATTTTAGAAGTTTTGAAAGTGAATGTGAGAGGCCATGTAGACTGAGCCATATAGACTATATAACATAAGTTACAAGGGGAAAAAAGATGTAATGAGAATTATATGTCTTTTTCTTGGATCCTTCTTTGTACCAGAACTGAAAATTTATACTGGACATTAAAAACATGGGTTAACTTGGTGAGTGCTTGGTCAAGCAGGGCAACTAGATGATTGTTGAAGGTCCCTTTCAACTAAAATAATCTATTCTAGTCTAGTCTAGTCTAGTCTATTCTACCAGAGGAGGTGTTTCAATTTTTCTGATGTGTTAATCAAACTTCTCAACTGCTCCGTTTGGGTGTTTATTTGTTGAAGGTATTAAAATTAACATACGGAAAATTTTATTTTAATATTAAAAATTGTTTATCAGAGCTTATCTAAGAGCTCTGGCACTTTAATTTTGCTAATAAGTTAATTAGTACCTGATGTTTTTAAATGTCCATTATGACAATTTCAGCCAAGCCCTGAAAATAATACTTAAACTCTATGAAGTAAACCAGGAAACATACAGAGAAAGTTAGCCAGGAAGTTATTCAAACAGGAAATGAATAATTTCTAAAACTTTATGGGATGGCTAATTCACGTACAATGTCCACACCAAAGTGGTTATTGTACTTACTCAGCTGGATAGCTCCCTGTATTTTAATTTTAAGGGCAAAGAAAAAGGTTGCAAGGAATTTTCTAAGGAAGAAAGGAATGAAAAAACAAACAAACATAAAACTGAAAACAGACTGAGTACAAAAAAGTGGTCAATAATTTAATTTCAATTTTTCACAACACTGCTTGCAAAAAAAGGAAAAATATCCCAGGGCTAGCAAGTTTTGTTGTTTGTGGTGTGGATGGGATGACATTTTTGTGTTCTATTGCTGAGTTGGTCTGACCTCATTTGGCCTCAAGACCTGGTCTTTCAGGATGCTGCCTCCAGCATGGTGCTGTGACGCCACAGGTCCCTGTGAGGGAGGAATAGTTACTGTTCCTGCTATGAAAAGGTGGTGCAAGTCCTGTGGTCTCAATGTCCCTGATCTCAGCAGGTGAAAAACAAGGTGTAAAGAAGCAAAGTGGGGCTGACCTGCTGTGGGAAGTGTACAAGGACTAGTGCTGCTAACTGAGCCAGCACATTGCTGCTTGATGCTTAGATGCTGTCCGTGGATTTTCTCAGTTCTGGGATTCAGACTGCTGCTGCTGCTCATCAGTAATGAGGTGTAGGAATGAAATTACTCCTGACCTCTGGTGATGTGAATTCTACTAACACAGCATTTAAAGACACTACTCATAAGGCAGGGTAATTTTAGAGATGTCTCCTGCAGATACCCAGAATTGCAATGAAGCATTAATCTTTCCTCGCTTCCCCAATGCTTCCCACAGGGGCTCCAAAATTTTTTCATAAAGAGATCAAAAAAATTCCCCTAGGAGATCTGTCAGGAAGAGAAAGATTTTTTAAAAAAATTTATTTTATTTTATGTGATTTTAGAGTGGGAAAAAAATAAATCTTTTCAATCACTCAAAATCAGGATGTGGACCTTTTTGATGTCAATTAAAAGCAAATGTTTATTCTCATTTCCTAGACAGAATGACTCTTCCAGATAACTCCTTCTTTCTTTGCCATACTAGGCCAAACCCACATTTCTTTGATTACTGTACCCAGGTAGCGTGTCACTCAGGCCATTCCTTCAATAGCTTTTCCAAAAATCAGCAATGTCAAGGGATATAAATTGTGACAACTATGAGTTGTCTGGTTGCAAAGAGGAGGTTGCATGAGACAGATCCATATTACATCATGGAGTCCTGTACAAAGATAATTGAGATAGCTATGAGGGAAAATTGCAGTGTCTTTATGTGGTTTTCAAAACACAATTCTTTTGGTCAGAATAAATAGACAGATAAAAACCTTTCAACTCCTCTTCCTTGGCTCACTCCTTTACATGACAGTATTGCTTTACATAATGCCTAGAAACTTTGTAATATGCAACAGTAGGAAATTTAAACAAATTACAGATTAAATAACCTAAGTTTGTAACTGTAAACATGGCATAAATTATCTTTATTTTAATGTCTTTATTAATCTCACTCTATGAACTTCTGACAGTGAAATACTATCTAGAAAGAAAAACTCCATTCTGTTTCTGGCTCTTTGCTATGTCTTCCTCTTTAGAAATATAGAAAAGTCTTGAAATGCAACTGGATGAGGTTCAACCAGTGTTATTTGCTACTTGTGCTTATTTTCTGGCTCTTATCTGACCCTGGGCTACATCCATCAGGCCTGGTGTCTCAGGGGAATCAGGGAAATCGATGTGGTCAGCCAGGCTGAGGAGAGAAGGTGGGATCAGAGGAAGAGAAGCCCATGGGGGAAATGTCCAGCTCTGCAGCTGCTTTTGCAGGGGTGGGTCTGTAGCCATGCTCCATCTGGGGATGACCCAGAAAACAGAAGGAGCTCTGTCAGGAGCTTCTGAGGTAGAAAAAACGGCTTTGGTTCTACTTCTCAAACAAGCTGTAAGGAGCAAGTTTGGATTTGGCCCTATTTTTTTAAAAAAAATTATTTTAGGTTTTGTTCCCTCCCCATCTGTGCTCCATCCCTGACAACTGCAACTGTGGAAAGCTGTGTTGATTTATGAACAGTTCTAACTGCACAACTCACATCTCGTTAAAATACTCTTTTAACAGGAAATAGAGTTCTTTCTCTTCTTGAACAGGTTTTTGTCCCTGCCCTAAGTCCCTTACTTGCCATCCACATGTTGAAAAGTTTTCTCTTATTATGCAGTGTTTAGCATAATAGCAATAGATTTTCCTGCTGTGTACTACAGTACTGGAAAACATTTAAATATTATCCACAAAGCTGACCCTTTTTATAATCGCTTCTTCTGTTCTCCTTAGTAACCCAAAATAAATCCTTAGTTGAGCCAACTAATATCCTCCTGTTTAAGTGCTTCCAAAAGCACTTCAGTTGTGTGCATATTAAGATTTCCTCCCTGCTTTCCTCTTCCATCCCTGTCATTCATTTTTCCAGTCCAATGGTTTTTCCATTTCTGTTTCCAGTGAGCTCATTTTAAAGTTCCAAATCACTCCTTAGATTTATATTCTCTATTAATTTCTTTTCTTTCCATTTCTTTTATTTTTTCATGCCATTATTCATATTAAGATATACCACTATCTTTCAATTTGCAAGTTACATCCAAGTTGGTTTTTTTCACTCCATGGATCTGAAAGTTGTAAGAGGTATACTTAGATTTCTGTAACCAATTTGCTACCTTTATTTTTTTTCAAAAGAGAGTATTTTTTCTCCTTTTTTTTATACCAAAATCAATAATTATCAAATGTAGAGTTACTCAGAAGAGCAAGTACGTTAACTTATCCTTCTATCTTTGGTACCCTATATTTTCCATGGATGAAAAATGGGGTATGCACAGTCCGTCTTTTCTTAAATGTCAGTTTCCTAACTGGGTTTGAAATCAAAATTCATTTTTGAATGAATTTTTTTTCTATTTATGTTGCATCTTGAATGAATATGGATCAGTTACTCTAAAAACTAGTATTCAGGTTTCATTTCCAGTCCAACTGGAAAGGACAATTACCATTTTCCTAGGAGAACAGGAGAAAATGGCTACTATATTACAGTAGATTTGCAAAGTCTGCTTTTTCATAAGATATCCTGAAGGTATGACAAATATTTCAAACACTAAGGAGCCATGGCATTAACTGCTCTGAGAGTTAATTTTAACAATTAAGATTTCAGCTCAGAAAAAAATGTTACGCAAAAGCAGAAGACTGAGCCAAGCGCAGAAGAGGAAAAGCTGGGAAAACATTTCAAAATGAGAGAACCTCAAGGGAGAAGGACAGATAGGAGCATGATGGATTGCCTACCAGCAATAATAGTTCATATGTACATGTTACATCTGTGAGAAAAGGCTAATGATTATATTTGTTTCAAAACCCAAAGGCCAAAGGAAATCTTGCGTCAGACTCTACTTTATTGCTTATTTATTTCTATGCTTAAGTTTAGAAATAAAGTAGTATTTTTTTTGTTCTTGGTACAGAAAAGAGCCCTGTGCTAAAGGTGATGAGATGAGATAACTTGCTGCTTCCAGAAATGCTTGAGATCAAAAGATTAAGCATTCTAGAAGAACTGAAGTCCTGCTAATTGGAAAAAAATGCTGCATTGAGTTGATAATACAAGATCAGAACTCTTTACTTGTTTATGTACAAGGTTTTCCCTTCTACGAAACAGTAAGATGATCAGGTTTAAAAGTAGGTAGCATGGGAGTTTCAGGAGTTACCTGCTATGAATACATTATCCACTGTATTTAACTTGTCTGTTTGTGAATGGACCATGAAGCATACAAAGTTCCTATTCAGAACTGTTCACAAAATAATGACTGAATAACTGACTATAAATCTATCTGTGCAGATTTTGCTGCAGCTTGTCTGTTTGCAATATGTGGTTGGTCAATTGCAACACAAGTCCTTGTTAAGCTTTTTCAGCTGACACAAATATTTCTGTGGTAGTGTAAGTAATACAGAACTGAAGTTCTGCCTCAAAGGGCACTCAGCACTTTTAAAATTGGTAGTTATTTAGTGTTCACAGCATTAAACCCATCAATTCCATGTCCTTCAAAAGATGATGATAATAATGATAATGACGATGATGATGATGATAATAATAATAATAATAATAATAATTACTACTATTACTACTACTAATGAGATGATTCTTGAGTTTTGCCAAAAATATACATAGTCCCAGCATAAACGGGTGATAAAAGTTTATTCTGGTCTTCAGGGGTCTGCTGCTGAGGGGCAGTGTTATTTCTCAGCTAAAGTGCTAAAGTAAGGTAGGGTGGAAATTTCTTTATAGGAACAATGGTTTGGGCCCATTTTATCCTTTTTCTGTTACTCTTCTCATTAACAATCCTATGGGTTCACCCCTCCACATTGCTGGCAGAGAAAAGACCATGCCACAGCAATTGTTTCATGCTTACTGCATATCCCTGCTTAACCCTTTAGTCCACAGGATGTCCTTTGAGGGAGATCCATAGTCTACACAACACTGCTCCTGAAACCGGGAGTGGTACTGGAAAGGGATGTGCTTCCTACTTGCAGAGGTTGAAGGAGCTCAGTGGGATTGTACATCACTGAAGGTGTGCAGCTGACTATCCATAACACATACAGAATATGGTCTTTTTAGTCATAAAACCAATCATCAAAAATATGCAGAAAATATTTGTGTAAGGTGTTAATTTTGTGTACTGCTTATGTTCCTCTCTTTCTTATGTCAGTCATTGAAATTTTCCCTGAGATACAAATGCATTTTCTGCCGTATTGACTTTGTGGAAATATATCTGAATGAAGGTTTGGGTAGGCCTTTTTTTTTTTGGTGGGGGGGACTGATCTAAAATAGTGGGTTTTACTTTATAGCTGAGAAGCACCTAATATTCACAGCCTAGGGAGAAGAACGTTGCTGTCTCATGTGGGGCCAGCAGCTGCTGACTTACCAGGCAGTGGTTCACTGAGGTGCCAGCAGGAGTTCTGCAGAAACTGAGACCTTTGCTGTCCCAGGGTGGGGGATGCAGAAGGAGTACCACTGTGTTGTGTGTTTGAATGCATGGAACAGATGGCTGGAGATACTCAGGACATTTGGGAAGGAAGGGTCATCCTTTGGGTCAAGGCAGTCCCTTCTCTCTCACTGAAACACAAGACAAAAATAAGGAAGTGTGTTCTCTGTTTGCCAAATTCTATATTTTATTTGCTGTACTTCTGTAAATTTTCTACCATGTCATATTGATAATAAAAAATAATGCCTCACTGTCTTATGAAAATGAATCAACTAATTCCAAGGAAGGAAGAGTTCCAGCAGTTCCCTGAACTGTTTTTAAGTGGCTGGCCTATGAGGTCACAAGACCCTGCTGCATGCCATGTTACGTTTTAAAGCATCAGGCAGATTAGAGTTTATATCTATTTGGAAATAATGGCCAACGATATCCTGGTACAGTTTTCTTCAGCTGTATGTACTTGTACTCCTACTTTTACTTGTAGGATCAAAGTGCAGTTGAGATGGAGAAGCGGTCCCACAGATAGTTTCTGCTATGCAGGAATGAGTCCTGCCTAAACAGATGATTTAGTAAGCAAAGTCTGAGTTTTTTCTATCTGTACCTATTCAGGTGCTAGTGAAGACATTTGAGTAACTCCTCCACATTTTCTATTGGCTGAGCCATCAGGCTGACACAGTCTATGTGCTATAGAATGCAATTTTATGCCAGAATAGTTATATTAAAATGTGATTCTGGAACAAAAGTGGATATATAAATAAGCAAGCTCACCCAATACAGATTTCTCATCTTCACTTTTTCTCTTCTTTTATATTTTTTTCCACATAGGAAGTCATCAGAGTTATATTTTTCCTGATTAACACATTCTTTCATCAACTATAATTGCAACCATTAAATTAGATTGCCTCCTGTTAATCTTCCACTGCTTCAATCCCATTATGCAGAGAAATAATGTAAACTGTCAGAGTTAGAGGATGCAAGTGCCAATCTTGAAACTGAAGAAAAATATTGTTTTAATAAAAAGCCTTTCCATCACAGTGAACCTTAAAGCAATATAGAGGTGGCATTTTCTGAAAACACAAGAAATATGCATAAAAAATTGGAAATATTTTCATTAACAGGAAGAAATAAACATCATATCAAAGCTGATGGCATTCTCGCATGCATCATTTGTATAGCTCAACAGACAGCCTAGAATTAAAGGAACCCTCAGGCAAAGAGTTGAAGAAGCAAATAGAAGCACTTGAAATCTTAATTTATATCTCAATATAAAGTTTATAAGGCTAGATAAAAAAGTAGGTACTGGAAACATTAAGCCCCAACAATCTAGCCAGTTTGATTAATGTCTCTCTGAACAGAACATACATTAAGACAGTCCAGGAAAGACACAGCTGGGTTTAAAATGCACAACTGCCAGCTTGGCACATAATGGAGGTGGAATACTTCCTCTGGAGCTAACTTATGTTAAAATACCATATTAATCTTGCAGTGAGTTTTAAGGATCTCATGATTTGAGCCAACATATTTGCTTTTGCAGTACTGAAACATTCTATACATCCTCCTCTAACTTTTTTAAGAATGTATCAAAGGTTGATTAGAACTTCAGTAGGTTCAGAAAAATACTGCATTTTTAAATGTTAAAATAAATTATAGAGTGCCCCTAATTTTCTAGTGTATAGATAAAACCAATGTCCCCTGGACTGAATAACTGATCTTCAGTGCCACTGTAGTACATGATCAACGATTTATTTTTTGATATCTGAGATAGTAAGGGAAAAAATGGTTATTATCAGAATAAGCAGAATTATGTTAGCTTTGATATAAAGAGTAAAATATTCATATTTAGAGAAATCTGCAGCTTGCTTATTATCTAATTTCTATGGTGACTTGGGAACACTATCATTGCTGGATCTTAAGAAATGTTTGTTAATTCAGAAAACATACAACTAGAGTGTCAAAATAATAAGAAAAAAAGAAAAAAATAAACAACAGAGTATTTGCACAAATCCCTAGCTCATTCATTTTCATTCCAAGGTATCTCCATCAGTTTTTCACAGAATATTTTTTTTTTCCTGTAGGTTATCATGAAGGTATTCTCAGAATTCATTCAGGTTCCCATTTGTAACTATTATTATTACAATAAGTACTTTCCCTGCAACAACAAAGGTTCACTTGATATTTTTTTCAGGTTAATTCAGGCTATTTCAATCTCTGCAGTCCTTCTTTCCTTGATGCAGCAACCTGGCAGTCCTCCAACTGTGGCCAGCAGGGATTAGTTGCTGTCCTCAACCAGGACAATTATTTCTGTTTCCAAAGGGGTTGAAAGATGTTTAAATGTACACTGTGTTTTAATGACCTTACTTTTCTGAAAGTAGTCACCCTCAGCACATTCTGCTGCTGAGAACAGGGGGCAAAATTAACTCAGTGCTCCTGAATTTACGAGATGTGTACTCAGAAGTGGCCATGTTTCAAAGGAGATCTTTGAGTCTTCAGCAGGAACATCTGGGAGACCAGGTCTCCAGCTCTACTGGAGCCAGCCAACGATGTAGGAATTGGACTCATGCCTAAGGTCTGCAGTGTGAGGCTTTGATCATGGACATCCCTGGTTGATTGTGAACAAAACTTACACGGTGTAAAATGTGACTGAGAGCATGAAGAAAGGATAGTCACTGTGTTGCCAGTGCGTGCAGGGATGACTTTAAGGATGAAAAGTAGCTTTTCCATGGAGATCTGTCCATTATAGAATATATTATATGATGGCATGCACTCAATGGTAAGGGAACAGAAAACAGGAAAATGGGAAGGACAACAAAGAGGGATTGGTGGGTGACAAGAAAAAGAGGCAAGAAAAGAAACACTGAAATGCAAGACAAATATGGAAGTACCTGGGGGGAAGAAAGGATGGAAAGAAATAAGAGAAGAAAGCTTCACCAAGATGCTGAAAGAAACTAAATTGAAAATAAGCAAAGTGATTCAGAGAACAAGAAAATGTGAAAAAGTCAGAGTAAGTTGGAGCAGTCACTGGAAAGAGACATGAGGAAACTAACCACCTGTGCTCCTGTTGGGGTGAGCAATGAGGGAAGCTGGCACATTTGCCATGGTCAGCACCCAGCAATCCCATAGATCAGACACAACAGCAGAATCCTTATGTTCTTCCAGGCACATCCTTGGACCTTAATCCTTCCACCCTAAGTTGACATAATAAAAAGCGAAAATACTGCCTGAAGTATATGAGCAAGTCAGCCCCTGCTGAGTTCCTTCCCTGTTTGTGAATGTGATCTGTCACACAGCGAAAGGCCAGCTGGCACCAGCTGAGGACGTCTGAGGAGAAAACCCACTACCCTTAGAGCTGCCCTCAGATGACCTGCCTTTCTTACTTAATTTTCCATTACATTGTCACTCTGTCAGTGGCAATACCTGTGTAGCATGTAGATTTTTGACTGATGAGAAAAGGCTTGTCAGAAGCAGATAAGGCATTTTTGTCAAAGAAATTCTCATTCCGTGTCCTTGTCTCTGTCTGTCATATCTCTATATGAGATAGGTTTCTAAACTATCTACTAAGCAAAAGGTGTATTCTTAATACTATGAAATATTTTCTAAACCAGTTTATGTATATGCTGGAATGTGGAGTGTGGAACCTACTTAAATTACAATTATCTCATCATTTTCATGGTAAAAGTTATTATATATTTGCAATCTAATTACAGAGCAGTTTAATGATAATTGAAAAGTTATTAGTGCATCATGGAGTGAAACATTATAGGAAATCACTATTTTGTACAATTTGTCCATCATTGTTTGTCTAAAAAATACAATTATGGAATTGCTTGTATGATACCATCAAAAACATTCTGCTAAAAGGAGTTATTTTTTCAGATTTGAAAGAATGTTTGAGCGCTTACTTTCTCTAATCCCCAAACCTTTACATTCAGTCATCTGTCTACAAACCATGAAAATTCTTCTGGTGGACAGATAACTCTTCATCATGTCCTCAGGTGCTTTTTGAGATAAGATGGAAATGGAAAGTAGAAGAGCGCCTGTATATAGGGTGATATGGTGATAAAACACAGTGACACAGTGATTAATAGTATGTCCAAGATATACATGGAGTAATTTTTCTTTGTTTCTTTAAAAGAAATGGAGCTTTGCACTTGAGGCTAAGCTTCGAACTGTTAATTTGGAATTGTCAGAATGAGATGCAAGTGCAGTAAGACTGCCATAAGATTAGACAGCTGAAGCAAAACAAAACTCTTCAAAAAGATGGATAACTCCATACCATTTAGCTATTATGCTTTGCATTAGATTTCAAGCATTTTGAATAGCAGCAATCTTTATGGTCACGGTATTCATGAGATAACTGTGATCAACTGGAGAAACATATCAGGCAAAATGTAGATAGCAACTTTTGTATTTCTGCACTTGTTATATCTTTAGTATCTATCTCACACTGTTTCAGCTCAGCCTGTTTTGGAGGGAGGGCTAAGACCTGGCTCCCAATGGCCTTACTTCATACTGGGAAAGAGAGAGCTGGTCCTGAAGCTATTCAGGTTTACACATAAACTGTAAAATGGAGAGATGCCTTTGAATCATTGTTTTGCAATGGTAAATCAGTGTGAATATGTGGTAGAGACCCATTTTGTTAGTAAAAGAGTAAAAAGATCCTGGGTGAAGCCAGGATTCAGCCTATTTGCTACTGATGGATTTTGAAAAGCAGAGTGTAAAGCATCACCAGTGCCTGTCAGTGGACCATACCAAACCTCTGCTAGGAATGCACGCCTGAGCAGCATGTCCTGATCCGTAAAGTGCCAACAGGTTTCAAAATAATGACACTGGTGATGAGTGGAATGCAGTATGTTTTTCTTTTCCGTTGTTACCCACAAGGGGGGGACTAATGATGCTGTTGCATCTGTTGGCAACGTTATACTTTGCACTGATCATGGGACATGTGCTAAAAGAGCTCCTATAGTGCTTCATCCTTCTCTGTGATCCTGAAGAAAAATTGTAGGGTGCTTCTTGAACTACAGAAACTTCTGTGTTACTATTAGGCATGAAAACAGAGACATCTAAACCACACAGTGCAAAATATTTTTTACAGTGTAAATACATTTGCTTAAAAAAACCACTGAATTAGCTGAATCCTTTCTATTCTTCTTGTTGAAATTTTAACCATGGAAAGGGAAAGACTGAAAAGAAGCACTGACAAATCACTTATTTCAAAACTGGAAAGAAAATTTTTGAGTGCTCAGAAAATTTGTACACAGGGCTATTTTAAAATTAACAGCAGAGTGATGACATCTTGGAATGAATGCCTAAGGAGTTAGAAAGCATAGGGTAAATTATTTTCAGATGGATGACAGACATATTTTTAAAAAAATCTTAAGTGAGTTAGAAATCTAAATCTTCCTGTCAGTCATGACTAAAGGCACTCAGAGAGACTGTTTTTTATCAAAGTGTGACTTGAGCTCTTGAGTCACAGACTCCCTTTGAAAACTGTTTAGATATAAGACAGTTTCCTTTGCAAACTGAAAATATGAGAAATTTTAGATAGGTTTAGATGGGAAGGTTTGCAAGGAGATTTACTGAGTATTGCTGAGATGAGACTTCAAGAAAATAGAGTTCTTGGACACCTCAAGACTTGGCTAAAGGGTCTCAGGCTGCTTTCTGACACTTCTGTTGCTCATTTCCCCAAATGAGCTGCAGTAGAGGCAACAGGAGCAGATGAAAATATGAGGGTCATTAACAAAGGCAGATTATGTTTACATTGCACAAGTAAGCAATAAGGAAAGAAATAATTTTGCCCAGAATTTCAAGCAACATGCACACATATATAGCAATCAATCCTATAATGTTCTCAAAGAAAAGGATATTAACAGAAAGAATTTGTATCACTGTTGCTGAAACCTGTGTGGGCATCTTGCAACAATCATGAACATTTCCAGGCAGATTCTTCCTGTAGGAAGTGCTGTGTGCACTCTGGTTTCTCATCCATCCTTGTACTCCATGTGCTCTATCTCTGACATGGAGAACAAGCTGGTTGTAGTTTATTTATTTAATTTAGTTACTAAAGAATGAGTTATTCTCCAGGTTCAAGAGATATTGATGTATTTTCACATTGTACAGTTTAAGATAATTTGTTCACAAATTGCAAACTGTTACCCCTCAGTTTGCCAATACTTTGTGTCCCAAATCTATAGATTTTATGGCAACCCTGTGATACAAATTTGTGATAAGGAGTGCTCTGATCCCGACATTGCAGGCACACAGTCTGAACGGTGTTAGAATTATCTATCAGGAGTATACAAATACTGATATCCTTCACAAAAGCCAAATAAAATTAACCTTTCTTTATGAACTTATATTCTCTATATACAGCAGAACTTTTGCATTGCATGTATTTACAGTCAGCACACTATGGTAGCATCTCTGTTGAAACATGAATCTTTGGTATTAATTTGAGAGTATTTGTGTAAGGATTAGAAAAATACTGCACAGGGAGTAATCGCATTTCCAATATTATGAAGTTGGCAATTCCAGTAACTTATAACTTGTATGTGTGATTCAACACTCCAGATGGGTTTTTTCAAGATTTTTTTGAGCACCTATATGCTTTCTGTGAGCATCAGGATCCTGATCTAGCTGCTATCAAGATATGAAAAAGTATCATATTAAAATATATTTAAGGAGATGCTATCAGAATCTTTACTACCAGTTTTTAAGCTTGGGTCTCTGATCGATATTGACAATTTTTTTCTCAATATTTTGATAGGATTTCAATGAACAGGTTATTTTCAGGGAGCCAGGAAAACTATAACACTATTTTACATAAACACACATGAATAATCTGTTTACACCAAACACAGAATATCGCAAAATAAGCTTGATTGATTTTAAGGCAGACATTTTCAATAAAACCAGCCACCCACAGACATATTTAATCACCTTAGTAAAGAGGATTTGATTTTCTATGGCAACTGAACATCTGCCGTCTCCAGTAACGTCCCAGATACTTTGAATTTTTTGTTCCAAAACGGATGTCCACAGTGCCCTTTGAATGATTATTTGATGTTCCATCTGGTCCAGGTGTGCTACCATATTTGTACCACTCAGATTTTTTAGATGCAAATTTGTAAGCAATGTTGGTTACTTTTGAGTACCTAAGCCCCATCAGCCTCACTGGGCTTAAGATACATTTAGGCTAGGACAGTGCTCTCCTGAATATGACTATATTCTCAGTCAGAATGTATGCTAATAAAAGTAACATTTTACATCTCTTTTAAAAAATCCATCTGATTTTTTTTTTCCCTCTGAGCCTTTGAAATGCAAAACGCCCTGTCTTTCTGTGACATTTTGCATAACAACATGAAATGAGTAGCCTTAGTGGATTATGTAGTTTGAATTAGACGATCCTCTCATTCAGACATAATCTGGCTGTTACTACCTGCTCCTGGAGCAGGTTTCCATAAAGCTGAGTAGCTCCAAATTAATGTGACCTGCAGGTCTGCTCCCTGTCATTCACCCCCCAGGGACACTTCCATAGGGTGGTTATTCCTGTGGCTGGGAGCAGTGATGTCTGAGAGTCCCATGGAGGCTGTTGGAGCTACAACCGCACCTGTGAGCAAAGCTGGGTTAGTACTAATCCTACCTCCTTACCACATCTAAAATGTACATGCTGTCTCTTTGCTTGGATGTATGTATAAATATCTTAGATACTGTCAGAAAGGGATAATAAGTCCTGGCAATTTTAGATTGATAAATTGATTTTGATTTGATGAGCTAATTTCAATTTTGATCATGAATACTTCAATAATATGAAATAATAATGGAAAAAGAGCAGAAAGAGCTTCTAAACAGTAAAACCTTAGCAAATGAAGATGTGATATAGAAATGAAAGCTGTTACACAGCTTTCCTAACTGGCAGGTGTTATTACTGGTTTTAATAATTTTATTTTACTAAAATATTTATTTTTACGTGCAGTTGATTAGATGAGGGGGAAAGCACATTTAACTAATTTTCAAGTCAGGCATTTGATTTTAGAAAGCCAGAAGGTGCAAAAAATTTAGAAATTTTGTTGCCTAACTTTGGTGTTACAGGGTGATGACCAACATTTCATTTGGCCCGGGTATGAAAACCTTCTTCAACTGTTAGAGGAATTCAGATACAGCACAGAGCGAACTACTCTTGTCACCTGAAAAAAATTAGCATGCTTCAAAATCACTATGTTTTATTTATTTCCAAATTTTATGAGACTTTTGTTGTTTGTATTAAAAATTGTTTTATAGGTATGGCGTCCCACTCAAGATTCATAGGTGTCTGTGGTCAAAGAGGAATGACTAAAGTCAGAGGGTCCTCGCAAACTTCAAAGTCTTATTAGTGAATTACACACTTGGCATGGAAATTGGTAGGTTAGTTCATTTTCTAGTATAAATACATGGCAGTGGATTTTGAATAAAGGGTAGAGTGAAAGAGAAGAGAGAGAGGCAAGAGAAAGAAAGGGAGAAGGAGAATGAAAGATCAATTCTAGCTACAGCCTTGATCCAGCTGTTGGCTTCCAGGGTCATTGTGGCACCTCTCAGGCTTCATGCGGGTACCTTTTTATAAATAAATTTCCCCACCCCAGAGCCAAGTTTCTCACTTTCTATGCAAATTACTTGTCATACACAGTTCATTCTTCTAGAGCTCTTTGGAAACAGGTCAGAGGGCTTCAAGGGGCTTTGGTGATCTTGATCCCACCCTACTGACTCAGTAGGTCAACAGTCCATGCCCACTTCTCAACCTCCTTCACGCATCTATGCTGTACTGTGTGGTATTTATCTCCAGGAGCCAGAACAAGGACATTTGTCCCAGAAAAGTGTTGCCCTACCTCTGTATGGTCCCATTTTCCAGCCACATCCTGCTTTTTTTCACAGTGTGTTTTCACCAACAATCCTTGATTGACTCTGTGGCTGTCCGGCTATCAGTGTTTCAGGTACACATTGAGTCCCTTTTCTTCAGGGCTTCTATGATAGGAAAGACAAATTCCAAATAAAATATTGATATTTATTAACACTGAATCCCTGGTCTATTTACAGATACATTGCTTCTTTGCAGCATGAATTGCATTAAAAAAGGTACATAATTATTCTCATATCATAACAAGAATACATACTGAATCCAAATCAGGAATGACTGACATAAAATAAACATTTTTCTTACAAGTCAGTGTTCTTCTAAACTTGTACATTCTAATTGGATTCAGTGCTCAGGTCTCATTTGTACAAAATGGAGAAGAGCTAATTTTACTTCATTTAAAATTTGCTGCAAAAGGTTAATGCATGTTTCCATGCCAGAATCTCAAAAAGTGCTCCACCAGAAGTGCACATTACTTTGATATTGCATGGACAAATTCTGCCCTTGGGTATGCATTTTTACCTTCATGTGTAAGACAAGAATTTGATCCACGATTTACAGTTAAACAAAGACAAGACAAAAAGTTTAACTTCTATCTTGATATAGAGAGACATGAAGCAATTTTATTTTGAGCCAAATCAAGCATGCTTAATTCAAAATGTAATGCTGCCTTTTCAAGAACAAAAAGCCTAGGTTTTAGAGACATTTATGTTCTATTTTTATGACATATCTTAGTACTTCAGTCTACCGGAAACACAGGTGTAACTCTTTTCTCTGTTGGGAAAATTTCAAGCTGCTTCATGGATATTGAGTCTTAATGGCTAGATTTGAATATACCCTACAGTGGGTTGTTCACAGTTTCTCTTGGT
Source organism: Manacus vitellinus (assembly GCF_001715985.3). Lineage (NCBI taxonomy): Eukaryota > Metazoa > Chordata > Aves > Passeriformes > Pipridae > Manacus > Manacus vitellinus. The sequence goes on along the minus strand of NW_021940864.1, from coordinate 21,721,303 downwards.
GACAGTTTTTCACATGTGTATGGTCACAGTATCTACAAATTAATAGCTCGTTCATGACCAGGTTAAGTGCCAGGTTGCAAAATTGCTGGGTCAGTGATCTCTTCCTACATGACTTTACATTTTTTATACTACACATTTTTTACTATATACACTCATTTTACAGTACTTTGTAAAAGGCAGAAAACATTTCCCTGGAGAGGGTTGCATGCATTGCATTGAATTAGGAATGATTCTTCAGGAAAGAGTATATTGTAATGAGTTGAAAGAATGACTTGTAAATATTAAGAAGAGGCTGAATGAAGATTTCAACCTTAGTGGAGAACAACAGGGTTAGATAACAGAAGCTGAAGGAAATGCATATGCACACATAGCCCCACCCTTCAGCCCTGACACACATCCACACATGGACACGTCCACAACCCAAATCAATGCAAATCATGTTATGACCACTGAAAACACTCAGATGGATAAAAGTGCCCAAACCAGAAATGAACTTCAGGTGCATACCTCAGACTTTTAAAAATATTATTAATATTTTTAAATTTTTATATTTTGCATTTTTTGACCCATTTATTCAACACATGGGATGCTATTTGCTGCTGGGAAAACCAGACTTACCTGATAAAAGAGGATTTTTCTGCAGAAATTGCAAGATATATAATGAATGTGGTAGGGGATTACAGGGTAGACATAGGATGATAATTTCTGCCATGGACCTTTTTGTGTACTAGACAAAACTGTGTTGGTATCTTGGGACTGCCTGCCCAGAGGAAGAATAGGTTACTGACAATGAATAATAGTCATTGTCTTTGAATTTGGTCTTGGGTTGGTTTTTTTGTGTGTCAGCGTAGTAGTATAGTGATGACATACAAGTGGGAAAATATGCACAGTTACATCACTTTGGAGTATATCATAAGAAATAAAGTGATTTTTGTGGGTGACTCACAAATTAGCAAGTGAGTGGTTCTGACAAATTTAGTGAGAGAAATCCAATGCTGCTCTGTTTTCTCAGAATTAAATGAATTTCTCTGATTATTAATAAAATTGTCCTTATGCTAGGTATTAACAGTGACTGTCGATTCAGCAAAGTCTAAAAGTGATATAACACCTCACTACTTTCACAGTCATTATCAGAATCAGTATAAGATATTATTGGAGATCAATATTTCAAATAGTATCTACCAAATACAACAATATTCTATATATAATATACAACATAGGGGGACAATCATTGCCCTGGTTCTGCTGGCCTCATTATTTCTGATACAAGCCAGGATATCATTGGCCTTCTTGGCCACACTGATGGCTCATGTTTACTATGATTCTATAGTTCCTTGTAGGACTATACCATCAGCTATTTCTACTGAATAATATCTTCTTTCACAGACTTCTTTGCTTCATTTCTCTGTTATTTTCAGTTGTGTAAAGAAATATCTGAACGTTTCTTGTATTAATGCTTGCTTTAATTTAAATGTGAAAGTACAGATTTATTACTTCTAATCTATCCAGTTAGCTAGAACGCTTTCCTGGATGTTGGGTTGATCCCTTATTTCTCTTCTCCTGCTAATGTTTCTGTATTTAAACTCAGTTGTCCTCATGAAAATCAGGCTTGAGATCTCCATCAACTTTGTATCACATGCTGAAAGTGAACAAGCAAACAAACAAATAGACATAATGTTTAGTTTTCAAGGACAGTTCTAGGTTTGTTGAAGGTTCCTAAGTGACTTCAAATTGGAATGCTCTCTTTTTTCTGTGGTTTTTCCCTCCTGTTTCAAGAGAAAGTTTCTCTGATAGGGAAGGAGAGGGACAGTGACAGGGAAGCAGAGGGACAGTACTTTGTTTAGGAAAAGGAAAGATGGTTCCCAGTCACAGCCAGTCTCAGAGCTGATGTTCTCCCTTAGTATGGTATTTAAAGGAGCAAGCACATTTTAATCATTCCACTGACAAAGGTAGCTTTGCCAAAGTATCTTAACAGAATGGAGTATGAAAGGGAAGATGTTGGAGGACAAAAACGAAGAGTGGAAAGAAATTATTGAGCCTGAGATCCCTCAAGAAGAGGAGACCACTGGTTGAGAGAATATGGACTGTTTGAAGACATGTGTTTCAGGTTTTTATGTTGTATTTCCCAGTTATTGTATAATTCCCTATATACTGTAAGTTCTGGAAAATTCCCCTATCCCTTGTGGCTTTGGACCTTACCCTCTCATTGGTTGATTTTTGCTGCATTGCAGCACCTTCCCATATATGGTTGAGCTACCCTCTTTTTTGCATGCTCCTCCTTTACTCCTCCCAAGTTACACCCACTTTCCAGTAAATTCTCGGCCTACCCTATATAAGATGAAAACCATTTTAATAAAGAGGCCATTTCTCCTTGGATCCCAGAAGTGTGCAATCCTGTTATTCCCATGCTGAGCTGCAGGAAGAGGGAGTTTTCTTCTGTACAAATTTTTTCTTCTCATTTCTACAGTAGTGTAGAACTCTTTGAGAAGCACACTCATAGAAAAGCTTGGGTTGGTAGGGATCTCAGGCAGTCATCTCATCCCACACTGGACTCACAACACAGCTATCTTCAGCCTCAAATCACGTTGATCGGGGATTAGTTAATCTGAGATTTTAATATCTCCAAGGATCGAAATTCCACAGCCTCCCTGTGTTTTTTTCAGCAATCAGTTCATCTAAGATCTAGACTAGGCTGTTTTTTTCAGTGCAAATACAGATGTTATGTGCTCCTGAAGTCCCACCTCAAATATTCTATGGAATCCTCTGGATAATTCTCATTTGCTACACTATTAGCCAGACGGATTTTTGCTTGTTTTTTTTTTTTTTTTCAGAGGACTCTGTTATTTTCTTCAATTTTGTCTCTGAAGAACAGGCAAAGCATGTTAAGGCCGACTAGTATAAGTCACCTGAGGGAATCTAAACAGAGAGCTGCAGTGAGACCATCTCATATAGTTAATAGAAAAGAATAGCATCTGTAGAAGGTATCTTTGCCCACCCAAGCTCTGACACGTTTGAAACAAAAAGTTGTCTAGAAATAAAAAATATGAAATATGTAATTAAAAAGAATTAAAACAAAGTGTTCCAACTGGAAGAGCAACTGCTTTTCTACTGACAAAAAACATTTGTTACATTTGTCTGAATTCATGTATTCTGTGAACTGCATTTTCACCAAATTAGAGGTTTAAGGTTTCTACCCTGCCCAAATTAATTTTATATAATTAGAGACGAGTTTTACAATTCTTAGGAAGTGAATTACCTGTCTGGATTTTACATTGGGAAGAAATTTAAAATAAATTTTAGCTCAACTTTAAGAAAACCAGTTATTATTTAAGCAGATTATATTTAAGCAGGCAAAGAGCTGGTGCGCTAGACAGAGGGTGCTCCATTGCCCCTCACTGTGCTACAGCCTGCCATGAGAAACCAACCCTCAGGCAAAGGGGCACTTTGGCCTCCAACATGCTGCTGTGAGTGAAACAGGGGAGGAGGTGATGGGGGTCACCCCAAAGTCTCAAAAAGATTGAAATATTTTTCTTTCTTCTCAGTGACCCATCCTACTCCATCTCAGTTGCATGGGAAGCATAAAACATTTTATGAGAATGAGAATTTATATGCAAATAAGTTTCACATTGCATTGAGAGGCAGATTCAAATCCCTGAAGTGCCTGGAAGCCAGACCTTTGGATTAGGTCCCTAGTGACTTTTAGTAAGTAAAATTCCTTAGCCCTGGGCTAATGTTGCTAATGCTCTGACTCTCCACACTCATGCAGGAATGGATTATTTTTTATCAAAGTTCTCTAGCATACACATCAGAAGTGGTAGCCCAAGAAGAGTCAATACCATTCAGATGTGTTTTTTAACTTTATATACAAATAGCAGCATTGTTCCAGTATCTCTGTTTAATTCTTCAGTGATAAAAAACCCCAAAACTTCAGTAAATGATTATTCACTTGAAAATGTTTTTTTCCTGATGGACTCTAAGTCAATTGCAAATAAGATTGTTTGTTTGAAATGCGACAACAATACTTCTGGGCATTTTGGAAGACTGTTTTAGAAGTTTTATTGAAAGAAAAATGAGTGCTAGGAGTTCCAAAACCTGACAAGTCCTCTCCACTAACAGATCAAATGACTGCAAAACTGTGTGTATGTCTCTCAAACTACGTAAAATATCCTTTTTCTAAATTATGCAAATAAACATTCTTTGACTTTTTGCATGTCTGCCTACATAAAATTGTTGACCTTCAGAGTGCCCGTGTTCACATGGTGATCCAGCTTCAATTGGCATAATTTATGTAGAAAAGCTTGAAAACAAGGATTAAAAGTGTATTACAACTATTTGGCCAATTCTAATATCTGTGAACAAGTTTTAGGGGTTATAAAGATGAGAAGGTTTTTGCATTACTCTTTTCAGTGAAAAAACAAATACAACATGAGGTGTTATCTAGGTGAGGGAAAAAAACCAGAAAACATTACCAGGCCACTCTATAATACTTTCACGCACCACGTCTTGAAAATTGTCTATAATTCTAGTGCAGAGCTCTCAAAAGATTGTAGTAGAATTGAAAATAGTGTTGAGAAGGGTGATGAGAATTATCACAGACACTGGACAGACTCAGCATGCAGAATGACTAACAGCTTCTCTGACTGAAGAGAGATGAAGAGAGGTGGTGTAGTAGATGACTGAAATCACACATGGGGTGAAGAAGGTAAACTGAAGATGAACCTGTATGGTGCCTGAGGAGCCTTAGTGCTTCAGGATCTGTAATGTTACAGGTCAGCTATTTGCAGCCTTACAACCTTTCATACGAGCCTGAAGCCATGACAGCAGTTTTCCGCTGCATTCCTTTGCTCTTATGCCGGTGCCATTGGTCTCATACACCCACAGCTGCAGACTCCAGTGATGTTGTTATGTGGGTTCTCATGAGAAGCAAAAGCCACTGGCATGAGAAATGTCCCTGCTTAGTTCTCTTCAGTCTTGTTTTGCTGATTTTAGTTTATGCTAGGGAAAACCAAGTGCAGTGAACAACAAAGCAGGTTACAGTCAATTAAATACTTGATAAACACTACACAGAAATACATGTACATGGGGACTTAAAAGCCAATCAATAGGTGTTTCTGATGCCTCAGTAATGTACTTCAACCAGTGCTAATAGCATGACAAACAGGAACACCAATAGGAAGTTTAAACCAATCCCCATGGAAAGTACATAGTATTGGGGAAAGGAGCAGTGAGGCTAGAGGAAAAACAATCAAGAGTGCTAGAGGTAAAACAAAGGGAGACTCAGGAATGTGAAAGTTAGCTAAAGTTATAAAGTGAGGAGGCAGATGATGTAACTGGGGCTCATAGAGTTAGGGGAGCTAGGAAAGACTTCAACGATAGAAGGATGGAAAGGAGTAGAAACAGATGGGTATGTCCCAAATAACTGGGAATGGACACATTGTGTCTTTGTTGTGAGTTACAGTCATCTTAGTGTTTTGTTAAATCCAGAACTGAGAGAGTAGAAATTGCAGTGTTGTGGCTGTGAGATGTCTTCTGTATCTAACATGTCCATCCACAGTTCAAGAGATGACAAACTCCACTTGCATCCTTAGTGATAACTTCATGATAAAAGGACCATGGCAAATATTTTAAATCCAGATTCTAGAGTATCTTTGAGTTGAATATGAATTTTGTGACAGTTTAACATAATAGCGCTGGAACAGGGACCTGTTTTCTCGTGGGAACCAGACTGCACTTGTGACAAGTGTCTAACCTGTAACCTGTCAAAACCAGGCAGAGACAACCGGGACAGAGCCAGAAGGGAATGTTCTCTCAATGTATTTCCCTCTTCAGATAATGCAAAAGCTTAACAGGCAGCTAACACTTTACTGTGTAAGGAAGCAGAAGTAAGCCAAAACCTGTTCTTCTGATAATCTCACAAATCTGCAGAGGATTTTAAAAGTTAATAATTTCTTTTAAAAATTAAATCAGCCTTTACTGTTAAAATGAGTTGGATATTTATGAGAGGCTGCATTTCCTCCCTGGTTTCTTAAATTTCAGTGTTAAAGTACTAGAGAGCTAGTACACCTCAGACACTCTGAGCATTATGAGGCATTTCAGAAGGATCCCAGTAATATGTCCATATTGACACAGCATTAGCAGGCTTTATGTGTAGTTTCTCTGGAAAACTAGAGGGTAGGATTTTCAGATGGATGTTAGAGGCTTAAGAGTGAAAACGCAATTATTTTTACTGAGTTTCTCACATTCCCTCTGTATTTGACTGGATCATCACTGAGCAGAATGACCTGCAATTTTATAACTCAGATTTTATTAACACACAGCAGGAGCCACACATCCCAATGAGGCTGGGGCATATAATGCACGCCATTCTGCTGTGTGCCTTCCTTACATTTGGCCAGTAAGTGGCAGGGGCAGTGGTCGACAGCAATACCATTCACTGTGCTGACAGATTGGCAGAATAAAGCCAGTGCGAGGGTCAGCAGGGGAAAATGCTGGAGATCTTACCCTGGCTGCCACTGTATGTGAAATTAGGGGTTAAATTGCTAGATACCCAGGATAAACACCATAAAACTGTGTCCCAAGAATCCTAAACTCTAATTGCTCTGAGGAAACATTGGAAAGTGAGTTGGAAAACTGTGAAAGTAAATGGGCTGCCTAGAGCCATTTAGATAGCATGATGGTGTGGATAAAGAGATGTCCCCTCTGAACCTTAGACATTTGTCATATTGTCTGCTTCACTGGGTATTGGTGTTTCCAGAATAGACTATGGCAGTCTAGACAGTCTCTCTGGGGACAGCGTATGGGTTTTGTTAGATACTGGTGGCTTTGGGTGTTTTCCCATATCAGTCAACATGCTCCATTTTGAAGGTCCTAAATAAAAGAAATGGGAACAAGGCCTTCTACATGCTAAAATTTTCTGAAAGCTATTTCATGATAAGGCATTCTGCTTTTTATTTGTTAGGACATATACAAATGTTTACACATGCACATTAAGTTAAGGATGTGCTTTAAAGATTTTTTTCCCCAGAACTTGTGTAATGCAGATATAGTGATGGGGAGAGCAGGACTTTGAATATGCAGAGACCAAAAGAAGAGAAAATGGAATGAGAGGGCATGCTTCATGCTTTGGAGGCAATGGGAAAAACATTTACGTGGTACTAATAGAAACGGTTTCTTTTATGTTCAGGATACAAGCACTGTTGAAAGACAAAATGGAATAGGAGTCAAGGAGCCATATGTAACAAAGAACTTCCCTGAGATCTCTTACAGCAATGCTAAAGGGATATATATTAGAAATACATTGTTTAGCAGAAACCATGAACTGCAGCAGAAGGATGTTAGATGAAATTAATGGAAACAGAAGTAATTTCAAAGTCTGCACAGAGAACATGCGTAAATGGTCACAGAGTAGGGGATCTGGAAAACACTGAGTTGAAAATCTGGGGTGTCTGGAATAACTAACTCAAACAAATGAATCTTCTATATATATAAAAATCAAACAGTGCGAAGTGCACCAGACAAAATCATCTCTAATAAGGGATTCTCAGAAGGTTTAAAAGAGGCACACTGTTACATTGTTCTGCTGCTGTAGAACATAGCTAGTTCAGAGGTTAGTCTGCAATGTCAATTCCTGTTTTATTTTCCTTGATTCCAAACCCCAATACTTATAAAAGCAGTGAATATGAAGACAAATAAGAGAAACCAAAGGCTGTTTTACCTGGGTGAAAATGGGGTTCATTGAACACATGGTGTCATTTTGATAAAGTGAGGGAACATTGCAGGGATAAAAACTTTGATTTGTTTTATTTTGTGCTTCTAGTCTGAAATTCAAGTGAAATGAGGCACGGTACATGCTTATCCACAAAGATAACACTCAAAGTTCAGTTAGGACAAAAAACTAGCAGAATTTCAGAGTACAGCTACTCAGAGAGCCCTGAAGGAAGTGCATCTTAATTCCTCTCATTTTAGCACCCTTTATTTTCTTAAACCAATATTCATTTTTAGATGCTGGTACTTCCTAATTTTTCTATTTCAGACAACAAAAGGGACAAGATGCCTCAAGTAAAAGGGACAAGATGCCTCAAGTAAAAGCAGTTTTTATCTTTGTTTTCTTTTTTTGACTCACTTGGAAGAATAAGACCATTATGTCAGGAAATCAAATTATGAGATTTTCTGTAGATGTCAGGAGTTTGTGTCGTAAACAGTGACAGTCATTCTCAGAGACCCGAGGACAAAATGTCTCTCATTGCCAAAACAAAAACTATTGTCACTTCAGCTGAAGAAGTTGTCCTGTAATAGTTATCAATGCTTAATAAGCATCCTCTGCTCTTGGGAACATGGCAGAATTAAAGAAGACTATGGCCATTTGTCATTTAGGCAGCCTGAAATCATTCTATACTGTAAAACAACTGCCATCCTGCACCCCTCTCAGACCCTTCAGCAGCTCCTGCTATCTTTGGCTCACCCATCCATAAAACAGACCCATCTGAACTCTTAACTTTCTCTTCCTGACATGATGTCACATGAATTATTTAAAATACTTGATGTTCCCTGCGCTGAGTAACTTTGGGATTTGTTGCTGCTTTGTGGCATCATTGTACCTGGGACAAAGCCTCCAAAATCTACATCCAGTATAAATCAGGTGGACAGAGCAAAAAACTGGATGTGGAGGACTCATTTGTTAGTAGTGATTACTTATATTCAGGAAGACTCTATTTATTCTCTGGTTTTATTATGTGATTTTTTTCTTCATTGTTTCCCAAAACTTATGAGACTTCTTCCAAATTTTTGAGAAGGAACATTTGGTGCTCTGTGAAATTCCCACAGACAGAGACAGATCAACAGGCAGTGGAAAAGGGTGAAAAACTTCAAAGGAAGGATTTTATTAGTTTATAAACACATTGTTTGCACTGTGAAGTTTCTTATTTCTATTTCTTCAGGTGTTTTAATGTTGCTTCAGAAATACTGAAGAAGTAAGATTTCTAGATAGGTAAGTATTGTTAACTTTTATTAGTAACGGTATTACTTTTTTGTAAGAGATCACTAAAGTAAGTTTTTAAGACTTGCTTTAAACTGGTTTATGATTTTAAGTTTTGCACAATTAGAACTCTCTGACAATCAATTAATGATAAACCTAAAAATCTGTCACATTTTGCCATGGAGATTATAATTCCTTGAGATTACTCTGCCAAGACACACTTAAGCAAAACATTTTGGGTAATGTAACAAATAAACGTAAGTCCCATAATTACTGGATATTATGGTTGAAAATCTATCCAAATTAAATAAGAATACTTTGCTACATCCTACTAGAGAAAGAATTGATTTGACAAATGTGTATTAAACCAGTATATCTTCGAATATGACAAGGAGCTGCAAAAAGGTAGTCAATATTTTATGTTAGCTAAACAATCTTAAGAGCTCCTGAAACAGTGCTACTTTACTTCTAAGCTTCACCACAAAAAATTTCCTACCTCCTTGTAATTTTGTGTTTGCATCAGCTTTTGTTAGTATAATGTCAATCAAGACATAATCGGTGCCTCAACTTATGTGCGGGAATCAGAAAATAAGAGTTTCCTGTGGAATTATATCATTCTTCAGCTAACACAAAAACAGTGATAATTTCCTTGACCAGGAGACCAGAAACTTATATTGATGATAGGTAATAGTACACCAGATAATAGGTTTACAACCCTATGTGAACCTAAAGCTTGATCAACTTCTGGAGTTAGAACTATACAGTAACATTTTGACTGTTGTCTTGTCAAGTAAAGGTCTGTGTTTGCCCAGGTAGATGATCTAAAGAGCATTTTTCTTGTGGTTTGAGGGCAGAAGAAAATGTGAACTCACCCAGAGGACTAGAAGGAGTATTCACTTATCAAAGTCTGTCAGTCACTGGCAGAGATCCTTTCTTTTACTAAATGCATTGTTTTGGGAAGTTGAGAAAGAGTCCACAGTATGTTCATGAAGAGAGATTGGTTATATTGCTGCAAATTCTAGAATCAGTGGATTTATTCACACAATGAAAGACTAGTTCAAGAAAGGCATTGAATTTAGGATGAATTTAGAATGGATAAAAGAACTGGGCCTGGATGTCATGATTTTTTTTTGTGTGCGTGTGTTTTTGTTTGTTTGTTTGTTTGTACTTATCTCACTTTTAATTCTGGTCACAGAATGTTTGATTTTATTATATAATGGTAACTTTGAAATAACACAAAGTGAAATATAGTTCTAAGTCTGAAATACCAGAGTACAAGAGTACTGGAATAACTACATTACAGGTTTAATGAATCATTGAATCTCACTTTTCCGCTTCATTCCTTTATGTAGGATACATCTCATACAGCCTCACCATTTAAAATCTCCAGGTTTCTAATGTGATCTAGGCTCACTGGATAGTCAATGGAGAGAGGAAAGACATTTCCAGATGACAACTGATTTCACCTACCTCCAGGATCTTGCTCAAATCTCCTACTGGTGTGAAAACTTGGTCAGAGAGAGCACACAGACAACTCACTTAGTCTAGAAGTTTAGATTTTAAATAGTTCAAGTTAAATTATATGAATCCCATCATGAACCCCTAGTTTGTGCCATTCCTCATCATTCCTCTGGAAGTTCCGAAATACCAGGCGAAATGTACTACACAGTTCACATAACTAAGTTCTATAAACCCTTTCTTAGAGAGAATTCAGAGAATAGTTTTCTATATGATTATTAAAGTGAGAAATGTGTTAAGTTGGAGCCACATGTTTAAGCATATTTAAGAAAAGATTAGCACATAAGGACTATGATTTACTAACTGGTTTTGTTTAAAATTAATTTGTATTATGGCAGACATCACATCTACTATTTTCTCCTTGTGTCACATGTATTCTGTGAATATGGTATGTACTTTATTCTTAGAGCTGATGTAGAGCTTTTAAAACCTATTTGTTCTCATTTTAAAAATGGATTAGGATCAGATAATATCTTCTTATCAGTTCCCAAAATCTGTTCTTTAGATGGGTTTTGGAAAGAAATACAGAGTAATGGCTGTATCCCATTACATACAATGAAGTGTTAAGAAGAGAATGCTGTTAATGAAGTGTTAAAGAACTATTTGAGAAAAGTTAGCAATCAGGTTGTTGAAATGCAATATTTTAAAATAATTGACAAAGGGAATGGAAATTTTTTTGGGTTTGCTTCACTTACAGAGCATTTTTAACATTTACATTTCAACAGGCTACTACATCCTCCTCCTTTCCCATTTCTTTGTCAGACTTTGAGATTAAACACATTAGCATACTCTATCTCTGGAAAGCAAAGGCAGCAGATGTATTTTGCAATAACTTCTTACTCTTTTTGAATTTCTTATTCAAAATTCCACAACGGCTTCCTAAATTTCATGTGTTAGCTGAGCCTTAGTGCGAGATAGGGGCAAATTCAATCAGAATTACAATTTTATAGCAGGTTTCCTTTACAGATTAAAACAAGATATAAATACTTCTGGATGCTAGGGTCCATCCTATTCTGCAATAAGCACGTCAAGGCACTGACTTTGCACAATGATCTTTTCCAAAAATGCTTTTGCTTAGATGCCTGAGCTCTGGCAATATTTGGCAGCAGAGGTACTTTAGTCACAAAGGCATTTCAGAAAAACATACCTGTTGTCATACATCTGGCACAATAGGTTGTTTCTCTATTACAGCAGCATCCACTAGGATTTAAGGTTGTATATGACCTCTGTCATCCTCACTCTCACTAGAGAGTGGGCAGCCTGTGAACGTGCTGTGTGAAAGGGTGTTAAATGAAGCTGGATGAGATGCTGCTGAGAATGTTTAGGAAGGCTGAATGCTACCTAACATCCACTACTAGGAACATGAGGTTGATCATGGGGTCATATGGAAAACTCCAGTGAGACAATTCACCTTCCCACAGGAGTCTTGAAAAAAGAGCTGAGGTTGTTGTCAAGGGCAGTAACACAGGAGCATTTCTCTATGTGGCTTAGACCTAACTCTACTGAAATGGACAATTTCTGCTGTCAGAGCTCACTGCAGGTTATACTGTTACCACAATGCTTCCTTTGAGGGACAGAACCTGTGTTTCCCATTAGTGTTAGGGGGATCTGGCAAAAGCAAAAAAACCCCATTTCATCTTCTGAAGGTGGAAATTTCTAGCCCTGAAATCAGGTAATATCTCATAGCAGCACTGCACTATGAGGAGTTTTTCATTACTTTGATGATATACACAAATAACATTCTCCATACTCCCTTTGCTCATACTGCTAGGGATGAAGAACCATAGCAAACTATTCTTCAAAGTGATGTTATACGTAGAAACACTTAAGGTCATCAAAAATTAGTCATGGTGATTTTCTTGCCTATGTACCTAATTTTATTACGTTATTAATGTGATCAGATGTTATGCCTTTGTTAGTAAATGATGATGACCAGCAGGAGGTGATTCACAGCATGAATCATATAGCATATTATTTTCTCACAATATCCACACTACAGAGGTTTGGGGAGTTGTACATTGTGTTAACCATAGTCTGAGCTCCTAGACTGAAGCTCATTCCTGGTTGGTGCTACTGAGGTGCACTTCCAGAATAGGTTTTCCAGTTTAGCTCATCCAAATGGACTCCAGATCTGCTCTCTGAAATTATTACAAAGAAAATGTGATAAATGAGAGACCTTTGGGAGACCTTTTTTTAACTAAAACACTAAAGGAGATACACCAGTAAGAAACCTACAGATTTACTGTTCAGTGGAAGTCCTGGGTTTATTTTGAAATCAACTAAATCAGGAGAAATCAATGTGTTCTATCTTATATCACCATTTTCTTGGATTATTTCTTCTATATACAAACTTCTAAGTCAAAATTATCTTGGGATGTAACTGTTTCTAATCAGTCAAGTTATAGATGTGTAACTTAAGTAATAAACAGAATTTGGTTTAATTGGTCAAAAAACTCTAAGTTTATGACAGACAAGGACCCACTTCTGAAACAGCAAAGGTGTTTACCAAGTAGGAATGAAACACATTTTAAAAACCGCAGTTTTATGCTGTGCCACATACAACATGAACTAAATATTACCCTGACCTCAATTCAAATAAGCCAAGTTCATTCTCTTACAGTGTTGCTGACTTCAGCTGATTTATTCTGAGGGTGAATTTAGGCTGATAACTTTGACAAAATACAGTGGCATCTAGAGGACTGTCATAGAGATTTGACTTTATTTTCAGAACTCAGGCTTAAAAATCCACTTACATTTATTTTGTCAGTTTCTGCCAGAACAACACAGAACTATTCAGTATTCTATCATGAAATAACAACTTACAGGGCTACAACTTAGTGCAGGATTTTTATAATATCAAAACTCATAGCAGAATGAAAGTGACATATATATGGTCCAGAAATTTGAAAGATAAAAATATAACTAATTTTTTTATATGTATACTTTTCCTTTTGATCTTATTTTCACTTCTGTGGGCAGTTTTTGTAGCTTCTTGAGCTTCTACTGCAAACTACAAACACGCAATTTGTTTCAGATACTTTAACTCCTATTCAAATATGCCAATCTACAACCACAAATAAATACCTCAAATAAACCTCTCATAACACCTGTGGATACATGCAATGTCCACAGACATACACAGAGAAGACATCCCTCCAAGCTTTTTGGAACAACTTTCCACCATTAAATGCCAAGAGAAAAAAAGGATAAGAAAATAATGACAAAAAATTTTGGGCTTGAATATCTGTGAATATAACTAAATTCTTTTGATATCTCACGTAAATTCTCATTTTCTTTTTACACTGGAATACATCATCTATAATATTAATAATTTGTATTATTAAAGGTTGACTCCATTGCCAGTAGTTTATATTAATTTATAAATGATAATAGACCATTTTTAAGGACAATGGAGTCAAATTTCCTATGGGAGAATTTGACACATTCTTTGAAAGGAGAAAAATGGAGAGAAAAATAGTATTGATGATAAGTAGGTTTTTCTTCCCAGTAGCCAAACTCTGAATGAATCCCTTTATTTTTCATTGTGCTTTTCTATTATTTCCAGCAAATCTTCACAGATTTGGATCCCTTCAGAAATGTGCTCCTGACAGTTGCAAGCAGATAGCAATGAAACTTATGTTGTTGTCATTTGTTCTGGCAGCACATGTAGGTGTTGTCATAAAACAGGATGGCAGTTTGTTTATAGAAAAGCAAACTTGTGTTTGCATTTGATAGGCTGTATTAAGAATGTTGAAAGCTGTTTTAATGCATCTAACATTCTTAGAGATAATGCTCACTTAATAAAACACTAATCAACATTTTGTTTCTGGAGACAAATGAACATTAGGAAGAGTTTACAAGAATGTTTCAATATATATTGTCCTTAATATTGGTACTGTGCAGATTGAATTAAAGTCAGTCTATTAATGGTAGGTACAGTGATCTGTCATAGCACAGGAAGCAGTAATATGCAGAGAAAGAGCTGTTGTACTCATCCTCAGGGGAACATTACAGATTTATGCCAATTATACCGGTTAAGAATCATTCCCATGATGTATGGGTGTTACAGAAATATGAAAATGTTACCCCTGGGCACAAAAGGCAGCATAGCTGTAGAAGCAATTTCCCCTTTACCTCCAGTTTCAAGATGACCTTTTTTCTGAAAGACTTTCAGTAAAGGAGAAAACCCAAAAATCCATTTTCTGTACTAATTTCAGATCAGACCGGATCAGTACTTCTTTCTCTAAAAACCAAGCTACTACCATCATTCTTCTCTTTCCATACCACCTCTTATCCTTTTCAGAATAGCAGTAGACCCAAATGTAGCTCCAAACAAGTGATCTAGGATTGATTTACCCATTGTCATCAGTTGTACTCTAGTGCATGGCCATCGGCCCTCATGGGTTGGCTCATGACTGATACAGTTGACCGATAATCAGGTGTGTGGTTGTCCAGCTGAGAAAGGTTTTCAAGTGGATACTCATTTACACTGAAAATCTCTTGATGCTGCTGTGGTAAGGAAATTTGCCTTGCACACACAGTACAGCAGCAGGGTGTTCAGAGCATCTCTAAATGCCATATATGTGTTGTTTATGTTTTCCCCAGGAAGAGCGATGAGGCAGTTGCCAGCTTAAATTCACCCCTACAGCTTTGCTTAGCTCTGATTTTTACATGAAATTTTAAGTTACAGCACATATGTGCTACAAGTATATTGTTGCAATGTTATTGAGCAGGAAACGGAGCATAACTCACAGAAAATGCTGAAGATGTTTGTGTCACAAAACACAGTATTCATCCCATTTATAAACAGCAAAGACCATACACGTTAATTCAAATTTCATTTTCCCTCCCACCTGAAAACTGCAGAGTTTCAGAGAAGTGAATCACCTCATGAAAGAGAAGGCAGCCCTGATATTAACAACACAATTCTCAAAATTGTAAAAGATGATTAACAACATTGCATTCACTGCTTTTATTTTTTATTATTGTTTAATTTTCTCACTGAAGATGTATATTTTTTAAATGTCTGATAAGAAGTATTTCCTCAAATTGGAAAGCTATACCCTACCAGGTTCAATCTGATTTTTTTCTACTTTTTTCAATGATGTCTCCTTGACAATAATTTTAAAATAACACCAAAACTAAAAAATGAAAAGCTATAAACTATATAAAGTATCTCTGATGGGAACTCTCAAAACCAGAAACCTACATTAGTTTTTATTTTGCTGCATATTCTAGCTAAATCAATAGAAATAATAATCTTTACTCAATTAATGTTATATTTGTTTTCCAGTGGGCAAAACTATGTGTTTATTTTATGTAAAAAAATACATAAAAAATTTGATAGAAATACTTCATATTTTTATCTGTGTTTGCATAAATTTCTTCCTGTGTGCTGGAAGAAAGGGGCAGCTTTCTATTTGTTTCAGTGGATTGTGCATGTGGCTCAGATATTCCTGGGTAAACTAATGTAATGTCATGGAGTTATTGTGAGGGACATGAGAAGGCAGGTCATGATGAAATCACCCTGCAAGGAGATTTGAATCAAGCCCAGAAGGGAAATGCTGTCCATTATTGGGCATATTTTGTAATTGTAAGCTTAAAATGGTTGCCCCTTCCATGTTTTGGTTCTGTTGCAAAGATGTAAAAAGTTGGTCTCCTTTAAGGTTCAGAAGACTCACAGTGCAACCATTTAAACAAAATACTCAGGAAAAAAAATACTTGTTCACCTAGTTATGAATTTGCACTGTGGAAAATAGTGACCTGAAATGAAACAGCAAAAATGAGCGGATGAGTGTCATTTAAGCACATAGTTTTAGTGCATCTCATGCATAGTTAACTTCCATTCTTCTTTAATGTTCCATCCAAAGGACACAAGGGGTAGTGCTGGGATAATTCTATAGCCACACATCACCTACTGACAAGTTTATAACACTAATTTCTGGAGTCTGTGAGTCTCCAAAAGTCACACTGATGAAATATACCTTCCTCTTTCTCTACAGGCTCTGTTGCAATGTATTGCACTATGTGTATATAAGTTTACACGTTACAGAAGGAAATCCACACAGACCTATGCTTATACAGGCCAACAGTTGCAAAGCCTGGGCAGGAGTTACAAGCCCTTTAAAATCTCAGAGAGGGAGTCAAGTGCCTGGTAGAAAGATCTGAAGGAGTTTTAAAGCAGAACAAATGTAGTTATCTGGAATTCAAGGTAGGGAGACAGGGTGATCTAGGGACATCTGCCTCTGCAGCTTTTCAGAATGTTAAGGTCGATCAAAATGTCATATTGAACAAAGCTGAGCAAGTCTCTGCTCTGCAGCCTGGCTGGGGAATTGGACACTTCATTCTCTGGTAGGGAGGCTCAGGCCACACCTCTATGGGAAAATTTCATTTAAACATCCTGCAAATAAAATATCCTTTCCTGTGGGGGTACACTCCTTCCGAGTGTACTACTGCTGCAGCTGCTAGTCCTGACTTTGGAGTGGGCTGTGTTCAAGAAGCCCCTGGGCCAAACTCACCACCATCTCCTCCCAGGAGGAGATAGATTTGGAGCAACCAAGGCACACCAGGAAAACTGCAGAAAGCAAAGCTAAAACGTTTGTAAATAAATAAAGAAAAGGAAATATGTGACATTCATAGCAGATCCTAAGTCAGATGTCCAGCAAATTTTAAGTGGGTTGGTCCTGTTAACTTCTCCATCGATTTTTAGAAACTTTAGATCTGGTCTGTTGACTTCTGCCTGTCTGCCAGGGCATATAAGTATCCTAAAGTGGTGGAATGTAAAAAAGGAGTTATCTTAATTGCTTTTGCTCATACCTTTAAGTACAAATATTTCTTCCAGAGTTACATCTAAATATTTTAGAATAGTATACTATTCAACACATTTATTATTCTCTGCATGAAAAATTATTTTAGTCTACTATGAATGTGCTGTTCTATAATTCATTATTCTGTAATCTTTACCAGGAAGAGAATGGAAATTAACTCCTGTCATTCGTGTTGTTTTCTTCTACATCTCATACATACACTGAAAGAGAAAACAGATTATCTGTTCTAGTACCTTGTGTATTCTTTTTTTCTTTATTATGTTTAATTTTTCTTCTTTTAAAAACTTATGTCCATATATGTGAAGGATGAATGCATTATGTTGAGTGAGGCACAATTCATAAAGATGTTTAACATGGAGAATTAGATTTTCTGCTGAACCATGTCTGTGGCTTGTTGTCCTCATTCCTCTCCAAAGACCAGCATACTTTTACCATGAAGTCTTGATCTGTATAAGCTGGGACCTTGCTTTAGCATGTGCAGTGTCACTGTGCTGATACCAGAGCATTTTCTGGGAGAGGAAGCAAAAGCTGTGTGTAGAAGATTAGATCTAAATGCAGAGTTTTGCACAGAGTTGTGACCAAAGAGCTGATTTTGTAGTAAGAACAAATTTGCCCCTTCATTTTCATGGCCTCATCTTCTTTTTTTCATGTTTGTCTCTTAGAATGCTCAGAAGGTTGGTTTATTCAACATAAAATACCTGGTAGACTGTGGTACTGAGAGGACACAGAGCAAGAAGAGGTGAGTGCAGCTGATCAGCATAAGGGAGGTGAAAAACCAACTATGTCATAACTTACTTGGATTTTTAATCTTTTGCATAAGCACTACAAAAAACAGTGATGGCTCAGTAGTCAGGGGAGTTACTTAAAAATTCAGGGTCATGGATTCAAACGTCTGTTCTGCAACAGGTTGCTGGATTAACTGTAGTCATAAATTTCTAATTGTAGACCTAAAACTTTGGAAAACTCAATGGTGATTTTTTCTTAGATTCTGTTTCATAAATGAAAAAAGAAATAGTAATTTCATGACTCCCACATTGGGATATTGTAAGACTAATTATATCAAAGGCACAGTCTATCATTTCCATGAATGGAAATAGCAATGGGATCTGTGTAAGATTTGGTCCTTAGATTTGGCCCTTACATCTGAGGAAATAGTAACACTTCCAGAATGCATGAACAAAGAGATAAGTAATTTAGTACCTTAATTAACCAGGTAAAAACTAATCATACCTTTGTGGTGAGAAAAGCTACAGTCTCTGTCTTTCTCTGGCCACTCTGTTCTCTGCATAGTTTCCCTGCTGGCTGCATGACCTAATTTTGCTTTTTCCTTTTGCTCAAATTTCCATGCAAATCATTTCCCACTATATTTTATTCTCTTGAGGTTCCCAGTTCTGTAACTCAGAAAAGGAATCTTGCAGTAATTCTGCTGACAGCAACTGAAATGCATGTGCATCAACACCAGTCCTGATTTGTCCCTTTGCAGGTAGTAGCTAAGAACAAAACTGTTGCTCCCTCTCACTGTGACATTTCAGAAATGGCTCATCAAGTTTCCATTTTCCTCATTTGTCTTCACCTCCTCTTGTAACATCTGCCTAAACCTTTAAAACAACAACTGTTAAAGCATATAGGGATGTTGTAGATGTGACAGAGATGCTGGTCTCTGATAATTTACTGTATTTGGGATACGTTGGCTTGTTTTGTTTTCCAGGACCTCAGTATTTTAGTGAGATCTGTCTGGAAAATGAAATTCCAGAGAGAAGGTGTACTTGAAACAAATGAAGTGGGGACATTTATGCAAAGCTATTGCATAAGGAAAAAAAAAAATCAAAACTAAACACAAAAAAGAAGGTAGAGCCCTCTAACAATCCAACAAACTAAGTTGGTCTGGCATAGAAGCTAATGTTTCTGCAACAGGAATGAAAACTGACACCAAATGCTGGCTCACGATACATATAAAAATTTCCTTCTAAATCTTTGTTTTCATTAATTCTGTCTTTATGAAACTTTCATTTTTTAAAAGTGGTTTTGTCCATGGTGTCTGTGTTTTAGAAGGTTTTGAAAACATTGTGGAGAAACTTTCAAGAGTTCTTGATCTATGTCAGCTTTCGGCAGGAGTATTCATTCAAGAAAGCACATATAGGGTAATATTTTAAAAGAGAATAACACAGGGTGAAGTCAAATTGGAAGATCACCAGTGTACCTGAGAGAGATGGCATGAGTAGCATCTGGGAGGCTGAGTTGCCATTCTTTCCACCCCACTTTACTGCTTTTCCACAAGATGCCTTAGGAGAGTCACATCTTTCCTTCCTTGTAAAGCCAAGCTGCTAATTCAGAACCTCAGAAGTCATGGAGGTATTACCTTTTGCTAGAACTGGCCTGCATCATAAGCTATTCTTCAAACACAAAGTCATACAGATACTTGTAGGATGTTACCTCCTGAACCATTTTGTAATGTCCTACAGCAGAAGGAGGGATCCAGAAGCCCACATACCTTTTTCAACAAAACAAAAAGATTAGAAGTCTGACCAAGCAGTTTTAGAGCTATGAGAGCCTCTTTTTCTCCTTCCAAGGAAATAGTGTGAATAGGCAAGAAATTAGACCCATCTAGACTTTCTGTATGTGCATATGTCCTTTTATCTGATATGCTTTAAATTTCAACCAAAATCTTCAGCTTTGACTTGACAGTGCTCCTGTAAAACATCAAATGTATTTGCTTAACTTGGAGAAGGCTGGTAGCATAGCATCCATCTGGTTTGTATTTAAAGTCTAGTTTAAAACTTTTGGAGGCACTTTTGTTTCATCATGTATTCATATGTGAATAGTGAATTTTAATAATTCATTTTGAGCTTCTCCTGCAAAGGTATTACTGCAGTTCAGATTCTGTCCTCTTAATTACCTTCTCAGTCTGCACATCATGATACTTTGGTGGATGATAATTCTCTTGATCCATATGAAAGTAATAAGAATGCTTTATCAGACAAGTTTTCAGATGTGGGTACAGTTCTGGCCCAAGAGAGTCTGCATTTTGTAGATAATATTTTGACTTTTGATAGTTCCTGGTATGGAGCTAAAGTGTCAGGGAAAAAAGCACTTATTAAAATGCTAACCGAGTGTCTCCTCTCAAGTAATGATAACATCATCAAATTTTAGAACCACTGGGGCAGCTAAAGCTAGAGAATTGATTGACTCTCTTGCAAAGTGGCTCTAATTCAACTAATTAGATGTTGAATGAGTATTAAAGTTCAGCCAGAGTGATTAATTTCTTTTTCAGCAACTGTACCTTTCTCAGTTAAAGTATCTGAAAGTTAAAATACACCATAGTCACAGATAAAAATATGAAATAGCTTTGTGTTTGAATACCTATTTGTAAAATACTGCACCTGGCTTCTCACAACAAATACAAAGCCTGATCATGCTGTTCCACATAGAAATCCCACAAAATAGGCAAATTTACCCAACCAATTTCCCCGAAGTTTCCAAGACACTAGGTTAGAGCTATAATGCCACATGTTGGAAGTAAGACCTTCAAATTGTGTGGTCCTTAATCACAATCACAAAAATCTTGGCAGGTGTGTGCCACAGTGGATGTCCACAACTCTGCCTCCCTCCCCAGATTCAAGACATGCAATATTTGACTCACCCCTCCAATTCCTTTTTCCTGTGGCCCTAACAGAAGACAGTGCAATGGCAGCTATCTCTGGCACTTTATGGTGGTCCAGGCCAGGCAGAACCCCGCCCTTGGGTTGCAGTCCCACTAGGATTTCTTTGTAGGAAATTCTTTCTCAGACAGGTCCCTTCCATGATTGCTTGTCCCTGTGCTGTACCACCTCTTTGCTAGCACAGATGTTAGAGATCTATGGGGGAAAAAAACCAAACTCAAGCTCAGGGCACTGATTCAGCTGGAAATTAGCCAGTTTTTCCTGGCAAGATTACTTCTCAACTGGATTTATTCCCCAGTTCAGGTAATTGGGTGGTTGCATGAACTGCAGTGGTGGCACCATGGAAGGAGCAGTGTGGGGCTCCTGGGGTTCCTGCAGCTGGTACGAAGAAGGCTTGCCAGGTACTGCTGCTGCTCCAGACACCTAATGAGGCAGAACACCATCAGCCATATTTTTCTAATGGTTACTGAATTACACTTGGTACCAGACATAAAATAAAATATAGGAATAGCTTGAACGAAAAAATAGAACAACTAAAATACTCAGCAGAGATTAAACTCCGGAAATGTGGTTAAATCAGACCTTCATATTCTATCTGTGAGCAGTGGCTGCCAGTGGAGTGGAAAAAATTCAGTGTCCTTATTCCCAACAATGGCTAGCACTAAAGGACATGACAGTTTTCAATTAACTCTGGAAGAGTGGGCGAACCACAAACCTGTAACAACACAATTGAGAAACACAGCAATGTCTGTAGAGTATGTGTGTATTTACAATATGTTATTAGACAAAGTGTGAAATAAATGAAATCCTGGGAAGTGTTTAATTTTGCTGGCAGAAAGAGAGCTGCAATCTTACTGTTATGGAGAGGAAGAGCAATGAAGCCTCTAAAAAAAGACAAGAATGCTCCTAAACTCTGAGGGGCAAAAAACCATGGACAGCACTGGGAGCCCAGGAATTTAGCCAGTAGCACCTTCTGAGCCAAGGGATAACTGTCTTCATATGGGCACTGAAGAAAGGTAGACAGTGTCCTAACTCCACAGGTATGACAGAGAATGCAAAACAACCCCGAGGGAGACCTGGGGAGAAAGGCACAGGGGTCAGTGCTGGAGCCTGCAGAAAGCAGAGGGGGCAGTGGTACATGCCAAGACACTGGAAGCACTCAGAAAAAGACACATGGGTGAAGATGGAGGGCATTGCTTGGCATGTGCGCACTCACCAGCAGTGTGTGCATAGTAGAATCATAGAATCATAAAATCACCTAGGTTGGAAAAGGCCTCTGAGATCATCGAGTCCAACCTATGACCCAACACCACCTCGTCAATTAGAGTATGGCACTAAGTGACACATCCAGTCTTTTCTTAAACATCCCCATCACCTCCCTGGGGAGCCCATTCCAATGCCCAATCACTCTTTCTGTGTAGAACTTCTTCCTAACATCCAACCTGAACATCCCCTGGCACAGCTTAAGACTGTGCCCTCTTGTCCTGTCACTAGTTGCCTGTGAGAAGAGATTGACCCCCACCTGGCTACAACCTCCTTTCAGGAGGTGTTGAAGGAGAGCATTAAAGCTCTTAGTTCAGAGGATTTAATATCCAGAGAAGCATCTCACCTGATTTTTTTTTTTTTTAAAGAAGTGGAGCCCTAACCATTTTTGTCCAAGTTGTACAAAGGCTCATTAGTGAACCAGCTACTGGGAACAGTGGAAGTCACGATAAAAAAAAAACCAGAGGCACTTGAAGGTAAAAAGGGTAGACCTAAAAGTGGCAGAGGGAGACTGTCATGTGTCAATGGGTGTTTGAACTGTAAGTGTGAGTACTGAAAAATTTGTATTGAGATCAAGCTAAAACTATGTAAGCCCCTGTTCTACTATAGACTGTCTGAGTGGAAAGGAGGAGACTAAAAGACCAAACCAAGTATGAATAAGATTTTTAGGAAGAAACAAGTTCAACGAGGTCCAAAGTAGAGCTGAGAGTGCACAGAGACCCCAGTCACAGCTGTGGGGTGTTACCACAGAAAACAGTGGAGGAGTATCAGTTTCCACAAGCTGAGGATGTGACCTGTATTATCTCCTAGACATTTGTTGAGGACTGGAAAAAAGTGGAGTGAAACAAGTTAATGATGATAATTTGGAGAAATGGAGAACAATTATTAATGCCATTTTTTCTCAAAAGATTAAATATCAGGATGCCACAGAGGGACTGTTTTAAGACATTAATGTAATGCCATATGAAGTATTCTGCAGCACATGCTGTATTATTTTGTAAACGTACTCTGAAAATCCACAGCAGAGTATTTAATACTCCTTTTTTTGGCTGACCTGTTGTAAGGAACTAATTCTTGTCCAATGACCCTCATAGTGTCAGAAAGATTTTTATGTTAATTATATAAAATTCACCATATTCTGCACAGTCTGTTTGCTTTCAAAATATCCAGCCACATTTAACCACAGTTGATTCTTTCTTTAAGCTCAAATTCAGACAAAAAGTCAAATTTTCATCATCCACCTCATTCATAAATATAAGTGATGAGCAAAAAAAAAATTACAGCAGCATCAATGAAATGTACCCTTTTCAATACTTGGCTGGTGAACTCTTGTTCTCAATCTCTTACCTATTTGGATCTTTGGCTTTGGATCTTTACTTTGTGAGTCCATTCTCCATGACTATGTTTAAAAATATAAATAAAAAATGACTGGGTATAATTTGTACTGCTGAATTATGTGAAAAAATAATATTTATTTTAATGGTACTTCAGTAAATACAAGCATGAAGATATTTCTTTACAAATATTTATACTGTTGATAATATTATTCAGTTCATTGAGTCATATGTGAAAGTTTTCATTCAAATATTTTTAATTTGTAAGAATAAAAAGAGTCTGTTGTGCCAAGCAGGGCTGAATCTGACAACCTCCTGGCAGAGGTGAGGCTGCTGGAGCTCCATGCCCCAGGTCCAACCACTGGATCAGTAGCAAAACTGATCCAATAGGTAAAAAGACTTGGATGCAGGTGTGTAACATGCGTATACACTCAAATTGACACAGGCAGACACATAGAGCACTCACAGGAACATAGACAACACCAATGTCCTCATCTTTCTCCCTTCTTTGGCAGTTCTGGATGAAGCTCTGTGAGAATATATACATACATATGCATATTATGTTCCTCAAGCAGCTGCTCGTCAGCCCTTAAGCTATACTGCCATTCGACAGTAACATCATTTTGGTGTCTTATAAGAAATGTGAGATAGGAGAAACATCAATATTTGGTATAGGATCTGACAGTACATTAAGGAGGACTGGGTAATGGCAAGCATAAATATATAGACCATAACGAAATGAAGACAAAACTAGGGACATGCAAAGGGCTGCATTTTAAAAAATGAGAAATGCTTTCTCTTGGCAAAAGATATCAGTCACTTGGTGTATACTCAAAGCTGACCATTTTTTCCCCATGTATTTGATGTCTCCATTATTGTTACTACAGAAAATTCTCAATGTCAGCAGAAATAAGTAATTATATGGTGGTTTCAGAAAAGAATGTATTCCACTGGGCTTTAAGCCTTCTGCCTGTGTCACCATCTGTATTTCTAATCGGGGCCTCTGCCACATAACTATTTCAGTTCTGTGCCACAACAGATTGAGAAATCTGAAGTAAACAGTCAGATCTACAGCTGTAATTTAAAACACCAGTGTGTGCTGGGGAGAAGTGGTTCGTTGCCATTGTTCAGACAGGTCCCAGGTTCCATGAAAAATAAAGTGGGCTTGAAAATATAATTTTTAAAACAATCTCTTTAGGGTTCTCTCAGTTACAAGTCACTAAAACTGAGATTGCCAAGGTTTTCTAAGGCTGTATGAGCTCTGTTGCTTTCTTATTTCCCCTTCATTCCCTGACTCCTGCATTGCTTAACTGAGTTTCTTAGCTTTATTTGTGGATGGGGAATTTGAGCAGAAGAGAAGCCATTATTCAAGCAAGCCTGAGCGTGGCTAGTGTGGAATTGTTAGAGGTGATAATATGCAAGATGCTTCTGAGAAGCAGGAAAATGAAAAGTGATTAGTCAGTAAACAAGGTTTGCTTTTGTCTGAGCCTGTGCTTTGGTATATTTTCAAGTTACCATTTTGCCTTACTGAAGTTCTCTTATCTTTGCTGTGCTGCTGGAATGGCACATACATCCCCTTGGAGGGCTGTGCCTTTCCCAAAATGGACACCATGCAAGGGTGGAACAGAAGCAAAGCTGAACAGCTCCGACAGAGAGCCACTGGTTCATACTACAGATCACATCTCTGACAGAGATGCTCTGTAGTGCTGTACAAATGCAAAAAGGACCATGATTCTTGCAGCATCACCTTTAAAATACACAAACAGGGGCTGGGTTTCATGTTTCTTGAAGTGGGCCTCCTTCACATTCCTCACTGGTGGCTGCATGGTTGCAGACAGATGGTTTCCTCATGTGGAAGTACAAGGAATAGCTAACTTGGTCTTCTCAAGTGTCTTATCAGTGAAATTTTCCTGATGAAGCTTTAGACTTCCCCAGATAATTGACTTGCCTAAAATCTAGTTTCTTTTTCATCCAGTTGTTTTTATAGACTCCCAGGAAAGGATGTTTTACATATTTTGATTTCCTTCTCTGGGAAGCCTTAATCTTGCTTTCTTTGCTGGCCTAGTACAATCACAATGGTGGCATTGACCCAGGAATGACCATGAGGAAGAAAGTGTGTCTCCAAGAAAAACCACATCCAGGTTAATCAACCTTTTGGAAGAAAATTACTGCCCTTGCAGCAACCAAAGCTGGCTTTCATGCCCCAGAAGAGCTGTGCCACTGTGGCTGCCACACTTTGCTCCCTCCTCATCTCTCAGAGGAATAAACAAAAGTTTATTAGAAAGAGGCAGTATTTTACTCTTTTTAGGTGAGAGTTGTGGATTTCTCAGTCCTGCATGGGAGTGACAAAAAGGGTACTCTGTCTCTTACACAGTGGTGGAAAAACATATCACATAGTGTAGTAGAACTGAACACTTCTCTCATAGCTTATTCTAGTTTTGAAAATATTTCCTCCTTTTCTTTACACAAAACTCAAGTGAACTCCAAAGATAAGCATGTTTTGTTGGTCAAGCATTTCAGTTCCACTCTAGTTGAAAAGGCAAGGTACATTTGTTACTCATAACAGTGCAAAATCTGAGATACCCAATACCAAGAGATAAGAAAATAAGGTTTTAAATATGTATGTTAACTATGGACAAAAAACCACCCCAGAATGGACCTGAAACTACTGATTTAGTCATAAAATGAAACTGTTTATCTAAAATTTTTATATATTTTAATTATTTCAAGACAAAGTTGTGAGGACAACTTTTATAGCTATTAGGATCTACTGGGAAATTGGATAATGCATAAAAGAACCAGATAATGAATGCTGCTGCATACAGTAATGAACAAAGCTGTATACTCAGGTAGTAATAGGGACGATTACATTTCCATTATAGATGAATGTACTCTTAAGTAGCGATATAAGCTGGTTGTAATGTCATCATGGAAAGACAAAGATCTTTCCATCAAAAAATCCCCACTCTGATGGTTATTTCTTTAGGTATAAAGGGACAATTTTATTTCTGGTGCAACTCTATTGGAATTCTTTCTCATATCTAATCTCTAAAAGTTTTTGTGACATGACACAGGTATTTTGTTTCATATTCTATCATGGTAGAACATGTATTAGTAAATAAACTTCTGTGATGGCTCTACACAAAAATATCTACAAGATATTTTTAGTTGGAGATTCTTTTATCAATACTGAAAACAACACTTTGATTTGAACTGACAAATCATCTTGGAAAAGAAAAATATGAGACACTTATACCTTTAAGTGCAATCTATAAAGGCAAACAAATTTCATAAAGGCATTGATGAAACTGCTAAATCTGTAGTGTAGGTGAACTGATGATATTCTTGTGCCCACATTATTTTTAGTTTCTCTTGTAGACTTTACACAAGAACAACTGTTTGTCTGGTTTTAATTTTTACACACTAAATCACACTACATTAGCCCAAGCAAAGTAAAAAAAGGCTGTAATTGGGATATATTTTTTTAAAGTCCATTAATATCCAGGAAATAACGTGTGGTGGCAACTCCAGGAAGTTTTGGTGGGTTTTGGTCATGAATCTGGCCCTATTTTAAACCTATTAGAAAAGAGTAATGCAGCTGTGAGTGGGATCAGAAATGGATAATTGCATTGGTTTGATAGGCAAATCCAGTGAAACATATAGTGCAACTCCAAACTTTTGTAAAAATTAAGCAGAGCAATGCTGTAAGGAATGACTACTGATGAGACAACAAAACAGGAGACAAAAAGAGAAAGCTTAAAGTAGCAACTTAGAACAAACTCCTCGATATAGTATTTTTTTCTATGGATTTATATGGAACTCAGTAACTTACTTCTGTGGCTTTGACCTAGGAACCTCCATGAATTTTCACAACTTCTAATCATACATGATGGGGTTCACACAAGAGCATTAGATCTCATAGGTCAAATGCTAGAAGCCAAATTTTCATCTGCATGGAGGCAATTTCACAGATATAAAAAGAGAGGAGAAGGCTTATAAGAAAGTGACTATATTTCTAAATTTTTACATTGATAGTCTCAAGAACAGTGCCCTGAAAGATGATTATTATTGAGGCACTTCAGAGTGGAAAGCATGATTATGGCATGGAAATTGGTCCTTGGGCTAACAGAATAAGTAGCATGAGAATAAATACAATACAATGCAATACAACTGATATTTATTTTTTTAACTTTTCTCTCTGCAAATTTGTATACAAGTAGTCCTCTAGGCACTTATTTTAGTTTTATAATGTTGTCACCACAGAATGCTGGAAAGTTTTTGATCATTCGTGCAATCAAGGTGCTTTATATTTTTTCCCTAACCAAATTATATTTGTGGAAAGGTGAGAATATAGCTAATTGAACTTTAAAAGAATAATTGGCTTAAAAGACTTAGTGACTTGAATGTCTTCGGAATTTATCCACACAGACCAAGTAATTTTTATTTCACTTATGTTACGGAACAGTGCTGTGACATGGTTAAAAACTATAGCACAGCTCTGTTCAGACATGTCATTCCTACGCTTTTTGGTGAGAAAAGAAGATATTGAAGTTCTTTGTTGGGTCAAGAAAAATATCAGAGGGAATTCAGAGGAAAAGGACTCTCCTTCCAAATTCTGAGATATTGTGGCAGAGTTTGCACCTTAGAACATTATAAAGTACAAATTCAAACCAGGATCCCTGATATCTGCTTGCTAATTTTTTTGCAATGACTTTGTTTCTAGCACTGTATTGGATTTCATGTTAGTAAACCTTGAATAATTATATATACATTGCCTAAAGACTTTTGTCTGTTGCTCAGTTAAATAGCATCTAAAATCACAAGAGAATGGGTTCTAGAAAGGTTTTTTTTTTTAATTTCTCTTTTTTTTTGTAAATAATTATTACTGCTAGTTAATAAAGTCATATAAATATTCTCATATTTCTATATCACTTTTTTATTAATGAAGAGAGTAATAGACCTTAACAGTCATAAGCACCTGCCTCTCATAATCAGTTTCTCCTTAATAAGTAATTTTGTAATGTCCCTGTTGTTTCAAGACAATCAATTAACTATCTGTTTCTCAAACTTATTGTAATTCTTATTCAGAGAAGCTGATATTCTTGTTTGTGACAGTCTTACTTAGGGAATATGGGGAAAAAGTGTAGTAGGTTCCAAAAAAACTCTACAAAAAAACCTGCAAAAACCCAAAACTCACAGCTTCCTTGGTAAGAATTGGATTTCTCTCTGCAATTTGGGAACTCCCTGTACTGTACTGATGCCTATATTAGACAGAGCGCTACATATGCTGCTCCTTTTTCTCTCACCCCACATCACACAGCTATTGTAAAGTGGTACCAAGGGAAAAGCAGCATTGCAGGCACTACCAAAGGAATCTTGCCTCAGGGCAGTGATAGACAAGGTGCCTCTGCCAGTGCAGCCCTGGGAGAGGAAAGACCTACCTTAAAGAGGGGTCAGAAGGTATGGATGCATTCAACAAGCTAAGATGAAGGCCAGAAGTAGAAATGAGCTTTCTGCCTCTTCCAGATTTGAAAACTCCTTGCAACATGGTGATGTGGGACAGGTAGTGCTGGAACTGGAGGAATGATGCAAGTTAACTGGACAGCAGCAGTGTTGCAAGGAGCATCTAGGAAGAAAAATAAAAACTCCAAAGACAATACTTAGACTAAATAGAATTTCTTTGAACAGTGTTTTGAGGCATGTTGAGTGCCATGAAGGGAAAAATTAATCTAACAAACTGGTATCCTTAAAACAAGATTCTCCCATGGCTGCTTGTTGTCAGAGCAGCTGGTGCCTGTGTGCCAAGGGGGATGTTTTCTCAGCAGAAGCTGCTTAAATGTAGAGGAACCAAACTTTTTCTGCAGTTTTAAACTCAGTAGTAGTTATCAAGGATCTGGAACATTTGTGGGCTCAGTCAATGAAGTGACGTACATAATTTCCCACTGTTCAGGAAAGATACTAATCAGTAGCTCTGGGCCAGATTTCCTACAGGTAACAGAGCTGTTGTGAAAACTCTTCTTGACCTCCTGGCATTTGCTGATTTATAGGACAGTGGGGACTGTCCATCCAAACAGCAAACTCTTAGGTAGGAAGGAGGAAGGTCATGGGGAAAGACGGGCTGTGGCAGTGCGCTGAGCTGGGAATAGATGTAGAGCTCAGCTGCTCAGCCGCTCAGCCGAGAGCAAGCTGTGAGGACACATGGACAAAGACTGTCACTTCAAGCCAAACAACATTTGACAGCTGCCTTTTGTCTGACATAAATATTCTTTTAATAAAATTTTCAAAATAGTCCATACTTCCACTGAAGACAGTGAGAATTCCATTGCCTTCTCGTGCAGTACTTCTCATAGTTTCTCATTTCTTATTGCCTGTTTAGCTTTTAGCAAGTTCAAAAATCATTTCCATGTAACTCACATTTGTTGAAATGTCACACTGTGGGATTACCATATTGTGAACTACACAATTTTCCATCTCAGAGGATGCTTTGCTGGGAGAAGGGGCTGCAGCCTAAGGTGGAGCCTGCCAGTGATTGTGCTGGCAGGTGTGTGCACGCTCCTCATGCCAACTGCTATTCCTGCACTAGCTCTTAATGCAAATGGACTACACCAGTATAGTTTCATCTTTGGCAGGAAAATGCCTCAAGCAGTGTTGGCACAACTGCAAACAAATGAGTTTGGGGGCTATTTTATGAGCAAATCAGAAATGTTCCCCAAAGAGGAACATCAGAATAAATTCTTTCCTGTAAGAGTGGTCAGTCACTGGAAAAGGTTGTCCAGAGAAGTTGTGGATGCCCCAACACTGGAAGTGTTCAAGACCAGCTAGAGGGGCTTTGAGCAATCTGGTCTAGTGGAAGTTATCCATCCCTGGCCATGGCAGGACGAGTGGAACTATGTGTCCTTCAAGGTCCATTCCAACCCAAAGCATTCCATAATTCTATGATGATTCTGTCGAAGTGGCTTGCTCAGATGGTGAGTAATGGTGGCATTGAGGGACTCTCCGAAGCCCAGGTACTGTGAGGTTTTCCCTCAGGTACTACAACTCAGGCATGCTCAGGGTGCCCAATAGGGAACTTTCAGGACCAGACAATATGTACCATCAAGGAATTTGGAATTAACAACGATGCCAGGGATGCTGTTACAGGGTAGTATAAAAAAAGGCCCCTGTAAATTTTGCCTTGTGCTCTCTTGCCATTGTATCTCAAGAACCGAAACATAACCAAAAAGTTCAAGCTGTTAAAATAGTCACCTAAGCTTTCTGAGTATATTTTAACTACTACATGAAGTCCTGAAGCCAACTGCAGACTACTCTGCTCCTGGTCTTATATACAGCATCTTGTGCTAGTTGATAATTGCCTCCCTAAAACTGTTTCAATTAGTCCCAGCTGGCCTGGACTGCTGTCAAAGCTTCTGTTATCAGGAAGTAACTGTCAGTTTCGCAGGTCCAAACTTTTCCTGGATCAAAAGGAAGAAATGGAAACTTTGGAAGAAATGCTATTGCTACTTTGGGGCAGATTAAGTCTATAGGAGATTGAGATTACAAAAAGGAGGAATAATTTTTTTCTACTCTGGGGAAGAAGTATTTATAACAACCATGTATTGGATAAATAACTGGGTTGATTTTCTCCAATTTTTTATAATTGTATAAATACATTAAACATATGTTTTTAAACATATTTAATTTTAAAGCAAAACCTCCATTCCTGGGAGAATGGAAACTGGACGGAATAAAGAAAAAATTAATATAAAGAAAACCATCATATTTTGTGATACACTTGAAGAAATAGCAAGGAAGATAATTTTACCACTATGTTGCTCTGATCACATCATGTCTCTATTCCTGATTTCTGTACTACTTGACTTAATTTTTGATACCCTATATAATTTCTTCATTCCTTATATCTCACTGTTCTTGCTGGACAGATCTTTGCCTAGCACAATTTGTGACACCAACACTTTTCACTGTTTCTGAAATTTCCCAGTAAACACAAGTACCTTTCTTTTATACTGCCCAGCACTAGGGTAGATCTGCCTCTTTGTCTCACCAGATTTTCCGCTGCCACAACACACCAGTATGTGCTGGTGTTCCAAAGCCACTGTGGCTTATGCTGATAACTTTTGCCTCATTATTTATCTTCCCTTTGAAGAAGACTCTCTTTTCTTCTTCGTATAAAGAGACCTTAAGTTCATGTCCATAGTAATAAACTGTTGGAAGATACTATTACCCAGGAGAGGAAAGGACATTGATTCTTCCAGGACAGGAAATGGTATAGAGGAAAAATTGCAGGGCAGGAGAGGGTTAGCCTTAAGGGCTAATGCCATAACCTGAAAATGGGTAGTGCTGACATTCAACATTCGGATTCACTGTTGAGTAATTAAACATAGGTATGGTCTGTCTTTAAATTTTTTTCTCTCTTTAATGCATTTAAAGTAAAATAACACATGTAAATTACTAATCTTCAGTTCATCTTTACTATATTATCTTGAGGCTTCTGGTGTGATTTTGGAAAAGTTGATTCTTTAATCTGTAGCTCAGTTTCAACTCTTATCAGTGTTTATTTGTGCTAAACAGATGATACAAAGTAGTCCTATGTTTTAATAATGAGAACTACGAAAGTAGGCTGAATGGATCTTGACCCGACAAGGCCTTCTCATCTACACAGGGCTCAAAGACCCTGTGTGAGCTGGTCTAACTTTGAAGTTGGATCTAGCTTGGAAGCTGGCTAGTTGACATCTATGCACCTCTCCCAAGCCATATTAAACTGTGATCCCAGAAGAAATATAGACCAGAAGCTCTCGAAATAGCTTGGAGCACCCTAACATCTGCCACTAATATTTCAGGCTTCATATATAGTAATGCTGGGGTTCTACTGAAGTTTAGCAGTATTTTTAGAGTAACACCAGGCATGCAGACAGTAATGAAAACATGTCTATTTCTTCTAATTAGATGTTTCTATTAAAAAATTGTTTGTGTATGTTTAACCAAGAAGACACCAGTGAGTTTACAAGCTCATGCAGTGACTTGCTGCACCAAATTAAAATTTTCTTTAAAAAGTAAGGCTTCTGGAGATGGCATCAGAGTGATACTTGAAGTTTATATGTACATAAGTTTAATATGCTCCTAACATCTGTATCTATCTATGCAAACACACATATTTACAGAGAGACAAAAAGTTGATATATATAGAGAGAGTGAAAATAAATCTAAAATCCAACATGTGTCAACAGTTACTCCAAAATATGCTTCCACTACTTGCCTTTTAAATAATTCTGTCAAGTACTTGATAACACCTAGTGATTGTGAATACATCAGACTGGAAGATACTCATATAATCACAGTTGAAAGAATCTGAATACTATAACCTGGGTAGAAGTGCTTATAAATTAGGATGGAAATTTCCAAGAACACTATAAGTGATTTCCAAACACACATAAATAGCCTAAATTATTTATATACCTTTTAGAAATCCCACCTGTGTTCTTTCCTTATTTATTGATTCTAAGCATGCTGATTTTAAGTTTATGAATTGAACTGAAGACATGATATTTACAAGAAGGATATAATCATAAAATTCAGACAATTTTAAACTGATGTAGCTCTCCTAATCTGTCTGTTTTGTGCTGAGGAGGTACTGTAATTAGTTTGTCCCTCTCAACTGTTTTCACAATATCCCATAGGATATATGGGCTAATTTCTTCCATGTTGCTATAGAAAGGTATTATCTTACAATATCTTGAGCTGACATTTTATGCCACAAACCCTTATCAGAAGCTGAATTTCACAAACATTCCCAGAGAGCTGCAGATAAAGAGAGCCATATTTGTAGGCATTAGCAAGAAGGAAATGAAACAGCAGATACATATTACAGTAGGAACTCACTTAAAATTAGTCACCAGTATGTGTCCCTCTGGAAAAAGGCTGATTGAATGTGGGTTTCCAGAAATTGATTGCAGAAAAAGAATTAACAGGTATAATGGAATACACTCTTCATGCACAGAGCACAAAATTCAACCTCTGCAGAGGGAGAATCACTTAAGAGCAATTTATGTTTTAATTTGTCAGTTTAGGAGGAGGATAGATAAGGGACAGACAAAATGCTGCCTATTTTAAGATTTAAAGGTATTCCAGGACGAAAGGAAAAAACATGAAAAAGTTCCTTTTATGAAATTTGTGATAGTTTCATGGAAGAGTTTCTTTGGAAATACCTATGGAATCACAGAAGTCTTATCTTCACAGGAACACAACTGCAGATAAGAAGCACAATTTGGGAGGGCAGACTAAGTTAGCCACTTAGGAGAACAGAAAATGACAGGCTAGAAGGCTGGAATTGGTAAGGGGTTTCAGACAATGGAGAAGTGTCTGAAAAAAAGAATTGTCTAAAATCTGAAAAATGTTCTCATAATGATAAAATCATTGAAACTAAGGTAGCACTGAAAATAATTACATCATTCAAACGTGGAAGATAAAATACACTCTAGAGGTATTTCTGATCTGACCCCTTTTATTTATGCCTTGCACATGTTCGGGGAAGGAATTTTTTTTTTAGGACTTTCCAGTGAAGGGGTAGCAATGTAAATACTGTGGAAAAAAACTACTTTTTACATGCAGAATCCCTTGGAGAATGTTCACACAACTGTCTTCAGTGCTTTTTGTGGTCCCAGGCCCATCCACACAGAGTTGAAAACAATATTGTTTGACTGTGGTGATGGACAGTAAAACATGAGGCACAGAGTAGTTACAAAGGAGAAACTAACTTCCTGCAAACAGGAAGTGGAGGAGTGTGGGAGGCCAGGAGAGGTTTGGTTACGAGCAGTGGAAAAAAGAAATAAAAATATGTGAAGAGATCTGCGGGACCCCCGAGGACAACACCTTCTATACACTTAAACGATGAATGGGACTGTTGAGACTCTGCATTTGTGTTCATGTTCAATGTTAATTGTATTTTTACCCTTTATTGTACCCTATTCCCCAGTTTTTATGAAAAAATCCTCAGTGTTCTGCGCCCCGGTTTATGCCCTTCTCCCTGATTGGCTCACAGGTGTCGCATTGCAGTAATTTAGTAATTTAGTAATCCATTATTTGGTTAGTACCTCCCTTTTCTCTCCTTATATGGTCTGTATTAGTACTGTCCTCCCTAACTCTTCCCTAACTCCTCCCTAGTTCTCCCTAACTCCTCTCTAACTCCTCCCGCTTTTCCAGTAGCTTCCATCCCTACCCTTTATAAGTCAGCTCCTCCCTTCAATAAAGGTCCATTTTATCCTCTCTTTGCAAGGTGGAAGAACACTTATTACCCTGGGCTGCGACAGAGGGGAGCGTTTGCAAGTGTCTCATATTTTGAAGTGGGTTTCCAAAGACTCTTTGTTCAATCACTCCAAATAACAAACACATTTCTAAAAATCAGGCTGTAAGAGCAGTGTCATGGATGTCATTAAGTAACCCTGCAAATAGTGTTTTTTCCCTATTTGCCATCTCTTGCTCATGAAGGGACAGTAGGAAGTTCTTCCCCTTTGATGGGGTTACTCTGCACCAGTCTGAGAACATATGCACACTGCAAAGTCCCACAGCTGACCATCTGAGAAAAACAACAGCGCACACTCTCCTCAAATCACCAAAATAAATAGCTTAAAATCAAGCTTGGTGAACAGGGGAGACATATGAGCACCACAGATCTGCAACAATGTGCTTCATAGATAGCTCTCAGGAGCTAACTATTCCCTCTGTTATTGCATGTGTGGGAGCTGCTCACAGGCTCACAGGGCCTGAGATTGTGCTGCTTCGCCAAGGCTCTGTGAAGGGATGCATCAGTTTGTGGCACAAAGCCCAGGGCTCCAGCCTTCTGCCACTAGAGCCCTGGCAGGTGGCAGTGCAGGGTGAGGCTCCTCAGCTTCCAGTCTGCAGCCATGGGTCAAGCCTTTCCCTTGGGAAAGTATTTAAACAAAGTGTGTCCTGGCAGATATCTGAGAAGTGTACCCAGTGACTGTAAAACAGCAGGACGTTCCTGAGTGGGGGTGTCTGTATGTGTGTGGGTGTATTTATATGTGTATGTATATATTTATATAGCCACAAATATTTTGGCCACTACTTTGTAGTTAATTCACTGCCTAAGAGGGAGAAAATATGCTAAAATACCAATAGGTTCTCAATTTTTTTGTCTAAGCATAACCTTCCCTTTCCTTCATGGGCTGTAAAAATCTAAGAGAGTAAACTAACTCTAGCATACCACTCATCCCAGACATCAGGGATGCGTAATTTTGGATAAGCACCTGCTGCAGCTGGGAAAAAAAATGAAATATGTATTTCCAGGCTGTTTTTTCATCATTTTATTTTTTTTATTATTATTTAATGTAATATGATGATCCTGCTGTGCAAATCTGCCCCGGGATCTGAAACATCGGGACAATCCCAGGAGAGGTGGGTTAGTGGGCAGTGGGAAATATGATCAAAGGTTCTGTAATTTTATCATGCAGCTGCTCAATTCATTGCATGGATGTCACCACTATCAACATGCTGTCTTGAATTGTAATGGTGTCCTTCAACTTCTTG
The DNA here is from genome assembly GCF_001715985.3 of Manacus vitellinus. Classification (NCBI taxonomy): domain Eukaryota; kingdom Metazoa; phylum Chordata; class Aves; order Passeriformes; family Pipridae; genus Manacus; species Manacus vitellinus. The sequence goes on along the minus strand of NW_021940864.1, from coordinate 21,685,188 downwards.
GACAAGCAGGAAATATTGAAAGAAACAAGCAGGAGAGAAAGTTTTTCATAAAAACTTGTGGTTCTTCTCCACTGTGGTGAGAGCTCATTTGTTTCCTATGTTGGTCTTTGGGAGGGTCTTGTTCAGAGGCAATGCAAATTAAAGGGTAGGAGCTGGGCCTGCTGCTATTAACATCCAGGCAGATCTCAGTGACTTCAACAGACATGTTGTGCTCTGCAGACTGAGTGATGAGGATCTGGCCTCAGGTTTATCATAATCTGGTAAAGGCAAGGAGATAAGGGATGATAACTGAAATGTTTAGCTATGTTTCTGTGACTTTTGGTCTTCTCAAATGGGCTGAATATAAAACATTCCCCCAGGAAAAAAATATCTACAATATCTGAGAAAGTATTTATTAAGTCACCAAAATGCTATGAATTAAGTTCTAAAGTGTATTTCAGTTTAGCTTTCTCACAGGTGAACTGACAGCAAGACAAGTCTTTCTAAAAAAGTATTTACTGTGGATCTTTTTTTTTTTTTTAATGCAGAGCTACTGCAAAATGACTAAGCTGAGAAGAAGTTTAAAGCAAGTCACTTTCTGTTTTATCTGCCTCAGTATGACCCAGAATACAAACCTTACTTCATTTCCTGCATTTCTACTAAGACATAAATCTGGATTGTGTTCTCTGTTGAACTCATTTGGTTCATTGGGAGGGTCAGAGTTATTCCTTTCCTGTACACCCTGGTGAGAACTGTCTTGGAGAAACAGCCTGGGTCACTACACACACACAGAAGGCAAGCAGAGTCAGTAGATTAGAAACTGGTAGGTTTAGTGATGGGCTGAAAGCTCTTGGGGAGCATGGCTACACCATTCAAGGTCTGTGGAGGAATTTCCAATCTACAGCAAAGAATTCAGAAAACATTTATGCACCCGAAGCAAAATTTTTGGAAATTATACCTTACATGCAGAAGGTCCATAGTTCTGCTTATTTAGGGCTTTGTGCCTTAGTTTATATTGTAGGAAAATCTAAGTCTGAAAATGCTTGTTAACTAATACAGCTGAAAGTCTGCCAGAGCTGAAGGGAGGGATTTTTCTTCCTTTTATGTGGAAGTTCTCAAGCGAAAAGGATGCAAAAGATTATAATAGTTAAGGGACACATAAAAGGATAAGAAAACCATTTTAATACTGGAATGAACTGCTGTCTGAACCTGTGGACATAATTACAAGTCATCTCTGCAATTTATAAAAAGTGCAAAAATTCAGGTTTGGGAGCATTGAAGCTTCTGCAGAATTGCCAAACTCATGGACCAAATTCAGTCAGCAGCCAATTGCAAACATTTCCAAGCTGAAAAAGTCTTTTAGAAAACTGTGCTCATTTTGTTTGTTAACAGAGATAATCAAACAGAATTTCTGGCCTTGTTGTTGTGCCAGGTTGCAGTTCACCAGCATAAAGAATTAAGCCATTCTCACTACAGAAAAAAGTAAATTAATGAGCTCTCAGTAAATACTTTAACAGGCACTGTCAAAAAATTGTGGGCTCACAATAAATGAAATGGCAGCAACTTTCCTCTTTGAAAACCAAGTTCTAGGCATTGCAAAAGGGTACCCGTAGACTAACACATAGTGAGAAGCCAGAGAGTGGGGCAGGGGCTCAGCTACACTTCATCCCTTTTTAAATATTAATATAGTCTTCCTGCTAGGTGTACATACAAAGCATGGGGGTAGCTGTGTACGTGCCTGTGTCCATTCTTGCCTGATGGTGTGTCTCGGTGGTGCAGAGTGGAAGAAGTCATGACAGTGCTGCCACTCCAGCTGGATGTATCCCAAGATCACAGGAATTGTGGTGCTGGTAACCTCTGGCCTCAGTGTGAGGTTTGTCACAGTGCTCCCAGGCACTGACTGCATGCTGGAAGCTGCATTGACTTGATACAGGTTTGGACAGAGAAAAGGGGTGGAGTAGGCAGATGAACATGGCTGCAAATGTTACTGCTCTTTCTTGAAATCAAGCGAGATTTTCCTTCCTCGCTGTTACCTGTACATGTAAAGAGCTCTGTGTTTCGCCTTTGATAATTGGCAGAAACACTCAGATCAGATCTAGCACTCTTCATGGTGGTGCTCTGATGGACAATGCTGCAAGAGGCAGTCAGTTCTGTTTAACATCTTTATAAACAGTATGGAGCATTCACAGACAGCTCAGGCTGGTGTTCATTACTGTTCAGTGTTTGGTCCCTGGGCCAATTCATAATCAACTTGCTAGCCTTGTGGTCAACATACTTTCTTGAACGCTGTTGACAGAAAAGGTAGGAATTTAAGAGAGGAAAGAAGATGGTGCTTAATTCAAAGCAGGAAACCAGAGCAGACATTATAAACAACAATAAAACTACCACCATCAACTTAGCAGAGTTGATCTAGAATACCTTATGGTGTGTGACAAGGATTTATTTCAAAGAAATTATTGAGGACAGAGCAGGCACCACTCTAAGTAGACCTTGCATTCAAAAATCTGTTGGCAATACACGAGCAACAAATTTTCTATTAAAGTACAAAGCACATAATGTGCAGGCATGTAAGTCGCAGTTTTATTTTTTCTTGGGCATTTATATCCAAAACAACTTCAATAAATCTTTCATAGAATATTTGATAAGATTCTATATCAAATGCTTTGCTAAAATTGATCTAAACTCAGTGCCGGTATTGTTTCTCCACCACGTTGCATTTCTACTGAGAAATGCAATGAGATCAGTTTATTTTTCTTTCTATTTAAAAAAAAAGTTCTTTTTATGTTGATCTTTACCCAGTCAATTTACCTTCTCTTTATTGAGGCTGCAGATGTTGCAACTTAACTAAGAACATGGATGATGTCATTTGTATTCAGACTTCTATCAGACAAGATGCTCAGAGGTTTCTTCCTCTTCATACTTTCACTCATTATTTCATTATTGATTGTAATCGAATTAACCATATGGCAAATGCCAAGTTCACATTTGCTACTTACTTCAGATGACAAAACTCAAAATACACTCACACTGTAATATTTGTTGAGATACTAATTTATGCAGTACAACTTGTGCTAAAGGCAGGATTATTGCCTATTATTAAAATGTTTACTGACTAGAAATAGAGAAATCTTTTGAAGACGCTCAAAGGCTGAGGTTTTCATAGAATTTTATAAGGTATTTCCTTATTCAGGAAGTGTGTTGAGTGTATCTTTGTGAGGGGTATGTCTGACTCCACAGAGGCCAATGGATAGCCTGGATATTGGAATGCTTACATATGTAAGACAGTTGAATGCAGACATTTCCATTTTTCTAAAGGATAATCATGCCTTTTTTTTCTTACAAAATTAAAATTTTTCCTTTTGAAATGATTTAATGTTTGTAAGAGCATTATTCCATTGGAAAACCTTTCTTGTAGAAAGTTCTCAAATCACACTGATTGCTTGTTTTCTGCCAATAAGTTTGATTTAAAATATTATTATTACAAAGTTTCCTGCCATGACTATTAACTGTAACAGCTTGATCTAGAGTTTGACATTTGTTTAATTTTTATCCTTCTCAGCTCCGATTAAAGGAAAAATGAAAGAAACCAAGGGAAATAAAAAAAAATGCTTTTGAGAATAACAGCTTGATTTTTCATCCCAGCATTACAGAAATTAGCCTATTCTTATGTAGCACAAAAGGTCTCGAATCTCATCAGCTCACTGAAGCTCAATCATGTCGTATATATCACTTTCCACCAGTAATTTTAATTTCTCTTTCTCACAGCAATTTTAATTTTTGCTTTAAAAAACAACATACCAATGGGCTTTTAGATAGTCTTCGTATCCAGAAGCTATGTCCAGAAGATCTAGATCCATGCCGTGGTCTTTAACACAGACTCTAGGTGCCTGAGTGGGTGCTGAAGGAGTTCTGAAAGTTTCATCTGCAACAGCACTTGGCTACAATAACATCAGCAGCATTTATGTGACTGAGATAAAATTAGTAAATGAGAGAGTATTTCCCTGCCAAGGGCATTTTCGATAGACACTTCCCTTCCTAGTTTCTCCCTGGTGCTTCTGGGACAAATTCTTCTCTATGAGGGGACCAGCTCTCGATAGTTCTTTACAAACCACAGGGCACCTGCCATGCTGCCAACCTGCAGTGAAGAACAGCTGTGAGCCTATGAGATGGTGGACTTGTATACAGAGATTTTTGTCTCCTAAACATTGCAGAGATGCCATATACAAAATTTTGTATAGTCCGGATTTGCAAATGTAAAGAAGATTTGGATAAAATAAATATTTTGCAGGGATTTAGCTGACTGGATAATCTCCTACAGGCTAAAGCTACACAGTAATAAAAATTGAATGGCACAGATATATTGGCAATAACTATACATGCAAAAGTTAGACCATCATGTTTTTTCCAGTCATTGAAATTCAAATATTCTGAACTGGGTTTTCACAAAGCATCCTATGTCTGAAACAAATGTCTGGTTAATTTTAAGCTTAATGAAGGTTAGAGCAAAACAAACATGAAACAAACTCCCTCTTTTCTTGACAGACTACAAAGTCACCCTCTATTTCCTTTATCTGTTAGTGAGTATATGGAGCTCAAAGATTTCACAGTCATGCAACATGCTATAGGGTGGAAAGAGCAAACTATAAGAGCCTTTCTCAAACTATATTTACAAACAATTTATTTGCTGAAACATAATCCCTGAGATTTCTTCATCTGACTGAAAAATGTAAGCTAAACTCAAAATCTTTCACAAACAAATATTGTCATTTGTGCAAGTGTTAATTTGTGCTAAACACAAACAAACAAAATTGTTTAGCAATTTTATGATATTATTAGAAAGTATACATGTTGTCTATGCTTCCAGCATAAAGTTAAAAATGCTATGGCATGCCTGTTGGGATGATAATGTCATTTATTAATAGATTTTATTGAGTTCACCCTTTGTATGTGAATTTATCAACCAAAATTGTCATTGAGACTTTTAATTTGCTTTCTATTAGGTACTAATGTTTTCTCATGGTTCCATCATTATGGAAATACTGTGTCAGTCAAACAGCAACTTAACAAAATTATTTTTTTAACTCATTTTCAAGAAATGCAGTTGGAAGGTTTGTGACAAAAAGAATTTCATCATCTCAATGAGTAGATTTACAATGTGGCCTTACTCTGATATGCACATTCAGTGAAACAACTTAGTTTTATAAATGTAACTATGTGTCAGAGGACTGAAGCCCAATCCAGTTCAAATTGCAGAGTAAATCAGCTAGGATTTCTCTCATTATATTGTTATTTGTAATAACAGGCACCATTGTTTCTTGTAGTTTATATCATACATATAAAGAATTCAAAAAAATACTGCTGAACATAGGCAACCACAATATTTTTATCAATATTCAAGTACTTATTTGCTAAAATGTGTCAATAAAACAACTTTAAATGTCTATAAGTAGAACTTCTTCTATTTAATTGTAGTGGGGTTAATCTCAAAACTAAGAGCAGCAGATAGGTTTCCTGGTGTTAGGTTCTTCTGGCCATGTAGAATACCACTGACTTTGAAAACAGTTTATGTTTTCTATTCCAGGCTTAGAAACTTAAGGCAATTAAACTTGTTTATTCTCTTTTCTACACTTAAAGAAATAAACTCAGTCTGGCATATCAGCAACACTTTTTGCCCCCCAGATATTAGGTTTTACAAAGAATAATTAATCCTGAAACTTGGAAGATTAGTACCCAAACTGGCAAACTGTAAGCATGTACATGAGAAGAGAGTGCAAGTCACATAGAAAGTTTCTTAATAAGAGCACTCTTGGCACAAATATGATTTAAAAGTTAAAACAAACAGAAATTAGACAGATCCTTTCTATCCTTTCCCATTAGACTGATCACATGAATCAATTGTAACCCTGGGCATTAACCCTCTAGACAACATTTTAGGGAATATACAGTTTCATTGGATTTTTTTTAATAATTACCACTGTTACTGCTCTAAACATACAATAGAACATACAGAACACATCCAAAATGGACTTTTATAATCACAAATCAAAGGAATTCCCTCTCGAACAATAACTTTGAAATCAATACCATGCACAAAAGAAAGATCAGGTGTCAGGTGTAGAGACTACAAAAGGTATAATCTTTGAAAAGAACATAGTAAGGAAAAAAATGTCTTCGGCTGAAGCTTTGAAGGGAACAAAAAACCTTTTGTTATACACTGTTAGAAAATTTGCTATGAAACTTCACCTTTTGTGTTGCACCATGTTATTTTACTGTAACTATCATTGTTCATACTATAGTGTGTTTATTATAGAACACTTCAACATTTATTTTACAAGCTTTTTTGTTAGACATTTATAATGACACTGGAAGAGTCTTTACAATTTATTCCCTGTTCCTGGAGCTTGATGAGAAAATATTTTGCCATAATCTTCATCCCATCACCAAAAAAATCCTTATTTTTTATAGTATATCATAACATCTTATCTCCACAGTAGAGCAATAATATAGTCTTTGGAAAGACTTGCCAGAAATATGTGAAATACATAAAACATTGTTGTAGATATTTACTTTCCCTTATGTTGCTTCCTACTGGTCATGGACCTTTCTGCTGGAGGCAGAAGCTGCAAAGGGTGTAATACCCCAGACCTACTTGTGATCTAGGTTCACATTTAGGTTCTTTAAACTCCCTTTCTGCTGTTCTGTAGTCCTAAATTACTTAGCTGCTTGATTCTCAACCCAATAAGCCTCAGAAATGTGTGCAGTCATTACATAACCACAAAACCTAGTCATGCCAGCATAAAGCTGATGCTCTAAATTTCCAGAAAAGCTAGCTCATTTCTACAGTTAACTCATTACTCTGGATACATCCAGTAAATATTTTCCAAATGGTCACTGAATGGGTCTCACACAAGTCATAAAGCATGGGCTGGTATCTGTGTCAAAGCTGTTCATTTCAGTAGATAAAAGAATTGTATTAAATAACTACCATAGCAGAGGCTGATGACAGCCAGCACAACTGTTGACAGATATCCTGCAGCAAAATCCTAGGAAAGTTTTCTCCTTGAATTTTAAAATGTTTAAAATGTTTTAATTCAAAAATGTTTAAAATGTTGTACCCATATGTGTATATGGGCTTTCCAAATTAGTTTTAAGCACGTCACAGTTTGGAAACCAGTGTATTATCTCCTATAAGACAATTGATATGACTGGAAGAAAAAAAACACAAACAAGTTTCTTTCCATGTACTGATACTGACTCATAAAAGAGCTTATGTGCTTGGCACATTGTGTGTGTTTTCCACATTTATTATAATAAAAATATTGAGTCCTTTTAACATTAAAACCTTCCTTGCTTTAGATAGTCACAGATAGAACAATATCTTTCATACTAACCTATATTAAACTTAGCAAAAATATCCCATTCTTCAGAAAAGATGCAAAGGGTTAGTTTCTTTCACAGGCTTTGTTTTATCATGGAGTGGAGCCACGGCTGGGAAGAGATACAGAAGCTACTTTATTTATGGACTGATTTTTGTCTTTATTTACTTATCTATCCATAATAAACTTGAAATACTTATCTCTACCTGAAACCTGAAGTATCTACCTCAAATCAAGCCCCTGTGACAGTCAGCTGTCTGGCACCATACATTACATTGCCCTGGGATTTTGAAGTGCTTGAGTCTAATTCTTTGACAAGGAACAGAAAAGCCCTCAGGGTATGGCCACCAGGGACGCTGAGCTCCTCTGTGCTCACAGAAGTGGTTGTTGGCTCTAGGGCTTCAGTAAGGATTAAAGCATAGTGTGTTTACTCCTTGTTCCATTTAGATGTCAAAGTCTGTGGATTTGATGATATTAACTTTATTTATGCTGAAAAATAACTTTCAATGTAAGAAGATGTTATAGTGTACTGCTAAATTGAAACTAGGGCAACTACTTAGTGGATGGATTTCCACAGAAGCCATAGAGAGTTAAGTGCCCAACTCTTCTATTTTAGAAGAGTTTCAAAATCATAGATAATAGGAATCTAGACCTGAATTCTAGGATATCTTTGACAGTATGTAACATATGTTCCTTAGCACTTCAGTCTTCTGCTCATCTGCCTTTATGTGCAGCTGAGGTTGCATAATGTGAGAATGCGAAAGGCTGGTCATTGTAGCAGGGGGTGGCTGCTGCAATCCTGCAGTGTCCAGCTGATAACAGGGGTGCCTCTGCTGACTTCTGACAAAGCCATTGCAGCAATGATGATGGCTACAATGGCTTGTGCTACTTGAACATCTACCGAGGGAAACTTTGTGCTGTTACCATTATTTCTGAAAGTTACATTTCTTTTTTTTTTCTTTTTTTTTTTCTTTATGACACATCTGTGGTACAAAAAAAAGACTATAAACTCTTCAGGCCAACAACTGACTGGTGGTATGGTTTTAGCCTTTTACAAATTATCAGTTCAAATTATAATTTTAGACAGGGTAAAAGAACAGTCTGAATAACTGGATGCCAGAACTACAGTGAACAAAGGCTCAAGTTCTTGCACTGAATGCATCCAGACTGAATTTACCATTTCTTAGTCTTTTTAGGGTTAATTGAGAGGTAGAAATGTGAGTTGGGCTAAAGGAGTAGATTCCCAGTCTCTTCAAAAGGAATTAAGTTGTTCTCCTTCAATAAGAAACAAAGTCTACAAAGAAGATCAGACTGTAAGGAACTATAAATAGATATTACTTGCCCGGTGGCAATTTGAGAGCTGTATTTCAACATTTTCAGATGCTTTTTCACAAAAAATTGTAGACAGGCAATCTATGGGCAAGCAGCAGTCACATTTTAAAACAACAGGGAGGAAAATCACAAAAAGTTTATATACAGCATTGAGTACATGCATGGTACAAGTTGATGTGAACCAGTCACTTGCTAATAGTTTGATTTTAAATTCTTTCCTGTCTAATAAAATGTTGACATAATGTGCACCAAGTTTTATCAAATCATTCTGGATTATAGTAGTTCAAAGATATTACATCACTGTTGACATAATGTGATATGACCTGGCAGGCCTGAGATAACCTCATGTGATTACATTATTATCACGAGTATCATTTTATATAGCTAAAGATCCTGTTTTAAGTAATTTAAGGCTTACATTTGTGTTTTTCCTAACTGGAAAGGAGAGAAACAGAAAGAAAAAACATTTCAAATGTCTGCACATGCCAAAAGCAGTGAGTGTGTGGGGATAGCTGAAAGAAATGACACGCTACAGTGGGAAGAAGAGTGGGAAAAATCTATTTGATGAGATAAAACCAGAATCAAAACCAAGTCCTTACACTACTGCTCACCACAGCTCACCCTGACCTGCACATATGCCATTAGCTGTTCACTATCCAGAGCAGAGGGATTCTAAGCCCACCTGCTATGCACATGCTGCGATGCAGCTGCTCTCCAGGCAAGTGCTTGCACAGCAGCCCCAGGAGTTCAGTACCACGTTCAAGTCCCTAGTAAAACAAAGTAAAACAGCTATAATTAGCTCTGACACTTCTAGTACTTGCTGCTGTCACATAGGGGACTTACAAAATCTAACACTATAGTTTTTCTGGATCAATCCTTGCCTTGCTCTCTCTAGCTTGGGAAATGCAGTAAGAGGTGTTACCAAACAAATGTTTACTGTCTGAAAGGCTAAATAGTTTTTTCTTTCCTCCTTTTTCTGAGGGGTTTCAGTTTTGAGTTGTGATTGGTGTTGTAATAAAAGGTTTTCATTCCCCTTGAGGAGGAGATTTAACTGACCAATCTATAATGCTTTAGTCTGTATCTGAAACAGTGGTCTAGGCTATTTTTATGATGACTGATGAGAAAAAAGCATTTTATGTGTAATTTATTTTACCTAATTCAGGTATCTACCTGAAGTTGAGATGATTCATATCTCAAAATTGCCTACTTTTTTGCCAGAATTTGAGTCTAGGCAACCAGCTCTGATGTTGACCTCTCCATTTAGAATTTTGAAGTTAGGTCAAGTGAGTCCCTTCCTTGGTTTCCAAGAGGATTGAAATCTATATACATGAAACTGTAACACACTGAATAACACAAGCATAAAGCAGAAAGTAGCAGTAAGATACCCATAACTGTCAGCTAGGTAATATGTTTCCTTTCTCTTCTGCAGATGTATAAATAATTAGAGTTTGCAACCAGGAGCTATCATAAGGCAGGGTAGTGCTTTTTCAGTTCCTCCCCAAGTAAAAAACTCTTATGAATTCCATGGATTTTTCATCTGAACTGGGACCATGGAGCTGTGCTCAGTGTTTATGTTTTGCCACAGGGTTTTACCCTTTGCCTGTAGTCAGTGACAAACTCAAAGGGATTTACATCAGTTATTTTATAGCACCATTCCAGTAAAAATAGAACAGACCCCAGAAACTCTACATTCTGTTATTCCTTCAAATATGAATACTAAACTAAATTGGTATTGTTATGGATTTAATTTTGGGGGTTTTGTTTGTTTTTAATTTTTTATATGATTTGGTGCATCTCCTTGGACATATGAGTCAAAATGTGTTGTATATTAGATGTTACTATATTTTCTTCCTATTCCAGAAATCTCATGAAAGTGAAAAATAGCCTGATGATGCTAGAATAGAATGACACTTTAAAATAAAATATAATAATCTTTCAAGCATCATCAAACAGCAATTTTGATCACAGTTGCCATGAACTGCTCCTATGCAGCCTTAGCCAAGGAAAGAATGGATCTTTCTTTCCACATATCAATATGATTGACAACAGCAAGGAGACATAAAAAGTCCAATTTTACTCAGAATTACTTGACTAACTGGTATAATTTAGTCAGTGTATAAAACAGATACTTTTCTTTCAAATCTATATGTAATGAATATTGATAGCAATTTCATAGGAGTATTAAATGGCAAGTATTGTAGCTGGTCTGAAAGAAATAATGATTTAGCACAGTAAGGGTATAAAGATTAGTGCGTAATAATGAACAAACAACTAAAGGAAAACCTCAGTCCTACTGAAGTTCATCAGAGTTAAGCCAGGGAATTAAGCAGAGGAGTGGAGGGGCGTACCACATTTCTGCCTTTAAGTTATAATTAATTGGACTTTCAAAAGAATTTGAAACAATTTTTCTTCTTAAAAGCATTTTGAAAATAAGATATTTGTTATGGACTTGATACTTGCAGTGGTTTTGGTGCCAGAACTGGTTACAGATGGAACATGAATCTGGTTTCACTGTTGAGAAAAATAAGATATCCATGTTGCTATGCTGAAAACCTATCAGGAGCATCACCATACCTTTTTAACTGAAAGAATGTATTCACATGATTTCTTCTAACTCTTCCCATAATATAAGCAAGCTGTTATTCCAAATATCAGGACCAATATTTTGCAGTTCACTTCATTAAGCTCTTCATATTAGTTTACTAAAAAAAAACCCCAAAAAACTCCTAACTTTTTTCATATACCCCTTTGTGATGGATGAAAGATCTTAGATTTTGCTACTTATATTTGGAAATTTACATGGTCTTGAAAGTGAGTGTTTCTGTCTTCTGAAACCCTCTAAATTAATATTCGCCGCTTCTAATTATTAGGCTACATAGCTGTTTTACAGTTAATTGGAGAATAGTTCATACTGTGTGGATAGCACCTGTCATAGTAAGAAGAGGATTTAGACAGATCTGGAAATAAAAACACGCTGATATTTTCCTCACTAAACCATGGAGAGATCTGTAAAACTAAGACTTCTATAAACAAGCAGGTAGTTAGTTAATCCATTAAACAATTATTAAAACAAAAAGTCCATCAGTTTTAACATGCTGATTTCCACAGCAACAGAACTGATAGCTTGTGTACCAAGTATATATATATCTCCAGCAAAAAAAGTGGACCAGAGAGGGAAAGCTGCTCTAAATGATGAGAGAAGTGTGAAAAGAGTGTTACAGTTGTAGCTTTATATATCAAGAAAGACATATAGACCATTCCCTCAGTGCTATCATGACAAATTGTATACTCTAGGGACTTAGATATTTTGGGTGGTTTATGACAGTGGGTTGGTACATGCTTGCTTATGGTAAGTGCTGACGTAAATGTAATTGAATCTCGCAAAGTTTCACCCCGGGGACGACAGTCAGATGGAAAATTGAAAATTTTCAAAGGCTTCATTTTGGAAGTCAATAGGGGACAGAAAGAAATTACCTCAGGGGCTAAAAATGACCCACACCTATACTGGCATGTATGTAAATGTTCTGTGTATTGATGCTTTAAAGTACAAATAAAGCTGTCATCCTGATTCAGTAAGTGAAGACTTCCACAGTTTACATAGCATACTGAAATGCTACTTAGTTAAGAATAAATTTAGTCTTACCATTCCTTGTCTGAAGGTAGAAGTTGTGCTTTACTTATATGGAAAACAGTGATACATTTGTACCCTACATTACATGCACACATATAAAAGAGGTAGAGGCTGCTTTTCCTTTGAGGTTTACTTATTTCTTTCATTTGTTCTGTCTGAACAGGTCAGATTTACTACCTGATGACAAGTGTCCTTAGCAGCCAGTTTTGTTTGTCCCAAATTGAGAATTATAGTAGAATTCATGTGTGATATCACTTCTCTTAAATCAGTGGAGCTTCACTACTCATGGATTTGTCCTTAAAACTAAAAAAAATGAGGTACAATTAATAGAAACCCTGTAACTGAAGTCCAACTTCTATGTAAATAACTTTGTAGATAAGACTGGGTAAAAACCGTGTTGGTGGTGTTTCCACATAGCAAGATTCCAGTGTTTTACATGAATGATACTAAAGTGAGTTTTTAAGGGCAAAATGACATCGCAAGTTTAATATTTATGCCCAAGATGAGACAAATAACTATCCTCTTATTGATTAGTTACATGACCACAGAATTACTTATAATTAGGGTCCTGAGACTGAAGATGGACATAAATTCAAGTGACTGGGGAAATTGTGTCTCAGGATTGGAAAAAAAGGTTACAAGTTAAAAAAGAAACAAAAATAGGGTCATTATTTGTTCTCTAGGGATTGATTAAGTGTGTCAAAGACAGTCAGCCAGCAATCCCTCAGTCTCTTCACTTCAGTGGGAGGTAATGAAATTTAATTAGTGAGAAGAGACAACTTTCACACTAAGGAAAGGAGTGGAGAGAAAATAGGAACATCAATGTGTGCAGAGAATAATGCTACAGTACATAGCAAGCCCTACTAAAACTGAATTAATAGCCAAAGCTGTTTGGCCTCTGCTCTTTGTTGTAGTGCATTTTCATTTTAAATAAAACCCCCAAAAATGAGCTAAAGCTGTATTTCTGTTATTGGTGGTATGAGGCTTAGTTCTGCTAGGTCTGAAGACAAGTACAACTCTGCTCCTTCACAATTATCTAAATCCTTCCAAGTTCAGATTAAACCATTCTCAGATTCCCCCCCCCCATTAGAAGCAGTAGTTAGTTTTTTTGGGTTCTTTTGCTTTCTTTTTTTTTTTTTGCCTTTTGACTTTCCTATTTTATGGAGTTATATGCCCCGAAATTGAAATAAATAGGAGTTTAGATTAACCGCATTTTTATGTGCTTGAATTCCATTGAGAACCCCCAGGCAAGGTTTGCTAAAATGTGCATTGCTAATGCATCTACAAATGTTCCCAGGGCTGGACTGCAGCAGAAGTGCTATAAACCTATGCTCAAATTCCTTGCAATACTTGCTTCATTCGGGAGTGAAATTCTCATTAAAAAGAGTTCCTGGAATTGCTGTTTGCAAGCAAGATCTTAGAAGAGTAACTGAAACATTCCTGAAGGAGTAATGCATGCCAGCTCTCCAGTGAGCCCCTTAGTGACACCCAAAGATATCCCAGAGAAGAGGGAGTCCCTCCAGCCCAGCTCAGCCAAGGACACTCAGACAGCTCACCCATCTCTGGATGGGCCAGAGGTCATAAAAATGGGAGTAGGTGTCACCTGCTGGGAGAACACATGGAGACCTGTCTCAATCAGCTGGGATCCCACCTCAGTGCTCTCTCCAGGGAGCAGACCAGCCCCACTGCTGATCCCTGAGGGCAAAGTGAATGAATGGGGTCTGTGATTCTTAAAATGCATGTTCCTTCTAAAAAAACCCAAATCTTAAAGTAATATCTGTGCACTGATGTTCTTTTCTTTCTTGTTTGTTCCTCAGATAATCTTCCAAGATCTACCTCTATCTTCTGGAAATACAGACACTGTATAGGTTTGTGCATATGGTGTCTTAGAAGCAAAACCAATTTGTTACAAATGTCCCAGTGTGTTAAGTAACCATTAGGCTTTTTTCTTAATGCATAGAGTGAAAATAACCATCTTTCATTTCCTTCCTTTGCTGGTTTGATACTCATGTTTTTAAGCAAGGTTTTGAACCATTCTAAAGAAATCTGTTATGGAGACATAAGCAAATAAAACTAAAGGGAGAAAACTCAGGAAAACTACAGTGAGTATAAATTTTACTTACTATGTTCAAAATAGCTTTTTGATAAAACCATCTTTCTGATCACATGTAAGCTAAAGAAATGGTGGTGCAGAGAAACATTATTTTACCTCTATGAACAAATTTAAATGAAGCAGGAACAGTGTTTCTGATGATGAGGCTATGAGCATCTACCTATCTCCACACAAAGTCAAAAAGCTTCTAGCTGTCCACTGGAAAAAAAAATCCTGGCCATGAACAAACCACAGGCAGACAAACTCCAGTTCATCTCTTGTTAAAGGCAGGCTTCATTTTGCATGTATTAGAGGATCAAAGCTCAAAATTCTGTCAACCATTCGAGATGACTACAAAGAAGTTCCTATTAGGTTTTTTTCTGTTCGTTACTCCTTTGGATCCTAAGTCTTTCAAAATCATCAGCTTTAGTTTTTTTGTTGCTGCACAACAAGACATAGAAAATAGGATTTCCTTCTGTTTAGGGAGCACTTAGATTTGCCACCTTCTCTCAGTATATATCTAAAATTTCTTACTTTTTTATAAAATCGACTCAAGTTGGCATCTTAGTGAAATCCCTCATCTGCTTACATGCATGCAGCAGAATTATTCAAAGCAACCCAGCCATTGATCAACACTACTAATTTCTTTCGAGAAAAAAAAAATTAAAAAATGCAAATGAAAGGGAATAAAGAATGAAAGGGTAGAAGGTCCAAGCCCATCAAAAAATCAGAATAAAGACTAAGGACTATCAGAGCTGCGAGGAATATGTGAGACAAACTAAGCAGATGAAAAGTGTAATTTGGATTCTGCTGAATTTTCACACCTACACTAAGTACTACATTATATACTAATGCCTTGGGCCTAATGAGCTTCCAAATGGTAGCAAGGCTTTCTCAGAAGCCACGACTCTAACAGAATCAAGCAGAGTGTTAGAAAAAAGGAAAACTTCAAACTGCAATAACAATGAAAAGAGTTCAGAAATATGTGAGAGTTGACACGCCAGACAGGGAATGAAGGTGGAAAATGTAAGTTAATTGTTCCTGAAAGAAAGAAATTTTAATTTAAAAAAAGCTTTAATTTAGTGCTATAAGCTTGATCCTGAAATAAACTTAATATTTACGATTTCCCTAAAGATACTCCAGGATGTTTCAATTCTGATATCTCCAGAGTATATGAATTGAGTTGCAAAACATGATTATAAATGTAAGACAGAATACATAATCTGGGATTGTTACATCAACCTTAAAAATACTTGTAGAGAGGAACAGGAAGGAAATAGGCTTTTTTTATTTAAAATAAATAACTAATGCTTTTTGGTATGGTCTAGAGACTCAGATATGCCATGTACGACTGAAAATAGCCCATTTCTTACTTCAGTCCTTTTACAGGTGCTTTCTACAGGGGGACCACTTTGGATGATAAAGCCCTTAGATGTCTCACCCAGCAGCTTCCTATGCTGTAAGGCTGAATATATGTTTGCACTGCATAACGCTTCAAATATGTCAGAAAGAATCAGTGTTCGAAAAGAAACCAAGATAAGATGCTTCAATGCACACTGTTCACCCTTTGGAGAGAGCATGTGGATATAGATAGCATGGTACTGATGCTCATTATATTGCTCTACATGCAGCTGAGAAGAACTCTGACATTCCAATGAGGGATGTGACATAAAAACAAAACCAGAAGAATTCTATTAAAATGTACCTAGAAATATTACCAATATTATAAACCTTCCTTCAAATTCCACAATGAGAGAAAGTGTATCAGAATGATTCTAAATCACCAATTTAAAAAAGTTTATATGAATGTTTGCTTGAGTCATGGTTTACAAAATGATCCATGATTTAAAATAACAACAATAATGTTAGAAGAAGAACTCATACACAATAATACAGTCAATTTGGATGTAGGCCTATAAAAGATTCATACTAACTTCAGGTAGGATAGTGGAAACCTATCAGGAATGCTTCATTGCTAATGAGGGTTATCCTCTTGTTTGTTTTGTCTTTTTTTCAAATGGCAGAGATTTTATGCCATTATAAGAAAAGTTTGAATAAAATGTAGTCTATCCTCAGATGATGCTCTGTATAGAAACAAAATTAGAAACATGCTGTCTGTCTAATGTACATTTTAAACTTTAAGTATATTAATAGTTATGTCAAAATATTGCCTGCACATTTTTACATACTAACTTACTCAGGACAGTAGAAGCCTATTAGAAATATTTCACTGTCAATGAAGAAAGGTTTTCTCTTTCTTTTTTTTTTTTTCTTTTTAACTAGTAGAGCATTTATGACAGAATGTTTCTATTTTTAGTTCTATACACTTTAACCTAAAGCTGCAGTATTAGCAACTTCTCATTTACATATTTTCCCATCTCTCTGTGGTATTTTCAACAAAACTGCAGAGCAGCATACTCAATAACAGAGAATTTTTGTGAATTTTAATATTCTATTTTATATATAGATCCTCAGCTGATGCAGCTGAGCAGAGCTTTTCTGATTTCAATTGCGTTATGCTCACACTGACTGCTAAGTCTCTTAAAGAAACTGCACTGTGGCAATAAGTTCTGCACAGCTGACACACTGCAGGGTGGAGTATAAAACTGGTAGGACTTTTTTGTTTGTTTTTTTTCAGGACCAAATCTACTTAGAATTTAATAGGCCTTTTCTTGTAGAGTTGTGTTGCTTGTACGTGGACAACAGATGTTCACTTAGTTGCTGTGCCTCATAGCACTGGAAAAACAAGGTGAAATTGAATTTAATTTTCATGCTGGACTGTAGTGAAGCTGATATTTACTTAGGGAAGTAATTTTGGTGCAAGGTATGGTCTTCCAGTGGAAGGTGAAAGAAGGTGAAAGCAAACACAATGAACAGAGGGTGCAGAAGACGTCCAATTCAAAAATGTCTAAAAATTCTAGATATCTGAAGAGACTTGGTTTTATGCAAAAACATAAGTTTCTGTCAGAAGTTCAGCAACAAGGCCAAATTTTTCAGGAAACTAGTAACAAGATACTTCAGGGTAAGGTGGGGATGTGGAGGGTTTGAGAGAACTACACATTACAGAAGAGATCTAGACAACGAGGTACATTCTGCTTTCTGAATTTTTTCAAGGTGCAAAAGGCTGTAGAAGAAGCAAGAACTAGTGAGATGGTATTTCATTTTGTCCAGATTGGCTGCTAAGAGTTAACATACCATCCTCTCAGTGATACCATAAATTCAGAGGTTTTTAAGGGCAGAAATGACTTTTAGGTCTTCTAGTCTTACTCCATTAATGACCCAGGACACTGAAGTTCATTTCAATAGATGTTCACATGGATATACCTGTATTGAATCTAGTAGCTAAATCAAATTTTCTAGGCAGCTTACCTGTTAGATTGCCTTCTGAGTGCAGCTGGCAATGGTGAGATTATGTTAACAGGAAGGCAGTGATTAGTACAGTGAACTAATAGGTGGATTCCACACTGACAAGGGTCCAACTCCATTTGGGGTGGCTAGAAACCTCTTGGAGAAACAGTGAGGGTTTTACAATGAAAGAAGAGTGTCTATTTGCCCTACTGCATTCTTCTATGCCAGCTAGAACATGCAGGAGCAATGGGATTTGAAGTGAGTATTGAACAGAAAAGTGAGAACTAGTAATTTCAGATCAATTATGCAGGCCTGATGGTGTTTCCTTCGCAAAGGATATCTACATAGTTGTTATGCTTACAAAAAAAACAGAATTGAAAATACAGGTGGAAAAGAGTTTATATTAATTTTTAGTATTGAGGGAACTGAGTTTTCTCCATAGACTTTCTGCTATAAGAGCTGTAGTGCCTGGAGTGTTCACAAATTAATAGCTTGACAGATTCTGCCTGCACTGTCAGGAATTAGGTAATCATTATTGCACTGTAAATACTGACAAGGTAAGCTTTCTAGCAGGGGCAGCTTAGGAAAATGGCTGTCAGGCCTTAAGCTGAAAGATTCCTGTTTTGCTTCTTTCTGTAATTTTCTTCCTGCACATCTCACATGTGGATCAGTGTAGTATTCAATGTTCCCCTGAATATCCTACAAAAGACCAGAAAGACTTAGGATTTCACAGTGGATTTTACGTTTCTCAGACTCATGGGTTGAGGAGATCTGTGACAATGAAAGTCAGTAAAATGCTATAAAAGTGGTTTTTTTAGAGGCTGAAGATTACTGCATTCTATGTAAATATATCAATTAGAATAATAAATTTATCAATATTTGTCATTATTTCTGAGTAGAAATGGACATTGTATTCAAATTAAGGTAGCATTGTATTCTTAGGCAACCAAGAAAGTCAGCAATTACAAAGTTATTAAGTCTTAGATGACATTGTAGTGAAGAAGGGCAAATGGGTCAAAATCAGTTGAAACAATTAATGAAGAAAAGGTGAAAAAGTTTCCCATCACTGTCTCATTATGCTACAACAAGAAAGACTTGTCTGACAGAAAAAAAGAGGAAAAAAAGGCAAACTCTTTTATGTGTTCTTTGAACATAGAGTTGATTAATGTTTTTACTTATTTTACTTTCACTTTTTCTTGATTTCAGCCTGTGTTGATCTGAAATTTCATGCTTGTCCTATCCTTGCTCCTACCTGCCTTTGTGCATTTTCAACCTTTAGTCAAATAAGTAAGATTCCTTTGCTGCCCATCTTTTTATTCCTTTCCTCTTCATTTCACTGTCCATGATTACTTCTCAGCTTGAAATGCAGTAGCATGCAATTTGCATAACAAAAAGTTCAGCCTAAGCAATAATACACTTCACAGTATCAATCAGGGGTTGTGCACTGTTTCTTTATATCACTTTTAGAAAGACCACATAAAACTATTGATAGCATATGAAACCAGCTCACCAATCTTGATTTTGCCTGTGTCTATTAAATAAAATAAAAAAGTTAAAACTAGAGAACAGGAAAAATGATCCAGCTGTAATATAACGTCTTACCATAATAAGCAACATCATTTAGGTATGTAGATCATTTGCTTATGTTCAGAAGTAGTGGTGAATTTTAGGCACCGGTTTCAGCAGTTTTTATTTTTCATCCTCTTATTTCTTTTATATTCCTATTTGGAATGTTTGTGTTTAGATATACTGAAATTTCCCTGTAGGTCACACACAGTCATTTCCCATCTGAAGAAGAAAGAAGTTCAATATCAGAAATTAAATCAGTATTGGAAATGCATATGGTTACTTCACAGTACAATTCCTTAGCAGTTCATTTCCCCAAACCCAGGAAGACTGAAATAGAGAGCTAAATATTAAGTTAATTTATAAATATGAATTTACTGAGGATATGAAATATCAAATAATGGAAAAATATGATATTACTCTGAAACCTATTAATCACATATATTTCTAGAGTTAATAACTCTTTGAAAGCATGGCATATGTGATGACCATTGTTTACGGTGTTGTGCAAAAAAATTGCTATCTCATAATGCTTCTATCTCTTTGGGACATCTGCCTGGTTTTACCCATATGGTAAATTATTTGGGACAGGGAGCTTTACTTTAGTATGTACTTTCACATGATGAAGCTTTGTAACCTGAAACCTCAGTCTTTAAATTCTACAGTAATACGAACAGTAATAGCAATGCCATAGAAACTATGATTCTCATTGATATAGGAAATAGGACAATGTATCTCCTTGATAGAGAAATAAAAGAGAAATCTCAAAACACATTTTATGGATATCAACTGCTTTTAAAATCCTCTTTATGATAATATGTGCCATTAATTATTTTTTTTAATTACATATATTTCTGCACTGCATATGTAAAGCATCCCTTTTTATGGGAGTTCATAAAGGTGGAAATAGATGCTATTGTGTTTCACGTGGAGCTCTTAAAGATTAGCAAGTGTGCTCCCACTGAGTCTTTGAAGCTTACATATGTATTCACCTGGACAGTGGACATAACATAGGTAGTATATGCCAAAGTGAATTTGATAGCTCAGCAGTCACAGAATCTTTCAGTTAGATTGTATGCTTTTAACTGACAATTAGGACATGCCTTCTCAAAACAAAACGTTCAAAAATAATTTGCAATGCCACCTGAGCTATCCAAAGAATAAAGCCTTGAATATAAGTAAATAAATAGAATAAATATCAGAGCTATGAAAATCACGCAGCCAGGAACAAGCTCCTTAAAATTAAATGCAAGCTTCAATTAATAGTTAAGTTTTTAATGTTTTGAGTAAGTCCTTGAAAGCTATCTTTATATTTGCAAGCTAGGAAAAGCTTTGTGAGCAGAAAATCTCAGAAATACTCAGTAGCAGTTTATCAAAAAGAGGAAGTCTTAGTTATGTTCAGACAACACTGATAAAATACTATTTTATCCCAATTTATGCAAAAGTTCAATTACACTAATGCTTGCAAAGTGCTTTGGAGGTGAAAGAAACTGCTGCGTGATGCTGCCAGTGAATTCTCTTGCACAGCATTTCTTTAGGACAGAAGAAAATTAGGCAAGAAAAGAGAAGGTAACCCCCTTTGTCTGAGGACAAGGAAGCAAGGCAGGGATTCACAGCCAGGTCTGCTATTAGAGGCTCTTGTGCCCCCTGTTACAAGTCTCACAAAGCTCTGACTTTGCCACTGAGGAGCCTGTATACATTTGTGGGCAGCAGAAACACGGCATAAATGCTACCCGGGATCGTGCCATAGCTGTTGTGCAAAACTGCAGTCCTCGATTCAGTTTCACAGTATATTTAGCCCAGACAAAAGTCCAGGTGTGGGACCTAGCTGCGTTCAAACTGTTAAACTGTTGAAACTACCCTTGATGATGTGGTGGGGATGAAGGCATGCCAGCTCACCTGCTGAAGTTGCAGGGTGGAGACAGGCCACATCCAAATAGCAAATGTCAAAGGTACTTCCCTCTTTCTACCTGCTACACCTCTGTGGACGCTGCTCCTTGGGGTGAGGGAAGGCTCACTGCCTCAAAGCACAGGGGAGAAGCCTGCGTCTCATGAGCAGTACAAAACCAACATTAGAGTATTTTCCATTGCACAGTGCTATATGATATAGGCACGCTTTCTATTTTTTCTTTTTGATGTTTTAGTGTCACTTGCAAGAGTAAGTATACGAGGAAGGCATTTTTAATACATCTGCCTTCTACTCCTAGATTATCACAATGATGTTCTTCACCACAACTTTGTCTAAAACTGATGATCTAAAAAACACCAGCCTATCTTGCATGCATATCTAATAATGTATCAGTTCCTAGATGGTACCTAACTGCTCTTCTCCCCTAATTCTCGAACAGAATGAGAAACACTGGAAGGGAGAGTTGATGTGCCATGGTTGGCATATGACCTGTAATGCACAGACAATTGCTATCAGTTCACTTTTTCTAATAGACTACAGATATCTAAAACTCATAATCAAAAGCATGTCAATGAGGTTTTGTGCTTTTTATTTCTATAAAGAAGAAAAGTCTTCTATAAAAGAGGAGGAGGAACAGATCCTGGAGGGTGTGGATTCACATGCACTATGCCCTATAGCTCCATGAAAAAATTACTGAGAATGTTTGGTATAATTCAAATTTATTATAGTATTTTTTCCATCCATTAAAAGCATTGAGAAACCAATGCAGAGCTAATAGAGTCTATGTCATGCAGTTATTTATTAGGTCACTTAGAGTAGTAAAGTCAGCTAAGGTATAAATTTAATGATTGGGGAGTATGGTTTTGTTGTTTCTACCTTTATGACTTAGCGGCTATAGTGCTGTCATCATTTTCAGGTGCAAGTATAATCCTACCTCTGAATTACTAATCAATTATTAATCTTTAGAAGAACTTTGAAATTGATGTGATCTTCACTGGTACCTCTCAGGGGGTCCACTGAGTCTGCCAAGAAGCCATCACTTGATGCATAATACTGATCTATCTGTAAACTGAAATTACTGTGCACGAGTCATGAGCAATGTCATCTATTTTTTTGCATCACAAATACTATATAATTAGAAGAAAATCTTCATCATCTAAAGTACCTTGTTCTGACTGACTGACTCTGCTGTAATAACTCTATTTGGACTTCTGCAAAGCATCTGACACTGTCCTGCATGACATAAAATCATAGAAT
The DNA here is from genome assembly GCF_001715985.3 of Manacus vitellinus. Lineage (NCBI taxonomy): Eukaryota > Metazoa > Chordata > Aves > Passeriformes > Pipridae > Manacus > Manacus vitellinus. The sequence goes on along the minus strand of NW_021940864.1, from coordinate 21,662,698 downwards.
CATTAAGGTTGGAAAAGACTTTTAAGATCCTCAAGTCCAACCATCAACCCAGAACCACCACCATGTTCATCACTAAACCATGTCCTCAAGTGTAACATACACATGGTTTTTTAACAGTTCCAGGGCTCTTGACAGGCTTGAGATGCGGGCCTGTGAGAAACTCATGATGTTCCCAAGCGCAAGGTCCCTGCATCTTTGTTTGGGCAATCCCAAGCACAAATACAGGCTTGGAGGAAAATGGGTTAGAACAGCCCTGTGGAGAAGAACTTGAGGGTTTTGGTGGACAAGAAGCTCAATATCACCAGACAATGTGTACTTGCAGCCCAGAAACCCAAGTGTATCCTCTGCTGCATCAAAAGAAGTGTGGCTGGCAGGTCAAGGAAGGTGATTCTCCCCCTCTACTCTGCTCTTGCAAGTCCCCACCTGCAGTAACATGCTCAGTTCTTGGGTCCCCAACATAAGAAGGACATGGATCTGCTGGAGTGAGTCCAAAGGAGCGCCATGAAAATGATCAGAGGTCTGGAATACCTACTCTATGAAGACAGGCTGAGAGAGTTGGGGTTGTTCAGCCTGGAGAAGAGAAGGCTCTGGGGAAATTTTATTGTAGCCTTCTGGTACTTAAAGGGAACTTGAAAGAGAGCTGGAGAGGAGCTTTTTACAAGAACATGTAGTGGTAGGACAAGGGGGAATGGCTTTAAACCAGAAGAGAGTGGGTATGAAGTAAGATTGTGCAGGTACCCACAAAAATGCCAAAGCAGTGGAAAGAATCCAAGTATATTCCTAAACTGAGAACGCTAAAATCTTACAAAGGAAAACTGCACCAGATGCAAAAGTTCTGGACCTGGGGAAAGACACACATCAATTCTCTTCAGGGCTTTTTATCTTTGCTGGCCACTCCTGGCCCCCTGTGAGCCGTGGAGGCCCTGTAGCATGTCTATGAGCATTATCTCATTCTCTCTCCTCACATATCAGAGAGAGAGCATTCTCTGGAATATAGGGGGAGAAAACATCAAAACTGTCTTGAGAAGGATGTCTCTCTTTTGCTAGGAAAGTTTTTCCTAAGCCTCATAGTAAAATTTTCTGGAAAAAGGATATCTACCTCTACAGTAGATTTAGATTAGGTATTAGAAATAAATTCTTTACTGTGGGGATAGTGAGATACTGGAACAGTTTGCCCAGAGAAGTTGTGGATACCTCACTCCTGGAGGTGTCCAGACCCAGGCTGAATGGGGCTTTGGTGATCTAGTGGAAGGTGTCCCTGCCTATGGCAGGGGTATTGGAACTAGGTGGCCTTTCAAACAAAACTATTTTATAATTCTATGATTCTAAAGTATTGCTGTGTTTAATTAATCTGTCTAATACTTCCATCACATTTTAGTAATTTTTCTTCAACTACTAGCAATAGGGTTGTATATGAAAATAATTACAATTTCACTGAGAAAAAGTATCTGTATCTTCCCATTATGTTGAAAGAATGACTCACTTGACTTCTGATTCTAATAGATACTTGAAAAATAGGTTTGATATGATATTATTATTTCTGGGATAAGAGCAGAAAGTGAAGATACTTTTAAAACATGATATTTTAAGGCTGTTACCTGCTCCTTCGAGAACGAATTTCATGATAACTAAAGTTAAAATAGTTGATACATTTTCCTGTGCGTAACTATGGTGCAATAAAATGGAATGTGTAGGAGTTAATCTTCCTAAATAAAGCAGAGATAAAAGTGTGTTAAAGAAGGTTTTCTTTGGTGATTTTATACTTGGATTTGTTTTTGGAAATACTACTAGAAACAAAACGAAATTTTCTTTTCTGAATGCTTCTGTAATAATGTTTCAAGCACTGCATATGAATGATAGTCTTCATTTTATATGTAAGAATTAGTTAACTAACAATATAATCACAACCTATTTAAATAGGTCTTTTATAAAATAAACTTCATGCCTAGAGGGGACTTTATTAATAAAATAGGATAACTAGGAAGTACCAATTTTATTTAATGAAAGCACAGTTTCCATTAAATTCCAGAATGCGCACAGTTCTTTGACATTTATTTAAATTATGCCAAGGCATATGGTGGCTAAATCTTCCCAGATGTGCTTTATTATTGGCTCCTAATGTAAGATTCTTTATTAGGAAGATGTGGCAATGTGTTTATTCATTGTGCACAGGACAGAAGGGAATTTATGAATTTAATGAACATGTGCTTCAGTTTGGATCAGTCCATTGTGAAGAAGACGCTACTTCTAGTAAGGAGTTCAAAGTGGGAATGTGTGACATAGTAAGAGGATGCTATGACCCAAGGCACAAGACAACCCAACATCTGTAAATTGTGTTCTTCAGCAGAGTTTGATTTTTTGTCTCTTTTCAAAAGGACAAGTTCAGACAATATTAATAGAATTGTGATCACACCTGCTCAGGATGTGAAGACATTTGCAAGGCTCAGACCTAGCTCTCCAGGTCTTCTGTGCCCCCCAGCTATGGCACTGCAAGGAAGGGCAACACTCTCCTTCCATGTTGTATCTGGACCAAGAAAGGGAAACTTCACAAAACTGAAGGGAGAGCAAGGAAGATGAAGAGCAACTGTAGAAGACACATAGAAGCAGCTGGAAATCTTGGATTTTACCCCCTGTGCCTAGGAAAATTGGTATTTTAGACATGATTTTTAGCATAAATGAATAAATATTATCTATTATAGCATTATTTTTAACAGTACAATTGATACAACATTTGACAGTGTTATGGAAAGGGCTTCAGCACTGCTTTGGTTTAATCTTTTTCTAGAGCATTTCTAAGCCAGGAAAAATTCTCCACTTGTACCCTGACAATAGAGATGTACTGTGTGTTTGCAACTGTGTCAGCATTATTTGTATATAATTGTTCTTTTTGACTAGTTTAAATTCCCTTGACTGAGACACTATAGGAAAAGGAAAACAAAATTCAGATGATGTTAGCAAAGTTTGCTTTTTTTTTGAAATAAAAAACAATATATAATACCTGTTAGTTTCCTCTAGTCCAAGGTGTATCAGACTCTTGCTTATGACCTAAGATGAGAAAAATGCATTGCACATAAGTGCTTAGTCTGCAGCACTCCACCCCTGGAGAGTATTAGTCCTGTTAATGTCATATTCCCTCCATACACATACATGCACACACAGGCACAGACAGACATACATATCCTTCCTGCACCTTGCCCCCATTAATTCTCTTTTTGAAATCCTTGCTCAGTATTTGGACCTTAGTACAGCTACTGACAATGTTCTTCTTTTTCCCATCACTGGGATGGATCAGATGAAGCTTTCTTTCTCCAAAAGCTCTTTGCTGGTTAGTCATGTAACTCTGCTGCTGAAAGAGCTGACTGGATGGCTCTGGGAGAAACACTAATAAAAAGAGGCTTGGAGTGCAAAGAGGAAAGGGAGGACCCCAGATGGGGACATTGTCAGAGAACACTATGGGTCCTGTTTTAGGTCAAGACCTCAAGAGGAGACAGAAACTTTCTTTTAAACAAAACAACAAAAAGACCCCAACCAACCAACCAACCAACCAGCCAAACTCTCCCTTCCCAAACAAAAACAAATCCAAACCCAAAAATCAAAACCCAGCTAAAGAACAGGCACGTGGAGAGTCTGACAGGACAAATCTACAAATATTGAAATGTGAGGACAAAGAAAGAAGTCTGAAACTCATATATCTTTAAATTGATAAGCCAAATCTAAGGACACCCATTTGGACTGTGCATTTCCCATGGAATGCAAATTTCCTAAAACTTTTCTGCATGGGAATCTGGTAAATCTGCAACACCCTAGGTCACAGAAAGTAGACTTTTTACTCTCCTAAATTTTAATATGCTGGTTAATCAATTCTCTCTGGATTTGTAAGTGTATTTGTACATCTGACACTGCTAGTCCAGACTGCCTAAGCATATGCAGAACATATATAGCAAATGATAAACTTACACCGGAAGAAAAATATATCAGTGACTGCGCCTTCAAATAACATAAATAACAAAAAATTTAAACAGAAATTACACCACAAAAATATTTTTTTTCTTTTTTTCTTTTTTTTTTTTTTAATTCACAGTGTGTTTTCATGTGTAACAGAGAGAAATATATTACAGTACCGGTAATGACTGTGGTTGCACCATGACAAGGAGAAGGGATTTCAATTTCAGTTGCCATAGGTACTGAGATTAACCTATCCATGCTGCATTCTCTTCTGCACTAACTGACAGTAGCTTTATCTGATCGTATAATTCTTGCTATGAGTAAAGCAAGTTTAATCAGCAAGCACAGTATAAAATGCCAGAGTTATTCTTGTTCAATCATAATTGAAGAGCAGCAAAAGAGCACATTAGTTGTTCTTTCAATGCCCATTTCTAATCCAGTTACCGTAAGCCTTTCTGCCAGGGTTGTCTTTCCACTTTTCTAATGATATTAGTTGTCTCATATAGGGTCCCTTCACCCCAACTACTTGTGTACTGCAAGCAGCAGACATTTTTATTCATCTTTTTTCAGACTCACAAAGCAGCGCTCTTCAATAGCATTTTTCTTTCGTTTTTTAAAACTAAGTCCCTAGGGAGCAGTATCAATTTACACCAGTTGAATATTTGGATCAAAGAGCCAAAAAAAAAAAAAATTCCAACAAAGAGTATGGTGAAAAGAAGAAGCAACCTCGGCTACTCAGCAATGACTGATCCATGTGCTGAAGGAATCCCCAAAGCCTGAAAATACAGCTGAGGTTCAGATCTTTAATTAGTACCATGGAGTCAGAGTGCCCTACTGTTCATGGCTGAGGAGAAAGGAACTGAAACTAAATCCTTCTGTTACTTTCTGGGGAAGCTAGGGCTTTAGGATCTTCCCTCTCTGTCACTTACTGCTCTTCTAAGGCAGTCACAGTAGGATTTTTCAACCTGCCAGTCAAATCCACTGCAAAAGGATAAATTGTCTTCTCTGTGTTCAAGTGGAGAATTCACTGTACTTCAACATTATCCTTTTCTTATTGATCCTGGGGTTGGTAATCTTGCCAAAGCTCCTGGAGAATGGAATGGATTTTGCCACATTGCTTAGGTTGGAATGTTGTACTGCTTACATCAAAGAACTGGTACATGTGAAGGAGCTGCATTAAGGATATACAAGCTGCCTTCACTAGGACTGCTTCTAAATTTTGAGAATTTGCCTTTGCAACCCCAAATTTTTATCTCTTTAGTTTATATTTATGTATTCTGGGCCACGCTCAGGCCAACCATATATTATTCCAGTGTTGCATTCCTAATAAAACCATACCTCTACTTTCAGGAGGAGTCCACTCCCCAAAGCATGCCTTCCTCAGGGCAGTGGTGCTCAGCAGGCACAGGCCGCATGCTAAAAGGCTTGTCTGAGCCACATGGAGCTGAATCCCCCACAGACCAAGGCAGACACACTCAGGTCCTGCCAGAATTTGTGTGGGAAGGTGCTGCTGCTCCTACTGCTCTGCCTGAGCTGGGAGCTTTTTAATCTGCAGGGGCTGCCATCTGAGAACGATGAGCATTTGTCCAGGAGAGGTGGTTTCTTACAGAGACCACACTCCTGGTTCACCTTCCCTCCCTCCCCAGCTCTCTCAGTCTCTCCTCACAAGAGAGATGCTCCAGACCCCTAACCATCTTTCTGGCTCTCTGCTAGACCCTTTCCAGTAGCTCCTTGTCTTTCTTGTATTGAAGAGTCCACAAGTAGACATGTCAGTACTCCACATGTGGCCTCAGGATGGTCAAATAGAGGGGCAGGATCACCTCCCTTGACCTGATGGTCACTCTTTTCCCCATGCACCCCAGGATAGCATTGGCCCTCCTTGCCTCAAGAGAACACTACTGGCTCATAGTCAACTTGTGACCCACCAAAACTCCCAGGTCCTTCTCAGCAGAACTGCTCTCTACTAGGTCAATCTCCATCCTGTACTGGTACTTGGGGTTATTCCTTCCCAGGTGCAGGGCCCTACACTTGCCCTTGTTGAACCTCATGAGGTTTCTCTCTGCCCAACTCTCCTGCCTATCAAGGTCCCGCAGCACAGCCTGCAGGTCTATCAGCCACTCCCTCCAGTTTCATTTTGGTTTGCATTTGTTTTGTTGTTGTTGTTTTGAATTGGTTTTTTGTTTATTTTTCGGTGATTAGTTTTGTTGTTTTTGTTTTTTTCATTCATTATGGGCAGAATGATGGGACTTTTTTCCTTAAATATTTTCCCATAAGTAGAAACTTTATTTTGGCTGAAATACTTAAAAAAGAAAATATAACCAAGACACAGCCTAAGACAGATACCAGAGATCGAAAATTCAGCCTAAAATTGTAATTTTATTGAAATTTTGAGCAACAGAAAACAGTCATAGGAACTGGAAAGTGTCAATCAGCTCCTGTAATAGATGCCATTGCCTGTGTCTTTAATGTTTAGATCAGGGCATGCAGGATTGAAGGCAATACCTCAAAGTGCACCTCAAAGATGATATAGAGGTCCCAAAAATGGAACATCAAGCAAATGTCAAAAAGGGTCTATTCTTACTTGAAGCTAAAGGACTCAGTTGAATCAGTCTATTTTTTTCCCACAGTTTTTAGACACTGACCAGACTTCGGAAGATGGAGCAAAAAAGGGAGGTTGATGATATAGTTGGGGTCAATGGCTGCTGTGCTGGAGTAACCTTGCTTTGCTCCAAGCTCTCACAAGCCAGTGGCCACTGAAATTCAACCTTTATTTTATATTTGTAAAAGCAAAGAAGCAGGAATGCCTTCTTTCCCTCTGTTCCTGATCTAACATCTGGAACAAAGAGACCAAACCAAGTGCTACAGTCAGTGCTTGGTGCAAAGAAGTGGAGGTGAGAGCAGCAGCACGAGGCATTAAAAAAGGAGACTTTGCTCCTCATTCCAGCTGGGCTTCCAAGGGCTGACAGTTCCTTGGGGCTTCAGGGACTGTTTCTGAAGCTGTAAACCCTGTCTTACGCACAGAGTATTATGTGCGTAAATACAAAACCAGAAAAACAGTCAAAATAGAAAATGTTTTGAATTTTGGTTCTGAAAATTGGCTTTGAATCTTATCCCATTCAAATTAAGCTTTATACGTTGAGAAAGAAATCTTTTTAAGCTTCAGTATTTTAGCTTGTCAAATTACTGAAGAGCATTCAAGCTTATTTTTACTTTTACTGTTCACAAAATGTTGCCTATCTATAAGGACTGTTTTGGTCTGATGTTTTGAAGAATTTTGAAAGTAGAAATCATGTAAAAAATACTAACAAAAACTTTATTATTTTTCAGAGACCATCTATGTTCTCTTTTATATTATCCTACTCTTAACAAATTGACAGCATGGAATGAAATTTGGATCTCCCTTTTCTTAGAGTAGGAAAGCTTCATCCTTTTATATTTTTTTCTATCTTCACCTTGGAGGAAGAAACTTCAAAAGGATCTAGTAGTTCTGTTCTTAAAATTAAAAAGAAGTAATAACAAGAAATCTCATAAGAATGTTCAGTGAGAGAAATTCCATCAGTTACTGTTTTCGAACCATCAAAATTAGGAACTCTTTAGTAAAAAAAGAAGAAAATAATATTTTTGTATGTTTTTCAGTTCAGAAAACATTACAGGATAATTTTACTGAAGTTAGAAATCTCTAATCAAAGTCTTTGTTTGGGAAAATCCTCACAAAGAAAACCACTTTTTTTTTTTTTCCCCAATTGCTACTGGTGTTACAATGTTGGAGTATTCTGAAATCAGTCAAGGTCCAGTTGTAAACATCACTACAGTGAGACTATGAATGTGCCATAACCAGCATAACTTTAACAACTGATAATCCAAAAAAAGCTGTTTTTAAGAAGAGATTTTAAGTGAAGTTTTGCCTCTAAAAGAATTCTGTGTATATTCAGATATTAAAGATTATCTAAAATAAAGAAGTTTGTTGAAGCCTTAACCAAGGAGGCAAAGTTATATGTCCACAATATCTCTGTTTTTATTTCGTTCTACAAAAGACTAGTACAATGGTTGTTCAAATAAATAAAAACCTTTCACTCCTAATATAATTTTGTTAGTGCCTTCAGTCTTTTATTTCTGTGAGGAGAAAAGATGTAATTAAACCTATTTCTATTTATTCTATTGAATCTTTCTCTTTTTATATTGTGATAGGTTTAATCCTATATTATTAAATATATATTTTTCCCCTTTTGCTTTCCCTTTAGAGACATATTATCTACCGCATTCTTTGCTTTCTGCAGTTAGTGCTGATCTACTTCAAAGAACAAATTATTTTCATTGTGAGCAATCAAGACTCCATTTATTTGCTTTTTCACTCGAGTTATGGAGCTGTCATTTCCAGGTAGTCTTTTTAACGTAAATAGCTTGAAACCTCTCTTTGCTAAGGAGGCTTGAAATTCACAGGGGGTTTCTGTTTTCACCTGGGACAGTCATGATGAGTAGTGAAGAGGCCCATCAGTTCAAGCCAAAAAGCACTTCCCAGGAAGCCTTCTGCTCTGAATTTCTCTAGGGAAAAATTGAAGTATTCAGTGTTGAAAAATAACTGACTTCCTATTCATCCCTCTGAAAACCCACAACATGAAATTATATGCTGGAAGATGTGCTGATTTACTGCACTGCCTGTTACTGGCCCCTACGACCACTACTCCACATATTCGGGATCATGAGTTAAAGAAGTCTCAGGGATGCTCCTGAGAGAACCTCTCCCAAGGTACAGGTGTGTCTGCTGGTCCAGATAGCAAACTCCAGCTCAGTGTCCTTTGATTAAAAAGTCAGCTTGAGATGTACTTGATCAGGTGGACAACATCTGTGCAGATGTAAAGTGCAAGATGATGAAACTTTAGAATCCTTTTAAATTGCCTTTGGTAAGAAACATCAATTAATATATCAAAGGCTCACAGGAAGCAGGGTCACAAAAGCTGTGGAGATGAAAAAAGATACGTACTGGTGAATTTTGACTATCACACTGACAAGGCAGGACATTTTTTGCAGCAAGTTCTCCAAAGCTTTATCATGATTGCTCTTATTTTGGCTAGGATGCTATTTCTCAGTCCAATCAATCTGCTTTATTAAGGTAATTTTCACAAAATCTAGTTTTAAAGAATACTTTACTGGATTTCATTTTGCAGCTTACTGTAGTATCTTGTGTAGTTCTTTCATTTGCTTTTACACTGATTTTGCATTTGTTAGCTATTACAAAGTTAAGCAACCTTTGCCAATTTTATGCGTTAATTTTCTCTCCTAAATCACCTTTATGACATGATGAACTTTCATAATATTATTCTTCTGGCAGTCATAAAAAAACTTAAGCACTAGCAAAAATAAGAAGAATACACTTGAGAAGAAAAATACAACAGAAAAAAAAATTGTTTTACCATAGACAATGTCTTCCGAAGTGCCAAAATTTTTGAAGTCTCAGTGTGTTGTTTTTTGAAAATCAGCATCCAAATATAACAGTTACTGGTTACTTTTAAAAATATAATCTACTATTTTATAAGCAGTAGACCCATAAATGATAAAACAATGTTGCTGTTGCTTAAGGTGTTAAGGGTTGTAACTTAAGGCTTATGGTAAGGGAAAAGATCTAGTGTTGCAAATATCTATTTTTTATCATTATTTTGGCAGATTCATCCACTTTAGCTTTTCTATTTAATCTTTCCCATCTTTGTATCTTTTTTGTTGAGCAAAAGAAAGAGCAAATTGCTATCTTAATTCATTCCTGTAGCTGCATTCACTACACTAATTTTGAGCTCTATTCAGAAAAAAAAAAAAAACGAAGACAGAAGAGCAAGACAAAAAATAAATTTTGTTGACTGAATTACAAAGAAGGGTGGCCTTGAGAGCATGAACTTTGCCTGAGCTATAATGAGTGCAGTAGTGTATAAAATTTAAACTTTTCTCTGTGGATGAATGTCAACAGTGGTTTGCTCTTTTCACAAATGATCAAGTAAGGACAATGCTGAATATACAGAAAACCTTTAAAAAGTACCCTTTTTCTTTCCCAGAATATCCATCAAGCACATCCACAGTGATGACAGTTTTCTACTTGCCCTTATTTGTATAATGTTGTGATGTTCAGAGAAGACCTGACTGACTAAGTTCACTCGGTTGCACTTAAGTTGCAAAGAGGATGGGTCCCCAAAATTATCTTTGGGAACCCATGTTTTTGAGATTTTCCAACTGACTTATCCTTCAAAAACACAGTGCTGCAAATTAGAACAGATTGAGGCAAAAAAAATATCACCTAAGAGATTTTAATTTTGAAGAGCCAACTTGTCAAAAACCATGCCAAACTATATCGGTTTTGATGGATCTTCTGATAAAAAAGATTTTAGGTCTTTTTTCTGTTGAGCCTCTTCCCTTCCCCCTTGGAGAGTCAGTTATGGGACCTCTGCTGCTGTGAGACGGCTTGTTTGTGCTGCCTTCTGGGATTTGGGGTCCATGAGGCTGCCAGGACCACTCTACAGGAACAAGATTCTGGGAGCTAGGTCATCAGAGGAAGAAAGAATGAAGAGGAAAACAGGGTTTCTTAATTTCCAGGTGCTTTCCCATGGACCTTTGAGCCAAAAACTCTGGGCACTTCATCCATCTCCTGAGGGATTCACAGCCCTGCAGCAGAGGCTGCGTCCAGTGGAATATTAAGACAGCTTTGCCAAAGCTGGATTGAATTTATATCATCCAAATACCAACATTTCCAGTCTGTGAAGTCAGCTCCACGTCCCCCCATGCTGTGGGGCTAGGGAATGAAAGCCAGAAAGGCTTGTATCCTGCTCTCTTGGGAATTCATCTTCTGCCTGAATTTGAGATTACTGTTGCCAGTAACAAAAAAAGAGATAGAGGCCTATTCAACTAGCTGCTTTGTTTTTTTTTCCTTCTTTTTAAGTGAACAAAAAGGCATTTTGAGTGTTTCCCTCTTTGACTGCTTCTTTTGTATGTGAATTCTTCACTTTCTCTGTGGACCAAAACACGTGATTTCCAGGCTGTTGGGACACAGTCCTCGGGGAGAAAAGGCAGAAGGGGCACTGGCCACACAATGAGAGCACTTATCACTGCACTAGGACAGCAGAAGGATGCATGCTGGTGCATTGGCAGCTAGATTCGAAATACCTGCTATTATTCTTCTCACTTCCCACAGTCTTTCAAGGACAAGATAACATATGATGTCAAGGTTGCTTATTTAATACTTCTCTCTCATTACTCTCCCATCTTCCTGTAATATGTTTATGGAACAAATTTCTACCCTTAACAAAAGCAGACTAGAAAGAAATGCAAGATGATGCAAGTGAAAGCTTTACACAGAATCATACCAGAAAGAAATTCTAGGACACATTTGTGCTTGCCACAGTATATATTTTGTGTTTCTTTTCCAGTAGGAGAAGTCTCCCTTTGATTTGTGGCCTGGAAACATTTTATGTACATATATATTTAAAATACATTAATTAAAATTAAGAGTAAATAATTACATTGTTAACAGTGACATTAAAATTCCATTCAGTGCAAAATTAGAGTTTAATCTACTGAATGATTCATGATTCTAAAAACAATTTTTTCAATATTTTTCTTAAAAAAAAAAAAGAAAAAAAGAAAGAAAAAGAATATCCAAAATAGGCAAAGTAGGTATTTGTTGCCAAATTTCTCTATCCCATACACTTATGAATTTTGCAATAGAGAAATGAATAACCAAATACTTTAAAAGATTGAAGGCTATTCCATGAGCAGTTATCTAGAAAGGTGAAGAGTCTCAGTATTTCAAAAACAAAAAAAATCAGCACTAGGTTTTTAAATGCATTTCAAATGTTTGTTTAGTTGGATGAATTCATCCAGCTCTAATTAGCACTGTGATATAGGGAGACTTGATCACTCTCAGTGGAAAGAAACTGAACTTTTTATTTCCACTTAAATCAGATAGGGGACAAAAATTGCAGCTTCATATCTTATGATGAAAGTTACAAAGCTTTTAATGCTAAAATTGAATACACTCTTATTAAACCGTGCAGCTGGGTGTCTGGATGGTAAGTTACATGCTTCTGTGACAGAAAGAGAAAATATGAAAGAAAATCTTGTTGTTCAAACTTTTATTTATTCATTGCAGATAAAGGACTACCTGGAAAGAACAGAACTCTGCTTTCTTTGTGTGCTTTAAATCCTTTTTGGCTGCACCAGACACATAGGTAACATCACTTGTATATGCTGTGTTTATTGCCAATGTTAAAACATTTACAACTGGGGGAAAGTAGTGGCATAAGAGAATAATGTTAGAAAGATAAATTGCTAACTGGGACCAGCTATTTTGTAACCAACTAAATGTGAGCTAAAACTTAGATTTCTTTGAGCAGAGCTCCACAGAGGGAAACTTTGGACCTTTTCAGTTGGTAATCTCATTAATTACTATTTTCACCCCAAACACAGCTGTGGCTAATTTACTGAGAGAATATAAAGACTGAAAAGATGGGCATTGTGGTAGAGCAAAACTATAGTGCTATAGTGAAAGTAATTTAAAAACTTTATTAACATATATTAGGACTTAAAATATTTTGGTGGAAAAAGTAGAATAAAATTGAAAATATATATTAGCTCCATTTTCATCCCACAAAACACGGACTGCTAAGATGGCAAGCAAAGAAATGTGAAGACAATGACTGTAACAAAAGATGTGTGATTTTCATTGAAGTGAGTGGTAATGTAAACCAGCTTGAAGCAGTTCTTTTTCTGTAGCAAGCAGGAGGATGTGGGAAGGGAGGGAAGACTGAAGCCTCTGGCTGAGCTGAAGAAAGTTCCACAGCATCCAACAGAGCCTGTGGAGGGGAGTGTGGGATGGAGTAGTGAAGGGAGCAGAAACACTACCATCGAGGAACAACGCTAGTACCGCAGGCACCTGCAGTAACAGGTAAGGTCTCATCAAACCTTGCTTTGCCATCCCATAAAGCATTCCATCATCACTGCTCTTTGCAACCATTGCACACTTAATTTAAGGTATCATGAAGATGGGTCAGCAATAAAGTCACATATTTGATAGGTGGCAACAGAGTGTGTGCCTCTCTGCTTTGATGTCTCATGGTTACCAGGATAGCTATCTGCCCTGCTGTATGGAATCCTATGTCCAGGTCCTTTAAGAAAACAATTCATGGTGGGGTTAGAAGAGTCCTCCAGGTGCCTGTCCAGCACTCTGGAGGTGTGTAAAGCAAAGAGAACCTACAGCTTTCAAGACATGAGAAAAATGTTTCAAGAAAAGATGATGGTGACGTTCAAACACTACAAAGGAATAATGTTCCAAGTATCTAAGCAAATGAAAAGAAACTGTGACAAAGAAACCCAACCAACTGCTTTTTAGGGCATTTCAAGCCCCATCAAGCAGGCTGAGGCTCCCCCATGCCCCATTAGAGTCAGAAAGCTAGAAAATCTTTCAGGTACATGCATTAATTTGTTACTTTGAAAAAGGTAAGCAGTATCCAGAAAATTCATCCCTCTATTAGCTATTCAGCTTGTAGGGTTGCTACTCTGCTGAAAACAGCAAGGTCTTTGGCTTTGTTGATCAGATCCACCTATGGACAACACAGTGCAGATGCAGACACAGTGTTCTTATCAGTGTTGCAATGACTTGCCAGAGGAAACCAGCATGAGGCAAAACCCAGCAGTTTTAAGCTAAAAACCTGTCATGTTTTGAATGAATTTTAGTCTTGAGAAATGTCTTCCCTGAAAAAAATAAAAAGAAATCTCATTAGACTTCAGAATTTTTATTCCAATAGCTGTTATTCAACTCTTCAGAGTCCTGCAGAACAGATGAGACTGCAAGTGCGCTCTGGTTGCAAAAGTGCCTGAGAGCACACTGTCAGCCCAATTAGACTGTGTGAGAAATTTTGAAGCTTAGGAGGTGGATGAAGTTAGTGACAAAAAGCCTGAAGTGACTAGTCCCATACAAAGCATCCATGAATGGAAGGAATGATGTTCACTGACCTAGACAGAAAAAAAATGGATATGAAAAATTAGCTGTCAAGGGTGGCTGTTAATGACATTCTGTGTTGGGGAAGGAGGGAGCACAGGTAGATGGGAAACATGTGAAGGTTGAATTTCAGTGGGTAAGTGAAATTAACCTCTGTGACCTCTCAGCTTCTTCTATAATTGCAAAAAAATGCCAATGCCAAAGAAAAAGGTGATGAATTTGCCCATCTGCTATCAGATGAAACAGTTCCATGCAAACACATAGTTGACATATTGAAAATTTAGCAATGTAATACCTTAAGTAGTGACTTATCCAGTTTACATACAGAATGTAAATAATGGATAATAGTTTGGATTTAGCATACTGCTATGAATTGTCACTTCAATTTCTGCTGCTCTACATGAACACATATTGACCACCATAACTGGTCAGTATTGACCACCATAACTGGTCTACTCTGGCCTCCAGTCGGGAGCCCTGGAGACACACCATCTATAACGCTGCTGATGCTTTCGAGAAAGCACGCAGGATCACCCTTGAGGAGAAAAGGCAACGCAGAAAGAATCGTGCCTTGCAGAATTTACCACCTAAGGAGTCTTTCTGCTGTGCCTTTTGCAACCGGACATGCCTGTCTCGTATTGGCCTTTTTATCCACCAACGCACTTGCAACAAACGTGGGTAGAGCCCTTCCCAAATCTTCGTTCGCAAAGCCTGGCCATGACATGAACACATAAAGCAAAAGACTCTAGAGACAGCTCGTGGTAGATGTCCCTCTTGGAACAAAAACTTCTTATTGATTATCTTTATTGATAATTTCTCTGCTTGATTTATCTGAAAATATTTTTGGATACCTGTTTTTTTAAATTTTTCATATGCAAATAAATATTACATGGAGGCCACTTATTCTTAGTTGATTATATCATTTTCTTGCATCAGCTCTAAATGCACAATTTCATTGGAAAACTGCACCTGTAAAATAAATGCTTCCTCCTCCAAAGGTATAGAATCTCTTCACAAAGCTCACAGTGTTTGTCATTACCAATGAGAGAGTCATCAATGCCTTTCGACCACTGACAGGAAGCAGTATCCTGCTCTCAGGTATGGCTCACTTAGGGAGGGATTTCTGTTTAAGGGAGGGCTTCTCTTGTGTTCTTCGCTGTTCAGTGGAGTGGTTCGACCAGCTGCAGGCTGGTCTGCACGTGTGAGTACAGACTGCTCCACTGAAGGATGCCTGTGACTGCAGAGCACTTAGTGCCCCACGTCGAGCAGCAGCTGGTGGGGTTGTTTGGCCCATTCTGCTTGGCCGGGGAATCGCTTGGCCCCTGAAACTTTCAAGGTCCCCAAGAGCCTTCACCCCTTTCTTCTTTCCTGCCCAGATACTTTTGGCAAGAAGCAGCTGAGATACAGAAAGCTGAAAGTTAATTATCACAAGCTGTTTTCATTTCCCTAAGTTACACATGTATCTAAGCAGCCTCTTTTTGGACTGAGGCAAACGGGCATGAACAGAGTTGAATATTACTCCCCTGCTGGCTCCCTCTGCTGCACATCCACAGGATCCACAGCTTAGGCAGATCCTAAAGTAAGCTTCTCTGGAATACTACTTGAAGAGTTCCTTATGTGTTCTCTCACTCTTTTCAGCCACTTACTGATGTGGTATTTAATTTGTCTCACAGTTTTGACACAGTGAAAATGCTCATTCAAATGCTTATTCTCTCCTTTCAGTGAATTTCAACATTTCAGCATTTCAGCTCATAATGTCTTTCATGTTGGTCAAACCAGTCCTCTATTTCTGTTACCCATTCATCCATGGCATTAATTTATTTTCTTTTAATTTCTTTTAATTTAGTAACAGCTGCTTATAAATCAGAGTATATTAACCCACTCTTGGTTTTTATTGCACTCAAGAGATTGTTAAATCTGCAATGAAAGTTGTCCCATTCTCCACTTCAGTTAATCTTTCTCTTGGGGAAGAATCCATTACTGTATGGAACATCACAAGTTAATTCACCTGTTCTTAATGTCAGACAAACTATAGTTCATTTTGTTCAGATGACAAAATCAAATATTTCAGCTGTGAAACTCCTCACAGGGAAATTCTAAAAAATGCTGTATTTGATTACAGTTCAGGTAAGATGGGAGAACAAAAAAAAAGAAAAGCAAGACTCAGGAAGTGGAATTCAACCAATTAGTAAGCTACCAATCAATTCTAGAAATTGGATATCAGATTCTACCAGTAGAATAGCTATGCCAACATATGTGTTATGAATTTAATTTCTATAAAGATATGTTGCCAGAAGTGAGATTATACCAACACGTTTTCCAGCTCGCATGATGCATTGCAGTGGAAATGTTCTGCAAAATTATGAATGAAACCAAATAATTTTGTTATTTAGATTCCAAAGTTCACTCCTTCTAGGAAAATCATGTGTCCAATTTCTTTTTTTTTCTTGTCTCAGAATCTGTCCTTTTAGTAGAGGTAATCTGATGGGATGTTCTATAACCTGGTTGGTGAAGCACTTTGCTGAGACTCAGGAGACCTAGGTCATATTCCATAATGTTAATACTTTAGATGACTCTTGGGAAGTTTTTCACCTGTCTTTGTCTTAGCCTGAGGACTCTTCTTTAGGGATATTATCCTCCTCTGTAAAGTGTCTGTAAAGTTGTTTTTAATAGCAAGAATACTCCAAGTGAGTAGTTCATATAAAGCTGAAGAACCTAATGGTAGTACCAGTGAATCTGCAGATTGTCCCTTAAAAATAATTTCAGTCTTTTTCAAAATCTTCCTTGGAAGAAAAACATTCCAATCACGTCTGCTGATGAATGAAAGTATCCTCAGTGCTTCCTGATTCCCTTCCTCTGCTGTGGGTCAGCACCTTGTCTGAGTTATTCCTTCCAAATCACGTTTCTGACTCCCTGTGTGACTGAGCCAGTTAATAGATACCTTCTGACACTTCCCAAAAACCTGTGAGGAAAACTGGGGAAAAAAAAGTTTCTAATAGGTTTTGTTGCAAATTAATTTCTAAACCTGAAGCTTATTACTGTCATAGGTCAGGTGGTTAAATTGATCAGAATTCTTGTCATAATAACACTGAAGCCTATGATCTATTTTAGGATGGTATTGATCTATTAAGTATTTATTAATTTAATTTACATAATTTTAACATATAGCTTTTCCTTTTTTCTTTTTCTTTTTCTCTTTCTTTTTCTTTTTCTTTTTCTTTTTCTTTTTCTTTTTCTTTTTCTTTTTCTTTTTCTTTTTCTTTTTCTTTTTCTTTTTCTTTTTCTTCTTTTTTCTTTTTTCTTTTTCTTTTTTTTTTTCTTTTTCTTTTTCTTTTTCTTTTTCTTTTTCTTTTTCTTTTTCTTTTTCTTTTTCTTTTTCTTTTTCTTTTTCTTTTTCGTCTTCTTTTTCTTTTTCTTTTTCTTTTTCTTTTTCTTTTTCTTTTTCTTTTTCTTTTTCTTTTTCTTTTTCTTTTTCTTTTTCTCTTTCTCTTTCTCTTTCTCTTTCTCTTTCTCTTTCTCTTTCTTTTATGCAATAGGAGCTTCAATACATTTTATTTGTGCACATCAGTTGAAGTTTCTCATTCTAATTTGCAAATGTCTGATCACCATCCCAACAAGTCCTTGGAACTGAGGGATACCAATGGACCTTAGATTCAGAAAAGGCATACCTCAGTATAGGCAAAATCTTTTCTTCACAGTGGTTGTCCTGAAGGAGGCACAAGCAGTAAACACTAAATAGTCTCTTCATAAAACATAGAGCCTTAAATTTAAATAAATTAGACAGTCCAATCTCTATTTCTAATATACTTTCAGGGACTTAATTAGGCAATTAAACAGGAAAAAGAACTCTCTCTTTTTTCTTGCCCTCTTATTTTTAGACAAAGCAAATTAGACACAATATATATCAATATAATTATCTTAACTGGAAGTAATTTTCTTCTGTGCTTCTTTCTGTGTTTTCTGATCTGTGTGTGAACAGTCATTGTTTTTCCAACAAGGAAGGTTTTTTCTTCAGGTAGTATTGATTCTATTATACAGAATATAATATATTCTATACAGACACACACAGATACAGACTGTGTATTTTTTTACCTATTATTTAGTTGACTGTTTAGTGATTCTGGTAAGCCTGGTATATCTAAGGCAGCAGGGGAAGTTCTTGCCTGTATTTTCCTTGCAGCCTGTTGTGATGAGGAAGACATTACTGAATTATTTCTTACTGGGGACTTTCATTTTGCCAACTGACAGCAAGGAAAATCTGTTCAAAGGATCATATAATTGCATTGGTTTAAAAGACATAGATACACAAAAGCAAAAAAGGATATTTAGACTTCAGAAAGTGTGTTGAAAGAGGGAAAAAAAATTAGAGAGTAGAGTAGGTTATAAACTCCAGGTAAAGGCTGAGATTTCCACAGAAGCCATTCCTGGGCAAGGAGAATTGCACAAACCTTATTGAGATCAGCTACTGAAAGGCTGATCTAGGAGATCCCTTTCCCTCCTTTCCCTTTGAGATTACTTATATTATATGTGGTTGTTATGAATAAGATTATCCTCATCAGAATTTGCTTATTTTTGCACTCTTTCCAGCAGTTTTGTTGCATAATCTGTGCATGACCACTCATGGTTTTTCCAATACAGAAGGCTACTTCTGAACACCAAGTCTGCTGTTTACACAGAGGCACATGGTTATAATTGGTGCCTCTACCCACTGTTTTTAGTTGATTCTAGGATTTCTAAGTAAGCAGACTTTCCCCCAGCTGAGGTCAGCTGCTGGTGGACTGGCCTAGTGCAGAAGGTGAAGCAGCCATCAAAAGTCATTGTGCTATTCACACTATATAGAGAAGAAGCAGAGAGTCTACTTGTAGAGAAAATTCCAGGAAAGACAGGAACAGAGTATGCATATCCAGCCTGGTGTTTCAAATGTAAATGACTATTTTACTGATAAATACTAAACCACATTACTAAAAGGGTTTAATAAGTCCTTATGGTTATCGAATTACTTAAGTATTAACTGTAGGAGTGAGCATTGTAGAAAGGATGTTTCTAAATCATAGAATCACAGAATGGATTAGGCTGGAAGGGACCTTAAAGATCATCTGGTTCCAACCCACCTGCCATGGGCAGGGACACCTTTCACCAGATAAGAACAGACCATATCCTCAATATTCATCACAGACCTTCTTAACACTGCAAGAAATGCCCATGTTTGGGGCAGAGCAGAGGAATGCCTAGCTCAGTAGTTTTTTACTGGAAGCTGACTATTTTAAGTGTGGAAAACAAACAGGCTCTGTGCTATTTTATAAGATTACAGATTAGATACAGCTAGATGTGACATTAGATACAGCATGCCATGACACCTGGGAAGTTCTGGGAATTAGGTAAATTGTCTGGAGAAGAGAATTTATCTGTAAGAAATACAAGCATCATATTTTTTATTATTCTGAAACAGTATTCTGAAAATAATGCTGTCATCTTGTCAAGCATCCTTCAAAAGAAAAAAGAGAGTGATAGGCACTAAACAGAAAATGTAAATTTTTAACATAAAGAGAGTCAAGATGAGTCTCCAAGTGGATGCCTTTCAAAGTATGCGACAGGCATTTTGTCTTTGTGTAATAAAGTGATTCTTGTATTTGTTTCAAAGAAACAGATTCTGTGCATAAGCTCTTTTCATTAATTTTAAAAAGCCCCCCAAAAACCCTCAACTCTAAAGCTACATACTTAAATTTTTATTCAGATACTTGCGTAAGATTTAACCTTTAATAACTTAAACTCCTCCAATTTGGCAACTTTTAGACAGTCTGATGTCAATAAATAAATTACCCTGGTCTGGGAGTGTTTAATGAGTGCTTTATGGAAAATATAGTAAATGTTTTACATCCATAATCAGAGAAGTTATTATCTTTTGGCATTTCCAGTCAAAGTGTACAAAGTGAATATAAAACCAGCATAAACTCCAGTTTGAAAACAGTGTGACTCCCTTCTCCTTAAGGGTGTGACACCACATGGATGAGTTTTATAACTATATGGAAGGGGAGAAGCAATGAAAGTCTTTGTGACCACTTCCTTATAAGAGTATAAAGCATGACAAGCTTGGCCAGTGGTATATATGAACATGAAATCTTGTTTTCAGAGGCTGTCCTGATACATTTACAAATGCAGAAACTCATATTTTGTATGGAGGTTGAAGCTTTTGTAGATGTGAATATCATGAGCTTTGCCTTAAGGCTAAAACACTTAATTAGATTTAGCATTAAAAAATGATATTGTAATCCTTCCCTATGACCTGAATCTGGTATGAATTATCCTTTTTAATATTTCCGTAAATGTAAATCAAATGCTAAACCATTGCAGCATTCATTAGGAACAATTAAAAAGCATTTAGCAAGTTTATGGCTGAAGTTCATTGGATTACATCAGTGTTCCAGCACCGGCTATTCTCCCCTCTGCAGTTATACCAACATCATGCTGGAACAGGAGAGCAGAGCCACAATCTTATTCTTCAGGGTAAAGCTTTAGGGTTGTTCTCAAGTGTATTTTAAACCCCATAGTCTTTATTCTAATTCAAAGCTGTCTTTCCAACGTGGTTAACTGATTCAAATGGGGGGGAATATTCCATAGGATGCATTAACTAGGTGTGTGCAACTGCATAGCCTTATCTCCACTGATTCAGTTCATTACACATTTTATTCTGAGTATTTCTCTTAGCTTTTCATCTCTTACACTATTTAAATTTTTTTCTATTCTGTCTCACTATCTAATTCCCCTAAGTACTGACTCGCCACCACGTTACTCTAGTTTTCTACTTTGAGCAACTTTGCTATGATACAGGGACAGAAATGCAAAAGTAGTGGAGTGATAAATCATGTCTGTCATGCATTAAATATACTTGCTTTGAGTAACCCATGAATGCTCTGAGCAGTGTGAACTACATGGCTTTACTGTTTAATGCCCAATGTATTTATACCCTGGTATGTAAATCACATCTATTAATCACTGTTTATTTTACCTCAGGAACATAAATAAGCATTGAACTTAATCCTCTATGCTAAATTTTGCTTAGCATAGACTTTTCACTAGTCTTAATTATCGAGTAACTTCTCAGCTTGGACTTTTAAAAAGTAAAAAGCCTTTTTATTCTTTTCTGGCAACTCCTGCTCAGTGCTGCAGCAGCAGAGGGGTTTTCATCATGTTAGATTTCCCATCTCAGTTCTTGATAATATCTCCTTCTTTAAAGCCCTAGATTCACCACTCTGGCTTCCATGTTACCATTCTTCAAACAAACAAATCTAACACTGGAGCAATCCCATAGGATAAACACACGCAGCAGGTTCCTTACTGAGAAGTGCAGAGGAACTCAGACTTCTGCAGCTGGATAAGAAAATATTTTGAGGAGAGAAAATTATAGTTTCAGTGGGGACTCTCAATAGAGATCTCTATAAAGATAAGGAGAAAATAAAATATTAAGAGGTGTAATAGTTAAATACAGAATTTTCCTGAAGGCTAACTCTGGGATCTGAATGGGCTAGAAAGGCAATATGTCACTTTCAATATAAAAAGGTTTCACCTGCAGAAAAACCTTGATTTGTCACTTCAGATAGCAGAGGAATTTAGAATCACTAACAGAGTTTACTCCCATCTTTATTGTCTGTAGATTTTTTTCCAAAGAAATGGTCTTTGTTATTTTCTAATCCTTCTATTTTGCTCAGATGGTGATAAGGATGACATTATAATGAAATCAGGAAGTGTAAAGGAAGTATTTTATATCTAGGGGAAAAAACATGTTTCTCCAGATTTCACTAAGGCAAAACAAGCCTGAACAAAGAAGCTTATGATTCTGAAAACTGTGTTTGCTCCCTTTAGCATGAGTGCTCCAGGACAGTGAGGAGCTTTTTTTTTTTTTTTTTTTTTTTTGCAAATTTCTCTTCAGATAGAATGTGATTAATTGCTGAAGGGAAAATAAAAAACTGTTTCTCCTTGATTAAAATGGTGTTGAGCATATTTACTGTCTTCTTCTGAGAAACAGGAGGCTCAAAAAAGACATTTTCTGTGATTCCATTGATGGGCTGTTATCTCAAAGCTTTGTTCCCAGAACAGCTACTGAAACAAATGTTTCACCTTCCCTCCTTAGGCCTTTCACTTTATAAACATTTCTGTCTAATGCACAAATTTTTCAGGATTCGCTAATGAAAATGAGTACAGAGAATTGTACTGTTTAATGGACCAGAAAAATATATCTCAATTCTGTGAAGTGACATTTGCCATCATTGAGTGACCTCTGCAGAGCTTGCATTCAGATTCTGTTCTGTTTGCAGGGTATCAGTGGGGAATAAGCCCTCCTGGGACTGATGAATGTCACACATACAACCTACTCCCTATGGTAGTTCTCTTCCCTGGGCTGTCAATTGGCTATTATACAGCTTAAGCTGTTGCTGAAATGAATGTATTCTAAGGGACAGTACAGCTGCCTCTCCACCATGAGCAGGTTCAGGCAAAGCTTTCCAAGTAAATAGTGGAAGAGCTCAATAGAACAGAATAGAACAGAATAGTTTCAGTTTTTCAGTCGTAAGGGACTTGCAGTGATCATCCAGTCTAAATGTGGTCAATGGCACCTCACCTTCTCAAAGTCTAGGGCTTGTAAATGCCAAGGAACTCACAGTGTGTGAAGAGACTTACTACCAAAAGCAGTAAGATTTGAAGGAAAATCAAGTCTAATTTGGTCCTTTGGAAAATGTATAATTCCCAGTGACAGAAAATTTCTCTTTCAAGTAGTAGGAAAGAACTTTTATGCCTTAGTAGTGGTTCTTTGTGTGCTTACATCTCAGTTTTGCAACATGGAGCGTTACTAATTAATATAATCATATATTATTAAAATTTGAAAAAAGATCCTTTTGTACATGGAAAGCACTTCTAGGCAATTTAAATTGAGCTGAATACTGTATTCAGCTAAGATGGCACAGTAAGAGTTTAAAATTTTGATCCTTTTTTCATTTGTCTTTCAGTCTCTACTGATGCCTGTTCTCATTTCTAGATTTTCATGTAGCTGTAAAACTTTTCACTTCATGCTGTGGTTGTGTAATTTGACAGACTTCAAGACACACTTTCACAATCACAGAGTGTTCTGAGTTGGAAGGGACTCAGTCCAACTCTTAAGTGAATGGCCTCTACAGAAATTGAACCTATGACCTTGACATTATTAGCACCGTGCTCTAACCAACTGAGCTAATCTCAGTTTTCAAAGCCATTTGATCAAATGATTAAAGCTACTGTTAAAAAGCCCAGTTTAGGATACCCAGTAATTAACATCCTAGTAATCAGAGGTAAGTCGTTCATGTTTTCTTGCTGTGTCCTTGTTTTCTTGTCTATAGGGGAGAGTGTTTTTTCATCAGAAGTTAAACGTTGGTTAGTGAGTGCATCAGCATAACTTGGTTTGCCATATGGCTGTTAGAAAAGCAGTACATAGGCCAAAAACAATTTTCATTTTATGTACACAGTAAAAGTTAACCTGCAGCCTTTTCCACTTTGTTAAAGGTCCAGCAAGGACAGTACGTAACTTTGAGCCCTGAGTTTTTAGATGGAACTAATTTAATATTTATTAGTTGCTTTTCATGGTAGAGTTACCACTCATCTCAGTTGAGTGCATTCTTTAGACCAGCTAATCATCTGATTTGATCCTTTATCATGAAAGTCATGTGAATATTTATTTTTAAACCCTTTTTGATAGTTGAGCAGTCTGAGGAGGGAGGTGAAAATTGGTTGGTTTAGAGTGTTTGAATGAAGGGAGTAGTTGTGTTTAGTCAGGGCCAGATTTATGAAGGGAATGCCAGTGTAAAGATTCCTGTTGGAAATGGTCCGTATGTAATACCATGGTTTGACCCCAGTTAAGTACACAAGGCATGCCTCATCGAGACTGAAATTACAAAAATGAAGGTAGTTACACTGAAGATGGAATAAAGCTGATCTGTGAACACTTGTGAATGTGTCTCTGTTCCCTAACTCTTAAAACTGCCTATCAGATATTGTTTCTTAAGGCTTCACAAGTATTCACACATTTCTTTTGTGGTTTTATGTCAGTAAACATCTATGCTTTAAAAACAGAAAATTCCCCTCCTGCATCAATACAGCATGTTTACAAATTTCCTTATGTCCTCAATGTCTCATTATGAAATCCAGGGAGGAGCATTTTTGTTATAATATTATTTTTGCTAAAAATATTACGATTTCCAGGCATTGAATCTTAATCCCATCAAGGTACAAAAAACATCAGAAAAAAGGTAAAGATAATTTACTACTCAGGTGTTCATAATGCGTGAGAAATAATTGGCTCTTTCCTGCTTTCCCTTAGCTTTGTGAGGTTTTAATTATGTTTTAGCACAGGTTGCAATACTCTATAGACTGATAGCCTGAGAAGGTATGCTCTTTGTT
Organism: Manacus vitellinus; assembly: GCF_001715985.3. Classification (NCBI taxonomy): domain Eukaryota; kingdom Metazoa; phylum Chordata; class Aves; order Passeriformes; family Pipridae; genus Manacus; species Manacus vitellinus. The sequence continues at coordinate 21,638,355 of NW_021940864.1, read as the reverse complement.
GACTTGCTACAATACTTGGTAATTTAAGTTTTCTTCATACTGCCTGTCAATTACACTTATCTTCAAAGTTATCTTATAACTTATTTGCCAAACTTGACCATTTCAGACATTTACCTTTTGATTCATGCTGGCTTTAGAAAGATATCGTGGGGTTTTGTTTTGTTTGTTTGGTTGGTTGGTTTGGTTTTTGTTATTTTGGGGGGGTTGTTTTGTTTGCTTTGGGGTTTTTTGTGCTACTCTATAGTACATTATTATTTCTTCAAAATATTTTATTCAAATTTGGTAAATAGATAATAAAGGAGTTCTTATCACTCAAGGTGTGATCCTTGACAAATCCAAGGTGGTATTTTGTAGTAGAAATTCTTTTTTGATGCTTTGTGGATATAACTAGTAATATGAGTTATGCAGGGGAATTGTGGTTGCATCGATGCACCTCTTACAAAAACTAATTAACTCATCACTAAACAAGAAGTCTTTCCACTAGACTTCAATGGAAGACAGTTCAAGGCCTCAGAGAAGAATTTTGTTAAAACCATGAGGCATTAGCAGTCTGAAGGACAATTGGTAAATAAACAAGATGGAGGAAATACAGATTTTTAAATTTCTTTTGGTTTTGTTTAGCTCAGGCTGCTGTTTCCTGAGCCAGTTTTCTTAAAAAAAAGAAAAAAAAGAAAAAAAAGAAAAAGGAAAAAAAAGAAAAAAGAAGGAAAAAAGGGGAAATAAAATAAATTTGCTGAACATTTCAGATGCAATTATCTATACCATGCACCTATTTTCTTGCTAAGAGCATGTAGCTCTTAGAAAGAACATCAGGCAACTTTCAGCAGCTGTATTTGTAAATGACTTATGTAAAAGCAAAAGGCGTTAAGAAGTCATGCATGTGTGAAATAGTGCAAAACCAACTGGTGACATTTTCTTTGTGGAATGGAAAACAATATTTGAATGTTGCAATTCACATGCTTCATATGTTTACAAACATATAAAAGCATTTATGATAATTGAGGCATAGTGGCTTTGTCCTACATGACTAAACACAGAGTCAGGTATTTGCTAGCACTCCTGCTTTTCAGAGCAGATTTTATTGCATTATTTTTTTATTATATAAGATTTCTCTTGTGGAGGTGGACAGGAAAGTCACTATTTTCACTAGAGGAAAATGACAGTTAAGACAAGAATTGAGAGTTCACTCTTCTGAGAAGCAATTGTGACATGTAAGTCTTTTTGAGGAAGCCAATGGGTCTGTTAGTTCTATCTTCTTACTCTCTATATAATATTCTTTGCACAACAGAAAAATGAAATTAAAAAAGTAAATATGGGAACATTTCCCCAGTATACTGCTGTTATATATGTATATACACATATTCAAAGGAACATTTCTTAAGCAATTCCTACAGTTCCCCTACGAATTAGGTACTCTGGCACTCTGACACACTCAGCTCTGCCAACTCTGCCACTTAGAACCTCCTTTATGAAAATGTGCAGTTTAGTGCTTATTTTTTTTACTAAGGTGACACTCCTCCAGCTTCATGCAGTTATACCTCCACAGTGTCTTGTGTATGCGTGTCTTATTAATGTGAAAATATATGCAGAAAATTAGGTGGATAATTTTCAAAACCATTTGACTGATGAAGAGTTTTTACAGAGCAAATCAGGGTCTAGCATGTCACCATCTTGACCTGGTTCTGTCTCTGCAAAGAAGCCGTTGGGTGATGTCTCTGTTCTATCTCCTTCTTCACCTATTGTTAGATATTTAATGAGTGTCTTTATATTACACAATAGGGCCTCCCAACTCTGTAATTTCTATTGGAAAGAGAAATACTGGCACAGTCTTTAAGAGACCACCTCACAACCCAATCTTTGCACATTTGAGCCCTAAAGAACGTGCTGTCCAGTGATCTCCCTTTCACACCTACTCTAGGTTCTTCTGTTGGACTAAGACACTTGATTAGACTCAGTCTCATCACTGTCACAAAAGAAAAGCTGTGAGGACTTTTTTGTGTTAGTCAGTGTTTTAAACTAGTAGAAGTAAGAACAATAAGTATGAGTAATCTCTCTATTTCAAAGTACACTATATTTTTCAAGGTGTATTCAATGTATTTCAAAGTATAGCAAAATTATCTTTGATCTAAGTTTGCATCAAACGTTAATCCAAAAGTTATAAATTGTCTTTGTTTTGTTAATATACTCCTGTTAGTTCAGGAACAGTGCCACTTTTGATTTCACAAGTCTGGGCACTTGCTGTTGAAGGCCAAAAACAAATTTAAGAAAACACCAGGGGAAAAAAGGGTAGGTCTGCTTTTAAACTGACACCTACTAGAAAATACATCAAAATCAAGAGAAATAGTCTTGCTAATTTCTCTACACATTGGCTAAGCTGTTTGAATTTCTAGCACAAGGTAATTTAGAGAATTTTTCAATATGCAATGCTAATTGTGTCTAATACACAGTATTTTTTGAAAACATTAAGTTCATATGCACCAAACAAGTCTGATTATTTTTTTGCCTTTTTTTTTTTGGTGTGTTTGTCCTTTAGACTTCTTTTTAATGAAAGCTTAATGTGGATGAAGATGTAAAAGAAGATATGAAGGACTGCAAGAGTATCTTATTATAAGATTTTAAAGTATTTACCTCAGGAGCTAAGAAACTGCACCCTGACATATTAAAAATAATGTACGCACTTCAAGTAATCTTATACAACTAAAAGTGTGCATGATGTGAATATATAAAAATAGGATCTGCACTTCAGAATCTATAATGTAGGCTCACCATTAGTGATGAGGAGTGAACTGCCCTACCTCTTTCCTTAAACTTGATACTTCTCTGGAAGCTCATCCTATGGCAAGAAGATTTAGCTCTCATTAACATCAGCAAATCTCTGGTAACAGACATTAAAAATTAGTTAAAAAACCCCACCAAACTCAAAACCCTCTTGTATCTCCTCTGCAGTATCTAGTCTTAAATAGGCTTCATAATTCAACCCCAGATTCTACCTTTTCTACAGTATACAAAGGAAAATACAGAAGACGAATGATTGCTTTAATCCTTGGGCTTGCTTTTGCTCCCTGAAGTGACCTCCTACAGAGGTTAGCCACATGGGTGGAGAAATGATTTCAGTGGAGGATACTCAGGAAGTAAATTAAAACACTAACTGTGCTTTCATTCTTTGTACTGTGCTGCTTATCTCTATCCCATGATTAACATCCTCCAGCCCCAAACACAAATCTGGAAACATCATTACCATCCTTAGGCAACCATACAGAATATAATGAATCTGGCAATTTCTCAAGGAAGTGTCCAGTTCTGTTAGACAGAAATGTCTCTAAGGGGTACTTCCCCTTAGTGGAAACTGCCCCATGATCATAGAGCTCATTATAAATCAATGTGTTCTAAGGATAATTTTTCCCTTATGATAAGAAACAACCAAAGTACTATCCTAATGTCTGAATGTTTTACAGGTGTATCTTTCCTTCATTATTTTATCCTGTGAAGAGAATCAATTTAAAAATTCAACCATATTTTGTGAGACAACCCTGCGTATTGCTTTAGGATTCCTCCTACCTTTTTAAGAAGAGTAGGGAGTAGGTGAGCAAGTACCTTCAGAAAACTCATGGAAGCCCAGGACATAAGGCTAGGTAGCCAGCTTAGCTCTGCGGACAGCAATTTCTAGAAGAAAAATAAGATCCTTTAAATGCCAGATCTACTTCTGTAGCAAGCTTCTCACAGTAGCCTCCGAGAGCATTTTTGTGGTGTTTGTTTCGTGGTTAGGCTCTCCTTGGTCTGGTACTAGTTGGTGCTAAGATCTGAGTCTTCACTCACATCTTTAGCATTCAGATTCCAGGGCTGTGGTCAATGGCTTCCAGGAGGTCAAAAACATGAATGTCCTTTGTACAGAGCAAAATAACCCAAATGAATACAAATGGAAGTATATTTAAAAATATGTAGAAAGTTATGTTTGCACATGTGCAAGTACTTGGTTTGTCCTGTTGAAAAATTGTCCATCTCTGCAAGTGTTAAGTCTAGGCTTAGTCCTGAATACCTCACAGCTGGGAAAAGAAGCAAGGTTTCTTTCCTCTCCATACCTGTCTGGTTCCTTGGTGTCCACTCGGCAGGCAATAAATCCACAGTTTAATTTTCCTTGCCTTTTTCCACCTTCTTTGTTCCTCTGGATGCTCTGTTAATGAAAATGGAAAAGCTTTGTTTTCAACAGCCAGTGAAGCTGATCACATATGAACCTGGCCCTGGGCAGCTGAACCTTGATATGGCTCTAGTACTAACAGGTGAAAGTGAGAGCAAAGGAGAGCAAGCTTGCTTGTACTCCCCCTCCGTCAGTAATTCTTTCCAGGGCAGTTTCAGCTGAAGTTAGCACTCCCATCACATAATAGCTACACAGCAATTTCTTCTGATCTAATGTACATAAAGCTCCTGAGCATAGTACTGCTGATTCCTCCTCTTTTCAGGGACAACTATCATTATCTATTTGCCTATATGATATTTGCCTATCATTGCTCTGCTTCTTTACTCATTTTACAGTTAGATTTCAAAAGAGAAAGCCTGTTAATAGATCTTAATCTAATGAATCATTCAAGTCATTCAGACACTTGGCTGCTGGCTCTTTTCTCATGCTGACCATTTTTCATGGTAGTATTTTATATGTTAAGATATTTTGGTCCTTGAATCATGAAAGGTTGCTAAGCAATGTATGTATTTACCCCAGAGGAAAGGGATACTGCTTTAAAATATTCCCTTAGTTTAAAATGTTCTTATATTTAAGAAAGAACAGCAAATAAACAAACAAAAACCCTCTCTTCCCATCTGGTAACAAAAATTATATTTGATGGCCTATGATTTATTCTTTGAGCAAAGATCATATTTCTTTACTTATGTGTTAGTTTGGTCTAATACCAAGAATTATTTCCCCAGACTGGAAGATATTTACAGATTAGAAATACGACTCTTGCTTTAAATGCTTTATCTACCTTTCTTCTCCCTCCTTTACTGTTAAGCATATATCATGAAAAAACAAATTTCTCCGATATTGCATTTTATCATACAGAATCCAAGCAACAGGATACAGTATCTTATATACTTAAATAGCCAGTACTCAGTTATTTTGCAGATTATTATTATGCAGTATATCCTCCCACATTGGTGTCTGCATTATGAAAGCCTGAGGCACCTCTGGACATAGGTTCTTTAAGCAGTGGGGTCATTCCCCATTTGAAAGAATCAGACCCAGTGACACATTGGAAGGCATTTTTCCGTGTCACTCTGTGTATGTTTTGTTCATTTCACTCTTGCTGTCTTTGCTCTGTCTCATCCTCTGAGATTCTGTATCCCCTTAGGAACCACAGGGACATTTCTTTTCGGCAATTTTTTAAAAAAATCTGCAGCTGATGAGCAAGAAAGTAGTAATATATAGAGAGAGTTACTAACAAATGCAAAAAATAAAAAAGAATTTATAAGAAACAAATAACTCCCTATACTACTAAACTGGATGTGTTGTGGATTTTGTGGAAGCAGCTTGTCTTTTAAAGAGCACTGGCATTACGTCTCGTCACTGTTTCCACTTACTCTTCATTTTTGTCAAACCTGAGAACTGCAAGAATGACAGTGAAATAAAACAAAGGACCCATTTGTCATTGTCTCGACTCATAACCTTTCTAAAGCTGCAGGGGATGATATGGTATAGGGAGCCCTACAGCTGTGAAAGCAAGCTTGTCGAGCTTGGCAAAAGTAGCATACGGGAGGCATCTGTGGGGTGTTTCTCGTCTTATGAAGCTTCTTGAGCCATTTACAACATTTTTAAAATGTCATTAGGAAGTTTCTTGAAAAATAAATTAGCTTTCCTGAGCAAATGAGGGTGCAGGGAATAAGGAAAGACTGGTATTTGATATTTTTCCACAGAATATTTTCATATGGAAGGAGCTTTATTATTAAATAAACCCAATTTTCTTAATTCAAAACATTTTGTCCATCTTCGGTGATTGTCTGAATTGCTACTATCAAACTTAATTATATATGTGAGCCTAGAATCCAGCATGTGTATCAAGGTCATGGGAATTAACATTTGGGGTCAGCTCTAAAGCTTCCGGTACCTCAGGACTTGTTGGCAGTGTTCCAATGAGGAAGAAATATGCTGCCTGTTAGTGTACTGGCACACAGGTCACAATTGAGATGTAAAATTTAGACTCAAATTGTCCTGGTTGCTAATTGGCTGTGCTTATTGAAATACTTACTTCTGTGCTCATCTCAAGTTCTGCTCCAGAAGATCCACTCATGGTATTTCTTCTATCCAAGGGCAATTTCCTATCTACTTCTTAAACAAGTGTGGAGTTTGGCATGGAGGAGATGATGAGTTTATTATCTATATCTCCTTTCCAGCTCCTTTTTTGTTAGGAAAAGATGAGGACATAAAGGTGTGGGGCAGTTAATATGCCCAATCTCTGCATATCTCAGAAGCCTCAGAGGGATTAAACCTCTGAGCAATGCAGCCTTGTTATTGATTTTATCCAGAAAACATAATGTTAAGGTAAAAAGGGAAAAACAGAAAAGCAGCAGCAAAACAAATACTTTCCTAATTCATTTTTTTTCCAAAGTAAGTTGAGGATCACATTCTATTCTGTTTCATCAGAAGAAATCTACTTCCCCTGTGATTTCTTATGCCCCCAAAAATGGAGTTGCTGTATGACTGAGAAAAGAATCTGGACCTGTCTGACTAGAAGATACTCTATATTTCAGTGGAGTTGTTAATTCCCTTGGGGACAGGGCAGTTGATTGGCTGAATTAAATTTACAGAGGCAAAGAGAATTTTAATTGATTATGACCTAGGCCTATAATAGACTTTGAGCTCTCTTTTTCCTTGTCTATTTGCACAAGTCTGCAAGAATTATAAATACTGTGTTAAATCTACCAGACAGAGTTTACAACATTGGCTATTTTCAAACCTGTAGTGAAATAAATTCATCTTGGCTTTCCTACTATGCATTTCAAAGTATTATTTCTTTTTTAATCACTATAGTAAATTGTTTACTTTTATTGTCTGAATGTTTTTCTAAAGTTCTAGAGTTTTAACTAGATAAAGTAGAATTAAAATTAATTTTTTTCAAGAGTTCTGTAACTTGATTTCCTAAGTGTCATACGTGGTAATTTTTTCTCTGTGTGTGAACTTCAAAGTAGGACGCCCACAAAAAAAACCCCAAAAGAACAACTTTTTAAGCTACTAGCCAGAGTTAACCAAATTTGATATAGTACTGAGATCCCAAAACTGCACAGTAGTTTGTGAAAAGCTCTATGAGGAAAGGCACAAAGCTACATCTGTGGGAAGTCTCTCCTATTACCTTAAACATTGGTGCACTCACAATAGCCCCAACCAACAGCAAATCCTAATGGTCTCTGTAAATTTTGCTATCCATGGAGCTTTGAATTTTTCTCTTATTCTTCCTTACAGAATATGTCTGCTTGTAGATGTTTCCAGTATAAAACCCATGCACCAAAACAGTCAGAATGTGCCAGTTGTCCCCATAGCTCAGTGTAATCTATATATGTTATTCATGAGACTTTACAGCATTACTGTGAGTAGGGTAAAATGAAGTCAGAAACCCTGCTCCACTAAACACTATGGCAAAATTCCCTCTTGCATTAATCATGCCATAATTTTGTCCCCAGAGAGAGAAGGGTAGAATTTCAGTGAACATTTGCAGGAAGATTAGTCTGTAATCCCCTCTGAGGGAATGGGACTGATTGCTGTTACAGTGCATGTTTTTAAATGAAGCTACTTGTGCCAAAGAGAAAGTAAGGCATGGGACCATCCCAATGTACAGTAAAAAAGCCAGATTTTGTTCCTAGTTTTAGTGAGAATTCAGAATTAATTTGGAGGAACTGCTCTGCAGTATAAATGGGACCAGCCACTGGGTCACACTGATCACTCTTACATTAGTGTAGCAGTTTATGAAAAGGACAATTGTGCTGGATTGTGCAGCACAGAAAAACTTTCCAGCCTCTTCTGGGGGAGCAAAACAGAGCATATGGAAATGACAAAGAATAAGTAACCGCACTTTAGTTACAAGTATACATACAGTATTTTCAGCAGCTGAGGGCACATCCTGTTGTGAGTTATGTACAACAAATTGCAAGCATATTTTGGGTAGCATGGTAATGTGGAGAAGGAATGAAATGCATCAGGAATGTGATTCATTAATTGCTTTTGGATGGGATGGACTACTCATTTAAAATTAAAACCTCTTTTTAGGTAGAGGGACAAATAGACACTAGTGAGTTGCACTGTACTCAGCAAGCCAAAACACATGTATGTTAACAGGTCAAGAGAAAAAGCTGTGGAAGGCTTCAGTCTCATTAAGAAGAGAATAGATAAAGGCCAGAATGAGCAATTTAGATATGTCATAAAAAGACAGATACACTATTTTGATAATCCCCATCAACAGAAAATACATATGGCCATGAAGCAATATAGTGAATAAATAAAGCTGAATGTCTCTTAAAATCTCAAGCTGATGTGTATGTGTGTATAAAATATACAGACATGGTGGGCATCTCATTAGGAACTTGCATACAAAGGGACCCTCTACCAGGTCCTCTTCCAGCTCCTCTACCCTCTACCATCTTGCAGTTACCTGCAACCAAACTAAATAATTTCTTTTGCAATCTGCTCAAATGTTATCTTAAAATTGGATAGTTATTCTCTTGTCCTCCATGAACATGGAAAAGCTGTTCAAGACAGCTGAGTCCAGGCAGGACTGCTCCAGTATTCAGAAAGAGTCTGAGTCTAGTTTCCAGCCTAAATGTATTCATGGGCCTTTGGTGGCCATTTGTCTAACAGCAGACTTCACCTTAAATCATTCCTGTCCCCTTTATTTTTCCTACAAGGCACTTTCAGATCTTCTCTCATCCCTAACAAAATAATCCAAATATCCCAATTTAGGCCATATACCTGTCTTTATCCACATCTCTCCCTACAACCTCCATTACTCTCTTTCTTCTACTGTTCAGCTTTCTAAGGCTTTTTCCTCTCTCTGTCCCATTGTGATTAGAGACAGGAAATTTTGTCATACCTGAAGCTGTGGAGTTCCTGAGCTACTCAGAAAACACAGGCTAAAGCAAACTTTGTAAGCTACTGCCAAACCACACCTTCAAGGGGCAGCCAGACAAGACACTAAGCAACAGAAAAAACCCCAATCACTTATCTGAAGGAGTAGAGGCTGTTCCTTTCTAAGAAAAATGTCCTGCTCATACTCTTCTGTTCAGTGTTTCCAGAGATTCCCTGAGTCCTGCTGAGATTTGGTATGAATAGCATCACAGATAATGTCTTTCAGAAATGTTTTGGAAAGTCTGTCTTGGTAAAGAGGCTTTACACTTTTGCAGTATTTAGAGATGGTTCTTTAAAGAATTAATGATGTGACTTTGTGCTTCACTATTAATCAGGATAGCTCATAGAATGAGTGTTACAAAATAATTTTACATTTTCAGTTAGTTTTCACATTTAGAAATAATCTGATCTTTGACTTTGTTAAAAATCTACCTTAAAAAAAAAGCGCCAAACCCCAAACCAATAGAATCTTTTGGACAAGGGTTTCTGATATTAGAATTTAAAATTGGAATACTTTGACAGTTATTTCTTTGTCAAAATATGTCTTTCTATTTTTGTATTGACATTTTCTCTTTTTTTTTTCTTTAGTGCAATCAAGGCAGGAAAAAATTGAAGAAAAAATTAATTTAATTAAAAAATTTAAATTTAATTTCTCAAACACCCTAGCTTAGGTATACCATGCCTTATATGATGTTTAATCAACTACTGCTTGATAGTTAAAAGTGAAGTGATTAACTTTGAGTATTAAACCTATTACTGAAGTATACAAATTTGAGAAAATAGATAAGGCCAAAATCTGATATACATATATAAAATTTTGGTCTAATCTAATTCTTGTATTGACAAGAGCATATATGCTTACTCTTTCAGGCTGTACTTATAGAATTTGATTTGAAAAGTGGATGTTCTCCCTAGCATTTGTTCAGATATATATTGCTACAGAAAGATGGTGGGTCCTGTGGTAACATTAAAATTAAATGCAGCCACTTTAAATCTGCTGGATACATTCTGAAGAAATTATTCATAAAACTCAGGGGAGTGACTATTACATCAGTAGATAAAGGAATCTGTTGAGAACAGTTAAGTTAAATATGTGCTACTTACCTTAAAAATGTAAACTCCTCCTTTTATCTCTACATTTCTACTGATGCAAGGTTACAGATGATTTCAGTTGAAGTGTTTTGAACCACAAGGGATAAAACTGAGCCCCTAACACTGATTAAGGATCTTCCTTAGACACCTTTTCTTATGATTTTTCTAAAGGCAAAAGACAAGAGGACTACTTTAATGATAACTGTGTGTCTTAATGACCTTATAATTCTGTTGTAGCAATTTAATACTTATTGCTTCTATCTCCTGTTGGAAAATGTGCTGCCTGAGGCCCATGGTTCATCCCAAACAGCACCAGCCTAACTTGCTGATATTTCCCCGACGTGCTCTGAATGACTATTTTGCTTCATTAGCACTCAAGAGCTCATCACCTTTTCTTCTTAGCTGAGCCAGCTGATGACTCTGTTGGCTGAACAATTTTAAATCCATCTGGTAAAACAAAGTTGACAACTCCTTTTTGAGTCACTTGCTATGCATATTAAGGACTGAATTCTGCTCTATTTGCCTTCACTGGGTGAAGAGATATACATGAGGACAGAATTTGGCCTGAAAACAAAAGAAGTCTTCGAGGGGAAAAGCTGTCGACTCTTGTTTAGCCTTACATAGGGCAGTGGCAAGGTGCTACTCCACAGTCCTTCTTCTATCACTCCTCAGCAGACCAGCTCATTTGCAACCAAGGAGGGTATAACCCCTGCCACTGCTGTGAGGTTGAGATTAAATATTAAGTAAATGCAGTTTCAGGTTGCTGGCCTCAGGGAAACTACAGAGGTGTAAATGACAACAGGACTTGTTCTTCACAACTCAGGAGGAGTCTTGTAAAGAGGCACTGTCAACAAGATTTTGGCTTAAGTATTGGCAGAGTTGTCAAGATAATGTTCATCATCCGTTCTTCTCCTGTCACCGCTCAGCAGCAGAGTTATTTCAAGTGCTTTGTAACCTCCACTGCTGCTGTGAGATCACTATTTACATCTGAAGTAAACAGTGCTTTGTGAGCCTCAGTGGGTTTCAACGGGGCATCACTGAGAACCTAACATGGCTGGTAGCGTGAACTGTCAGTATGAACTTCTCAAGTCCATCATGTCTGTCTGCAGAATCCCTAACTCTGCTTCAAATCCAGTGAGGAAGCTGAAAGAAGTGCATGCAAGGTCTTTTCTTCATTAGATGGTTTTATCCTTTGCATTGCTACATCAAATACTCTTGCACTCATGGCAAATGAAGTCAGAGACAGAAAGAAAAGTCGTGATTATTATTATAATTTTGATATAAGAATAATTCTGCCTTTTGTTGCTTATTTTGTAAACCTACATGAAATTATTGTTTTATTCCACTAACAGCATCAAAAAATTGGTATAACATAACAATGAGTTTGGTAGTGAAAGGAAAGAGAAATTCATATCAGTTCACCTGGATTTTTTACTTGCACTTCCCAGGGAGATGCAGGAAGAAAGTAGAAGTGTTTTATGAGTTCCTGAAATGGGAATTTCCACAACACAGAAATATTTCCAGAAAACATGACAGCTGAAAATTCTGCATTTAGCAAATTCCAGTCTTCCTCACTGCCATCTGGATTCTGAAGGCAGTGGAAAACTATGTATTGAAGATGCAAATGATATAGTTTACCAAATGAACCAAGAGCTGTGGATTAAACTACACAGATACTGTGTCCTTTTTCAAATTGTCTTTTTCTATATGCTCTGTATTGCCTAAAGTATTGGACATTTGCAATTTATACTGAAAATGAAATTTTTTCAGGGCTCAAGGATAGAAACACAGGTTGAATCAAAGCTACTATGTTTAAACGAACCAGTGGAGGACTTGATTTGCTGATTGGATGCACCTAATCAGTGGTAATAAGCATAAATAAAGTCATAGTACTGTTCTTTGACTGAAAGAAATAATAATAATAACAACTCTAAATTTTCTTTAATGAGTTTTTTATCAGGCAGTGTAAGTTCTTGCCCTGGGTTAGCTGCTCAAACCTTTAGGAAAAACATAGGTTATTGAGTATGTGCCTGAATCCAAATAGAAGTTTGAAACACTGCCCCAGGCCAAGGAACCAGAATATCTGGAATGAATTATTAAGTTTGATCTTTTTTTTTTCACGAGTTTCATATTTTGAGCTGTTTAGCAACTTCCGGTTTCAGGGAACAGTGCTATTTTTTGTGCACAGTGCAGGAGATATTGATCTAAAATAAGTGGCACATCCAGTGTAATATGGTGAACTAAAATTTTGCCCCTTCATAAACAAGTGCACAAAACCCACTTGGAAATGGCCACTTAGAGCATGCATCTGAGCATCACTAGACTTAAATGGGAGTTATTAGGCTGTTACTCAGGTGTGTGTTTGCAATAAAGTCTTGTTCTTTCTAGCATGTATACAAATGTGAGGGAAATAGTGAAAGTACCTTGGATTATAAATCTACCTCCGGAGTTTCTGTTCTGAGCTGTACTAGCAAATAAGACATGCTCTACAACTCCCTGAAAGGAGGTTGTAGCCAGGTGGGCGTCGGTCTCTTCTCCCAGGCAACCAGCAGTAGGACAAGAGGGCATGGTCTTAAGCTGTGCCAAGGGAGGTTTAAGTTGGATATTAGGAAGAAATTGTTTACAGTGTGAGTAATCAGACACTGGAATGGGCTGTCCAGGGAAGTGGTGGATTCACCGTCCCTGGAGGTTTTTAAGATGAGACTGGATGTGGCACTTAGTGCCATGGTCCAGTAACCACGGAGGTATTGGATCAAGGGTTGGACTTGATGATCTTGAAGGTCTTTTCCAATCCAGTTGATTCTATGATTCTGTGACATCAGTTTAAAAAGATAAGTTCATTCTTACTCTTCATTCAATTTTGCAATGTCAATAACAAATATTTCAGACACAGACATATATCAGTGGCTCTCTGTTTAGGTGTAACACAGTCTAAAATACAGATGCCTGGTCTCAGTGGGCCAGTCTGGACTGCCTGAGCTGATCGCTTGGATTCCCAATGCACTTAGCAGATAGAGCAGGGCTGCCCTGAAAGGTAATCCAAGAAGATTGTGCTGAGCAGCCAGCCATCTAGTATCAGTCCTTAGCTTGCAAGCACATGAGAGAAAATGAAATCACCACTGTGTCTTAGTTTGTGAATAAACAGGCATAACATTGGACCCAGTGTGAGATCCTCTCCTATGAAGACAGGCTGAGAGAGGTGGGGTTGTTTAGTCTGGAGAAGAGAAGGCTTTGGGAAAACCTCATAGCACCTCCCAGTACCTGAAGAGGCCTAAAAGAGAGCTGGAGAATTACTTTTTACAAGGGCATGTAGTGATAGGACAAGGAGGAATGACTTTAAGCTGAAGAAGGTTAAATTTAGATTAGATATCAGGAAGAAATTCTTTACTGTGAGGATGACGAGACAGTGGAACAGGTTGCCCAGAGAAGTTGTGTATGCCCCCTCCCTGCAAGTATCCAAGACCAGGTTGGATGTGGTTTGGAGCAACCTGATCTAGCAGAAGGTGGTTTGGAACTAAGTGATCTTTAAGGTCCCTTCCAAACCAAAGCATTCTATGATGATTCTGTTATTTAGACAGAGGGCTACCTGACCTTCAGAACACATCAAATCTTGGCTTGAATTTAGGGCCTATGTGTTACAGGCAGAGTACAGTTAACTCTACACGAATAGCTACATGTAGATGCCTAGAAAAGTTTCATGCCACTTTTCAGGCATTAACACTTATGCAATGTTAGCAGGTCAACTTCCTGCATTATTCTCTTAGACATAGCAAAATGTATCACATTTGAATTTTGTCAGTCAGCTTTTTCCAAAATTTTTGCTTGAAATGCTTTTGAAAGGGAAAATTAATCAGAGCTCTTGACTCTTTCCTGAGGTTTTCCATTTCAGAGAGAAAAAATTTTGATTAAATAAAACCAACTCAATTGGATTTTGATAAAAGTACTTCCACAACTGCATGTTAGCACTGTAATTATGGTATAAATCCCCTCACATCATGTTTATATTTTCAATTTTTCAACAGCACAGACAAGTCCACCTATCCTACTATTATCATTGACAGGACATGAATGTCATGTGATCGAGATCTGACTTGTACCAGATGTGATTTCATATAAAGTGTTCATGCAGAATCAAGTCTGCCAGTATATTTTATAGTTACAAAATTTCTAACTATCTATAATGACAAAAACACTTCATAACATAAGTTTCAGGCAATTTTCAAGCTTAAAAAAATTATCTTCTTGGATAAGCACTTAAGTGAATCATTTATATGCAGTTAAAAACAGACTCTCTGGCAGCAGACCTGATTTACTGCTAAAGTAGAAGTTCAGGAACTTTAGTGAGGAAAGACAGTGTTTTTTCTATAGCTGCAATCCTATCATGACACAAAAGTACTCTTTTGGGACAGCTTGCAATTCAAGCTCACATATTTATTGACCTTTATCTTCATAATTTTCCTCTTCTGTTTTTAGCACTTTTGAAAATTAAACAGAAAAAAAAAAAAAGAGGTGTTTGATCAACATGATGATCCCTATTAAATTGGTAACATTTCTGCTTCTCCTATGTTAGTGTAAAATCCATCATGGCTTCATTAAGACTGAAATTTAATTTCCTACTTGGGAACATGCATTCTTTATAAAACTATATTTACCGGTTATACTCTAAATATTTGGTTACTTTGAAGATTACACTAGTGTAAAAGATATACAAGAAAGACGTTGACCTGTTGAAACAAATCCAGAGGAGAACCACTTAGTTAATCAGAAGTCTAGAGCACCTCTCAGCACAAGCTGAGAGAGTTGGGGCTCTTTAGCCTGGAGAAAACAAAGGTTTGGGGAGATTTTATAACATCTTCCAGTATCTAAAGGAGGCCTACAAGAAAGCTGGAGAGGCACTTTTTACAAGGGCATGTAGTGATAGGACAAGTGGAAATGGCCTTAGTCTGAAGGAGGGTAGATTTAGATTATAAATTCACTGTAAGGGTGGTGAGGCACTGGAACAGGTTGCCCAGAGAAGTGGTGAACTCATGCTTTCATGGAAGTGTTCAAAACCAGGCTGGATGAGGCTTTGAGGAACCTGGTCTTGTGAAAAGTACCCTGCCCATGGCAGGGGATTTGGAAATAGATAATCTTTAAGGTCTCTTCTAACTCTAAACATTCTGTGATTCTATGATTCCATTCTATGATATTCCATGTACCTAGGCTGGATAATTTCCTTAAAGACAATAAAATGCTTCAAACCAATGTGAGCTAGTAAGAGTTGTAAAAAAAGCCATGCTCTTGGCTGAAACAAGTCAGAGTGTATTCAATGACATCACTGTAATTGGGCTGATTTTTTGCAGTTAGTTATCTCACTTATGGAGAATAACAATGGAGAGTAGCTTGTGGCAATTTCCTGTATAGGTTATATATGAGCAACTAACATGATTGTGCCTGTCTGCTTAAACCAATTTGCATTAATATTCTCTTATTTTCTTCCAGCTTTGATCTGTTTTCTGTTGTTTTCAGGTTTTTGTCTGTTTGTTTGTTTGTTTTTTCATGTTTCCCTCCAATCCCTAGCATAAGCATTTACAAAAGCATACCTTTTTCTGGTTTTATATCTACTTACACCATGGGGTGACAATACATGGGCTCTCCTTCATTGAAATGACAGATATTCAGGAAAACTTCAGAAGTTAATGTCTACTGAGATATATAGTACCTGTCCAGATGTTTCCTTTCATCAGTAGGGTAGATCAAAAAGTGTATTTCATAAAATGAACTCTAGAGAAGCCTAAGTTTGCATTCTGCCATAAGCATGATGATGTTAGCTAAGCACAACAATGAAGTTAAAAAATGCAATGGGTTTTTACAATACCCCACAGCATTAGATTTTCAGCTGAGACTTCAGTGAAAACACATGGGAAGTCTGATTACCTGCTAGGTTGATATAGGTTGGTATCAGAATAGTACTGCAATTCTATCGACAAAAAATTCAGAAAATAATGATAGTTGAGTGTTCTGGGTTTATATTTACCACTTTAATCTCAACAAAGCATGAAAATCTGTTGTGTCAATAATGTAAGACGATTACGTTATCTGCTTCTGAAGTTATTAATCTTTCTTGCAGTATGCCTAGTTAAATCAGTCGACACAATCTTTTCACTTACAGAATTTTTGTTGCCAAATAAAATTTGGTAATGTACGTTGACAAATCATTTTTCCATTTAAGATAATGCAATTAAAGTTGATTTCCCATTAAATTATCCTCCTTTTCAAAAATCAGCAAGAAAAGCCTTTCGAGTTCAGACTTTAATTATTTAAATGCTTATAAAATATACAGCTTGTGAGGTCTGGATGAGCAAATAAATTGAGGAAATGCTGAGCCCAGGCATTTCAAAACTCTTAAGCGTTTAGAATAGCTACTAGTTAAACCTGGAAAGAACTTATAAAAAGGTAGGTAATGCCAGAGGGAGGTGTCAGAAACAAGGAATCATCATCTAATCTTATTACTTATAAATTTAATTTGTTAAAAACTATGGGGAAAAGGTAATTAATTTCACATTTGAGATTGTTGATTCTGTAAAGCAATGAGGAATTCTGTAGGATAATCAGGAACAAGTTTATGCTGATATTAAGCAAGACAAGTTTAATAATGACTATGAGGTTTTTATCCGATTTTAGTGTATCGACATTGACTTCATGAGTGGTAAACAATGCATATGCAAATCAGTTCCTGAAAGCACAAATTCTTAGATGCAACTCCTCTGAAGAATGAAGACCTTAATCTGGCCTCAGTTATAAAGTTATTCCTAGATCTGGATCCAAGTATATGATTTTGTATTCCTTGTGTCTTTCTACTTGCTGTTAAGTCTATTTGTCTTTCTGTTCCTATTGCTTTGCTCTCCACTGCAGACATTCCCTAAGCCTACCTTGAGTTTGAAACAGATAACTTAGGTGCTCAGCAAGCCTCCACACATCTCTCATATTGATTCCTGAGCAGATAGTCTCCAAAGTTAAAAGGATATTTCTCCTTGTCAGCAGTCCATCACACTTCACTTTGATAGGACTTATTACTGCTGTATAAAGAACTAAATAAATTAATTTTAGTTTTCCTTTCACAGAGGCAATAGGAGGAAAAATGTTATAGTGTTATATGTAGTGTTATAGTGTTATAATTCAGATAATTTGGTAAGAGGGGAATTCCCTGAATTTTGCTCCTATCACCCAGGAATCAATCAGGTCTAAAACAAAGCTCTACAACATACATGTTGTGTCTTGGTGCTTTATTGAGAGCATGACACTTGACTTGGTGTTAGAAACAGGATCCCAGCTCTGGAGAGGCACCTTTGCCAAATATGAGCCAGCTCCAGGCTGAGGCCGAGCCTGACACCCAAGATGTGAGAAGAGAAACACGCTGGACTTCAAAATGCCTCGGTGGAGACAGACAGTTTTGGATCCAATGGGGGATTCCCAACCCACTGACCAGGGAAATGCCTATCAGTGGATGTCTTTACGTATTCTTCAGATTTGTGTGCACCTGTGATTTGGTTTATCAGTGGGTTTTTGCTTTTGGGCTGTGGTCTTTGTTTAAACCCAGAACTAAAAGAGACATTTGCATGGTGAAAGTTAAGCAGATGGGAAAAAAAACAAACAAAACTATAAAGTCAGGGCTAACTGATCAAACTGCTATCTGAAGCCGCAAAGCTCTATGCAGATATGCCCACAGGAGTGGGATCAAACTGGCAGAGCATCTGGGCACCCTGTGTTTCTCCTGCTGCGCTGAGATGCCGTCAGTACCTGCTGTGTTTGTTAGGGCTTTCTGTACTGTTTTGATTATACCATGCCACAGATACTGAAGCAGTATCTCTGAATAATACATTACAATAAAATCATACAAAGGAAGATACATAATCAGTATCCTTGCATGTAATCTGGGTAAACTAAAGGGGATTGTGTAGGATATTATGGATACCAAATTTTAGTAGTGCAGACAGAGTAAATTACCCAGGAGATTATCCTAGCTCTACTCTCTAATATCTCATTTGTCAACAGAAAAAAAATAAATTCTGATCAAACACATGAAAACAGTTCATCATATTCAGTGTTCGAAAAGCAATTGACTGAAGTCTGCTATCAGTTACAGTGGCAGAGTGTGTGGGGAAGGGAGAGTGAAGTGCTGAGCAGCTCTGACTTTGTCCATGTGGAAAACCTCTGCAGAAGGTTACAGGGGCTTATTTCCAAAAAATGTCCCATCCTCTCCCTATTTCTTCCTTGGTGGGAATTTGCAACACATTCCCCTGTCTTGCAAAGGCTTCTTAGAATTTTAAAATGACACCTTAGTATAAAAGCTGGTTTGTTTATCTGTTCTCAATTGGCTAAACAAAAAGAAAAAGAAAAAAGCAAGCTTAGATGAAAAGTGGGCTGCTATCTTCAAATCTGCAGCAATTACTGATGTTGAACTCCATGATCTGTCGCAAGAGTTGCAACACCAGCCAAAGAAGAGTAAAGCATCCACACATATTTATGAGAAATGCTATCTGAGAAACATCAATCTGGTTTCCTTTACACCTACACAGTTTCATTTCACTAGCAAACTTATCACAGTTTTGTATGCATGAGGAAGTTTTTTTAGTGAAATTTTGACAGCACTGGTGTCAATGAAAATGTAATTTATTTCAATGGAACAAGGATTTAATAATCTCTTGTATCATGAGTTGCTTTTTCTCAGGAAGCCGGAAGTAGCTTCCTGAACTGACTCTTTTCTCCTTTCAGGGGTACTTTTCCACAGACCAACTTGAAAGAAAGCTAGTCTTTTGCTGCCAGGTTTTCTTTGTAAAGATGCTGTTAAAGACTAGCTGGACAAATATGTTCTATAATTACAGTCTAGCAAATTGTTACAAAAGCAAGCATTACTAGTTAATAACAGCTGAAATTAATAACAGAACAACTTTCTTAACCATTACTTGTGAATTTAAGTAAAGCTTGTGGTCTACCTTGTTAATAAATTGATCTTGCAAATAATTTACGTAAACCATAACATAGCTGTTAAACTGTTAAATTGTGTGTAATCAAGTCACTGACAGATTGAACTATGTCCATCTATTAAGATGGTTCTATATCCCCATAGAAGAAGTGACAATGCAATTGAACCACCCTATTAGGCAATATTTGCCCTAAAAAATTAGCAACAAGATGTTTAATCAGTGTCAAAACAGATGTCCATTGTATTATAAATACAGATACTATATTTCCAGATATATGAATGTCTGAAGAAAATCAGTTATGGTTAGAAGGGATCTAATGAAAAGGGACTTAATTCATTTATTGAAAATATTTTGATTTATACCTATAAAATGTTGTTATATTACATGCAGGTATTTCTTTTTCCCTCTGCTCTGAGAAAAAGAAAAGGAGGTCAAGGAGATAGTTGAAGTTTAAAGGAGATTAGAGAAATCAGCAGATGCTAATGTTAGAAATGTTTCTGTAACCTTAACTGTGCCCCAACCTTAGTTACCATCTTCAGTCCCACCAGTGATCTGCCTGGATGTATTGACATCTTTACTGAAGTTGTAGCCCAATATATATACAAAAATAAGACATGTTTTAATATGTATATTTCACAGAATCACAGAATATCCTGAGTTGGAAGGGACCCACAAGGATAATCAAGTCCAACCCTTAGCTCCGCACAGGACCATTTCCAAGAGTTGCACCATGTGCCTGAGAGTATCATCCGAGTGCTTCTTGAACTCTATCAGGCTTGGTGCCATGACCACGTTATGGCAAGCAAACACACAGAGTAAACATGGAGTATTAATGAGTTTGTGTATGGGACCCTCATCTGGGTGGAAGTGTTCCCAAGAGCCCCTTCTTCCCTGGTACTTCTCCAGTCCCTGATACTAAGCCTTGTAAAAGCTCCATCCACAACCATGTGTTGTCCTCTTCTTCCCTGTCCTAATCTGTGTCTGATGCAGGTTAATCAGGCATTTCTCTTTCAAGAGTTTATGATGATGTTTATGGTTTCCTAAGAGAGGAATTACACATGTGAAAGCATAGTAATGTGTTTGAAAATGAGAACTTAAAAAACTTCTAAATGAAGAAAACATACATGATATTCTCCAAATCTTCTTCTTCTGATTTAATTTTGTGTGAAGGGTTGTATTTATTTCTAAGAAATAGTTTGCATTGCACTTGTAATGGACTATGTTTAAAAGACTAGACTCCATTCCTGAAAATTTGTTCTAGCTACTGTTTTGTGTGCCCTACCTCTCAGTCTGGGTGCACCAAGGGACATGAAGAGACATCTTTGCTTAGCCTCCAGTGAAATTACATATTAATTTAAAACATGTAACCAAGGAAAAATAGTGTTCAATTACCATTAAAATTTAATGTACTTGCATAAGTGTTTCATAGCAGTGTCAGGCTGAGGATACAGAAGTGCAGAGACAAATATTCAAATAAGAAAACCCATTACTGTTCTTTTCTCTCTTGAGCAGAAATGAATATTTAACCTCAAGGTTGAAAGCTTATTATTACTTTATATTCATTTTTTTTGTTGCTTTACATTAAAGTACATATAAGGACACATCTATATGTGTAAAATGCATTGTGTCTATGTATTTAAAGGGCATTAGTTGTAGAGTTGGGGGTTAAAATAGACTTAAGTGACTCAAAAGTATCTCTGTCATTACTTTTTAAAAGGATTGTGAGATGTCAGTAATCTAGGTGCTCTGAATTTTTTATGTGACATTAAAACTACTTTTTTCAATAGGAGTTTCATCAAGTGAGTTCCTGAGATCCCTACAGAATTTCTGGAGAGAGAGGAGACAGGGAGTGTGTTCCCACCAATAACTCAGAAATGACACAATGTGGGAGACCCGTATTCATGTTCTGTGTCCTAATCATCACACAGCTCAAAAAAGTTGTTGACTACTCTCTGGCTCTAGTATTTTGATTTTGGAGTTAGTTTCATTTTGCATCTATGATTTTTAAGGTCTCCATTTTACTTTGGATGGGAAAAAAACAAGGCTTCTGGAGTGTGGAACCACTCTCTTGCTACTCCTCTGTCTTGCTACTCCTCTGCCATGTATATTTTGGCAGGAAGACAAAGAGCAACCCACCTTCCTAACCTCCCTGAAATACAGCAAAGGGTATTTAAGTCATGGATCAGCATTTTTCTCCTCCTGAAGGAGAGACTTTTTGCTTATGGCTAGGGAGATATGCAGGAGTTTGCTTTGGGAGATTAAGGTGTTACAAGAAACTGCATAGAGCAACGAGTGGACAGACAAAAAGATTATGTGATGCATGAGTCAACTTTCCTTGGAGAAGAGCATGGTCACAGGGCTGCCTTTTCCTGTTCCATAAGTGTGCACATCTGGATGTGTACATACTGCCTGCTCTTACGAGCACATGAAATCACTTGTTGGACTCTGATCTCAGAGGTCTTTTCCAACCTCAATGATTCTCTGATTCTTTGTACCTCTGTTCTGCTTCTTCAATGCCAAATTTCAGCTGACTGTCTGTGTATCTGCTGATAGCAAGGCTGGTTCTCTGGATAATAATGCTGAATTTCCATAGCTGAGAACTGTACTTTAGAAAATGTCTGAATTCCTCACTGCTTCATTAAAACTAGAATTTTCAGCAGGATTTTGCCTGCAAAAGAAGGATGTCTATCTTAGGTGTAGTTGCACCAACAGATAGGGGAGATTTTTCCTTGAAGATTTGATTTCTTTAAACATCAACATGCACTGTGTACATAATATTAATTAATAAATATTATTTAATCATATATTTTCTTCAGAAAGCAAATATGTGACTTCTGTTTTAATAGGAAAACAAGCCTGTGTGTAGAATGTGTAAAGAATTATTTCTGACAAATACAAATACACTGAACCTCTAATCTTTTGTGATAAATACACAGGACAACAGGGTTGCAAGACAGTTCCATTTTCCTCTTTCACATGGATCTTCAGTGGTAAAAATCAGATGGGATCCAAGAGAGATAAAGTTAGAAATACAGACATAGAATTTTTGATTTCTTCTGTGAGTTCACCCACTCAGATATACTTCAAGTTATAAAATATTTTCATTTATATTGCCTTGTTTTTTGTTCTTTCTTAAAGAAAAAACACTAAAACCCAAAACCAAACCAAACCAAATCAACAACAAAAAAACCCACAAAACCAAAAAAAACCCCAAAACAAACAAAAATCCCCCCCAAAACAAACATCCCCCCCAAAACCCACAACAAAACTTTAAAAACCTCCAAAAACAACCCCAGAAGCAACAGCTAATATTCTTTCTGCAGAATCGCTGCACATAAGTACAGCTCCATTCTGAATCTACTCTTTGTCATCTACCTTCATCTGCATCTGCATGAGTAATTTGCCTTTAACTCAGACAATCTGAAGGTCTCAGTCTGAGTTCAGAGGTGCACATTCTGCTAATCATTGCGGAAAGACCTCTGATGTAAACAGGAAAATTCAGGTTTAAAGTACTTGTAAATCACTTTAAAATTACTCTAGGTAAAATATAACAAACAGGTATCTTTCTAGTCACTTTTTTGGCAACTTTTACTCCTTATTCACAGACAACCAGGAATTCAACCAAAGAGTATCTTCACCTACCTTATAAATTGTTCAGGAAAAAAAATAAAGCAACCTCACGATTTGCCACAACACTGACTCCTCCCTTGTGATTTGCCTTGCCTTCCCCTTTCCTCTCCTCTGAAAGAATACGCTTTCCTGTATCTACTGGTTGAAGGCCCAAGTTACTTTTCACCAGCACTCTTCTCTGTGAGATGCAAAGTTCAGGGTGGGGACTCTGAGATATGCGGCCATCTGATATAATTGAAATGGGGCAATTTGCTCAGCTTGTTCTCAAGGTAATGTTGTAGTACTAAACCACCATAGGACCGTAGTTTTGACACTCAAAAAGATACCACTGAACCAGTGAATTTTAATCTTTAGTTTGTCTCCAAAAAAGAAAAAAAATCCAGTGAAATTTTAGGCTCCTCTGCAGTAAATTTATTCTCACTGGCTCAGGCCTCTTTTAATTCTTTGTTTCTTAAAAATAGCTCATGAATTTCTGGGGCCAAAGAAAATGGTTTACAAATGACAAGCATGATTATAAACCAAACATTGGACCTCAACTCTTAAAAATTATATACAAACTACTTTCTCTCTTACTTTCTGACTGAGATAGTATTTTCATTTCAGTTTTAGCTCCCACTTTTTTTTTTCAACTGAAGTTATTAACAGTCTCTGTTTCCTCTACCCCTTTCTTTCATTGCTTCAAACTGCTTGCCTAGAACGGCCTGCACATCACAAATATTTTTCACACCCCTCTTCAAACTGAATCCATGTAAAGAAGAAAAAATACTAGTCTGCAGGTGTCATTCCTCTGCTGTCTTATCTGATAGGGTGCAGTGAGACTTCAAGATCTTGTGAAAAGTCAAATGCTTCCCAATTGAGCCCTGTCACAGTGACTTCAGTTAACCGAACACAGAAATGCAAGCTGTGAAATTTCTCCCTCGGCCCTGGAGGTAAGGGGCCTTTTCACATCCCACAGGAGAACCTGGGAATTTGCTAGGCTCTCTGACACACATGCAATGCCCAAGAGAGAGTGTGGAAATATGGCAAAATATAAAGAATAGTAGGAAACAGTGGCTAAGCTAGAGAGAGAGTGGTATGAAAAAGTGGAATAGCAGAGATATGCTTATTCCTAATGGTTAAAAAAGCATAACACTGTAAGTGTGTAGAAATCATAGTGTTGCTGTATCCATGGCTGGGCTTCGTGAATGAAGATCTGGGGAGTATCCAAGGAATTGTAAAATAGAGCATTCAGGTGAAATCAGGACAGGGCATGAAAAGGTCAAGGTTCTTATTTGAAGGGTAAATTCAGTCAAAAGGGTGTTATGCAGGCTGGAAACTATAAGGAAACGTCTTTAGGTTGAGATGTATAACAGAGTCACGCATGTTACCTCTCCTTAGGTGAAGGATTTCCACAAGGAGCCCAGGATCTCCAGGGGATATGGAGTTCATGTTCCTCACTGGACTTGTGATGCACAGACTTCAGAAAACTTTTACCAGTCTAGTGCCTCATCAAAACAGCAAAAAACATCCTGGTAATTTTTCTCCTGTTTATGATCATGTGTAGCATATTAAATTGTCATTGGGAAGCTGGCACTTTTTCATTTTGGGGCATCTCATAGTTTTCCAATGAATAACACAATGATATGTGTAAGAGATGAAACAGTGGAGCCTTGACAGAAAATCCAATGACTGTATCTATTTTCATCTGGGAAAATTGCTGTCAGTTCATATTGGAGCTCTCCAGGCTGAAAATACATCCTTCATCGTGGCTGAGATCCTCATCTTGCTTTCCCCCTATGTCAGTTCAGAGCTGTTCCTTTAACAGAGCTGAAGCCACTGTGACATTGCAGTAGTGGAAGAAAATTCAGATTCTATCCCCAACAATTTGTACAAATCTTTACTTGCCTGTCTGTGCATGAACAAAGGCCTGATCTTTCAGTTTATTTTTGTTTGGTTTTTTTTTTTTCAATGGATTAAAGGACTGAAAAATATTATTCTCACAAGAGTAGTAAT
Source organism: Manacus vitellinus (assembly GCF_001715985.3). Classification (NCBI taxonomy): domain Eukaryota; kingdom Metazoa; phylum Chordata; class Aves; order Passeriformes; family Pipridae; genus Manacus; species Manacus vitellinus. Next base: position 21,613,572 of record NW_021940864.1, on the reverse strand, counting down.
ATAATATTTTTCTTTTTTTTGGGTGAATGTACTTTAGTATTTGCAATGCAAAAAAGTCCTAACCAGTTTCCAATTCCTTCACTACATGTTTGGAAAGCCCAAGGTACTCCTTTTAGCTGTGAATTCCTCTTTCATGTCTAATCCTACATGAAGCCACTAAAGAAGAAATTTAAGCTGGTAATTTTGAGACTGAAGATCTAAACAATTTTTTAGAATGTTAGTCACTTAAAGGTAGGAAATAAATAATTCTGAACTTCCTCCTTTCCTAAGTTGCAAACCTGAGATAATTGTTTTGTTTTTTTTTTGTTCCTTATCTTTTTGAAGAAGAATCAAATCCTGCCTGACAAAAGGATTGTTTTTAGTGAGAAAATTTAAAAAGTACTAGAAGAGGTTGGTGTCACTATAAAATATATCCAGGATAAATAATAAACTTCTGGAAAAATTCTGGGCAAAATCAAAGAAATATGACATACAAAAGGCTGAAGTTAAAAACCTTTGGCTAATGTTCAGTCACCATATTTTACTGAATTAAGTAGTTTAAAGGTAGTGTGGCATAGATCAAGGTTTGTTAATCAGGAAATATCAGCAAGGACTTAGTTCTAGTGAGCTATGATATCTCCTAGAGATTCCTGTTATGAAACCTAAAGAGCTTTCAGCAGAAGCACATCTGCTTTTCTGTTTGCCATGAATGTGGCTTGTATTGAAGAGAGATATGACATACTGCTTGCCACTACTGACATTCAGATGCACTGACCACATTCAGGATACTTTCATAAATACTTCCCAGGCAAGTCTTATATGATGACATTTAAAGGCGATTACATCTTTATTGCTGTAACTTCAAAGACAAAAGAGTTGGCCTTTGCCGTTTCTTTTAAGTTACATCAAACAGATTAAATTTTACTTTTTTTTTCCTAGTCATCCTATGCCAGCTATTTTTAATGAACTTATTTTCTGGGTAAAACAGATCTTCAATTCCACCAAGTCCAGACAAGCAATCCAATGATGTCTAGAGATGAAGCAGTATAGCTTATTACCTTGTTTCTTCAAGATGGCTGTGAAGGAACATACCAACAAGTTCCTGAGAAGAGATGGGAGAAAGAAGGTCCACAAAGCTCTATTGTCATCAGAGTAAGTTTTTCATTATGCTTGAAGTGTGTTAACAGGGCTTTGAACAACAGTACTGTGAAGGATTAAAAATAGATGTAGTGTGCTTCACAGGAATTTCTTGGCTTATGTTTTACAGCCATATTTTTCATTGATCAGTCAGTGATTTAGACCTAGCACTTTGTGTCAGAGATCAAATTTGCACTGATTTCAGACCTCTCATATTCATGCCTAACATGTCATAGCTAACATGCCTAACAAGTTATCTGTTTCAGATAAGCCTCAGAACACTGGAATACTACTCTGCATCAAAGCTTAACTCTAGGCCTTTTGAAGTTCACTGAACACTACTACAATATCTAATCCATTCATGAATATTCATACAAGGTAATTGTTATGCTATTGTGTCACTTCTACATAATTGAAGGCTCTTCAGCAACACCTGTGAAACCTGTCTGACTTTTAAACTAAGCAAAGTTATATTTTTTTCTGTTTATATTTTATTATATAACAAATACCACCCTGGGAACATGGTCAAACAGATGATTTTGAGAGTTACACTCTAAAGAAATGAGGAAAGCATAAAACATTCTGCTGGGAAATTTGTTTCATTAGAAGACACATTAGCTTTTGTGATCCATCTGTTGGCAATAGCTCTCCTTACTAAATAGAACTGGATGATCAGAGCATTGGAATTCAGGAAGCAGGAAATGTTAAAATATGTACTAGAGGAAAAAAAAGGCAAATTTAAACTAGAAGGACATCTGGGAGGAAAACGTTTGGCAGAAGTCATACTTCTGAGTTCTTACAATTGTCCCATTGAGAGAGAAAACAGGATCTGCCTTATGCAGAACAGGTGGTTTGTTCTCATCCCACAGATATCCTGACTTTGGAGACAAAAATCTGATGACAGACTGCTGAAGGACATGAGTCATATTAATGCAGACCCCCTCTGTCTTCATGCATCTACACTGCTATAGACACCTTCCACGTCATCATCTGGGACAAAGTCCTTCAGAAAGAACCTGTACTGATAGATATTATGACAAAGGGACTCAGATGTACTCTTACTTTTCTCCAACCCTTGAGTACTTTTGGTGAAATGGTGCTTTTAATGAAGTGTATGCTCTCTTTTCCTGAAGTTGGTTCCTCTCAGAGGTAGCAAATCAAATTCCCACACTGAGTGGGCCAATGGCTAGTTTTGGGCTGGGCATCTTCCCTGTCAGGCCTAGAAGAAAATGATGCCTTGGCTCGCTGTTTCCTGTTTATGGAGTGCATTTATTTCTGATGCCACAAGCTGTCTTCTGATTGCCACCACCATTACTATTCCTATAGGCCTGATATTGGTCTGCGATATCTCCATCCTCATTACCACCTAATCTTTTTCTCTTGATTTCAAGCCACCATGGAGCCTGCTTATAATTGTCTGGTTAGCTAGAGCTATGGGAGATAAGAAAGCCATTTAGCAATCTTTCCAAATGTCTACCGTATGGGACTTTTTCTGGCTTCAGTCTCTGGTTGTCTTATTTTCTCTGTCTGTAAGCCACAAACATGGAATTTAATTAATTTATACAGTATCACATACAAAAAACTTGCAGAAAACTGCACCGATTCAAGACCAGAGAGGTACATTCTTCAGGACTAAAGTGAAATAATTTGATGTACAAAAAGTTCTCATGCAGGAGTGGTAATGTTTTTGGCTGGAAGACCCAAAAATCTACTGTGCCCCTCCAATTTATGATATATAAAGTGGTGCTTCGGAAAAATATCTTCAGTGAAAGTTAGGGAAAGATAATTAGAGTCATGCCTACTGTAATTTCTGAGGAATATTTGAGGACCGGAGGTAAACATCACCTAGAATACAGACTTGTGTAAAGATGTTTTAGATGCCTTTTCACTGGGCATGGAGAAGAAGTAGACTGAAAGAAAAATCATAAATGCTTTGAAACTACTGAAAATGGGCAGAAGGATACTATTAGGCTAGCATTTCCACAAGTTCTGCAAGAGTCCAGATGCCGAGTATATCTTCATGTTTTAGAACTTTAAGCTTAAAAAAGCTAAGCTTTAAGCTCTGCGAAAACACTTTTCTTGAACATTCTTATGTTGGCTCAGTATAGGCTTGAAAAATAGAGTTTTCTGGGTCTCCCAAGATAGAGAACCAGAACATTAAACTGGGTAAAGTCCATGGTCCTTCTATCCTCAGGTATTTGTGGTTAGCCTGACTTCATGTCTCTGTCTTAAGTGTCTTCCAGCCATGAATATTAGCACAGACAGAGGCAATAGCCACACAGATGTACTTTTTGCAAAGAAATCCAGTCCACTAGGGCTCTGTATGGAGGAACAGGGAGTCTTCTTTCTTTGGCTTTGCAGAATACACACACAGATTCTGGCCCCAGATTATCTTCAGGCTTGTTTTAACAAACAACTCATTGGGAACTCTTCTCAAGCCAAAAACTTGAAAAATCCACACAGGTTATTATGCTGGGCTGAAGGAACAATAGCTGCTCCTTAAGGCCTGATAAGAAATACTAGGATAATGCTTTCTATCCCTCTCTTGCAATCTTGTCTGAAATGGACCTTGTGAAGGTAACTTTATTAATATTTCACACTTCAATAATATTTCAGGCAATGTCACATAAGAATAAAGTAAATACACACTTCTGAGCTACTTTAGTGACATCTCTAACATGCTTGACATGCAAGGCACAAATTCATCTTTTAGATGATTAGATAACTGGATTCTTTTCCCCCTTTGATGTCTAGCAGCTTCTTGCTCCCTTTTTGAGTCCTAGATGCATAATGTATAGCTTCTTTACTTAGTTCAGTGGTGAGTTATGAATTGCTTCCTAGTCTACCATCAAATATGAGTCACAGACCAAGTCTGCCTTAGACAACCTGGAGAGCTTGAAGCATATAGTCCAGCTTGAAGTCAATGGGGAATATTTCTGTTCACTTCAATAAAAGCTTTATAGATTTTTTCTTATCCTTTTTTTCCTTTCTCCTCCTCCACAAACATCTAAAACTTTAAGAAAAACTAATGTATCCCTGACAAGCCTACACTAAACCTTTCAGTCTTATGTAGATTTTCCAACATATTCAGAAGGAAATTCTTCCATAGTATAAGCGATTTTTTCTGTTGTAATAGGTGTAATAGTAACACTATTATGGTATTCTTTCAGCAGTCATGTTCGTAACAGGGCTCTATGGATAAGAGTATTCTTTCCTTGGGTATTTATTTTTCCATCTGAAATAGCAAGCAGATGTAAAAGGAATACAGAAAAATTGTTTAAATTGTATTTTTTTGTATTTCAAATGGAGCAACTGAGTAAACCACCATGAATATTTCTAATTTAATGCTGCATAATGTAGATATGGCAAATAGACATTGTTTTTACAAACAGACATGCTTATGCATACCTTCTTGCAATGTAATACAGTAGAATTCTGACAGTTGCAGCTCATGATTATGCATCAGTAAGCCAAAGATTTAGTCCAGTGGCATACCTTTTTAAGATTTAGTCCCTTTCCAATGTAGAATGACATTTATTTTTTATTCAATTTGCGTCATGAAAACTGGCTAAGCAGACTTGATTGTTTAGCCAGTCATTTAATTCTGTGCAGTTCTTGTCCTTTATTACACCTGATTGAACCAATTTTAATGTCCCTGACTGCTTTCCATATACTGTCTAGCTGAATTTTGGCTTAATTCTCATTTTTATTTTGAAGGTACATGCACAGAGCAGTTATATTGGGTTTTTACAGGAGAAATCTGACAATTATCGTTTTGGTTTGACACTAAATACATTTAGGTAAGTTCTCTCTAATTTCAAGATATTTTCTTGGAGTCAGATTCATGCTGTCTATGCCATAGCAGTGTTACTACAGCACACGTATGGCTAGTCTAAACATGAATATTTAATCTTTGAGCATTACCTTTTCTAGGTCAGTATGGGTTAGCTGGGCATTATGCAGAGCCAAACATGTTAACTTTGCATTTTTGCCACACACTAAAGCAAAGGCTGAATATCTCAGATTACTAGAAGATAAAACATTTACAATTAAACCCAAAGAAGTGAGTAAATGTACCTTTTTCAAAGCAGACATGTTGCATCTCAGTCCAAATCTCAAGCTTTAGATAGGCCAACTTTGAAAATTATGTATAAGCTGACATAGTATATTCTCATCAAATAAAGTCATATGTTATAGCTTCCTCCTGCAAAAAACTCCAGATTTTTCAACTAAATGGAAGTATTGGGTTGAAAAAAATTAATATCAACATTTTTCTGTAATCTATAGTACTTAAGGCAGTGCTTTATGTAAATAAATATAAAGTCATAAAACTATATCAGGGGGTATGTTTGAGTCAGCTCAGACAGGCAAACTCTTCATGAAGAGTGAGTTTATTTCCATTATTTCCCTAATGATGGTATCACTGAAGAAGCACTTGGGCAAAATATAGGCACTATTAAACTCAGTTCCTGCTAGAGGATCACTGGCCTGATGACCACATCACTTTATCAAGGATAAAGGACCTTGCAGTTGCAAGGTCACTTGAGCATATTTATGACCCTCCTTGCAAGTGTTTTGCCTTTAACTCATTCCTCCCAGCAGGGTAATAACATAAGAAAAACACCTCTAAAAAGAAAGTACAGTCATTCTCCAATTGATTAACAAAAAAAGCCCAAACCACCTACTTGGTTTAGAAAACTTTGATCTGATTAGAAACTTCTGAAGAAAGTATCAATTCTATCTCAAAGTGCTTCTTTAAATACAACTTTTCCAGTTGCAGTTTTAACAATTTGAGCAAATGCACCATATTTTCTTTTTGAACATCAAGTTTGCCAGTTGTATTCATGCCACTTGCCTTTAACACTGCCACTAGATTTTTTTTTAAGTCATATTTTCAGGAGCAACTCACACTGTATTTAATTATCACTGTCTTAAATGGTTTTAGGGGTTGAATAGTTGCTGAAGTGATAGGTTAGGAAGAGAATAGCAGAACAACTGTCACTGAGGAATAAGTCTGTTCATATGAGACTATCAAGGCAACTATTTTATAATTCATTTTGTCCGTTCACTCTCCATCCTCTGAATCCTCTACAAAGTGGGTGGTTACAGAAGTTAAGATTCCAGCACATCCCATTACAGGCTGCAAATTGTCACAGAACATCACTAAAATAAAGAAGATCAAAGCTTTGGTTGGGGTTTATTTATTTACTTACTTTTGTATTTCTTTTCCCTTTCATTTTGGTAAAAAATCCAATATCTTTTTTCATTAGTAACTAGATTTGCTTAGTCTTATCCTTCATCTGTCAATACATTGAGCATAGAATGTAAAAGGAGCGACAGATTCATTGGGTGTTGAAATTCTCTGAGTAGTAGCAGGCAAGAAGAGCATTTTATGTTGTTGTTTATGGTTTATGTTGGTCCCTGGATTAAATACTTTCCCTTTGGTAAAAAAAAAAAAGAGTATTTTGATCTAACTCAGTCGCATGGAACTGCTTTTATTTTACAACCATCGTCTCATATCCATGCATACTTTCATCCCTTTTGAAGGAATGATATCAATATCCCATAGTCTATGATGTCATTTAATCAGTTTTGCTTTAATTTAATGACATCCCAAGCTGAGATTCACTCTGTGATAGAACTATCTTAAATTCTTTAGTCAATTCTAGTCACTCATTCAACAAAACCAATTTAAACAGGAGATATGCCTGAGCAGAAACTGAACAAAATCTAACTGATGAATTGAAGTATTTGTCCTGTGGTGTATAGAAAGGTCCTTTCAATTTCTCTGCACAAAGAGTGGAGATTTAAGTATGCAATGAAATCACCAGAATTCTCCATGATGAGATACTTGTCTACTTGTAATACAATGCAGGGAATAAAGTAAAACTACCTTCCTGCAGAGAACAACTCCTACATTTTTTCTAATAATCTAACCGTACACAGTATCACTAGGCACCCCTTTTGTTACCATCAGCAACTGCGTATTTGACCTGAGCAAGATATAGAATCATAGCATCATTTAGGTTGCAAAAGATCTTTAAGATCATCCCACTATTAACCCAGCACTGCTACTGCCACAAAGTTATTCTAGCAGTGCAATATCTTTCTTAGAAACATGTCCTTTCCATGATATGCAGTCTCAAAAGAGATGAAGTTATTCAGATGTATCAATGTTTTGAAGTATTTGATTTTGTATGTATAGATGAGTTAGTCTAACATTTCCCCAAGAAGGTTTAAACAAAATATTAATTGTTGGATGTGGTTTTAAACACAAGATATCTGATATGTAAAATAAAATGGAAAACATTGTGCGGTTGATTAAATTTTTAGTAAAAGTTTTTTATTATTTTTTTTCCCCTATTAAAACTATAGTTAATATCTACCTGTCTTGCTGGGCAAGTTTTATACAATAGTGCCCAAGAGAAATCACAGGCTTACTTCAATGACTCCAGTAAAAAACAGATAAAGAAATATATGCTCCCTAGTTAATATTATTTAAGAAATAGGGACGCTGCATGCTAGGTTCATACTCTTTCAAATCCTAAAAAAGAAATGTAGAAGAATAGGAATTATACTGGCATCAATAATAGATGAAGTATTTGTTATGATGGAGTTATAATAAGTTATCATGCTAGGATTAACCAAAAGCAATAGAAAATTATCTTTCCAAGTTATATACCCAACAATTTTCTGGGCATGACTGATCAATGTGCAAATGTCATAGATAAGACAAATTTAAGGGGCGTAAGCCTTCTGATGGTGCAAAAAAGGTGGGCATAGTAGAACAACACTCTTTACTATAGTAACATGCCTTTTCTATAGGCATTTGGTTACAATTAAAAATACCTAAGAGAATGTTTTTTGTTTTCTGTTTTGATAGGTTTTTTACATCATCTTCATACAACTTTCATATCTTCAAAAGAAAAAATTTCAACAAAAAATGATAATCTGAACAGAACAAAATTTCTGAACAAATGAAAACATTCTTTATTTTTAGAGCAATATTTTATATTTTCAAGCTCCTTGAAAACAGATTTAGGCAAAACATGAAGAACATAAAATTGCTGGTTTTAATAATCTCTAAAAAGGAAAGTTTTCCTTTTTTTCTACACAATCTTACTTTAACTGGCTTTTTTCTTTTAAAGCTTTCTAATCAGACCATTCCATTAATATTAAAAGCAATTAAATGAAACATATCCGAAACAATTTTCTTCATTAAGGCTATTATATCCACATTTTCTTCATAGAAACAAAATAATTCTTATTATGTGCTTCAGTTATTTACCTATACCTCTTGGTATTGTTTCTGTTTTCTGATCCAATTAGATTTTTAAGTAACCCAGTTCAATTTTTACCTAAACTAAGGCAGAAACATATAACTGTTTTATTATATACAACTAATAATCTCATATATTCCTGTATATAATAAAAATTTATAGATCTGCTTAAATGAAACACTACTTTCATTCTTATTTCAAAACCATTCAGTGAAAATCAAATTTCAGAACAAAAAGTTTTCTTCAACAACAAATGAGAACATTTCGAGATACTTTAGCAACACAAAACCCCTGATAAATCAAGCTTATATTAAAACCATTAAATATTTCATGAGAAAATTGTGACAATATAATATTTTCAAACAAAGAAAGTAATGTCATTTAAGCAAAAATCTATTAACTCGTTGAACTTTCCTTTGCAATACATCCTTCAATATGCAATTCTTGTCTGTATTTAAAAGATAATCTACCATCACTTCAAGATGCGTTGCTTCTTACCACTGGCTCACAACCATCTTTGCAGGTATCTTCCGGTGTGTACCCAATTAGCAGCCCACAGGAACACTGTCTTGTTGCTCACCCTGTCAAAAATCAAGCAGAACCTGAGCACAGAAAACATGAGTAAAGACTGAAACTATCTAGACAGAGATTAGGATCAAATGAGTACAAGATATGAAGTTGTGGTGAAATATGGATTGCATCACCTATGAAAAACTGTCAAAAACCTTAAAGAATTTTTAACTCTGGGTTAATCTATAAATATCTGTATTTAAGGCCATTTTCTCTTCTATTTCTGTACATAAAGTAAGGTAAATGTTTTTCATATAATTTTTTTTGCCTATTAAAAAAAAAAGTCTATGTATTTATTCAGGCTTAATTTTCCAGGTAAAATAGTAATATTATTTGTGTGAAATTCTGAAACATTCTTCATGCAAATATTTTTAAATACAGTTGCTACAAAACAATTTTTCAACAAATTAAATCCAAATTGCATTACTGCTCTTCATTCTGTTAAGAATTTTTCATGTCCACTACAGAGCAAATTACCCTTTGATTTGAACACAGCTGTTCAAATGTTTCTTTTTGAGTTTAGCTGGTACTGTAAGGTCTTTGCTTCTAGTTCTATTTGGACATAGGATTAGATAACTGAACCTGTGACTTGTTGTTGTAGATTTGGAGAAAGTGAAGAGAAGCAAAGTTCTTTGCCTGGTGAGGATGTTTCATCCTATACTTACAGAGTTTTGAAACAATGACAGATTGTTAACCGGTTAATTACTAATCAGTGTCATTTTTGCTGAGCCAGCAAATATTTGGGGGGATGCCTTAAAAATGCTTTATGCCTCTGGTGCAAGTGTGTGTTCTGTTCCGCCTTTAACAGGGATGATGAGGGAGTGAAGTACACTGAAGACAAGATGTTGAAAGTAGTTTTATCTCCATTTATATAGAAATGAAGTTATCTATCTCCATTGCCACCTCTGATTTACGTCCATCAGCATTCTTGCACAATTAGTTTTGTCAGCAAAGTGGATCTGCAGTTTTTTGAAGAAGACTGCTGATGGTTTAGAAATTCTGATATTAAGGGAAGTATCTGTTGTCCTTTAAACTTTCTATTGGAAATTTTCTTTTCAGTATTTCTCAAAGTCATGGATGTGGGTGATACCACACATGCAGATCAAGATCATTCCCTATGAAAGACAGTAAGATGTCATGAAACTACACCAAAATCTGCTTCACAGGTGAACAAACACAAGATGGTGAAACACTGAAGTACTGAGTCACGAGGTCTGTGTGTATGGGAAGAGCATCTAAGAAGCAATCTTTTTTGTTTTCATTATCAGAGGTATTAGGTGGGGAGGGGAGAGTTGATGGGTATTCCTAGAGGCGTTTGCTTGTGTTCCACTTCCAGAAACTTATTAAAGAGTTGCTTATCCAATAATCTACCTCAAATTTACTCTTTGGGAAATGATCATCAACAGGCAATTGCTGCAGCACTGAAAATAATGGCAGTGCTGTTGATCTGAGACTTGTGGTTTTGTACCACCCAGCCTAGTTATTTTTAGAATTCAGATGTATTTGAAAGTAATACTGACATTTTATTAGAATATTACATTGTATTTTGAAAGCATCCTTCATGTTTTGCTACAGGTGCTGATAGTGACAAGAGGAAAGGGGTTTGTGGGAGGAAATAGGTACTCTTCGAAACTGTCTTATGTAAACATTTACTTGAAATAAAATTCATCCATGAAAAGATGCAGAGGTGTTAACAAAATGATGTTAACACTAAGATCTTGCTGGGGCAGTAATCTTGATTAACTTTCAATACATCTGATAACAATATCCTTGTCTACTATAAGTCTGTGACATTCTTTATTTTTTTACTTTGCCTTTTATTTTAATGTAAGTAATGTTGACTGTTCCACTGTTCTACTATTATTCTTTCATATACACACACACAAAAATAAAGCCACACCCATACATGTGCTCTTACAAAGGGAACATTCAGGATGTAAACAGCTACAAGAGAACATCTATTGGAAGTGGGACACAGAAGTCTATGTTCCATGTCTAACAAGTTGTTTGTTGATATGTGTGTTTACTTTCCACAGGGGAGAAGGAAGAGGAATGATGCCAAATGAAATGAAAGAGGGGAAGCAACTGTAGAGTTATTACAGTTAGTTGGAACTCTACAGTATTTGTACAAAAGAAAAATGTCAGATACTCAACAGCTATAAAACAGCATTGTTTTTTGTCACATAAAAAAATTACACTGATTACAGGTAGTACAGGAACTTTTATATTGCCTTATTATAGTTGCAAATATGTTCATTTGGGGGTGGGAGTGTACTGCAAGAGATCCATCTTATATCAGAGAAAATACCCCAGCAAAACTTCTTTGAAGGTAGTAAATTTCCCTGGGAACTCAGTAGAATTCTGTAAGTTGCAGTAATTTTGTTCTCTGAAGTCTCTGCAGAGGTTATCATGAACAATTTCACACATCATTGCCAAATGAGAGCCATGCCTTAATCTAACTATATTCAGTGCTGGAAGCAAATGACTGGCATTCTTATCAGACATATTGAAGAAGATACAGCATTCTAGAGTAGTTTTTCCATAGTAGCAAAACTTACTTTTCCTTCATCATTGTACATCTGACCTTAAATAAGTACATATATACCAGAAGTCTGATTTAAAAAGAATTATTATTGTTTCTTGCTAACAGTCCCAGAAATCACACTTCTACCCACACTTCCACCTATTCTACACAAGTTTTAAGCTCATGTAACTCCCAGACTTCAGTGTAATACTTTTTGCACTTTACCGCTGGTTAAGTGAATAGATCAGATTTCAGCGTGTTAGTAAATAGCTCACATTGACTTCAGTAGGAATTCTGTTTTGCAGAATAAGACCCATAAATTAGAGGGATAAATGCATCAGGAATGTGCTGTAAAGCCCACGGGTGCCCTCAGGAGCTGAGCATAATCAGAGCTCTTCGAGTTCAGCTCAGCACCTTTCAGGGTTGTGTCCTGGTACTGATGGGAAAAATTTCTTTAGTACTAGTACTGAGAGGCCTGGCTATTAAAAACACATGGAACTGCTGAGCAGCGAAGCAGTATGGCATCAGAGATTTTACTGAATACTAAAGAAATGTTATGAGCATCAACCTGGGATAAGTCATCTATATGTTTAACAAAAAAGAGGAATATAAGCAGATTGTATCACAGAAGGGAAAAATACCTTCTTAAAATCAAATAGGATATTCCTGTGATTATTTCATGGTCTATTTTGTCCCTATGACAGCATTCAAAAATTAACTGATGCCTCCAAGCATTCACGTAATGGTGCTCTCAAAGCTGTGTTAGCCACATAATTCAGTGAAATCCAGGGGGGATCCTTAATACAAGCAGAACCCTGAAAAATGTTGTGGTCAGCATCAGCACACCCCAAACTGCAGTAAAAATAGACAGAATTTATGATATAGAGTGTTTCAACTTACAGTTAACTATTAGATGAGATTGTTCACATTGCCTTCTTCAGTGCAACATAAGTCAGCATTTTATTTACATCTCTATAAGAGAAATATTATTTGGGGAGCAGTTTGTTAAATAGCTGTAAATAGCATTTTTATTACCCCCTTTACATTGCTTTATATCACTTTGCTTTGCTGGGGAAACATGAGCCCATGCTGCATCTGCAAAGTCCATCCCATATTTTCTGGGGTAGGGTAGAGAACAGGGCTCTGTCTGCCACGCCTCTCTTCATATTGACATCTCAAGCTGTAAGACAACTGGAGGGGTAAACAGTTCCTGAATACTTTCCTTCATATCACTCCTGTTTCGTATTTGGTGCTCAGGATCCCCAATATCTAAGCATACCTGAACCCTCAGCTATATCTTATCCCTTGATTTTCTGTTTCTCCCCACTTTTCCAGATGACTTGAGTGGTTGTATTCCACATATGCATTACTTGCCTTTCGTCTTTTCATTCTTCATCTTACTTTCAATTACAGAGCCTTCCAGTCTCTGTGCTATAGATCTCTTTTCTCTGTTTTTCCCGTTTGCTATGCCCAATCTCTCAGTGGGCTGCATTTCAGCACAATGTGTGATTTATCACACACATGCACAAATTGGTCTTCCCCCCAAAAAACCCCCATGCAAACAAAAAGAAACAGAAAGTGGTGCGAAATCTATTCATTTGGTGATTGAACTTCACTGAATAAAGTATCAGTATCATCAGCCTGATTCAACCACTGGATGATCTGTCCTCATTAACCTGACAGACATGCAAAGGGACTTAACAACATAAAAGTAATCCTCTTTAAATTTGTTTCAAGACATTAAATATGTATATTTTTTCTTAATCATTCCAATATTCTTTGGCTTCCAATGGGAAATATAACAATGACAGCACAGCTGAAATGTGTCTCCCCTACCAAAATAGAAAAATTCATACCCTCAGAGGATCCTCTTTCTAGACTGTACCAGCTTTGCCAGAACATCTTTTTTTCTGGCATATTGCTTTTCAGCACTCTCCAGTTTTTGTATTGGTCTCCTGAGCTTTACAGTAATGAAAACCTAGAGTAGTTTATAATAACTAGTATAAATTTTATTTATTACTAAGTTCTGTATTATAAGACTGCCTAGAGGTCATAGCCAATACCATATCCTCTTGCACCACAGACTGTACAAATCCCTAATAAAATGTACTCATTGACCTTGAGATTTTAAATAAACAGGATACAGAGTGAAGGAAGAAAGATACATCAGCCCTATTTACATGCAAAGAACCAAGAAATTAAGAGGCCTACCAAGATATAAAGATAGTCCATAGAGAAGTCTGGAATAGAAGCAAGTTTAAGAGAAACTGGTTTTCTTCTTGTTGACATGCCAAATATGTTTGAATATTTTGGTTTTGAAAAGAGGAAAAAAAATAAAAATCAAATGACAATATGAGAAGAAATGTATAAATATTAGAGTAGCAGAAAACAAAGCAAAAATATAGAAGTTCCTGAGTAAACAAACAATTTGTCAGTTGCTGTACTCAAAATATGTCAGGGAGATATAGCACTCTGAGTTTCTGAGAGACATGAGTTTGAAAATCAATACTTTTTGGAGCAGAACAAATGTCAGATATTTTCATATTTGAACACCATATTTTTAGTTTTGTTTTAACACAACCTGAAGAGAGAGGATTGATTAGTACACCTTAGCCTAACTGAAAGGGTCAGTTAAGCTATAGCTGTAAAGGATATATCTGTATCATCCCAACCTATATTAGGCACTGATGGCACATCACGCCATGGATGTCAAATGCATAACCATGTCTGCTAAACATGCAGATTATGAGGTCAAATGTGGAATAGATCAGTACCAAATTGTACTAGAAAATAAAACTGATATTTTGTAGAAATCAATGGGTATACAAATACCAAACAGAACTGGGAGCATAAACAAGAGCAGATGCCATGTTTTTCCTTCAACGACAGTGGGGAGTCTCCACTCTCTCTTGTAATTTTTCAAGCTGACAGGGAGAATTGCCTCCAGTTGGATCAAATGCCATCCAGAATTACCAGCCAGAAACCAGAACCAATACAGCTGCACAGACTTCACCAAAGACAAGTAAGTCAATAAAGTTATGAAGGAAACCTTAGGCAAAGCTGCTGCACCTAAATGTACATGAATGTAACTGTTGGATAGGGAAATGAGGAGTATAGCTTTCTACCTGTACAACTGTATCCCATAACATCTGCACTGCTAAAATTAATTACAGGTGCAATGAAAAAATCTTTCAGTTGAGAGTCCCTGACACCAATCATGCACAAATATTTTGTGACAGAAATTCAGTGTAATCTGTGCCTCATCTGCAGGCCAACCTTGCTTTGTCTTGCACTCTTTTATTTGTAGAGGATTTGGAAGAGGCCTGCTGGAGTATTGCTGTGGCTTATATATGTGGAGTTCTGTTTATGCAACTCAGAGGGTGGCAGAAGGTGACATGAATATCCATGTCTCATCCCATGCTGAAATAAATGACTCTCCAGGCCTTCGGATTTAGAAACACTCCCAAATCCCAGAGGATATCCATAGCTTTATGTTATTTATTGAGATGTAGTTCTCTCAGTGTAAACTTCTCTAACAAAGGGAAACAACTGTTTTTGAAAATATAATTTTAAAATTCTTCTCAAATAGCCACTATGCCTGAGTACCAAGGTGGAACCAGTAGTCATCCTAGGACATTCCTCCTCCACTCCTCAGGGCCGGGGGCAGAGGTGAAGTGAATGACATGCTTAAACATGCTCATATGAACTGAGGGATTTGTTTTTCCAGACAGGTGTTATTCCATAAAATTATTCCACAAATTTTTCACTGAGCACAGGAAACTAACATCACGGCATTCCCTGTTTCACTCCCCACCAGCTGCAGAGCTCTGACGGATTCCGGTTCCGTATAGACCCTGCCATCCCTTATACCCATAAAGGACTATTACGTTTAATGAGACTCTATAAGTGTAACTGAGGTCAGAATTTGGGCACATTTATTTTCCACATACACTCACAGTTATAGCCTGTAACTCTGGGAAAGCAAAGCAAATATGAAAGCTTTTGCTTACATATAAAAATGCTAATTTGGCTACATGGCTAAGAAGCTGTTGTTTAGTCTCCTTATTTTTACTCTTCATTTTAAAAATGAAAAAATGACACTTCTGAGGGACAGAAGCTGGAGTTTATTAAGCTTTTCTGTAAGGGTGAGAAATAAGCCGAACAAAGTCTTGTCTCTCTTGTACTGCAAGAAGTTAATGACTATTCTGTTGTATGTTATGTAAATGCAACCACGAGGTAGGCAAATGCAAGGCGAAAGACAATGGCTGTATTTCTTTATTTGAGATCTTTCTTAATTTTTTTTTTTTTGAAGTTTCAGACCTTAAGACACATTTAACTTAAGACTGATCGATTGATTAATTCATTATGCGTGTCCATAGTTTGTTATCCAAACTTTATTAGCTATAAATAACTGTAATATCTTCTTATGCAGCCTGATTTTTTCATTAAAGAAAAAAACTTGCTTTGTTTACTTTGTACTGTGGTACACTTATTAAAGATTCAGAATTTTCTTTTACAACCACAATGAAGTAAAAACAAAACCCTTGTACTTCAATGTTTCTCTTTTGAGACTGGACATATTTCAGCAGCTTTGTGCATTCATGAACCATGCTCTGCAAAATTTCCCACATTATTAGCCAAAACTAGTTTTGCAAACTTACCTAAGTCATTTAGAAATATGAAAATAGTCAATCTTAGGTTGTAATGGATGGTATTCTCAAAGTCTAAATGACTCTGAAATAACTCACAGAAATACAATGGTAAAATATTTTGCCATTAAGTAATATTAATCCACCAGAGGTCAAAAATTGGTCTAGAAAATAGTTGGTTTTGAAAAACACACTAATACAAATGAGGAAGACTTCGGTGGTAAGTGTGAGTGATGACACCAGCCAGAGACATCTTTTGCAATTTTCTCTTTTGTCTTGGATTTATATATTAAAATATATTTACATCAGGAAATTAATATGTTTCCACCACCTGGCCTCTAAAAATATTTCCAATTGAAGAACAAAATATTAATCACATTGCCTCATGTTTAGGGATCCCATGGAAGTTACCCATGGAAAAAATTGTAACCAAAAACTGGGAAAATTTCAAATCACTGCTGAAAGATAAAAATCACCAAGCTTCAGAGAACCAAGAAAAAAATTATGAAATCATATGGAGATAATGAATGCTTTGTTATACTAAGTGATGGGATAGCAAAAAGGTTGATGGCTGAATAAAAGTGGGCCAATACATAATATGGATTTGACTCTTCTTTCTTATTGTTTTAGCATAACTTTCCACAGAGAATTTTTTCTGCCAAGATTTTTAAGCAGATAGCCTTTGGGGTTATAAGAAGCCTGAAGCAATGAATATTCAAAGTACTGAGTCATATTTTCAATGGTCTGATTTCTTACTTGTACTGCAGTTGCAATATATTTTATGATGTAATATCTGTATAATGTTGTAAATATTGGGAAAAAGTTAAAAGCTAACTTGCTTCAAATGTATTCTGAAAAAAAATTTTCTTCCAAAGCTTGCTATATTCAATAGAAGCACCTGTATGGAATCCCTTATTTAGTATAGTTCAATTTTTCAAGGTTTTTGAAGAATTAGAGAGGAAAGGATTTTGGATAGTTGAATAGATCTAAAGCTACACATCCATAACAAACGTGAAAGGGAAAAAAAACATGAATAGAAGAAAAGAAAAATATAATTGTTGAATGATTTGGGACAGTTATTAATTTGATTCTTGTTTTAGTCATCAGAGTGGCAGGTTGCCAGTTTCTGGCTGTTTGCAGTTTTACGTGATGGGTTATGAACACGTATGTAAATATTTTTGTAAGTTCTAGCTTTTGAAATAATTAAATATTCATCTTTTCTTTTGAAAAATTAAAATACCATGTTGACACGATGGCATATTCTGCACTCTCTCTATCTGAAAACACTGAGCCTGCAGCCTGTCTAAGCAATTAGTCTTGTTTTTGCAGCACATTCTCATTTTTAAGTTCATCTCTTTTCTCAATTGCAAGTGAGAGAAATGCCTCAACACGCAACAGCTTGCCAGGGACCGAATTTGAATCAGTCAGAGATTCATCATCTACCTCTTCAATTCTTTCTCTTAAATGCTTTCAATGTGCCTGTAAAATCCTTTAAGTTGCTGGTGTCCATCGGCCTTTCTCCCTGGTCCGTCCCCAGATTTCTGCTGGGATTGGTTTTTGTTTCTCCTTACCTGCTGTATCTTGATTGCCTCATCCTCAGTTAAGACAATTTCAGCTATTTCACTGCACTAGGTGGGGCTTTTTGTTGTTGCTTTTGTTTGTTTGTTTGTTTTGTGGGAAGAGTAATAAATCTCAGCTTCTCATCTGGAGAAAGTCCCTGCTTTTTCTTTTAGGAGTTATGGCATACTTATTGTTTCAACTGTAATCTTTTTAATAAATTGTTTAATCACTTAACCTGCCTGTCTTGTTCAGTTCCATTTTTGTTTAAGGCTTCTTTACATCACATGGAGACAAACTATTTCATAGTGGGCAAGTCTGCATATGGCCCCAGTTCAATGCAGTACCTAAACATATGCCTAACTTCAGAGACTCAAGCAGCTTGCCCTAAGCTACTTTCACAACTAATCTCAGTCACAGGTCTAAACCCCTTGATGAAACAGATTTAACACATGCAAGGCAAATCATCAGAATCCCATTGATGCCCACAAGCCAGTTGAGGATTCAGCCCAATGGCCTCTATTGAGAAAACTGATTTACACATTTAACAATATAGGATTTTTTCCTTTGAGTCTTTATTTTGTGACTAATGTTATGCATGCAAGTCCCTTTTAGAGCTATTCCTCTTCCTCTGCTCTTACAATCCAAGAGTTAGTTTGATCTAACATGATTTTCTAGGTTGCTTCTTCAATCAACAGAAAGCAATGAACAACAGAGAGAAAGATGGATGAGTAGCCTGGATTAAATTGTACAAATGCTCTGTAATAGGAATCCTACTTCTTAAATTATTTAACTCTCCACCTTGAAGTATTAATTTCTGAGTGTTATTCTAGAATCACCTTTTAAACATTGGATCATAATGGAGTGTAAATATTTTTAAGGATTAATAAAGTGTACACCATTCAATCAAATTATTTTTGTGATTCTGCAATCAAATGTATGCTCAGAAAGATTTATTTTTAAATAAGAACTCCACAATAAAAGCATCAAGAAACAGAACAATTCAAATATGTCACAATTTGCAGCATGTAGATGGCAAAAATGAACTTAGATACTGATGCATACAGAGAAGGATTCAAAATGTGTCAGAAACTCTGAGTAAAAGTGTCCGACTTTCACAAGAAATGTATTCCCTTCTGGATTGTCAGTTAATCTAACTCCTCTCTTTTTGGAGAAGCTGTTGGCTCAGAGCATGTGGAAAAGGAAGCAAGAGGAGAAGCAGCTGCTTCCTCATCTGGAGATATCTTTTGCCTTGCAAACCAAATACCATGAAATTCTTACTGGTCAGTTTAAAAAGATAGTGTAGTAACAGAGGAACTGTCAAACCAGACCAGATGTGTCTGACCAAGTCTGTGTGATGGACAACTATATGTCTAACATAGTTTTTATTAATATTGTTAAAGTCGAGGCTTTAATTAGATATTATTGGTGTGAGCTCAAGAAACTAAGCAAATATTTCTCACATGAAGCACTTTCATATGCTGGATTTTTACTATTTCTTTAATTTGTAATACCAAAGCATAATAGAGAAAAAAAAAGAGCTTGATTTACTTTCTTGTAATATCCTTATTTATCAAATGCCAGCTGTAAAAAAACAAATGAAAAAAATTACTCATGTGTGAGGCTGGAGGAAAAGTGAGTTTCCATATTCTGTTACAATAAGGGTTTTTAGAAATGCTTGAATCTGTCACTTCAGTACGTAGTCAGGTCAGATGGTATCAATACTGAAATAATGATGTTTTGCAGTCCCCTGAGCCCTGTTAGTGACAGTAGCATTCCATGCCTTGAAAAATGGGTAAATGTTTTAGGACTTTTTTCAAACTAGATTCGAGTACACTTCTCAAGCACTCTTGTCACAGGTTGGCTGACAATGAAGCGCTTTTTAATGTTGGCAGGGCATGTAAAACTTGAGAGAAGTATCTTATTGTTTTAAGTCTAAAGAAAATATTTTTTTGTCTCTTTTACAGTTTTTTACTAAAAAGAAGAATTCTAAATTTGTTATTCAGCTAAACCCAGGTTTTAAGAGAAGAACTTCACACAGTTTGTGATTTTGTACTTGGAAACACCTCAGGCAAGGGGTTAAGGGCAGGTAGAGAGAGGGTGCGAGGTTCCTCACTTCTGCTCCTGTTTTAAAAGCAAGTGCCAGGGCTCTCAAAGTCTTGCATCTCCTTGGAGTCCTTTTTAAGCATGTTGGCAGATGGTCCTTTACAAGCTTCTTAAGGAAGATCTCTTCCCAACTGCCCTCCAAAGGTTCAGTCTGGGTTTGGGTGATCCCGTGTGGGGTAAGAGGGGTCCATGCAGCAGTAAAACAAATACAATCCCAGGTCTGAAAGTCTGGGCTCTGCAGATCTTTGCCCCACCTTTCCAAGCCATCTGGTCACCTAGGCTTTCTGTTTTGTTTTTTTCCCTGACTAAGAATTGTTGGGTTTTGAAGGCACAGAAAAAAACCCAAAATCCAACCAACCAAACAAAAACCCCACATGGTTGAACAAAAGCCTCATTGATCCTCTGCATTTGCTTTTTTGTTCTGGACACATAACATGACACAACTATCTATTTATTATTTTTATCTTGAAGAGGTGATGATAACAGTAATCACCTTTTTCTCAGAATGCCACGTGCAGAAATGCAATCTCACATAGTACCCGGGCCTAATTTAGATGCATAAGGCATCAAATATTTGCCTGATTCTCTGTCAGTTCCACTGGAGTTATTCCAGATTAACAGAAATGTAACAATTTTACTCCTTGTTTATCTGCACCCTGGGTGAAGTGTTGAATCCCCTCAAATACTATTTGCATTATTGCCTTGATTTAGGGCTAAGGATCCCATAGCCAGGATAGATTAACCAGATTTGTCCTGGAGCTGATACTGAAGCTCATCTACATAATTTGCCATTTTCCTTCATTTAACTGTAGCAGGCTGTCACTGAAAATGCCTGTGGAGATGTGCTCACACCTTCTCTTTGCTTCTCAGACATAAAATAGGCCCTTTGTTAATCAAATGGATTTTTCTCTTTCTTGAGAGCTGATATATACGAGCACTCAATTTAGAAATGGCTCGTGCTTTTGTCTCTATAAATGAGAGCTATATACATCTCACGTGGATGTACTTTATTCACGCTTTGGTGCCTAAGGCATCCTCTCTCATGTCTTATATAAACACAAAGCCCACTTCAGGGCACAGTGTCATAAAATGTTACAGAGGCAGACATTTACATTGGCAGCACCTGGGACCTTCCTCGTGTAGATAGCTTTGGAATACTATTTTCCGGTCTCTAAAAGCATTTACAAATGTTTTAAGCAAGGACATATTTTCATTAGCATTGCCACAAGTATTTTTTACAAACTAGTGTTGTGCCCTCCATGCACTAAAAGCTCCCTTTTCTGCATGCTGCTTCTGTGCTGTAAACAGCTGTGAAGCCAAGGCCAGAGGAATGTGTGTAAAGCTGGATGTACACAATGAGTATCTACGTATGATATGTCTGTTTTTCAGAAATGTTACCTGTGTGGAGGCCTTTGCAGAGGTAATCTTGTATCTTTAAATTAGTCCAGCAGGAACAGCTCTATACTTTAGGGTCATTGCCAGCATAAGCCCTCCAATTTCTGTCTCCCATGTAAAGCTTCTATTTTCTTGCTCTCGACTTGAGCACAACATATTTGCTGTATACACCTGCCAGTGATGTGCAATGTTAGCTTTTGATGCAAGTTAAATCTATATTACTGTCTTCGTGTGGCATACACCAAAGTTTCAAATATTAATTTTAAGGTTGCTATTTTCAAATTGATTAAAACTTAGATTTGCTTTTTTAATCTGTACTACTAATAATAATTTGTGTACATATAACAGGCACTAGTTAAAACCTATTAGTTACATGGTGGGTTTTGGTTTCTTTTTTCCAAAAAAAGTAGTCATGCAGGATTTGAATGTGAAACAAAAAAGTGCTCATGATCTGTATATATTTAGACAAGACACTGATGCAG
Organism: Manacus vitellinus; assembly: GCF_001715985.3. Lineage (NCBI taxonomy): Eukaryota > Metazoa > Chordata > Aves > Passeriformes > Pipridae > Manacus > Manacus vitellinus. Next base: position 21,591,893 of record NW_021940864.1, on the reverse strand, counting down.
AATGAAGATCAGGACCTCTGTGAGCTTTGTTCTCCTTTCCTATTCTTGTCAGGCATATTCCTGGAATATCTGAAGACTATGTTTTAAATGTCAGCATTAAGTTTCCTCTTTCTGGTTCGGAAGGCATGCAATGATACACAAAAAATGCTTTATTTCCAAGCTTAAAAATGTTTAAAAGTTTCTTCATGTTGAAGGTTTGCTGTTGGGGCTTTTTTTGTAGTTGCAGTAACAACTTATTATTAGATGTCATAAATCCTTGAAAATATGTGTAAATATAACAACTAAAGTAATTTTTTTTGAACATGCAGTTGGTTGGTTGTCTTAATGTAATTCTGTCTGCAAAAGACACAAGTTTTGAAACACGGTATTAAGTAGGTAAGAAATATTGACCCTAACTGAAACACATTGTACATTATATAGTACTTATATACCTATACATAGTATATACAGGTATATAAATATGCATATTTATATTTTATATATGCTTTTGGGAGTGGCCACAATAGCCAGAGTCTATAAACAGACACATGAGGTGTCCATCTTGCCTTGGTCTCTGCCCTCCTGAGGCACAATCAACATGTGACCTTCCAGTGGTAACTGTATTTTTCTTTCCTCTGTTTCTCTCTTTATTCTTTCTTCTCTTAACCTCTCTTCCTTTTTCTCTTGTGGGCAACTTAAATACCTATTTTCTGTATTTCACTTAATTTGTGGGAATTTCACTTAACTTGTATGGAGTGTGTGTTTGTTGGGTGTAACAAAGTTTCCCTACTCCACAGCAATGCTTGCTAGTCCTAGTAATCTGTTATAATTTTTTAGTGAATTAGGTTCTTTGTGCTGGGTGTTATAGTGAAATGCTTTTCCTTGGTTTGCATCATGTTATCTCTGTAAAATACTTTTTGCCAAAACGTCTATTTTCTCACCAAACTAAAAGAAGTCTCTTAGACAAAAGTGTGTAGTCTTTTCTTCGGACATGAGCTCAAGGTATCAAAGAATCAAAGACTTTGCAAGAGTTTGTGTAGGCAAAATCTCTAGAAGTCTAAAATTAAAGTGTAACACCCAGTAAAAGCGCGGACCAGGGTGTAACACAGACAGACTGCATTTACATGTTCTGTCTGATTTTTCTCCTGAGCATCACTTTATTTGCATTAAATTTCAGATGACATTTTATCACCTATTACTTAGTCTCTTACAATCCTGCCTCTTACAGCGATAAAGAGACTTAACTCTGTGGGTCACATGCACTGAGCAAACTTCAAAGAGCAGCACACAGCTGCATTGCTCCATCATGAACCAGCCCTGGCATAAACTGACTCGGATTCTCCAGGTCCTCCCTCATAATCAGGTAGAAGGGCTACCAGAGGTGCCAAGGACTGCCACCTGCATCTCCCACTACTGGCACGGGGGTCTTCTAACTAGGTTCAAGGCTCTGGGAAATGTTCCTGTTCCATCTGAAGACAGCAAAGGCAGGATGAGCTGGCAGCCTGATGACCTGCTGCTGCTCCACATTTACCTGCACTCTCACAGGGAGGAGGTCAGAGGTAACCAGAGCAACTCCTGCTCTGCCTGGCTGCATTTTGTGAGTTACACAGTTCTACTACATTGGCCAGAAAATCACTGATGGGGTAGAGAGGTATTTCTTAAAAAGTGATTAATTGAAGTATTTCTATTCTGACAAAGGAAGCATTGGTTGAGCAAGTTATCCTTTTTTTTTCTTTAAGCAGGAAATGAACTCCAAATATTTAATCAAAAAATTTCTAACCAGAACTAGTTACAACAAGATCATATTTTTCTGACTAATTTAATTTGTGGAGATTGTAAAGAAATATATTTGCAGTGGGTTTTGGGGCACAGCTAATAATTTTTCCTATTTCTGATTTGCATCTGTGTGATTTCATTAATTGATAATTGCTTTTGATTGGATTGCAGAAGGAGATAAATGGTTCATGAATGAATAAGTGATGAGATTTCAGGGTCAATTATCGATTTTTACCTCAAATTTACTGTGCATTCAATTTAATTATAGTCATTACATTCCATTTGTTTGAAAACATTGCATGCAAATATTTGCATAAACTATGTTCAGTGAAATTATACTTCAGTTGTTTTAAAATAAGTTATGACTTTTGAGCTGAAAAAAAGTCACTGAAATTCCTGGTTTGGGAAAATATTCTTATATGTCACCCCTTAATTATTATCTGGAAGTCTTTCATCAGCTTCAAGAGCTTTTAAGTTTTTTGAAACTTAAAAACTAGTGTATGTAAAAGTTTTCATCACTATAGTGGTAATTCTAGGTGAATTTTTTTTATTTCAATGGTTTACTCACCTAAAAGTGTATTTTAAGTCAAACAGACATAAATAAAGAAAGGCTTGTATGACTTAGTATGGAACTATTTATTCCTACATTTTAAAAGTGAAAAATTCTGATTTTCCATTTCATATTTGAAGACTAAATTTGCCTAAATTCCTATTCATGAGCTAAAAATAAAAAAGAGTCTTAATCTGAAACTTCTGCTTTTGAGTTTGAAAATGTGTTTAATTTAGTTTAAAACAATTTTCTTCAAGTATTTGGGTTGATAAGAAAACAGAAATATTTTCATTCCATTATGACAATACATTTTTGGATATAAAACTGAAAGAGCACTTTGATGCATAGTGATATAGAGATTTATCTATAAAGATCCAAGTTTTTTTTTAAGGACGCTGATAGTTCTGCTGTCATGTAAAGGATTTTTACCCTTATAGCTAGTTTTCTGTTAAATCTAAATTTGGTATTATTCCTACATTCCAGTCAATTTCATGTTATAAACACAAACTTAGTACAATGATTTAGTACTTTTTATCAGTGATTTAATACAGGAATCCCTTTTATATAATACAACTCAGATATATTTTCTAGTGTAGAAAAGCCTTCATACAGGGACCTATGATAAAGGAAAATTGTCAAAATTATGATAATGGAATTACGTTGGTTTAATTCCTTGAGAATCATGGAAATGACACATAGTAAAGAGGTCTATCCTTAAGCACATAGTGAATTACAAAAAAAAAGTTTGGGAACTCTGTTATCTTTCTTAATTTCTGAAAACAAAACTTATGGATTGTATACTTTAAAATATACTGATACTTTATAGGGCAATCTCCTTTCTATCCTTGAGTTTGTTTTGGAGGGTTTTTTTTACTCTTTTATACTCATACTATCTATTATAGCAACTTTGTGTGGCTAAATTCCCTCCAGAACATCCCAGCCCCAGCTTATTTAGTACTCAAGTTTATGCATAAGAGTCCTCAATTAGGAAATGCAGAATCAAGTTTTTAGCTCTATCATGGGAATGGAAAGTTTAAAAAGGAATATATTTTTAACACCTATTAGTAAGCCTTGTTTCAGGATGAATTAAGATCAAGTGGAGTACTTCCACTCATTTAATTTGGCTGTGAAGGAGCTCTATAAGCTGATACTCATCTTAAACACCCATGGAACTTTCTATCTTCACAGAACTATATTATGTGTTTAAAATGTGTCAGCTATTTTGTATTAATAAGAAAAGAGAAAATATAGCAGAAATGTTTAATTGTGGTGGTTGGTTGGTTGTTTTTGTTTTTGTTTTTAGTTAGAAGTTGATTTTTAGTGGAATACAAGGTTATTCAGGGGGTAAAGAGGTGGACTTTAAGAGTGTGTTGAAAACTTTGTATTTCTATTAAAAAAGTTCTCTCCACCAAGTTGTGTGGGCAAACTCTTGAAGATGTACACAATAAAATTCCACAAAATACCATTATTTCTTCAAAGTGTTTCTCAGGGAAAGTATGTTTTCTGAGCAAGCCTGACAACATATTTCACTGCAATTAGAGCAAATAAAACAGTAAATTAATTTTTTCATAGAGTATGGAAAGGAATATAGAGATTTTAGTTCATTTATAAGATTTCAGAGTTATATTAGTTTCCAGGAAGACCCATATACAAATGACTTCTTTTAATTTGATTCAAATAAAGTAATGTAGAAGATTAAAATGGTTTTCTGGCAAATTTTACTTAATTAAAACCTGTTTAAAAATTATTGAGCATACAGCATAAGGTGTGGTGACATGTTCTTTTCTAGATTAGGTTTGTTTTGACACCTTTTCTATTGATGCCTCAAACTGTAATAACACTTTGATCTCATTTCCTAAGAAAAGGAGTTAATGGAAGACGTTTCTCCACATCATGTGAGGTAAAGACTTGTGCAAAAAAAAATTATTATTTTTGCTATGCTGCCATCCTCTCCACTGCATCTATTATTCCTAACTGTTTTCCAAGGTTATCTATGTCTCCTTTATTAAATTATTTTGTAATTGTTTTATCACTTTCTGTCTGTTTACAAGTTCCTTCCTACCTTTCCTGCATTTCTCTTATACTTTACTACTGTTTACACTCCTTCTTTGTGGCCCTTCCTACTCTGCATTTTAGATCTGATTTAACCAAATTTCAAGCCTGTGCCTAGGTTTTCCAGTCTTTCTGAAAGGTCTCTAATATTTTTCAGCTTTTCCTATGCTTTTTCCCGAGAAAATGGATATACATGCTTCCTAAATCTAGACTTTTGTGGTTATGCAATCCCAGCAGTAAGTCTTAACAATATAGTTAAATGCTGTTTTGTATTCTTTCTGTTGCAATTATTTTCTTTTGGTTTTGCCTCCTTGTGTTCAGGACTAAAATCACAATCACTGATATAGTTTATCCGATAATTTTCTACCCCAAATTCAAGTAAACTGTTGATTCCAGTTGTAACTGTTTTTTAAATCAATGTCTCTGTGTCATTTTGGACTGAGAAGAATTACCTTTTACATACTGTGAAGCTGGTTGTTCCCAAGTGATTATTTAAGCTGCTGAGACAATGCTTCTCTAGATAATTTTCTTCTATAATAATTGGCCTGTTTCTATGCGTGCAGTCGTTTTCCTTTACCCTTCTGCTGTTCAGTTTAGCTGTCTCTGTGATCTCCCATAGCAGAGATTCAATATTCCCATAATTGTCACAAAGCCAGGAATCCAGCTCTGCTCATATATTTGAATTATGAGAAAAAGAATTAGTAGTTTTCTGTAAAGATCCCACTCTTTTAATCAAAAATGCATTTCTTGCCAGCTGAACCACAGCTATTTACCAAAGTGGGCCGGAGAATGGAAATCTTTTGCAACTTTCTGCACTGCTCAGAGTGTTTCAGTCTTCCCATGCCAACTTGTGGCACTGTTCATTGCCCTGAGCATCTGCCTCTCCAGCAGGTAGGAGCCTAACACCAGCTCCTTGGGCCACATCAGAAAACTTTTTGGGTTTTGGGTGGGAAGAAATTTGTGAAACCCTGAAACTTGGCGTCTTGGGCATGACCTGCTGTGATTTCATCCTTCACCCTGTAGTGGCTTGGCTCTTGTTCTCTCCTAGAATATCTTTGATTCAACTCCCTCTTGCCTGAAGTATGATCTTCAGAACTAAGACTACACCTTTAGCTGCAACATAAAATAATGCTGCCTTCTGTCTTCCATATGACACTGACAATTAATACACGCAAGAACAAGATCTGGCTTCTTTTGTGACAGTTTCATATTTCTTAATTATTCTCATTTGATACTTCAACAGCACAACCATGCTCTTTTCTGAAGTAGGCCTGTCATGCCATATTTCCCTGTTGGGTACTTCTACGTTTCCACTTCCTATATGCAGCATTTTTTCTTTTCAGCTTGTTGGTTTGAAAAAATGTCTCTAGTTTGTAAAGACAGTTTTAAAGTCAGAAGTACTTCTCCAAAAGGAACATTGCATTTCTTCCCAGACTACAGTCTGGTGTCATGTAAAAATATTACGCAGACTAAGAAGAAAAGAACCTTGCCAAAAGAGAACACATCACTTTTGGAATCCCAAAAGATATGTCCCGGCATTTTGACAGCGGTACATTGATTGCTATTTAATAAGCAGAGTGGTTCAACTGCCCATGAACACATGCTGTTGCATCTAGATAATATTTACTCAATTCATTTGAGGGGCTGTCACTCAGGTTATGTCAAAAGCTTTATGAAGTTCAGACATGTCACATCTGCCTTCTCAGCTTCCAAATAGATCAACTACTTCGCCAAAACGGCTGTGACTTCTTGGGCAGTATGGACTCTACTCGTCTTCAAAAATTCACAGTAACTATTTTTTTTTCAAATTATTACACTTCAGAGGATTCAAAATAGCTTTCATTAACTTGTTCTAGTGATTTTTTTAGCTTTTGAGTTTGCATTCGATGAGGATGGTCTCCTTCTTTTTCCCTTTTCAGTTTTCTAAGATCTTCCCCACTGGTAGTAACTGTGCAAAGATAATTGCTGCCAGTGCAGATAAGTCCATACAAATCTAGAGGGTGGCATTAAGCCTGCAGCAATATGGATAGCAGTACTGCATAATGTCAACTAGTATTGATAGCCCATACTTGGCTTCTGCAAATACCAAACAGGTACTTAACATTTTCACTGGTTTAGTGACTAAATTTTATATAAAAATTATATAAATTATCTGCAGAAAGATGAGCAGATCCCTTAAGAAATAAAGCTGTTTTGCTCACATTTGACTTTTGCAGCACTGGGCTGCTACTCAACAGTTCAGTTAGAATACATTTATACTATTGACAAGATATGAAAACCTCCTTTCAGAAAGTTGCATCTGCATTTCTTTTGTCCTTTTGTAAATTCCTATACAGGAAAACTTCCTTATATGAGAAATCACATAACCATACAATCAGCTTCAAGCATATGTTGAAATCCTGTAAAAGACCAGCCTGTACTTAAAAGCTTTCATATAATAGGACCTAATAATGTGAATGGTAAATCAGTAAGGGAGTTTTCCACAGTGATTCTCTGAAAGTGGAGCATTTTGAGCTTAATTTTTCATAAAAGAAAGATGGCCTTGAATTTCTCCCTGGAATAGTCCCACCAGGTGACTGGAGATTTAGAACCAGCTTGAATTCAACAAGGAATAGCATTTGGTATTTTGATGTTTTCCTAAGGATTTAAAACCACATTAAAACTTAAGTAGCTTTGCAAAACCAATCATACTTGTTTATTACAAACAGAAGTAGTATATCAAATTGCTAAACTCTGAATTTTTAATATCTATAAATATCTCAGTAATCATGAACTTTCATAATAAGGCCTCAGCCTCACAAATAGTTTTATGAAGGTTTAAATCCTCTGGTGTGTCATGAATACACAGCCTGTAAGCATGGCTATAAGTCCTATCGCGATCCTTCCTCTGAGATTTTCCTTTTTACATCTGCATCATTCATCCAGTGACTGAGTTTTAAATCCTAAATGAGAAAACGTTAAGCCAAGCTGTTGTTGTTGTTATTGTTATTATTACTGTTATTTGTATGTATGTGTGTGTGTAGAGAACTTACTGGGACTCAATCTTAAATCCTTTATGTCTGTCAGCTACTGCATTCATGTCTCCAGGTTTCAGCTGAGGAATTTACTTGCTGTACATGAATGTATACTTTACGAAGTTGCTATATGCAAGCTAAAGATTCATGCTTAAAAATTATATCCAAAGAGAAATATTTTGTGTTTCGCTGGTGTGTGAAAGCAAAGATGGGTGTGAAGGCTGTAGTGGTATAGGAAGCAGAAGCAGAAAAACACATGAGAAGAAAAGCAAAGACATAATTTGAGACTGAAGAGAAGATGAAATGGGAAGCGGGGGGGGGGGGGAGTAGGGAGGAACTCCCAACAACAAACAGGTCCATTAAAGCGAAAATGGAAACAAAGTGGTCTGGGAAGACACTTGAACTCAAACTCATAAAACTTCTAATGTATTCGCTGCAACAATGTTAGTCTTCTGGGGAATTATAGACATACTTGATCAAATTTCTGCATCTGATTTACATGACCTTTATTCAACCATCTTCTCTACTAAGATCAGACTTGAAGCTTGAAGTGGTGTTCTTGCTTTGGAACAGCATACAATGTGAGTTTGCCCTTGATTGAATTTGCCAGGTGTAAGTGTAATACAAACAAACGAGAAAATACTGTAGTTTTCTGTATGTTCGTGGTTCAGTATTTTTACTTTTCTTCTAATATCAGGTTTATGAAATCTTCCTTTTATTGCTTCAGATGAAAAAACTGAATCTGACATTTCCAAAACAGTCAACCAAATGGACTCCACTAGACCAGATAGTGAGAGCCCATTTATCAATAATTAGTTTTATTCCCTTCTTTGTTGTACTCATCAGTCCTACAAACAGAACACAAATTGAACAAGTGAAGCTGAAGCTACAAGGATTCTTCATTATGCAATATTCAAATATTTGCAAATTCAGTGGGCGCTACAGGAATCAATTTAATAGCAAAGGAGTAACAAATGAGATTTTAATCCTTCTTTCACATTAATATTAGCTGAAGGGGGTTGTCTGTCACATAAGAAAGGAAAAGCTGTATGATTTGGAGACCCATATGACTCTACTCAGCACTAGATTTGTGTGAATCCCTTTCTGAGAGTATTGATAGCCTTTTTAAAGCATTAATGATATCTGTGAGTCTTAAACTTTCAAAAGAAATCCAGAAAAACCAACCTTTATCTGAGGAAATTAAATTATTCTCAGCTGTGGAGTCTGAAGACTCTCGTAGTGCTTTACATCTGTATAGAAGAATATGACAGGATTTAATTAAACAAGACAATGACAGTCTTGCTTATGAAATTTTACAAGAAGCCCTGTATAATTGTTCATCTACTGCAGATTCTTTAGGTTGTTTCCAAATGGGTCATTCTTTCCTATTAAATTAAGTGGGATCAATGTTTAAAAGTTACTTGAAATTTGCTTGTCTTATTAGGAAAGCAGCTATGGGACTGCAGTTTTTCAGAACTGCCTTACACAACAAAATTGTTTCTACTGACTTCAGTGGGAGAAATATCCAGCTACCACTGGGCAAGTTTGAAGGTCACACATGAATATTAAACATTTCAAAAATAGTCTTTTCAGGTTTGACTCTTAACCTATTAGAAGGTCCTACCACACTAACACTTCTCATTTTTTGTCCTAGCAGGTCTGATATTCGCTTAATTGCAAGCATATAAACTGCATGATTCTTCTCCCTTTATCATGCCAAAATCAGTTGGCAGCAAGTCCACAAGTGTTCTAGGGATCTGAAATCAAAATGTGCCATCAGGCTTGAAGCTACTGAAGGTACTAGAGAAATATTTAGCTTGTCAGCTTTGTTTCTTTGCTGTCTTTGTGAAATAGAGTCTGCTATTATGGCAAAGACAGACCCATCCTTTGATATGTCTTTGCTGGAGTTTTCTTCAGATTTGAGTAAAAAATTCCTTCATTGCTGCTGTGAACAGTTTATTTGGTTTTATTTCTTCCAGGTAGCGTTACTTATATATTGCCTTCCATCAAAGTAAAGCTCTACACAGGCAATACCCAGTAAACTGGGGAATTTGGACTCCAGTAAGTCTCCTGTGAAGCAGATGATGAAGGTGTGAGAGCTTCAGTTGAGACCTGTCCCTGACAGGAATGGATGGCATGAACAGTTAGCAGAAAAAGACTGAAATACAGGGACTGTGGAGAAAAATCTTTACAAAATTGTATTTATTAACATGTCCTATTACTCACAGCCTGTGTGTAAACTCCCTAAACCAGGAGGTATCACCCAGCTTTCAGAGGCAGGGCCATAGGACAGTTGGATCACACTCTGTGATGGGAGCAGACCCACCATCTTGCTGCCCTTTTTCCTGTTTTTCAGTCCCAGTCTGAATTTCTGGAGGACTGCGGCTCTGCACCACAATAAATATCTGTCTGCCTGCAGCCAAAAATACCCCATGGCTGGGGGCAGAGAACCTGCATGGCAAACACAAAAGCAGAGGCAACTGGTGACCTGCAGGATTTGCAACTGGAGCACACCAAATGAGAAGAATTGCAACATGCCACTGAGGTAGTCTGTGGTTCCTCAGCTGGTAGGAGCTTATTTCTGGGTTCAGATGATGAAAAAGATGGAAAAAAAAGTGAAAGTGTTTGTTGGGAAGTACTAGAGTGAGACAAAAAGGGTGAACTGAAAAATTATCCTTTAAAAAAGAAAAAAATGCCTTGGAAAAATGCCAAGCATTAGAGATGTTTCTAATTTTCAAGAAAAATTACAGGCCCTTCATTGTACAAAAACATTTCTATACATTGTATCATTATGGTTATGTATTTCTACCTGTGTTGTGGAAAAAAACATACACAAAGGAAAATGCTTCAGTTTGCCGACTACCTCAGAAAACACTCATACCAGCAGTATGTATTTGTGGTTTTTTCTCTTGTCCTACCTCCTGCCCCCTCACCCCCCCAAAAGCCTTGACTTTGCTCTCTCTGTCATCTCACAAAGGATTGGTATGACTATTTAATTCAGTGTAAAACATTGCAGATGGTTATAAATATTTTTTAATTTGTATGAATCAGTTACAATTCAATTCACATATTAGCTAGAAGAAAAGGAATAGCTCTACCTCTGTTGCCCAGTCCCTTTTTGACTTGAATTTTTCTGAGAATATTGAAAATATAGGTTTGATACCCACACTAGCACTTATGGTGAGGGTACTGTCCTGGTTGTAGTGATAGTAAAACTTTCAGCGAACCCCTGTTCTGAATGAGGCAAAGATAAATTTTGTCTTCCAAATCTCATTAGTCTCTTTACTTTGAGGTATTTTAGCACTGGACTCTGTTGCTGGTGGCCTTTTAATATCCTTCTGCAATCACTGGGTTGAAGAAGAGAGTTAGGAATGGCTCTCCATCTCACACAGGAATGGTACTAACTAGAGCAATGTCTATCAGAATTGTCAGTAAGTTAGTGAGTTGGCACTTCTACAGGGAGCCAGAAATGGCACACTTTATTATTTTATTGTGGATATAAAATACTTAATAATGGTAAAAACTCCTCTGGAATTGCTCTTAGGCTTATACAGTTTAACGCAGTGGATGTGTCTCTTGAGGATATGGTGAACGTGGTGGTGCTATGTTAATGGTTGGATTTGGTGATCTTAGAGGTCTTTTCTAACCTTAATGATTCTATGATTCTACGACACTCTGTCTCCGTTTTAGAGAGAAGGGCACTGCAGGACAGTTGCTTTGGCTGCACCTTAGGATGAGTGCAGGCAGCTTCAGCATGGAGCTGAGGTTGGAGCTAAGAGCATCCGCTGCCCTCAGAGTCCACCTGTACTACCATGTGGCAGTCTTCAGCCTGAAAGCCAGTGCCATGGGAACTGCACTGGGGGCAACCATGCTTTTACATAAGAATTTACTCATGTGTGTTCACTGTTCACTGATCTGAGATAGCACAGCACAAAGATCTCAGAAAATTTTTCTAGTAAATACATTGACTGGGAACAACAGTTTGTTAAAGCTGCCCTAGTAGTAGCTTTATTCAGTAAAAAGGGGAAGGAGGAGATCAGTGCTTTCCCCACCCTCCCAGAAACGATTTTAAGTTTACCAGTGGTGGCCTTGTGTGGCACTCAGCACCCGGGGTTGGATGGCAGTATTGCAGGGGGAGCTGTAGAGGCGTCGCAGGCTCTTGCTAACCACATCATCTGCCCTAGAAATCCTACTGTGCCAAATACTGCATTACCTCTGCCAAGGAGTCACCAAAAGCACTTATCTTTGCACACCACCTGGGTACCTCTGGCACCCAGCACAGGTGGTGGCTGCTCAGAGAGGTGTGCAGGCTTCAGTTGTGGGAGTTTTTCACAATCCTCATGGATGTTTGCGCCTGCCTCTGGGAAATGCCACACACCAGGACCCAGTACATTTGGTGCCTCATTGGAGGACACAACAATAATATTGGGCAGTATGGAAAGATAATCACATAAAACAAACAGCAGGGCAATTTTTTTAAGTGTCATGGTTATACATATTTTGAAGCAGTTTGGAAGCAGTCAGGAGTCTCCACATATGATGTTAAAAAATGGGCCTGATCTGACTGCTTTTTTCACTTTACAGGGTAACAAAGTTATGTTTCCGGAGCCCTCAGCACAGGAGCCTGTAGGGACCATACTGTGTGTGCTGTGATGTGCTGAGCCACATCCCTTGCTCTTCTGACCTCTTCTTTCTTGTGAACTATTCAAGTTTCATATTACATCATTTATCCTGTCTGTCATTTTTGATAACCTGGCAACTACTACATCCACTTGCTTTTAATTCCTCTGCCATTTAATTTGTTTTAAACATCTGTGTCCAGTTTCTATCTGGGGTAATTTTAATTGTTTGTGGCTAATAGAATTTGAAAGGAATATAATTTTCTTATATTTCATTCTAAGATAATTCATTGTGGTTTGCTGCAGTCATCTGCTGCTGTTGATTTGCTGCGATACACATGATTTAATTATCTAGAGATCATTGTTATTACCATAAAATCCCCATTTATTTACTGCCATATCAATTATCCACCCGGTTGCTTATTGATCTGAAATCTCCTGAGCAGCTGATCTCCTGGGGCGTATTTCAACCCAAGTACAAATCTAGCAAGTTCTCTGGAGTCATGCAAAAGATGAACCTGGCTCCTTTGGCACACTAATCTCCTGCCAGTACTTTTATTGAGATGACCACTGATTGTCCAGTCACCTGACAGATTTGATAACATGTCGATTTACAGCTTCTGTGATTCATGATTCTACTGATACTAATTGACCATTTGTCTCCATTATTTTTACCTTCTTTCTTCTCCTCTGTGATTCCCACATTTCTTTTTCTGTTTTGTTTTTTTTGTTTGTTTGTTTGTTTTGGGGTTTTTGGGGTTTTTTTTTGTTTTTATTTCTTTGTTTGTTTGGTTTTTGTTTTTTTTTTTTTTTTCCTCAACTTCCATCTACCTGTTCAACTTCTTAATTTGTTTTCTTTCCTCTGTTCTTGTTCTCCTTTGTTTGGATACCTTCCCTCCTGTACAGTCATGAGTTTTGGTACCACCTTTTCTGTGTTTCTGTTATGCTACTTGGAAGCCCCTCAGACATCTTCCTTTTTCTTCCATCAGACATTGGTATCTAATTGTCCCTTTTCCTTTTTTATTCTTCTACTTTGTCTTTTCCAGCTGCAATTTGCATTTTGCACTTACTGTCAGGAGTCCTCTCTCCTTGCTCCTTCCTGATCCTTTGGGAACCTAATTCTTATTCATCTCACTGCCTTCTTCCTGATAATCTCTGGTACAAAGCACAGGCCAAGTATACCTACAGTATTAATATATAGAGTCTTTGCAAATGTCTTGGTAGATCTAGTATATTTTTCTGTTGGGAGGTAATAACCTTCTTCCCTTGTATAAAACCTTTAGATGATATTCGAAGAAATATTATAAGGTGGGAAGTATCCAATTTTCAGGTGTGGTCTGTCAGGCAAATTTGGACTATGCTAAAGAATATACTTTTCCAAATTACTGTGATTTTTTCAAAGTTATATAATTTACCTTATAAAGTACAAATAAATATCAATAATTCCACAGTTTGCCTAAAAGGCCAGTATAACTGACTGAATTTGAGCTACAGTACAAGTCTTTGGGATCTACATTATTGCCTCTGGTGACACCTGATCAATAAGTTTAAAACAAATATTGATGCTCTTCAGGAATTAATGTTCATGGTAGGTATAGGCTCAAGCAGTGAAACCTTTGCCTGGCTCCAGATCTGAAACACATCAACATCATTGGCTACTCTATGACAGAGATTTGTTCTGCTCCTCTCGGGAGCTTCACTGGGCTTTGAGTCTCATCATCTCCACAGCAAAATGGCTGTGGCCTGTATATTGGTTTCTTCCTCACTTTGGACTTTGGTTTATGGTTTTTTTTGTTCGAAAGCTGGCAGTATTTCAGACAAACAGCAAGAGTAACTGAGGTTGCCCTGTCACTTAAGCAATGTTGTATTTTTATGTGTAAAATTTCCTCGAAAACAATAGCACAGCCTGCGACCAGAATAAACACCTCTTGCACAACAGACTTTAATTTCTGTAATCACTATTAAGGGAGTTTCCCTTAACCCTGTTTAAAGTAGAAGAAAAAAGAGGGTGACAAAAATAACATGAATGAATTATTGACCAAAATATCTGCCCTCTCTTACATAAATACTTAGAGAATCCAGGGATTGTTTCTTTTAATTTAATTATATAAATGCAATAAAAATTTCATTTTGAGGAAACATATAATTATCATTACGGATTTTAAAATTATTTTTGTTTTCTCTCTTTTTTTTTCTTTTTATCTTTTTAAGAGAAGGTCCTCATTTTGGCTGGCCTTGCTGTGTTCATGCCACTGAACCAAAATAGGTGACAATAACTGCTGTGAATATATGCTTAAGGAGTAACTAATAGAGATTTTCTACTTGCACTGACCTTTGATCTACTGGGTATATGTCAGAAGGACTGAAGCTGACTGTAGTGCCCTGAGGAGGGCTGTCTGACGCTTCCTGTGAAGTGAGCTCTCTGTGCGTGGAGGAGAGGGGCACACAGGAGAGTCCTATTAACATTAATGACTGCTCTGGGTTGGCTGAGTGCCATTTCACTGCTCTTCATTAATGCTGCTGGATCCATTACTTCCTTCTTTGTCCTGGAAAAGCAGCTTAAAGTCTATGGACAGCACTGCCCTTATATGTATATCACCAGTGAGCAAGTGGAGATAAAGAAAGCTCAGGGCAAAGGGTTAGAAAAATATGAGCTCCAAAGAAAGGCTCATAGACCATCCAATTTAGAGCTGTTTCAGCCCAAGTATATGAAGATGAGGTAGAGGGCAAGTGCTAGCTCAGGCAGCCCTGCCCTGGCCAGCCAGAGGCCCAGCTGCAGTACTGTCAGGGCTGCACCCAAGGGCTGACTGCTCCCCATGGGGCTGTGTGTGTTTTACGAAGCTGTTTAGAAAGGGTTTGACCTAAGTTTTATGAGAACAAACAGCCTGGAGATTGCTGGGAGTTAATGAGGGTTAAGCAGCATGACCTTGATATGTCTCTTCTTCCTGAATAGCACTTTAAACTTGGCCCCATATGTATTTACTGACCAAGAACTATTATTCAAGTGCACCAACTGGAGTTCAAGCCTCGTCTATGATTAATTGAGGAGATACGCTGACAGCATGGCACCGTGAGGCTGTGGATGGTAGGAGAAAAGTCTGAGAGGAGAAGGATGTGGTGATGCAAGGTTAGATATCTACTGAAATTGTTGAACATCCTGGGCTGAAGGAGTCACTAGCGATATCACTGTCACATTAATTAGATTATGATAATTTATTACTTCATGGCAGTGTCTCTGGTCTGTGAAGTCCAGGATGAGACAAGATAAGGCAGAGGCTGCATCTGTGACTGCTGCCAAGTGACCCTAGAAATGATTGGTAGCACAGGTTGGTCCTGGGCACTAGGGCTTTTGTGTCCCTATTGCTGCCGTCAAATTGTGCCTTCCCTTGCTGAGGGAAACAATGTGACTCTTCTGATGAAGGTGGCTGTGCTGAGCACAGTGTTGGGCACAGCTCACAAAGGCAGGTAAAAGAGATTTGAAAATTTGGTTACCCAAGACTGTGCACAGGGACACTTGCCAGATTACTCAGACCAACATCCAACCCTGCAGAAAAGGAGACATGGAATCTGCCCTCAAGTCAGCAGCATCCAGACCCAAGCCTGCAAGTTTTGAGCCCAATCATTAAGGATCAACCTCAGCCAAAAGAGGGGTCACCTGAACACAGGGTTTGACAAACCACCACAGCCATCCCATGAGAAGCAAGACCCTGGTACAGGAGAGCCACCCTGTCAGGTGGAAATTAGTTCAAATGAAAAGAACAACAAAATTTCAAGTGACTTTTTGAGAACCAGTTTCATGTTGAGGAAACAACAGCTAGTGGACTTTTTTCACTAACAACTGTTTTCCATGATTTTTTCAATGGGTTCATAGAAACGTTGAGTAGGTGGGTATTTCATCATTCAGGGAACTGCATTTGATCTGTTGCATGTGAAACAAGAAGAATACATTTATATCTCTTTGAATCAACACTGGGTTCCGTAAATGTGTTTAATGAATGGAAAAGAAATTAATTGCAGTATTTCAAAATACAAATCAGGATTCAGGTGCAGCATATGTGTTTCCATAGGAAGACAGTTACTCTTCAGTGGCTATAAACATCTTCATTATTTTTTTTTGAAAATTTATATTTGCCTCATATTGTTTACTCCCTGCTATTTTCTATTAAAATAATATATCATTTATATTGGTCAGGATATATGAACTTTATACCACAGCACTCAGATTTTTTCTTTTATTTTTTAGTTAGTAATGCAATAGGAAGACATATAATACCAAACATTTAATGAAAGCAAATAGAGCAAACATGAATAGCAAGTCTTCTAATGAATAAATCTGAATAATAAAAATCCCTGTGGAGTGTAGAGCCAGATAGGTTAATTCTTTCACTTGAATTTTAATCCTGACTAAAAAAAAAATAGCAGAAGGGTTTTCACATTTAACACTTGGTTGTCCTTAAAATGCAGAGAAAAAGAGCTTTTATTTTTCATAGCTGGTCTATAGCTGTATTTGATTAACAGAAGGAACAAAAGGATACTTATAATGTGACATACATAGCATCAGAGAGCATGGAGCAGCAGCAGCGCTGCTCTGGTTGCTGGTATAACTTGTGGCAAAATGAAATTGAAGAGCACTCATTGAACTGGTTCTGAAATGTACATAAAAGTACAAGACTGACCCCCCATTCCCCTCCTCAGCTCTTAAAACTAACAGAGAAGGTGAGATTAGAAGTTCTATCAAGCATTCTTGTCTATTCTTTGGGTCTTATTTTATTCTCTTTTCATTGGTTCTTAAAAGGAAAGACAAAAAAAAAAGGGAGAAAAAAAATTTCCAGCAATTCAACCGTAAGTGAAAGTAAAACCTGATTTTTCTCTTCTAAATGCCAATTGTTCTCAGTTTAAGACATATTTCAGTACCATTACTTGTTCATTTTAAAGGTTTCTTTTATTTTGATCATGGAACATTTTTAGAGGAAATAAGGGAAATCTAGATCTTGGAAGCACTATAAGAAGCTATGAATATTTTTGGTTGGAAATCATTAAGCATCTTATAGCCTTAGAGGGGAAATCAAGGTTCTATCAGCATGTCAGAGTTATATGTCCAAGACTGGGAGACATATTCTAATCCCAGCCTTAGCGAAGTCAATGTGTGTCTTGGGAATTAAAGTACAGAAGATGCCTAGACTGTCTAGACCATTTCTACGATATTACTTTTTTAACCTTGTAGTTTCAAGGTGAAAATAGAAAGGTAACTAGGATTGTTTATCAATATAGAAATTATTCTTATTTTCTTCAATCTGTTATATAAAATTTACTACTCCCTTTAAGGAATTTAGAATTGTAAATTTACTGCATGACTAACATTGTATCTAATAAAATCTTCTCAGAGCAAAGGGAGAATTGTTTCATGAACCATTTATAGACTATTTTCTCCTTTTGCAAATATGGATGTCAAAATTAGATGCTAATTTGTTGCACCCAAGAAATCACATGACTCAATACTACCTTTTGGGTTGGGCTGCAAAAATCATCACATGTCAAACCATCCACAACAGGGATAAGATGTTAACACCCATTGATTCAGAATTGTACTAACAAGAGTGGGATGTTAAAGCTAAAAACAGAACTACCTCTAGGATGGATAATAGCAACATGTGTAGGAATTTATCTATCTCAGACATCCAGTCATGATGACAGCAAGACATTTCCTAGAAACTCAAAATGTTGTCAGGTTTTGTTAACGAAATTCAGTGGTCTGTAGCAAAAATCCTAATATCAACTATCCCTACAAAAAAAATAAATATTTCTTTTAACCAAAAATCAAGAGGAATAAGGAAAATCCCCAAAAATATTCTACATGCAAATACATGCCTCCAAAATTTTATAAATGCAAATACACACAGGCAAACATTTTTTTTCCTTTAAGAAGCAGAGGGAGTAATTTTGTTTCTTTTTATTTTACTTCTTTGTATTTTGCTTCCTGATAAGAACACTTTTTAATAAAAGTTAATTGCTTTCAAGAAAGAAACAACAGCTCAAAAATTGTTTGAAGAGAGAGAGCCATTCTGATAGCAGTGTATGAATCATAGAGGATATATCATAATGGACACTGAATAGAAAAAATCTATGTGTAGTCCTACCTGGGTTATCAGTGAGCCAGGAATACCTTTTCACAGTGACACAAAAAGCAGATACTCTAGCTGGCACTGTCACCCATATCCTCACGTATCTCCAGGCTATCCCTCTAGGTATACAAGTGCTTTACTAGGTTGATGGGGTCTAGCAAGCTGCTAGGTGACTAGATAGCATCAGATTTTCACATCTAAACCACTCAAATGAAACTCTATTATGTTTATGATGGGCAATGTTGAACCATAAATTCCTGTGGTAACTCTGTCCATGTTGACCATTTCCTTTAACGTTCTGGAAACAGGGTGGTTTTGGTATTAATGATATGGAGCAGGCTTCTGAAATGGAGAAGAACAAAATAGTAAATTTTAAAATAAGGTAGGTTCCTAAGTAAATGAAAGGACAGGAATGTCAGAGAGTCAAATGAGCAACATGATGACAGATGAAATACAGTAAGATGATAATGCAGATGTCTATGTCTATAATGATAATGTCTATAAGATGATAATGCAGATCCTAAGCACTTATTTGTACAAGTCAGATGGGTTCAGCTTTCCTAATTTACTGTGAATGCGGTGGAATGAAGATCTGTACAACAGTGATCAAAAAAACCCCAATGCAACAAATAAGATATTATAGTGTAAAAGGATGGGACATACTGTCTTTCTGAAATTGTTATAATGTCAATGATGTGCCCTAGCTACAGTATGTGCTCAATCCTGGTCAATCTATTTGAAAAAGAGATAAAGAAGATGTAGAAATAGGTGATGAAAATTACCAAGAGCACAGCACAATTTCTGTGATGAGAGATTGCCAAGACTGAGATTGTCTAACTTGGAAAAGAGAGAATTTTAAAAGATATGACAAGACTATATAAAATACCGAACGCTATATGAAAAAAAAAGTAGGTATTTTTCTTTACCATTACATTTTCTCTTAATATAGGAAAAATCAAATCTTTAATAAAACTGAAAGTCAAAAAATAAATATAATCCTAAGAGGGAGAGAAAATATTCAAAATTTAGTAGCTGAACCCATTGCCACTGAGCTTTAAATTTTAGCTCAATGTAGGCACTATTTAAGTGCTTATGTAGATAAGGACAACAGGTACCATTTCTGTGATGGTGATCTTTCACATTGCGGAGAGGCCCTGAACATCTTTGCTGCCCTTTTGCAGTAAATATAGTAAGTAATTTATAAAGTCATTATGTCTCCAGTCACAAACTAACTTATTCACTAATGAAGACAGACTTCTTCCACAGACAGACTATGGACAAGGTTTTTGATAATTATCCACTGTGAATATTCCTGCTCTTTGGTTCCTTAAGAAATATTCATTAAAGTCTTTGTGCTGTGAGAGACGGGATTCAGAGTTGGAAGAACAATTCAGCCCAACCAACTTCTATTCCTGTCTTTCCATGTTCCCAAAATATGTGTCACTGTACAACATTACGTAGCGTACTGATGTAAAAATGTGATTAGCTATAAAAGGGAATGCATTCTCTTACTTGTTAAAATGATAACTCTAAATTTGAGGAACAATGGAGAGAAAAAAATATGTTTCCCATTTTCAAAGTAAATAGGAGAAATAAGCTTCATGTCATCACCATATCATAACAAAACTTAAAAATAAATTAGAAAAATCAGTGCCCAGCTCAGAAGAGACACTCTGGATACCCTTGTCAGAGATGTATATTCTCACTGAAATACAAATGGTTCATTGAAAGAACGTATCTGCCATTTAAAAAGCTGCTAGAGAAGTTTCTGGTTTATCATATCCTTTCAATGAGCAAAGGAAGGTCTTAAGAGCCTGACATGCAGATCACTGAGAATGGTCTGATAATCACCCTTCAGCAAGAGATGGAAAACTTTATGTGATTTATATTGTTGAGAGAAACTTTTAGCTTATTATGAAACAACAGAGAGGCTACCAGAAGAACATATGGAATGAAGTGCAAAGCAAATGAAAATACAGGAGATTAGTTTCTGAGATTGAAGCACACTCGTTGAGAGAGAAAAGAAGATGTTAATATAAATGAAAAGCAATTTAGAGTTTCAGTCCCATTCACATCCTGAGAAAACATTGAAGAAAATTGATTTGGGGAATCTATTTTAAAAAAGTGAAAAAAAAAATACATCCAAACATAGGGTGACAATAAAACAGGTACGCATTTCTTTCTGAAAACACACAGAGAATTGAAAAAAGGTTGGAATGGAGAAAAATATGTAACCCGCAAATGACAACAAATGGAATTGCTTTAGAATCACTTCCTTCATGTGGAAAGAAAGAAAACACTGGCATGTCCCAAAGCTTATATTCAACTCAGTCCTGGTGAAAAAATCTTTGAAGGTAACTAGAAAGGAAGTTCAAGGAGTTATTGAGTCATAAAAATTTTAGATAGCAAAGGAAACCCCTAAGGTTTCAGAAGTGACAATTTCATAACTAACACACTTCTCAAAGATAATAAAAACTGAGCAGAGGGGAGCAGAAGAAATAAAAGAGAAAGTATCAGTACTTTTTAGCATGCTACTTATTCATTTCAAGTTACTCCAAATACCTATTCTTTTTAAAAAGTGTTCTTTTTGTATTGGGGCTGCTCATTGTCTTTTTCATGAGAAAACCATTGAGAAGTTCACTCCAAAACCACAGGAATATATACAAAATCCTTTTCTCCACAGTAGTAAATGAGTTGGTATGTAACAAAGAGCAATCTAATGGGCAAGTGAATTCTGCTACAGACATATGTACATGGACAGCTCTGGGACTACCCAACACATTACACTGCAGAGGACAACCAAACAGATGAGAATGAAGTCAGAAGTGTCATTAAGGACTGTGCTTGGACTGTAAGAAGGGATAGTATTTTGCCTTGTCTGGATATCTTGGGCATTGGACTAGATTACCATTAATGGCCCCTTCCAGCCCAAACCATTCTATGATTCTATGATCTGTTATGGATGACTTTACGAAGAATGTGAAAGAGTGATGAACACTGAAGAGATGACAGTCCCTGAGATTTCTAGCTTAAACTCTGTCTTGAAATACTTTGAGCTCTGGAATGTGGAATATTATTTTGTGTTGAAAATATCTTCTCTAGATATAAAACAGGACATGTATTACACGACTAAAATGACTTCAATTTGAAGCTTGAATTATTGTGAAAGAGTTTGTTAATTTTTATCTGCTCAGAAAAACCACTTGGCATGTTTATTTTAAAGTAATTGTAATCAAAAATCCTCAATAGATGACATTGTAAGATGATGATAAAGAAATGAAAAAATATAAAAAATAGAGATAGCATTTTTTTTGTTGTTGTAAGAAATGTACATTTTATCAACCAAATCCCATTTTCTTTTATATTTTTTGTGACTACTGAGCATTTGGAAAAACAAAACATTAGCATTAGCAATGCTGGCTTGGCGACTTTTGGGAGACAAG
This sequence comes from Manacus vitellinus, assembly GCF_001715985.3. Taxonomy (NCBI): domain Eukaryota; kingdom Metazoa; phylum Chordata; class Aves; order Passeriformes; family Pipridae; genus Manacus; species Manacus vitellinus. Next base: position 21,570,338 of record NW_021940864.1, on the reverse strand, counting down.
TTTTAGGCACAGTTCAGTCCACTTGCTTCCTTATGCCAAAATTGCCTGGCTAATTCCTCTAGCAGAGGCTTGGCAGATCTGATGAAACATGACAGCAATACTAAAAAAACAAAACAAAAGAACTCTAATCCACAGCTTTTTCTAAATGTCTTTTAGATACATGTAATTCTGCAGATAGTTTTGACCTGAAGCCAGTGCAAATATCAGCAGTGCAAAACCAGCTGATCAGAACATAACTTCCTTCTTCCAACACCAAAGCTCTTTCCACCTTGCTGGTGGGGTAAGGCCATTGCTCAAACACTGCTGAACCCTAATTGTGCATTAGATCCAGGAGTTTAAGGGGTACTGTGATATGTTGGAGACTGATTATCTGCTTATGTATTTTCTTTCAATAGAAAGCCCTTCCCAACACTGGTATTTAAATAGGAACTTAGTGCACTGCTCTATGTAGGTTAGTAACCTCTCTTTCTCAGAGTCAAAAAAATTTATATTCTAGTTTCTGTCTTTATATGGTAAAGAAAGTTCCTCTCTGGATCCTGCTTGTTAGTGTTTGTCTTCTTCACTGGAGCATGAAAGGTTTTATTCCTTTTTTTTTTGGTGCAACTATGTTCAGCAACGATGGTGTTTCTCATTAGCTGTATCAACATGTACTTTGAGTCTTTTAAATCTCTTGGGCATAATGCTGTTTTTCAATGAGGAGTTCATTTATGCATCGCGTGAAAGCAAGTATTTCCTCTCAGTGCAGTGCCTTCAGACAATGCAGAAAATTCCAGAGCTTGTCTTCAGGTAGGGTGAAGAAAAACAAGCAGCTCAGTCCTACTCACAATGTACCCATGTTATCCATCTCTTACCTAAAATAACTCTTTTCTAAAATGACTTATTTGTTATACAGAAATCTTTTTTTCAAAATTTAATGTTCCTGCCAATGAACCTGTCATGCTATTATAGTCCAGAAATGGACACAATATTCCACCAGAGTACAAAGGTATTATTATACCTGCGGTAATATTTTCTACATTACATTTATCTGTGTTTCCCTCTTTGGTCATTATTTTGTTTTGGTGTGACTGACATTAGTTATCATGTACCTGTTCACTATGGTAGTATGCTGGCTTTCCTCAGGTTCTTGATTTTGTCTAGATATCCCCTTCCTAAAGGGTGGTCCTTTGATCAGCCCTGCATGTGGATTGGAGGATGCTCTCTGAGTGGTCCTGAAATGGATTCTGTGAAGTGAATGTGGTCACTTGAGCCTTACTTTCTAGCTGTGGCTGGGGCATGACTAGGGCAAAAATACATGCTTGGTAATTATTTCATTCACTTTGAAGAAGCAGGGAACTTATAACCCAGAGACTTAATCAACATGCTGCTGTTTATCTGCTGGGCAACTGTGCTGCTTATACTGACCTTCTATTTTCATTATTACTTATCGTTTATAATATTCCATGAACTCTTTCTCCATTCAGATCTCCATAATGATGGTGGCCAACAGGTAACATAACAGGTAGAGAAAATAGTCCTGTCCTGTTGCTAAAGAGGCAACAACCAAAAGTAACTGAAGTAACAGCTCCATAGTTAAGAAAGTGCAAATTCTGACAAATGCATCTGTATCTGTATCTCTACAAGTGCATTTAATTCAGTGCAGTTGTGAATCTAGCTACCTCTTAAAAACACTAAATCTACAAGTTTTAGACAGCAGTAACTAGGCACTTCTGATTTAGACTCTGAGCATATACATTTAATTTCCCCCCCCTTTTTTTTTGGTTCCTACCTTGACTTTTTCACTCCAACATTTTAAAAGAGATAATAGAATGAAACTTTTAAATAAAATATAAAAGCTCAACAATGACACTTGCATTTCCTTTATCTTAATGTTCAAAGCAGGTAGCTGGCATTATTTCAAGCTTCCTTTTTCTTATGGTCTCTCTGCATTTACTCTGTAGGCAAAAGTCAGCTACATGGTTTGTGTGTTTAATGTCCTCTGTTCCAGACCCCAGAAGATTAGGATGCTTAAGGTAGGACTTTAGTGGGACCTACATTCTTAAATCCAAATCTTCAGTCCTCAGAATCATCAAAAAAATTGTCATTTTTTTGGTCTGCTCTGGTAGGCTATACTGAGTTGACTTTGGCTGGATGCCATGTGTCCATTCCCCTCCTCCGCAGGATAGGGGAGAGGAATATAACAAAAGGCTCCTGGTTTGAGATAAGAACAGGGAGAGATCACTCATCAGTTGCCATCATGGGCAAAACAGACTCGACTTAGGGAAATTAACTTAATTTGTTACCAAACACGTCATAGTAGGCTAGCAAGAAACAAAACTAAATCTTTAAAACAGCTTCCTCCCACCTCTTCCTTCTTTCTGGGAATAATTTCACTTTTGATTCCCCTACCTCCTCCCTCCTCAGCAGTTCAGTGGGATGGGATGCTCCAGTGCCTAAAGCACTTCCTCCCCCTCCTTCTTCACTGACCTTGGTGTCTACAGGATTGGGGTTTTTTTCTTTCTCAACTCTGTTATTCCAGAGGCACTACCACTGTTGCTGATGGGCCCAGCTTTGGCCAGCAGTGGGTCTGTCTTAAAGCTGGCTGTCATTGGCTGTCAGACAAAAGGAAAGCTTTTAGCAGCTTCTCAGCGAAAACACTCCTGTAGACCCCTGCTGCCAAAACCTGGCCACACAAAACACAGAGGCAGACCTCTGTGCATCAGCAGTTGCTGGAGGGGGTGGCAGCATCACCTCTTCCTAATGCTTATAGGATTTCTCTCAAGATTTCAGAGATGTTTTAACTACATCTTCCATTTCCCAGGAAAGTGCCCAAGGGGAAAAAACTATTTAAAAGGGAAAGGCAGATGAAAGAGATGTAAAGAGTGTTCGTAAATTTTCATTTCCTTCTATGGAAACAAATTTGTGTTTAGGAAGTGACAAATGTAAAAAAGCTACCAAAGTATATGAGATAGAAGAGCATGTGTGCATTTTACATGAAATCATAACTGAATAAAAAACCAATATGATTACTGAGGCAGATAAAAGAAAATCTGGTCCCTCCCTGCACTTTCTGGATATCACTCATTTTGGTTGGTTCTCCATGTGGTCAGCTTTTTAGGAAACATGGGACTGAATCAACAAGAGGCAGATAAGCAATCCCTCCTCTGTGAATGGAGTAGAGCCTATGCAGTGCTGGCTGCATAGGCCCTCCCTCCCTCCCTCCCAGGGAGGGTTCAGATCCCTCTATTTGGTGACTTTTCAAGCACAAAGCTGATCTTCTCCTTCAGATTTGAGAGAATAGGACTAAGAATTAAATTTAGGGAAGAGGATGGACATGCATGGATCATCAGAGTTGCATCAGATTGTTTTAAATACCTACTTCCCCTCTTCTTCCTTCTCCCACCTTTGCCCTCTCCCTTCTGTTTACTCATGTGGATGCCAGAGTCGTAGACTCTTGTGCAATGCAATGGAAGAGGCGAGTGTGCTATACTAAAAATCTTTAAATTCCAAGATTAAGCAGACAATGATCTAGAAATAGGCAACAAAGGAAAAATCTTCATAGAAAATAGACTTCATAGCCTCATTTTCCTCTCCTATCCCTAGACTTTTGACCACATTTCTGTTTCTCTGGAAGACTAAACCACTTCTTTTAAAGAACTGAGCATAGAAAAATTTGATTTTATACAAAATGCTCTCTCAGTAGGTGGAAGACCTGGGTTAAATTTCCCCAACAAATACAAGAGATTTGGCTTCATACTTGCTGTGCTCTAGAAACCTGCTTTAATTAGATGCCTTTCTACAGGCATCTAATTCAGGGCCTTTGATTTGTCTGTTTGATGCTGCAGTTCCCTAGACTGTAGTACACTTTTATCTCTGTGTCCTGGTGGCTCCTTATGCTCCACTTCCACCCTGTGAGCTCCTCAGTTATTGTGTTTGTGCAACAGGAATAACCCTCCAACACTTAGAATTTCAGGGTTTCTGAAATTTCTGTCTCTTACCCTTGATGCTGTAGAATCAATTAGGAAAGGAAGACAAATGGTAAAAAAAAAAAAAAAAAAGAAAAAACTATACATAACAAAGCTGATATGAAACAGTTGTTTGTTATACCATTTAGTCCTAAAAGAATAGTCATGGTATAACAGTGGAATCTAGTTTGCTTTGACTTTTGATCCAGTGTGGAATTTATCCCAGTATTTTTTATTTTGAAGTCCATGACATTTCAGGTAATGCTGATTGCATTTTCACTTTATTCTCCACTCCTTTTTCCATCAAACTCAGGAATGGGTGGAGTTTTCTGACTGCTTCTGTTTGGCTTTTTATTTTTTAAATGCAAGAAATGAAAAAAGAGAGGAAAAAAAGGATCAAAGATGTTTAACTTAATACTAGCCTGAGTCATGCAAGTCTGCACTGTTCTCTTCAACTGAAATTGAAAGTAAATGAAAGGCACTTCTCAAGATTTTGCTCTCAGTTTAGCAACAGAGGGATGAAAACTCTTTGCTAGAGTTACTAATAGAGTAATTCTACTGGGAATTTTAAAAGAAGAACAGAAGTGCAGGTTCATATATTGAGTTTGTACTTGGGCAAACCCCTATTAAAATGAAAAGCAGAGCTCCCCAGGCCTGAGTGAACTAGAGCTCATTAGGGAGTATAATTTGTAATTTCTTAGTATGGGTTAAGTTTCCAAGTTTCCATAAATGACCTAGAGCCAAGAAAGTATTTAAGACATACCGTTCAGTTGCTAGGAATGGCAGCCAGATAGTGCTCAGAGAAAGCTTTCCATCTCTGGCTGCATGCCTCAACCTCAGGACATCAGCATTAGATATCCCTGTTACACACCAGGCACGAAGGCAGAAAAGTTGAGATGACAACATTGACACAGCAGCTGCATAAGACCATGGAAGATGCACTGCGGGTCTGTGTGAAGTGGTGAGGCTGCAGGGGTGGCCTCTGAGGGAAGAGGTCTCTGCTGGCCCAGGAGGACACAGCCATGACAGCCCACACACTCACCTCAGGGCAAAGCTGAGCCCATCACCCAAGCTGGTTGTGCCTCTGAGAAAACATATTAATGAAAGGCCATAAAATGTTGGACAGGTAGAGGAGGAGAGAAAAAAAAAAACAAGAGTGATAACCAGCAGAGGTCACACCAGGTCAGAGGAGGAGAAGCTTCAGGTGCAGAAACAGAGTTTTACTGACTGAGACTACAGCCATCGAGGACCTATTCTGGAGCAGGGTTATCCTGGAGGACTGCAGCCCACTCTGGAGCAGGGGAAGAGTGTGAGGAGAAAAGAGCGGAAGAGAGAAATGGTTATGGATGATCAAGGCCACCCTCTGTGCCACTTGGCAGAGGAGAGAGCAGATGATAGTTAAGAAGTGCAATGGACCCTGGGAAAGGGAGGAGGAAATGTGTTGTTTAAATGTTTGTCTTTTTGCTTCTCACTACCTGGATCTATTTCAATTGTCAATGAATTAAATTATTTTCTCCATGTTGAGCCTGTTTTGCCCCTGACAGTAGCTGGTAAGCAGTTTCCCTGACTTTTTCTCAGCCCGCAAGCTTTGTCATCCTATTTTCTTTTTCTGTGCCTCCGAGGAGGGGGAGTGAGTGAACAGCTGGGTGGACCAAGACTATCGCACCACACGTGGTCAGTGAAACCTGCGTGAAAATCTGCAGCCAACTCTGGGTTCCTCTGAACAGGAGATAGAGGGAGTTACTGTAGAGAGTCCAGAGGCCACCAAGATGTTGAAGGGACCACAACTTCACTCAAATGAGAAAAAGCTCCAACCAGGAGAAGAGAAGGCTCAGGGGAATCTTACCATACCTGAAGGGAGGGTGCAAAGAAGATTGAACCAGACTATTTCCAACTGAGCCCTTGATAGGACAAGAAGCAATTGGGCACACACTGAAACAACGCCAAAGGTTGAATAAGAGGGTTTCAAATTTTCTAAAAATAGAAAGGTGGCAGGACACAAAATCTTCCTGATAGGTTATGATAGAAACTCAACAGAAAGGCATTGCTCTAGGAAAGAAACTACAATTTAATTGAACTATCTGTAGTCTACATTGATTAACTCAGGATTTCAGGATGCAATGATTTTCCACAATTTTATTTAAAATTATGAAAGGAAAACGAAGGAATGAAAATGGTCATTCTCTCATTGATAGGACATTCAAATATTATTTCTAATTTAACCAGGAGAAGTGATATCTGTCACTCTGTAAAAGTCTGTAGTTTATCATCTATAACTATCAGTTTCACCTGCTTCTTCCTAATTTACATGACAAGCTGATAACAGATCTTTGTCATCATTACTGAATATACTTTTACTTTTATATAGTCTTAATAATTTTATCTAACATGAATATTAAACTAAATGAACTATAATTTCTTTGCTCATATAGTGTACCAAATGACTAATGTAGTTCATCAAACTATCGATTAATACATACAGTATTACTAGATGTCACCTGTCTCTATAACAAATTCTTTTTCTTTTAACAAATTGTAATACCAAAGTAGAAAACAAGATAAAGTAACACATTCCAGTTGTCACTAACATTTTGCATTGCACTTCAATCTCACCGTAACTCTGTTACTTTTTTTGATTCCTAGGCTTTCTGCTATTTTGCACCTTCATACAATTACATAAATCCTATATTCACTTAGAAACACCACTGATTGAAATTACATGACTTGTGTTTATTGAATTCATTTTGAAAGCAGAGCTTCTCCAAGCTTGCACACAAATGAGTATTACGCAACAGACCTGTTTTCCTCCATCTTCATTGCATTAGTCTTCTCATCTATAACCCTTCCATCAGTAGACTGTAATTTTTTACCTGTATTTTTAAATTACATATACTTTTTTTCTCTCTCATTTATTTCTACATGGAACCTGGCTAGACTTCAGCTTCCAGGGCACATCTCTGTAAATACCTGGGCATAGTCTGCATGAGCAGTTAGACATCTAATAAAATCATGGCATTTTCAAGGCTGTCATTTCAGATGTTTATTTTGCTTTGGAATATTTTTGCAAATCTATGCAGGTAAAGACATTGCCTCATAACTAATTAGTTGCTTGGAGACAGTTCAAAACTAAAAGCAAGTGGGGCAAGTTAGTGGCAACAGATGTATCAGATGAGTGAGTCCTAATTCACTAGCATGCTGAGATTAAGCTTGCTAAAAGCTGCTGCAAAACTTAAGATGCTAGAAGATCAGGAGAGTTTATGGAATAAATATAATATATGATATGATATATTATAATCTATTATAATCTACAGGGGCTACTCTAGATTATATACTGTCTTTCTAAATTGTAAATATTTCTTGTTAATGATGCAGGTGTCCAATTCAGTCCAAAAATCATCTACCCTGAGCAAGTTTGAACCAACAGCATCTAAAATACAGTTGGCCTTGAAAGACTTGGTTTAAGGCTAGAGAAATTTAAATTGTATTGTATCTGATGCTGTCATTTTCCAACATATTTGACATCCTAATGATTTAATTTCAAATATCTTCATTATAGCACAATGAATCCTAAACCTTGATCCTAAATGAAGTAAAATTTTATAGCTTTGCTGCTGTTACTGGTAGGAGTAGGATTATAACCCACAGTTTTTAAGCATGTGAGACCTTTTTTTTTAGTTTTAGGTTTGATAATTTTGTATGTTTCCTGCTCTCATTTACCATGTCTAGGAAATCACATAGAAAAAATTAAAGCAAGAATCTTCAAAGTGTGAATTTAGTTTTCACGTTCATAAGGAATTCGTCATTTTACTTACAAGATGTGTAAGTCTAACCTGGTAAAGGACCCTTTCCTCCTCATGGGACATCAGAGAGGAAAGAGTGCTGGCTGGAAAGCCCCTTTTTTATTTTTTTTCTTTCTTTTTCTCTTTTCCTTTTTGTCTATAAAAAACATTTTGAAAAAAATTAATTAATCTTAAGAAGATTAACAGCAGTTCATACCTAGAAATATTGCTGCTTTTGCTGGATCTTGGGATGCAGACAAAGTAGTTAAGGCTCACAAACTGAGTTTGAGAATTGCCTTAGTGCCAAAGACACGCACTTAACAAATCCAATGCAAAATGAGGGCTCAGCAGACATCAGCCTTCACGAAGGCTTCCTGACTTTATGTCCCAAGGCATACAACTTTACCATCTGGAGTATCCAATATTAAGCACCCAAAATGAAAGAAATAGTATGTACTTCCTATATCATGTATTTCTGATATGTAGATTTATCACTGACTACTTCAGAATGTCTTTAACTTTGCTTGGATATTTGACTTGAGATACAGAGTGAGAGGGTAGAAAGGAAATAAATAAAAATTTCTCTGTGTAGATGAATAGGAAATAACTGTTAAACTAAACTGAACTAGTATATTGAGTTTAAACTAAACTAAAACATAAGTAAGCCTTACATAAACCATCAGAAGGCTTAAAATAGTATTCTTCTAGGTGCACAATACATTATTGACCCAAAAAATAATAGTTATTATACCTTGAAAATAGCTACTTAAGGTATGTTGAACTATTTTATGGAGCAGCTAATGCTAAACGGAGGTTCAGGCTTTGAAGCACAATTACCATTTGCATATGACTTGCAGAGTCACAGCTGCACCACTGGTTCTGCACAAAAACTGCATTTTCTATGAGTTGAGTAGTCAAACATTTGAAAACCCCATTTGCCATTGTGCCTCAAACTTGTTGACTAATCATATCTTTAAAATAAATTAGGCAAATCCGTTTCCCGCTGCACGGATGTTCTGACAAAAATGAAGGGTCGGTCACAGTGTAGTAGGAAATGTGATCCATATCTTCTTTATGATCCACTGCAGAAAAATGTTGGTCCCCATTCAGTCGGAACTATAACGATTCAGTGTTACACTTGGCAGAGGGGAAAACTATGTTTCATTTTAATAGATGGTGGAAACAGAGGATAAAGCGGAGTGTACAGGATGTCTCTTCAGGCTATCTCTTCAGGTCTGTCTATTGCTTGATAAAGTTTTTATATAGATTAATTAATTCAGGATATAATTTATTCGCCTGCTGTATTTAAAGGTGCAAAATAAATGCCAAAAGAAAAGAAAGGGTTAAAAGTAGATAGGGCTCATGACCCCTCCTACAGGAAAAAAAACCAAAAGCTCCTGTAATTCTGCTGCAGGTCACTAGGTGGGGAGCGACAACTCGGGAACAGAGACCCTCGGGGACAGGCTGAGGTAACAAGCATACCCAGGAAGATGTAAATTTCGATCCTCTTTGCTCTCTGGCATAGAGACAGAGCCCTGCACATGGCGCAGAGTCCTGGCACTGGAGCCTAGCCCGAGTCTGTGAGCGGTGAGCAACATCCCATCCTCTCACATCATGTGCCATTGGCTTTATGACGATTAACTTATCCACCTTGGAACTTCATATTATTCACTCACCTAATATGTTCAGTCTACATAGTATCTTTTCTTTCTTGTTTTATCCTCCTTTTTAGGTTGTGGTTTGGTTTTGGTTTTAGTTTGTTTCTTTTTTTTTTTCCGCTACATTTTTTAATTTCACAGACTTGATCTGTTAAATTGAAATCCAGCAGGACTTGAATCACTGATCAGGCACTGGAAAGCCTTACTTAGGCTCATTTTTCTCTTCTCAGTGATTCTTTCTTTAAGGACTTCATCTGCATCACTCTCCGTTAGCACACCTTTGGTGATAGAATCCTGATTTTTATAGGGAAAACATTTTAAATTAGAGGCCTAGTTTGAAATGAAAAGTGTCACAGTCTTTCTCTTTCTGAATGCAAATAATGACAGATATGGAATATCAACTTTTTTTAATCTTTCACTTCCCCTGAGAAATGCCTTTCTTTAAAGCCTTGCTGAAGAAAGTGATGTAGGGGTGTATCTATGAAATTAAAACAGAGACAAGACCACAAGTCATGGTAAACAGTTGATGGCAGCAATTAGCTATTTCTTGTATCTGAGACAGAACTCTACATTGCAAAGTCAGTACATTTTAAATACATTCAAATCTGAGGACCTATTGAAGGTATCCTGCCTGGCCCTCCCCTCCTCCTGGCCTGTCTCCAGCTATGAATTGATGCTTACCTGGATGTACCTGGGCTTTTCTAGGGCTTAGATTAGCCCTGAACAACTCACAGACAGAGCACAGGGACACTGTTCATACCACAGGAGCTTTATGAACACAAGATTGGTACCTGACCAATGAGAGCCTTCATGCAGGGGGTAAAGGGCAGGCTCCCACTGAGAAGGATGAGCAGTGGGATCACTGATTAAGTCTGAAGCATGATTAACCCCTATATAGATCCACGGGAGCTTCTTCTTCTTAACAAGGTGTCCATGGGGTTTGGTTTCATCACTGTTGCCCTTCTGAAGGACCTTTCAGAGTTATTATCTGTCTTCCCTGACAGTTTACCAAATCATTTATGTCAAGCTTAAAATGAAGATCCTTGTTTTTAATAACGTCTCCTCTGTCACTCTGTCAGGGAAGTCTGCATCTTAGGTAATCATCTGATAGAGGCTTTAATGCAATATTGTTATTCACAATTAACAGGGGAAAAAAAACCCAAACTCTATTTTGTCTAAAAGTAAAACCAACAGCTTATGGCTGAAAGCCAATATCAGTAAGATTGAAGTTGAAATAATTGAAAAATTTTGACTCTCAGGATAATTAGCCATTCAAATGTTATCATAAAAACTCTGATTTTTTTCTACATTTGCATTTATTTTTTTTCTTCCATATTTATACATATTAATTTTTCTCTTCTTTGCGGCATTGCTGTCTTCATCATAGCATATAACATTAAAGTCTTATTTAGTTTATCACATCTACCAAAATTTACCTGAATATTTTATGATCTGTAATCTTCTAATTCTTCTGGTGCTATTATTCTTAAAACTATCACATCTCAATGCCATTAAATTCCAGAAAATAGCTGTTAGTCTTTGTAGTTTATAAATTCCAGGGCAGTGGCTTTATTTTAAAGCTTATGAAAAATGGTGTGATCTGTAGCTCCTTGTTCACATCTAAGATAATTTTTCACTGGATCTAACTTGAGGTATACTTGTAGCTTAGCAGGGAGTCTAGACAGGCTGCCACCTAACTGCTGCTAACCATGAGCATTAAGGGGTTAACCCAATGCAGGAATTACTCTATTAGATTCTGTGTTTCATGTTCTACAAGTCAGAAGAGGAAATCATACAGGGGAAACACTTATACTGCTATTATCTTAATATACTCTAAGTGATTAATAACTGTTATCTACTCCATGTGATTTACTGTTAATATTTTGTGCTATGACAATGTCAAGAGGCCCCCAATAGGTCTGAGGACCCACAGAGCTAAGTGCTTTATGAAGGTGCAAGTAGATTATCTCTGAACTCGAGTCTCTCCCGAAAAGCAGGGATTATAAGAGAGATATAGTCATGGAAAGTTAAACATCTTGCTCAGAATCACACACAAGGATGGACCAGGGTCGGAAAATGTACCTAAATGTATTGTGTTACCTGGGAGCGCCAAGTCTGCTCTTTGTCCCAACTTTACAGATGTCATCTCTCAGCTTTGTATGAGTTAAAATCCATCAGTTAACATAAAGTATCTGATACTGCTTTAGAATCACAGTTTTCCAGTGGCTCTACCATGTCATATCTCAGTTCTTTATAGCAGTGAGATATCATACTGGGATAAGCAAGGTGAATTTTTACACACCTACCTGAAAGTGAACACATCAACAAACAACTGAATGAAACATCCCAAGAGAAGGAGGCTGGAAAGACCATTTTCTTGCCCAGTTATTCTGGTTTTTTGTACCAATTTGCATTTCCCTGGAACACATCCAGATGACAAGGAATGCAGCTGACTTTATTACACATGACAGAAAAACATCCTGAAGAATAACTCATTTAAAAGCCTTTGGCCTTTATCTGTTGTTCTTTTCATTTACTTTTTTTTATATGAGGTTGCCTATCTTTGAGGATTAGCCAGTGCCTAAAGGAACAGTGCACCACAGGGCTATAGGGAGTACAGGGCACAAAGGGAGGAAAAGTAAGGAGCTGCTCTTTAAGAAAAAAAGCAAAGAGCACCTGTCCAAACCAAACCTTCAAAATCTTTCTTTTCTGGGTGTAAAACCTGTAAGTATGTAAAGATTTGATTTTTCCTGTGAGCTCCCCAACCTTTCTCTGAAGTATCCACTTGCTTCAAACATCACCAAGCTAGAAAATCTTCTTAATTTTCCTCACCTTTCCTCTTAACAGCTTCTCTCCCCAGAAAAGCTAACCCCACTTTTAGGGGGCTTTATGAGTAGTCTAAACTGTTGGGCAGATGCCCAGGGTGCCACACTAGCTCCCCTCATAGCCATGGTATATACCTCATGGCTCCCAGACAGTCCAGATATGTCCTCACCCTGCCATACCTGGTCTTGGGCATAACCTCTATTCAGCCTCCCAGTAACATCCTTTTGGTGACAATTTTGTTCCCTGCTTGTTTTCTCCACGTTGCTTGTAGCCAACACACCAATACCACATTCAGTGCAACTACTACTGCAGACAAAAATACCACAGGACGGAAAAATACTTTTCTAAAACCCTTGGTGGCAGCAGCAATGCTTTCTGTCAAGCTTTTGAATGTAGCTCTTACATCTGTCTGCTTTGTCTTCCTTCCCTATCCTGCTTTATATCTTCAGGAAAGGGGTAAGTGTCCTGCAGAGTGCTGCAGTGGCCAGAGTCTCCTAAGGCTTCCCTCACAGTGCAGCAGGTGGCTTGTGCTGAAAGGAGAAGGTTTTAGTCTGGAGAGATGAAGGGTGCCAAGGGAAGCTGCATAGCACAACATTATAGGTGAAGTCAAGGAAATCTATAAAGCCTGCAGAAGCAAGTTTTCCTGCGAAGCTGAGACATTATTTGATTTGGATTTCTAATGCTCATTCAGAAAAGTTATCTCCAAGAAATAAAATCCCCTAAAATATAATTTCCAAAGTATTTGTATATTACATGCTTCATCAGATAGGGCTCATATGTTAAATAAAGGGACTTCTAATAGGAATAAAACACAGACTTTTTACTTCTGCCATGTTTTGGTTTGGGGGATGGTTTGTTCAAAAAATGTGAATAAAAACCATGATTTGCTTTTTATACCAAAATGTATGTTGGGATGATGAATTCGGTAATGATGCAAGAATTCTCAGAAGCGTAGTCAAATTGAGTTTTCCATCTCACTCAAATGAGGTTTTTGATTTGGACTATGGCTGTGCAAATCCTGCCTTGGGAAGAAGAGAGTTGGGATGTTATTTGCAATGATCACTAGGTTTGTGGTCCCACTTGTTACAAAATGAGAGCTTGAAACTCTGAAGCTTCCTTCCTAATGGGGAATGCCATTATAGTCTATATGCCTGAAACTGAATTTGGTTAAATTTCCTTCCATCTGTGTGCTCCAAATGACTGACTATAATTTGAAAGTGCCAGAGCTCACCAGAGAAATAAAATTGTGGAGGGATTTTAAGGTCGTGAACATCCAGCTGAATCTGCAAGGCACTACAGGAGCTACAGGCACTGAGAAAACAGACTTTCATGTAGCTGCCAGCTCCTTAAGGGGACATATGGAGCTGTGCCGAGGAGCGCACCAGACTTTACTGAGGTCCCTGGCTCAGCCTCCTGCTAAAGGAGGGGTGTAGCTCAGGGGACCAGATGTGAGATGAGAGAAGTCAGAACAAATTCAGCTGTAGCCAAAGGATTCTGCAGCAGCAGGCACCATCCCACATCCCCTGCTCTATCTTTGGCTCTGGCAGCAGTGGCCAGACCTTGGCTTCCAGTGCTCTGGCAGGAGTTATGCATATCCTTATGCCCGTGGCAGTATGTTGCTCCAGGCAACTGCCAGTCTATCTGTTTCATGTATATATATATATATTTGTGCATGTGTGGTTTTGTGTGTATTTATCTCCTAGTGTTATTTAAAATATGAAAAGAAATAAAAGTAAACCTGAATGAACTAGCAAAAATTATTCAATCAGTGAACAGTTCTACCAAGGTTTTTCACATCTACAGTGCGACGTAATGAACTTGCATCATCCACACACGGCTGAATTTGCCCTCTAACTATTTTCAAAACAACAGGAAATTCAAAGTGATTCTTTTTATTATCTCTGGGTATCAGCAGCCACACATGCAAAAGTCCCGATGACTTCAATGCCTTTAGTTTTTCCTTCTCAGGTTAGTAATGAAAGTTAGACCTGGAAATAAATTTCAAACACCCTAAAGCAAAATTCACTTGCTCAGCATATATACCTGATACTTTTAATAATTTCTCATCCTCAAAATTTGTTCTGCATAGCTTGATCACTTCCACTATCCCTTACTTTTTCTTGGGCAGTATTTGGGGTTATCAAGGTATAAAATATTTGTGCTAACAGTTTACATTTGTGATGGAAACTACTCTGGCATTTTTCCTCACTGTGTTTAAAAAAATAATTCAAACATAAGACAAGTAAAAGACAAAATCCAACAACTGAGAATCCTAGAGACTAAGAAATGACCAGAGAGAAAGCCATGGACTGCTGTGTTTCTTTTAGTGGTATATTAGTCTTAACTAATTCTTAGTGAAAGTCAGCTAGAATGAAGGTACTAGAGCAAAAGAAAGCAAAAGAAACTAAACATTGGAAAACATGATCTCAGCCAGCCAAGAATGAATGACTGGATTGGCAGAAAAAGCTCTTGAGGAAAAAACAATCGAATACTTAGGGAGAGTTAACAGTGATACTTAGGGAAGCACAGTGGTACTTAGGGAAGTACAGTGATAAAAAACCAAATAATCCTTGAAAAATAGTTGACCTCAAACAGCTCTGTGAAATGTTCTGTTGCTTTCATCTGCCATTCATCTGTTTACATTAAGGTCTTATAATTTTTATTTTCCACAAAAGGGAAATTGAAGCTAGACTTCATATTGTGTTTAATTCACAGAGAGTATCAATTTTTGTGCTAGATGCTGTCTCTTTAATCAATGTGTCACGTGTATTTATCTGGCTCATGCAATAATTTGTTTCCTATTGTTTTGGAGATTGGTGACTCTTCTTGAAGTGACATCTGCTAGAAGCTCCTCTCTGCAATTTTGTTTCTCTTGTGAGTTTTGACACCTTCACACTGCAGTCAATCATTTGGAGCACACAGATGGAGGGACTTAATCAATCTGATTTCAGATAATATTGACCATAATGTGGAACCCATCAGGTCATAAAAAATCCCAGGACTTTGGTATTTTGTTTTGCCATAGAGCAGACCATAACTTAGTGACCAACCATTCACATAATCACAGGGTCATTGAATGTTAGAAAAGTTTAGGCCAAAAAGAGATGTTAAAAATTTTTGCATTCACTTAAAGCAGGTTTAGCATCAAAGTAAGATCAGGGGGCTCATTGTACTGGCTCGGCTCTCAGACATCCTGCCATGACTAGATCTCTGGGATAATAAGGAAGGAACACGGACTTCAATAGAGGAACAACCGGCACCTTTTTGATCCCATTTGTTTTGCTTTACAAGCATAAATTTGAGACCGTCTCAAGTCCAGACCTGCTTTGCACCCACAGGTCCCAGAAGCATACACAGGGAATGTGTCTGTCCACACCAAGGACATACCAAGGTATAAAAGCATATCTTTGAATACCTGTATTACAGATAGCCTGGCTATTGCCTTATCTGTCAAGGTAGATTCTCCATTTCAGACACCACAGTGTCTTGCTGCATCAGGGTCACAGGGTTCCCTGTCACATACAGGGTCTGACACTACTGCAAGACTACATGTGATCGTAGACAACTGGACTGATCTACTACAGTGAGGTAGCTCCCATGAACACAGGTTAGGACATGCCTGAAGGTTTGGCCCATTGACAACTATTTTCATAAAAGTAGAAATGTAGCTTAAACAGCAGACTCCAGGATGAGAAACACTGGAATGTGTGAAGCTGTAGCCAGCACATAGTCAGGAGTAACACATGAGTTCTCTGTAAGGGCTTGTCATGTAGACTTGCTGCCTAGCAAACAGTCCTCTGCTGCATGTAAAATGTCCTTTTCCTGCTCAGAACAATTTTTACCTTCCCCTTTCCTCCAATTTTTGCCCATTTTTCAGTTTTGTTTGCATTCAACTTTCCCTAATTAAGTAGGGGAAAAATGCATCATTATTCCTATCTTTCATGCAGCTTCTTCTTGAAGCACTTCATAATTGTGCAAAAGTGTAGTAAGATGCTTACACATTATCTCAGAAATGGGAAACTAAGTCTGGGCACTCTGTCTCCCTGTGCTTGATATCTTCCTTACCTAGCAGCTCAGTTTGTTGTCTGTTCCAATAACTGGTTCATGTTTTTGTCCAGTGAACTTCTGTATGGATCCTTTACAACTCCAGAGGATGTCTCTGCTAATGGGCACTCCGATTAGGGAAACTGCCTTCTGCTCATAGCCCTATCTTTCCTGGAGTCACAATTTTAAGCTGATGTTTTATTATCAATATCTCACTGCTAAAAGCAATTATTTAAGGGTATCACCCAAGTTCACTGATATTTTGGACATTCCAGTAATTCTCCTGTCATCCATTTCTAATCTAACAGTGTAATTCTATTTATTTTTCTTGTCCCTTTCATATGGTCTTCAGAATATCCTATAAAAGGAGTAATCTATCAGAAATTACAAGGAAAAGTCCACTAAGTAGATAATAAATATGATCCTTATTTCTTTCTGTATCTAGAAACTGGGTTTGTCTTTTAGAATCCCTTAAACTAGTGATATTGCTTATTTGTAAATATGAAAAATGAGAAAAAACTTTACCATTAAATTATGAAATTAGGTTATAATTTGCAGAAGGTCACTGTATCAAACAGGGCGCAGCCCACAGAAATATTTCATTGGAAACTAGTTGTCTTTGAATTCTCCATGCTACTGGTCCAAGTCAGTGGTTTAGAAAAACAGTTAATCTTATCCAGATGTGCATAGGAGGATGGATGCACTCCACTTTCATTTCACTAAATTAACTAAAAAGTTGGTAATTTTCCAGACAGGGTCCAAATCTGGAAACATTTACAAAGCTATTTCTATGATGACCACATAATACCACCTTGCAACCGAGCACAGAACAAGCCCATACCTCTCTGGGTGGAGACAGTCTTCATCTAAAGCACTCACAGGCTTGGATACCTACCAAGGGCTTCTCTCAGCTTTGCTGTGGAAGCATTCACTAATTTTAGAAACAAAAAGAAATTGTGTTGTGAATAGGAACCAGAAGAAAGTATTCAAGAAGGCTGCCTGTTTTGTCTGCCTGTGACTCTTTCAGTGATGCCTGTCCAGAACCTCAGCATTGACAAGACCAGAGAAAGGCTCAGCCCAGACTTAGACATCTATATTTTGAGTATGCTAGATAGGAAACAGTTGTGGTACAGTGGCTGTCAACCTGTTAAACTGGGAAGACCAAGTCTCCCACTCAGTCAAATGTTTAAATCACTATGTGTTAAAGTATGCATCTCTACTACCTCCTCTCTGAATAAAATATTCCTATACATTTTCTAATGAAAATGGAAAGTTACCTTCCAGCAGGGGCAGGCTCTGACATTGAGTAGGACAGAAGGTGACTCTGACTCACTAACTAACTTCCAAGGAAGAAAAATAAATTTAAATAGTACCTGAATTCAGCATTATGAGTTAAATAGCTCTACTGACCTTCCTAGGCAGCTTAAAGCCTTTTTCATTTGCTCTCTTGAGAGATCCAGCTCTTTCATGTGCATGTAGAATTTATGATTTTGAAGCCTGGATTCAAGTTCAAGAAATAGACACAGAGAAACCTATATTCTCTCCATTCAGATACATTTAATTATCTACTGACCCTGTCAAATTTCTCTGGGAACTTATTTTTGTTGACATCTCTTCCCATTCTTCCTCAGGTTTATCACTGAAGGTCTGTACCCTCATTGTATCACCTGAGCAGTATTGTCTACATTTAATATAAACTGTAAGCTTTTTGCAACATGGTGTTTTCAGCCTAGAACAAGAATAGTAGTTTGGGTTATTAACCTTGGAAAGTATTTTGAGAACAATCAACAGTCTCATAGTTGACACACCATGCTGACATAGTTAAATGTCAAAAAATGTAATTCATACTGTAGTTGGGATCTTTCCTTTAAAAAGATGCCCCAGCCAATTGTTCTCTCCTTCTTTACAGATTATTTTTGCCAACCTATGTATTGCTCCTGACTGTACTAATGAGAAGTTTTGCAAAATGAAAACAAGAGCTCTTTGTAAATTCCTTCTCCTTTTGCTCAACATCTTACTACAACTTTCCCAACAAGTTTAACTGCTTTCCCAAGAGACCACAGAGGCAGAATTGATGAAAAAAGACTTCCCAGACATTTCCCTAGTTGTCTTTTCTCATCTTTCCAGCTGTTTTTATTTTATCAAAACCACCCTTTTCTGATAGCTTTTATTAATAGACAATAAAAACAATGATTTAACTTACTTATTTTTCTCCTTTGGCTTTTAAACATCTCAGGAATTATCACAGTGAGGATATTCTTTCTGTATAGAAGTAGATGAGGGAGAATAGTAGTGTCAAATCTTTATGCAAATGAGTTTGTTAGGTTTATGTGGTTACCAGCACCAGGAGGAAATGGCTTTAATTAGGAAAGAAGCTATATAACACAAGATAAAGTGTTTCATTAAGTCCAAATTCTATCGTTCAGATATTATTGCTGGAGAACTTGGATGAAAGGAAGAACTTACTGTCTTGTGATTCAGTAATCCTAAAATCCCTAAATTAGGGAGTTTGGGGCGTTTCAGTCATGCATCCTAGTTTGCCTGGCTGAAGATAGCCAGTTTGGTTTAAAATCAGTGTTTTATATTGTGCTATGTCTCTGAATATTGATACTGTGGAGTTTCACATTTTTCTTTTCCTATCCTCCTTTTCTAGCTCAAGAAAACCTCTCAACCATCACTCAAAACTAAAAAGTAAATTCAGTCTACCTTAATTCCCTGTTGTATTTTATGCTTCTAGGTGAAAAGCTATCTTAACTTCAAACGGTAGGTGGGTGAAACCAAGAATGATGGAAAGTCTCACCAAAATTAAGTATTTTGGGGAAGGGAGAGAGAATGAAGGAGTGTTAAAACACCAGGGCAAGAGTTGATGCAAGAACCTGCTAATGGGTCCTCCTGCAAGCACATTGATGGAACCCTGCAGGGATGAAAAAATTTTCAGTTCCTAGGTTGATGTTTCCCCTTCAGACATATTTACTTCATTACAAAAATGAAAGGACAAGTGATACCCACTGTCTTTTGTAGATGATGGGGAGAAGGGGTCAGTAACTTCTCTCATGTCAGGAAAACAGACAAAACAGAAGGACTAAGGGGGTTTGTTTCTAGCTGTGTTAATTGTTAATTTAGTTTCTGTTTTATCTTGCATCTCGGGAAGGTCTGATGGCTAGGAAGTGCTATAAGAAGACAAATCTTTGATAACAGTAACCTCTCACTGCTGATGCTCATAGTTTATGGAGCTGGACTGTAGGAAACTTGTCTCTTCATTTTCATTTCTTTTCCTAAGCTCTATGGAACCAATTTAAGCTTCTGAGGTGTAATACTGGGACTCATGTCTTTGAAGTATAATGTCTCATGTAATAGCTTAGAGTGTGAGCAGAAGGCAGCTGGACCCTTGCATGACAATTTTTGGTCTCCAAAAGATAGGCATTTTCCAAGTTAGCTTAATGATAATATGTTTTAGACGTTGGTTTTTTAAGGGGTCTTCTACCATAACACTGTCTTCCACATACATCTTTCTGAAGCCTGAATTTCTTCTGTGTACAACCAGTATTGCTGGGCACTTCTTGGTTTTGGTTTGGTTTGGCTTTCAGAAAAAATAGAAGAAAGAAGTTCTGTGAATCTGTAACAACACTGTTTGGTACCAACAACTAAGTGCCTGCTGGCATAAATACAAGGTCAAGATGAAGCTGTTGATGTGAGTAATCCAAACCGACCTTCTTTCATATCGAATGGAAAATATATCTCAAACATATCCTTTTCTCATTATGCTGTACTGGCCTTGTAGTTATCAACAGGACTTCATGGGTATCCTGTCATGGGAAGCAAAAAAAGACAGCAGAAACAACAACATCATTCTGATATTATCTACCATATTCTGTAATATCTAGACAACTCCCAATATTTATATAATTCTCATTTTCTATTAAGATCAGAAACTAGAATGAAAAACTTTTACAATATCTGATTGTATACTACACCAACTTTAAGTTATCATTTTTTTTCAAAAAAGACTCTCACATTCCAGTTTTTTAACCAGAAAAAAAATCACCAGCAAGAGTTGACTTTCTGGTCCAGGAGTCAGTGTTATTCAATTAAATGTGTTGGCATTTGTCTATACATTTTTTCTTGAACAACAGTCACAATTAATAAGTCCATTGACTTCCTGAGTGTTAAGCTCAATTTGCAGTTGTCATGTGCTTTTTGGAAGTACAGGAAGATTGAATGAAACTCTAGAAAACTCCATCTGGCCTTTTTTTTACACCATAGAGGAAGTGACACATAATCTGTTATCACTGTGCCATCCAGTGCTGACTAAATATGATCACCTGAGACTGTGAAGTACCTACGGCCTTTCTGGTTTAGCACATGAGAAGAAGCTTGACTCTGAACACAACCTGGCATATCATATTCATCATCGCCAAATGCAGACTTTTTTAAATGTTATCATTCTGTATCACAAACCATGCAAGAAAGGGAAACATTATTTCAACTCTACCAATACTCTATAATGACAAGAAAATCTGTTAAATATGTTGTGTCTTCTATAGTACAAATAGAGGAAGGGCCAGGTTTTATAAAATAGCTTAACCCTACATTTACACCACATAACATTTTAAGCTGGCAGGAACAGATTCTACAGCTCCACAAACAGCATGCTTCTGCTCCCAACAGATAAGAAAATGCTATGCACAATGCATTGCTTTTCCTTCTAGTACAACACAATAAGGATGCCAACGTTGTAATGACATTAGCAGATATTTAATATGGATGTGGATGAAGTGTGCAGTATGTTGTATTTACAGGGGAAATTACAAGAAGGTTTTGTATATTGTTCCGTGCACACACACATACGCATAAACCGATATTTTTTTAAAATCTTTTTGTCCTTTATACTTTCTGTGTTTTTTGCTTTCATTTGTGAGGCCTGTTTCTATTTGAATTAGTTTTGGATATTGTCGCAGATGTCACAGGTTGCTGAGGTAATTTATAAATAATATAAATTCAGTAACCATAAAATTGGGTTCCATGTTTCAAATTGTTTTCTATGACCTTTTTGTCTGCATCATGACCCTTTTTCATAAACACTGGTTTGCATCATCAATTCCACCTGTTCTTTCAGGAGATTGGCTATCCCTGTTTTGTACTGGGAAGAAAAAAGTAGAAGTGACAAGTGATGCGCATCTTGCTTCATGCACATGGAAATGAGCTGGGTAATGTGATATCATAACTAGTAGCAGTAATCTTAGCAGTTTTCCAGGTTGTATGTTCAGCAATTTGCTATTCATGTTGTGAATTGTTATTCCTGGCTATGTTTACTTAGTATGTCTAATGGGTTTGCCCTTATAATTCTCCCTGCCTCAGTTAAGCTAATAACTATGACCCTTTCCAGTTAGCCTGATGTTCTTCCTCATCCTAAAACAAACTTGCTGACTGATGCTACGCAAAGTACAATGCTCAGTTCTTGCAGGCAAATTTTGACACAGTGAGAGTTGAATTTTTTCCCCTGAGAAGTTCTTATGGACAACAGCGAACGATAAAAACCTCTTTGGTCAAGGATCTTTGATCTCTGAATGTGTTACAGGACACTTTATCTGATAGTATGTAGATACTGACAGATAGTGTATACGGTGTTGGGATATAGCACTGGTTTTAGTTCTTTTCTTTTACAAGAAGAGTTTCTGATCTCTTCTGGACTGAGACAGATCCCTAATGTGTGGTCTTGGAACTACTCCAGTCACTTTAATACGTATGAAACTGATTTATATGGGTTGAAGAAAAAATATAGCTCAGTTAATCAAAGTTCTTTGACACACTGTTAAGCAAGAATTTGGCATTTTTCTACAACTGTCATGGTACCTTGTCAGAGGGCTGTTTACTGACTTTGCTACTGAGGCAGAAGTTATTGTCAAAATTAGTTTCATTTGCTTCCAAGACTTCAGTTCTTTGATTTTGATACAGTTGAGATCTTGCCTTGGCAGATTTTTGCACCTTCCTGATAGGTCAAGTAAAATGATCTATCAAAACAGCGTTCCAATTCCAACATGTTTTTACCACCTAGATAATGATGTAAAACAAGGTATGATAGCCATAGCATTTCATAAGCAAGCACTCTGAAAGCTGGAATGCAGATATTAGAACAGTAATAATAATTCTTGATCAGTTTCTAGAGAGAACTAGAAGTCTATATCAGATATCAAA
The DNA here is from genome assembly GCF_001715985.3 of Manacus vitellinus. Taxonomy (NCBI): domain Eukaryota; kingdom Metazoa; phylum Chordata; class Aves; order Passeriformes; family Pipridae; genus Manacus; species Manacus vitellinus. Next base: position 21,547,892 of record NW_021940864.1, on the reverse strand, counting down.
GCTTTCAATCCCTTCTGCCAACCTTTCACCAAACTTTGAGTATGACAGAAACATGGAGATTATTAACAATACCTTCTTTACAGCAAAGAAAGAGACATAACTTTGTTTAGAAGTAGAAAATATTAACCTGTTGTGACTTTGTTCTAAAAGCTTGATTGGAACTCTGAGAAATTGTCCTTTCCTAATTTCTTTCCTCATCCTTGATTTTGTATCTCCTTACAGGTCCTCTTTGTAAATGCTTTTGTTATCATTTCCAATTGCCTTTTCGAGGAAGTAACTTAAAGACTTTCATTGTCCTGTCTTAAAGATATTGGTCCCAGCAGACCAATTCTGACATCAGGTAGCATGCAAACTTTTTCTCCTATTCATCAATCTTACCAGTTCCTTCTGTAAAATTGTAAGGCAAATGGCTCTGAATGATAGAGGATGTGCATATTTTGGAATGCCTTCTCAACATTTATTCTTGGAATATCAATGTATAGCAGTCATGTGGAAAAAAATATTGGAAACCTTCTTCTCTTTAGTGAGTAGCTTTGTATGAAGGCTAACGACACCCAGGAGAGACAGCCTCTTTAGACAATCATTTGTGTCCTTTCCAGACAGATGTTAATTTCTTGGCTGACAGGTTTCTTGGTGCTCCATGGAGATGTGGTCCTGGGGTACTGTTCCAGCAGGTTGGCCACATGAGGAACAAAACAAATGTCCATACTGTTTGTGGAGATAAATCTTTCTGGTGTAGTACTTAGTTTGATGGATCCAGCTTATTCAGAGCAACTGAAGGGCAGGGATCATGTTAAAACTGTAATTGTTCTGTCTCTGCTCCTGACCTGATATCAAGATGCAGTCTAGATGGGTGCAAATCAGTTGGGCAAGAAAATATGGTTCTGTTATTAGTCAAGTTATATTTTGTATCAGGGACTATTCTTTTCTCTGTCCTGCCCACTTCATGGTTTGTGATAATAAAATTCTCCATAACTTAGGCACTTTTGATTTCTCTGGTGATTGCCTCAATAATCAGTCTCACCCTCACCTGTATTTTATAAACAGCTTCAGCAGTTGAAACTCTCCTTCTTCAGCCCCTGTCCACTTCCCAAGACACAATTACTGACAGCTACAGTATCAGTGGTTTTGGACTACTGTCCATGGGAAAACTGTTCAGGAATATACCTCTGTCTCAAAGTAATGATAATATCAGCAAGTTCAGGTTGGCTCTTTAAAAGCTATTTGACTAAGAGTAATGAATTGCGCTAATTATAAAATATAGAAAAGTCCTGTGTTTTAGAGGTCTTCCCTTCTGGGATGAAAGATACTAAAATAATATTTATTTACATATAAGTAAAGCAAAAATTCAACTCATAATAAATTATGAGGGTAAATTCACAATTAATCATAAAAGTCAATTGGTCAAGCATTGAAAATGTTAGCAAATCACAGCAAACACTAGAAAGGCTGAAAAATTCTGTTCAACAATCAAATTGTTTGTTTGAGTTCCTCGTCTGCAAATAAAATTCTACTAATGACACTAATATTTGGATATATTTGTTTAAAATACATAGTGGCTATAATCCAGTGAAAATTTGTATTCTTGCTTAACTAATCACTGTGACTTTTTTAAGCATAGTTTCGCCACTTCAGTAAATCTGTAATTTATTAAAGATAGTTTCAGATTAATAAACAACAGTTCTTACTCTAATGAAGTTTTTCCCAGAATCAGTATTAGTTTCAAAACTTCAGATAGTTAAAAATATAGTGAATGTAACTAGCTAGCATAAGTGCTGGTGTTCATAGCTAGATTTATTTTGATGACAGTCTCTGCTAATATTGCAGTACTGGAGTAGTAGTCTTTTGGGAGGCTTTTAGTGCAAAATCATTATTATAAGTAGCAGGAATTTGGAAGGCTAATTCTTATATAGAAAAAGTTAAAAACCCAGCTTCTTTTACTACAGGTGAAAAGGTTATCTATGGCTTATAACCAAGTATAACCTAAGACTGTGTCCAATAGGGTGCACTGTAACCATCTCTGCCAATTGGCAAAAAAGCCCTCCATCTAAACTTGAAAGGTTCTTTTTAGTCAGAGGTCATGTTTACTGTTGAGTTTTCTCCCTACTTAAAAGTGTGTCATTTACTACAAGAACATATGTTCTGCTAAACTTCTGTGTTTGAAGAACTTTGTTGTTTGCCATGGACATGACAGTTACCCAGAAGAAGAAGTGTTGACAGGTTTGAGTAGTTTATCTGCGTGACTTTTAATGCGTCATTCAAGAAAAAAATCTCTTTTGAAATAAACATCTCTAAATTGTGCTTGTAGTTGTAAGGCAACATCTTCTGACTCTTTATTAGCTGACTTTAATGCTGTACAGTTATTTATGGCACAGACTGAAAGTGTAAATGCCTCTTCATTAGTCTATGACTCAGGTTTAATCAATGCTGAGATTTGGGGTCTGGGGATCATTAACTCAGTTCTACTATTTACCCAGCTCTGTGACATCACTATCACTTAGACATAACCTTGTAAACTAACAGTATTTTTGCCATCTATTAATTGCCTCCTGGCAGTGAAATGCCTTCTGGCTTCACTCAGTGTAGCTTTTTGGTATGCAGATTTCTTAATCATTAATCACTACACTCAGGATTCAGAATCTTTCAGCGTTAGAGTTATGATCCCAGGACAGGTTTGTTTGTTTGTTTGTTTGTTTTTTTAACCATATTTTCATGTGGAATTAGGAGAAATATATGTGCATTGAACTCTAACCACCAAATTCCCCCTGGTCTGAACAGATAGTACTGGTGTCAGCAACTAAACACAGTATTTCCTGCACCTTGAATAGAAAGTTTTTTAAAAGTGTTTTGGAAGAGGGAAGGAGAAAAAAGACATACAATTATTTCTAAGTTATCTTTCCGAAACATGACTAGAATCTTGCCAAATTCTTATGCTAAGTAGAGTAATATTAAAAATGAGGCAAAAGTGTTTTGCTTTCATTAATACAGAGGTAAGTGTAGGCTGTTTGGTTGATAGAATTTTTTGTGTACTTTTTGAGATCTTGGAGATTATGTGATATAAATTTCTAAGAAATGTCCTTAAGGAACAAAAAATTCTTGGGTATAGGCTGGAGGGTTTTGCAACACCTTTTATAAGCTTCCTCTTTCACTCTCTTAACTCTTTATACAGTGGTTGATGCTTCTTACTAACCTGCCCCAGTGGTCACAGGTCACCCTGTGAGAAGCATTGTATGTGTCTAGTTATTTGACATCCTGGTAATTTGACATCCTGGTAATTTTACATTTTTTAAGTGATTGGGTGACTATATTTTTGACTGTAATTGCTAAGATTTTGGAGGTTTAAATTGCTTTCCTAAAGAGAAATGCCCACTGAAAATAGTACAAAGCTGGTAAAGGAGATATAATCTCTTTCACTATGTATGCAGCAAATATAAGCAAAACTTTGGCAAGCAAAAGGAAACTAGAGAGAAGTGTGACAGAAAATAAAATAGACTGCAACAAGAATGGCACAGAAATCCTGTAAAGGACCATTAATTACAGCTGTTTTCATAGAACAATTAAAGTTGGAAAAGTTCTTTAAGATCATCAAATCCAACCATCAATGTAGCACCACCACAACGTTCACCATTAAACCACGTCCTCAAGTGTCATATCCACAAATGTTTTGAACTGAACACAGTACTCAAGGTGTGGCTGAGTACAGGGAGATGATCACTGCCCTGATCCTGCCGGACACACTATTTCTGATGCAGGCCAGGATGCCCTCAGCCTTCTTACCAATTGGGCACACTGCTGCTATTTCTTGGGAGTAGTGCTACTGCGCACACCATCTCAGAAACAAAGATGTCTCCTTGTCTTAGGAGTTCAGTCCTTCTCCCAGAGCCTTCCTTGGCTTCTCATAATTTCAGAATCACTTACTCCCATTGCCCAGTCCCTGAAAAATTATAAGGGAGTCAGTTTGTCAGTTTAACCTGATGTATACAAGTATACCTACCCATACAGAAACATCAGCTTCAGCAAACAGCTTCTGAATTTCTTCTGTTAATGGTGGGGCTCTTTTTCATGCAAAACATGTACATTAAAATAGTAAGAAGCCCCTGGAAGTGTTTTTCAAAACCAAAGAAATGTGTGACACTTCATAGGGAATGTTCTATAACTACCTTACTTTTTTTCTTTTTTTTTTTCCTCATGTACAGTATCTGTTCCAGACAAAGGGCCTAGATCTGGGTGTATAGTAGTAATTTTAAAATAAAATAAAATAAAAAAATAAAATAAAATAACTCTTCATATCATGGAATGAATGAGGATGTTCAGCTGCGTATGCTGAAGTACTTACTCTTAATATCTACTATTTAATTGTAGTATCACTACAACAAAAGTAAATAGAAGCATATGATAGATGATTCAGAACAAGTCGTGATAGTATTAACTAAGGTTGGGTATTAAAAACAGCCTTTACTTAACCTCCATACTCAGTGTGAAAAAGCTGTTTCCTATTTTCTTTGATTTTCTTAGTTGCTGTGATTTATTCTCTTACAAGTTTGAGAGACATCTATGACACTCATATGAATTACAGTAATTTCAAACCTTTTTATGAAACTATTTTTCTAACAGAAGTTCACCTGTCTTGTCCTGCTCTTTTCTTCTTCTTGCCTTCAAAATCTAATATTTTTCTAGGCAAGTTTGGCTGGCTAGTTCAAATTCTACAGTTAGTTTTCTTGTATGATGGCTATCCTTCATAGTTAGACATCTGCATAAGGTCCAGTATACACTGTTTTCCAGCTCCAGGTGGAGGATCTTCATGACCATCACATAGCTAAATAGCTACTTGGTATTCACTTAGTAATGAACTTCATTTACACCACAGAATACATCTGGGAGATATGAGAAAGCAAAAAATGCAAGTGGGTCCAGTTCTTGGTGACCATAGGAATGCAGCATTTCTGGGAAGGAAGTGGTAAATCAGCTCCGATTCCAATGCACAAATAAGTGAAAAGAAATTAGGATTGATCCAAGTGGAAAAAGAAAGTGGCTTAGATAACTTTGGAAACTGTGCAACTGCATGGTGCCTGAGAGCAGTTAGTGAGCAAAAGTGATGGAAATGTCTAAACTCACAAGCAAAAGCTAGACAAGACTCAACAGAAGCAGAGAACAAGTTCTTTGAAATTTTACAGTTTTGGAAAATGCAAGATTTTAAAAAGGCTGAGGCTACTGCCTGCTGTGACACCCACCACCCCACACACCCACTCCCACATAAGAGCAGCACCCTAAGGTGGAGAGTCAGCTCTCTCACTAGGGCTGTTGACTGTGATCTCAAATTCCTGGGCACAATTTGTGTCATGAAAACAGACTATAAAGGCAAAAGAGAAACAGCAGGTTATTCTCTGGCCATACCTCATTCTGCAGAATTCAAACTCTGTCACTCATTGTATTTGATGAGATGGAGTTATTGCAGTGGGAACACGAAGTCACACGTGAATTCTTAGTTAACTCCTCCTAAATATGTGTTAGGGTTCAAATTTCACATGCCTCAGGACTAAGGATAATGCATGCATGGTGTTAGACTAGGTCCATTCTCTAGGCAATACAGGGCATGATAAGTAGTGTGTGTGGAGATGGTCTCAGTAGCAATGACAGCAATATTTTGTCTGACAACCATTATATCACCTGTAATCACACAGTCACCATACAGAGATTCTACCATTTACGACTGCTTTTGTTTTAGTATCCCAAATAATTTTGAACACAAATATTAATATTTTTTTTTGCTCCAGAAAATTAAAAACAAGTGTGACTTCCCCTAGGCTGGAAAAGCACTCTGCAAAAATTATGGAGCTGACTTCCCACACATCCTGATGTCCTTTAAGTGTCAGTGTCAATTAACCATGACGGTGATGGTAAAGCACAAAGGCTCAGTTCTGCACTGGGCTCCTAGTAGTGAAAAGCCAAAAATAATATCATTTGCAATCATTTAGTAAAAGTCAAACCAGTCTCAAGTAAACACATATGATACAAATATGAAATGGGTATAGCCAATGGCTCTGTTGTCAGAATATGCATGTGTGTGTGCACTGTTGTGTGAATGAGCTTGCATTTCCATTCTCAGTAGAGGTAAGCACACAGCAGAGCTGCAGTCCACACCTCTGGTCATAACCTTTCTGCATTCTCCCTTCTAAAGATGTGGTCACAGAAGCAGTCCGTGCTTGGAATCACACTGTTTTGCTATGGCAATTCCTTGACTGATGTATTTTTCACATGTGCACCCTGGCAGTCTCAGATGTGTGGGTTACGTGAAATTTTTCAGAATGTTCTTAGTAAGCTTCCAGTATCATAGATCTACTTCCAGGACACTAGAAATATCACCAAAGAGATTGTATGTTACAGCTTTGGGGACAAACAACCATTTGGGAAAGAACAACCAATGTTCCCATTTGCAGCAACACAGTCATTGGCAGCCCACCAAGGTGTGCAGATCTCTATTTATTGTATTTTTGAATGGAGTTGGCTTCTGGTGTGTATAAATGGGAAGTTAAAATGGTATTAAATCCCACGTGTAGACATCAGTTGATAAAGACTGAAGCGGTGAACTTAACAGTAAAGGATACAGTCTGGTAGCAGCCAATATATGCTTTAAAACTGAGGTTTGTTTCTTTCCTGGGGTATGTTCCATAATCAGCCTTATAGATCTTTAGTTTACTAGTATGTTAGCTTTTTATACTGCAGACTAGTTGCTCCTAACAGGATGTGTACATATAAATATAAAAATAGAAAGTGTTCTATAATAGCATCTCTACAACGTATTTACTAGATATGTAAGTTGTTTTTCCATACAGTCACACAGCTTTCCATAAGTTTTGTACCAACACATTTAAAAGGAAGTTATATTCTTTTTGGTCTCTCTGTGTTCCTAATGCATGATTAAATATTAATTCTCTTCAGTGCCTGCTGATGGCATAAAGGGATCTGACAATTATGGATACTAGCTGTGTTTATCAATGTGCTTACATACTATTACCCTGAAGAATAGCACTATTACCAATGGAATAAAGGTAGGCAAAGCTCATTTTATTAGTGGTTTTTTAAAAAAATCAATACTTACATCTTGGGAAAAGACTTAAATCATAACTGCAGTGCACACTTTGTCAAGCAATGGCAGCTTTTCTATCTGAAGGGATTTCAGAAAACCTGTTCAGATCACCTTGCACTCTGAGCTGTAGGTATGTAATTCCAAGTCTGTTCCTCAGAACTGGCCCACATTCACATGGACACTGACTGGTCCATTGCTGCTGATACTATGGTTTGACATGACACCTTAATGATCTTTTCAGGATCATTATCATGGTGATGCCCGAGTGTAGGAAGAAGGGGACAAATTTCCTGACACTTGATCTCCAGCAACCCCTCTTTAAGGAAATGATTAAAACTCATCCAACATGTCCTAATACTTCCATGTATATCGGCTTTATGTTCCCAGATGCAGGTAAACTTAAATATCAACAGAGCAGTTCCAAGCAACCTTGTGCACCTTCACATTCAGAAATCTAGATGGTGGACTGAGAATTGTTCTCATCAGTTTCTGCATGTTTCTCTACACCAGGATTTGTCTGGGATAGATAATGGCAGAAATTTCCAGTCAAAAAAGTTTTAAAAGATGGAACTGAGTTTTCAACCCAGTCCAAAAGTTTGATTAAAATTTACCTTTAAATTTGATGATATGGAAAAAAGGGTGAAAAATATTTAAGATTTTGAAATTTGAACACAAATATATTTTACTTTTGATTATTGCTTTAATACTCTTTCAATATTTTTCTTAATCTCAGAAAACATTTCCTATATCTCACTTTTTTTTTCCCCACAAAGAGAATAATATGGAGGAAAGAAATTATTATGTACATTTTCTCTTTGAAACTCAGAAGATATCAATATAAAAATATAAAATATAAAGTATGCTTTTCATATACCTTTTTTCAGTTAGCTGAATTTAGGCACTCATATTCATAGCCTGCGATAAGCAACTTGTGTATTCTGTCTTGTTCCTTAATTGCCATCATAAAGGAAATAGAGATATTTATTGCTCCTGTTGGAAGAGGGAAGCAGTTTTCTCCACTGCCTTATGCTTCCACAGGTGATTTCAGAAAGTAGACATCTGTCTTTGGCAGTCTGGGTAACATTCCTTCTTCCTCCTCCTGTTGGATTCCTGCACCACAGTCTTACCACCCTGTTTTTATTTCCTCTGCCTTCCAGCAGCCATTTTTTCAGTCTATCCCTGCAGAAATGTGAGAAGTCTAGAATAATTCTAAGGAAAAATAAAACCACTGTTTCCTGACAAATTTTAGAGCAGAATCAGTATCACACAAGCACGTATATACTTCTTGTAACCAACACATGCCTCATATGGGTAGCATGATTGATCTTTCTTTCTTCCTTTCCTTCCTTTCTTCTTTCCTTCCTTCTTTATCCCTTCATCTTCTTTTTCTTCTTTTATTCTTTTATTAGAATATACTATTCTGTCAAGCCAATCTCCTTGGCTGTTTTTCCACCTGATATATAGCAATAAGAAGAAAACTCATTGATTGTGTGCGTTAGAGATTTTATCTTTGGTTATTTATGGCATTTGGTTGTTTATGAATCTTTGATGGGGAACCTTTCAAAATTAGTAAAAACAGTTCTTGTGACCCTTCCATCAAAAATGTTGGGATAAATAGATGGTTCTATTTTAACATTACTAAACCAGGAAATAAGTACAAGTATACATACACACACACACATAAACACAAAAAGCTGCAACAATAAAAATTAAAAAGGTAAAATGAAGTAATGAGACAAAATATAATATAATAAAAACATTAAAATATTAAAAATATCTGGGGAGTACAGTGTAACCCTCTAGCTAAATAGTCTTGCTATGCAACTCTGTACTTGTACAGAGTTTTAGAAACTAGAAGTCAAAAACCTACATAAAACATAAATAGATTCTATAATTTTCCTTTTGCCACAGTAGAAAGACAAAAGAAAATAGTTGCCATGACCAATGTTAGTTCACTCTTTATAGAATCATAGAATCATAGAATCGATTGGGTTGGAAAAGACCTCCGAGATCATCGAGTCCAACCCTTGGTCCAAATCCAGTCCATTTACTAGATCATGGCACTCAGTGCCACGTCCAATCTGCGTTTAAAAATCTCCAGGGATGGTGAATCCACCACCTCTGTGGGCAGCCCATTCCAATGCCTGATTACTCTCTCTGTAAAGAATTTTCTCCTGATATCCAACTTAAATTTCCCCTGGCGGAGCTTAAGCCCGTGCCCCCTTGTCCTATTGCTGAGTGCCTGAGAGAAGAGACCAACCCCCACCTGGCTAGAACTTCCCTTCTGGTAGTTATAGACGGTGATGAGGTCACCTCTGAGCCTCCTCTTCTCCAGGCTAAACAACCCCAGCTCCCTCAGCCTCTCCCCATAGGACTTATGCTCCAGTCCCTTCACCAGCCTTGTTGCTCTTCTCTGGACCCGCTCCAGCACCTCAATATCCTTTCTGAACTGAGGGGCCCAGAACTGAACACAATACTCAAGGTGTGGCCTCACCAACGCAGAGTACAGGGGAAGGATCACTTCCCTGCTCCTGCTGGCCACTCTATTTTTGATACAGGACAAGATCCCATTGGTCTTCTTGGCCACCTGGGCACACTGTTGGCTCATGTTGAGTTTCCTGTCAATGATATGAATATTTGATATTCTATACTTTTTCAACCCATAGATAGCATGTTAGGCTTGTATACAAATTGTATTATATTGCAGAAATACGGAACACTGATGACCCGAGCCCCAGGATCCTTAAAAAAAAAAGCATATAAAAATGGTTAGAGTTTTTCAAGCTTTTTATTATAATTCCAAAAGTGAGATTTGCCATGATTCTGTATTCCGTATTCTATGGGCTTCATCAACTAGAATTAAACATAATTTACCTGGTCTGGTGATATAATCTGAAGAGCTGGACAATACCCACAATATGAGAGTCATTTCTTCTGGGTAACAGCTACTTCTCAGTCATGTGTGTTCACCATCATCCAAAAAGTTTGTTTTGAAGAAAACTTTAGCAAAACACTTGAGCAAAGAATTGCTTTTCCAGGGATCCTCTTTGATTTTTATTTTGGTTCTTATCACTTCGGGTTTTTTCATGGCTTTGATTTGAGAATCTTTCTCATATGTATATTCAGATACCTATTCTCATATGTATATTCAGAGAATATATAATATTCTCTGAAGGCAGACCTTAGATTGGTTAGCTATACAGCAGGAGCTTCATTTGAAACACCACAATACTCGCATGTTAAATATGTCATTTACAAGGATAATGTCCAGTCAAAAATATTCGAGTATTTTGTTTCATTCCTTACTTTCTGCCAAAATCCTGCACTGCCTTTCCATATGTTGTTCCCAAGAATCAGATGACTCACAAGGAAGTCAGAATAGGCTAACTGATGTACCCGTCTAAACCCAAGTAGAAGAAATAATTCTGGTCTTCATATGCCCATATCACCATCCTTAGAGCTTAAGTACTGTAACCTAATGTAATATAATAAAAGATGGTACTCTTCAGTCAATCCTGATAGCAAAACAATTCTGCCTTCTGCATATGTTAAATGCAAAATCTTTGAAAAATAGATATTCAGGTTTCTGGTACTGTTTGAGAGTGGTTCAACAGATATGAAATAAAATCTTGTTTTACAGGTCCAGTTTATGGACATATCATTTTACACAGATAACTTTCCAATTTGTTTAGATCATCATCAACAACCATAGTCAGTTCCTCAGAGCTTATTGTCTGTGCTGCACAGCTTTTCACAGTGTAGGAGTCATATTCAGCACTAACATAAGAGTCACAGCACTTTTTGGCTTAGGTTTTATAAACTCAGGAAAGCACAAAACTGTATAATAATGTTTCTACACTTTTCCTGTGTCATGGGAGGAACTGTTTAGTGAGGCCAAACTGTATTGCATGCAGTGGGGAATTTGATCTGACTAAAACTAATAGCTCATGCATAAAGATTCTGGATCAAAACTTGTTCATCAAGTGGTGGATTGGACAGGAGTGAAGATGCTGGTTCTTTTCTTTTCGTGGTGGCTGTAATTCCAATGTGCGGTTTGGGTTTGGTTTTTTTTTTTAATTTTTATAATTTTCCAAATGTTTTCCAAAATTATATGTTTGATAATTTTCTAAATGTTCCAAGTCTTATTTAAAATTTGATAGTGTTAACACATTAATAAATTCCTTTGCCATGCAGCACCAGTAAATTTTGTTTGTGAAACACTGAATCAAATTATCTTACAATAGCAATACAATGTGCTCCCAATGGCTTGTGATCTCTTACCTCGTGCTGAAACCCACCTCATGCCTCAAATAATTTTGTTATAAGAATTTATTGCTCTTGTCAAGCAGTAAGTAATTGCGAAATTAACCTTTACAATAGACTCAGCCACGTTAGATTTGCAGTTATCGAAAGCTTTCCGAATCAGGACTGATCGACTTGATATCACATCAAATTCTACAGGTACCACTAAGCTCAGAAAAGACTTTTTACTGACTTTAAAAGAGCGCATCCTTCAGATTTACTCTATCAGACCTCCACAGAGTTTCAATTTTCTTCTCCAATGTTTTGTCACTATTCGAGCTGTAATTAAAATTGATTTTTTTTAAGCATTTGCTGCTGTATTATTAAACAAATAAAAATATATGTCCGTCTTCTATATATTTTGCACCCAGAAAATTAACTGTAGAATCCCATGATTGCTCTGTGAGAAGAATGCTTATTTTCAGGGATGTTGTTCTGGGGCAATTTGGACAGAGAAGGGCATGGGGAGCTGTGCAAGTCTGCTCTCAGCTATCTTAGAGAGATTCCCTCCACCAATCCCTTCCTTCTGCTTCCTATTGTTCCCCTGTAGCAGTTTCTTGCTCTTGCATCTTCTGCATCAGCAGCTCATCCCATCACCCATGCCAGCACATCTCCCCTGAAGAGGAGAGTGGCTGAGACAAGCAGCATGGAGCACCCTGTGTGTGTTCCTTTGTCAGCAACTGCTGCTCACTGCGGAGCTTCTGTCATCCCTCCACTGTCTGCAGGGTCTTTCCATCACATGGAGATCTGCACCCCTGTCTTCAGTTCTGTCTGGGGTAGCTTTTTCTCCTTTTGAGTGCTGGTGAGAGGTAAGAATCAGCATGTTGGGAGGAAGCAGGTATGAACAAGAGCTATTCACAAGAAGGACGAGGGAGAGGAGCAACACAGAGTGGGAGCATGCATCAAGACAGCTGGCTAGCTGGCTCATGTCTGCCCCACCAGCACATAACACTCATCTCCAGGGTGGATGATCTGGAAGAACTTTTGCAGTGACAACGCTTCAGATGACAGTCTACCTTGTTAAATTGCTGGCCATGTTAACGGAGGATTAGTTGAATATTGAATTTCTCAGATGAAAAGCATTTTTTTTATATTTTGAACTTAAAGTATAAGGAATCAATCTTATAATATATATATTTTATTTATATTACAGAACACGCAAACAATGTGCCTATGCACATTTCATAAGATCATATAATCATTTAAGTTTGAAAAGACTCCTAAAAATCATCTAATCCAACTGTTAACCCACCACTGCCAAGTCCACCACAAAGCCATGTCTCTAAGCACCATGTCTGCATATCTTTTAAATACCTCAAGGGACAGAGGGTTTGCTTAATTTCACTTCCAATTAACATCTAGTGCTCTTCTTGTCTCTTTGCCCTCCCTGTCCACATATACTCTAAATTCACTTGTGACATTTTGGTGGCTCCATTCAGACATCTCTGTATTGAAAGATATCGAATTTCTTCCTTTTCATATGTTGACTATGGGTTGTGACAACTATCTAGATACCTACAATCCCAAAGTATCTCCCCCATTTTATATAAGTCAGTGCCTTTTTGTGCCCCATTAATTTTAGCTTGCTAAAACCACATCTGTTTCTGTTGGGCACTACTCAAGTAAAGTCCCTGAGGTAAGTTGTGCTACTGGCGAATTGAATAAATTCACTAAATGAATAGCATATAACAGGAATGACAAATAAATTATCACTGGAATAATGTTTGGAGTTGATTTAGAAACCTCAAAGAGTCAATATCTATTTTGTCCCCAACATCTTTGAGAAGGAAATACAATTGTAGTGGATAAGTTAAGACAGAAGACAGTAGTGAATTGACAGAGGAGCTTGTGTATGGTGGGTTTCCTACTTGAGGAGAGTTATTGAAAGCGCGACAGAGGCACTAATTAAACTGAAACATCCATTGCAAAGCAACTGTTTGAATTTTATTTGCTGATATGGCATGAGGACTTGTTGCAACACACTGACATCTGTAGGTATTTAAACATATTTGGTTTGCTGAGCTAGCCTGGGAACTACTTTCAATGCTTTCCGACATCTGTGAGTATTTAAATGTGCTTATGGTGTTTATAAATCTTTGCCTGTGTACTTCACAAACAAAACATTGGTTTGGTTGGCAAAGCAAATGTAAGAAGAGAGTGAGATAGTTTTGATAACAGATTTGGTATGCCATAATTCAATTTGTCATTTAAATATCGATTTCCACATTGTTTACAATTAATTTCAAATATTATCTAATACTGAATTTAGAAAACAAGAGTAGGATGTGCAGAAGACCTCTAACCATGAAACATCTCCTCTAACATCTCCCTCTAGACATATGGATGGCTTTTAGGGATCAGTCATTATTGCTTACTTCATTCCTCATTTCCTAACCTCTCCTGCAACCTGCTGAATGGAACCTTCCAAACCTTTCAGAGTGGAAAGAATGATAAGGAAATATTATTGCAGTAGCCATCCTGTTTAACACCAGCTATCTCCACTACCATTTGATAGAGTTAAGCAAGTCTCAAACAAAATCCTAAGACTTGGTATGCTATGCTGACTTTAAGATTATTTGTCCTCATCGGTAAAACATATACAGAATCATACTGGTTCAACATGGCAACGCTCTGAAGACTTTTATAGCTTTCAAAGTGTGATACCTGCAATGTCTTTCCCAGAAGTCACTGTAATCTGCCAGGAGTTCCAACTCAGCTCACACATCAGCCTCAGAAGCCTCTATGTTTGGTTTCTTGCTGGAGCACCCTCTCCTGACCAGCCCTTGGCGCTAGATGCCAAACGTTGTCTTCCTTTTATGGTTCCACCAGGTTGATATCCATCTACTTGCTCCATCACCTCCTCCAAATACCCTCATACTCCTGCTGAGGAATATTTTGGTTGTGATAAAATTGATTTTTGAGACCTGGGGCTTTCCCAGCAGTACCATCATCCGTCTGAGGGTCCTCTGCAGTACATCCAGAGAGGCACCTATTTGTCTTCATGAAATGTGACTACTAACCGTGTTTTGCCATATATTTCCCAAAACAATCTCTTTCAGGCCTCAAAAAAGGACAATAAGTGTCTTCAGTTTCTTCAGCTAACAGTGAATAAAAGCGTATACCCAGAGTGCCTGGTGGAGAACTCATGTTGCAAGCCAGGATGCAGACGGGTAATTTGGTTGCTGTGTGAATGAGTGATAGACAGAAAGTAGATGAGGAGGTAGTATCAATTTGCCCATTTAGAAATTGTTTCCCTCCTACAGTTTATTAACTGTCAAGTCTGGTAAAACAGAGGTCACCAAAAAAGTGACGCCACAGTCTATGCCTGGCAATTTCAGAGATAGTAATTTTGTTTCTGCTTGCCGCATAGGCTGAGAAAATTTTTGTCCTGAGTTTTGCTATATATACAGATCAGGAGAAGTGGAAAGAAAACTGCAATTCCAAGGCTATTTTATAAAAGGGAGTTTGTGAGTACATGAAAAGTGATAGCTGTATTGAAAACAGCAGTATGAAAAGGGTGGAAAAAGTTTGGGAATTGTAGAGGGCATGTCACAAGAGCATGTTGCAGACCTGATTTTAGCTAGCATCTAAGAAAATTGTTGAAGATCGTGCCTATCCCTCTGCAAATCAGGGAGTTGAAACTCCACAAAGTTACTTTCTTTGTAACTAAAAGATGTGATTCAATGTGTGTCAGAGTGCATTTCTTCATAAAGAGATTATCCGTATCAGTAGTCTGTGTTGCTTTCATTTCAGCTGCCTTCCACTTTTTGTGCTTGTCTCCTTGCTTCTGTATCAGGAGGGAAGTTTATAGATGATACCAGCAGATTGCCTTCTGGTTGCAATCTTTTTTTTATTCATACAATTCTATCATTTGTCTTTAGTTCCAATCATTCCAATGTCATCTCCAGTGAAAGTTTATTCAATTATGCTGCAGTACATTAGGATAGTGTTCTCCTGCTGTGTAACCGAGTGTATGATAAATATGCCTTTAATAGCCCTGAATTCTGGCCTTTACTGGAACATAAGCTGTTGGAAAGCACAGTTCTTTGCATTCACTCAAGGGTTTCTTGTACTCAATATGTGATAAAATTTATTGCTGGAGTGATATTTTGATGCTGATAGAAAAATAATGTTAACTCTACTTGTTCTGGGTCTTCCTCTTTTTTGCTTTCAGCATAGAAATTCCCATATTTCAATCACTTTTTCTCATTTGAAAACCAATTTTGTCATGATGATGATTGTGATGATTTTTATAATTCCAGGACAGTGACCTTTCCTTTCCTCTTTGGAAGGTACCACAGATTTTGTGGACACTATCCTAGTTATGTACCAGAGAAAGTGACTGCTAAGGGATGTTCAGCTTAGTTTATAAGCAAGCCATGCTTTAAGAAGATTGGTGATGATAACTGATAGAGCTATCCTTTACTTCTGGAGATGGGAAACAAAGCAGTAATTCGTTTTCCTTGGCAGAGAAATGAAGGAGGAATTTATGTAGAGATATATGCATAGACATATAGAAGTATCTAAAAAAAAAAAGACTTCCTGAGTTTTCAGCTATCACCTAGTCTAATATCACATTTAATCACAACTCAATAAAGTAAAGGTCTGAGGTGCCATATTATGCATGCATCCACATCAGAGAGAGATAAAAATAGAGAATCACTAGTGCCTCAAAAATTCTATTAGAATACTCAGGAAAAAAGCTGAAAGTGGTAAAAATCCTTTTTAAAAAAATTATATTTGCCTAAACTGTCAGAAGAAATCAGGAACAATTTAAATAAAACATTACCTCATGAGGAAACACAGACAGTAATCAATAATCTCATTTCAGTAAAACATCAAGTCTGGATGGGATTAGTATTGAATTCCACCCAAAATATACCGATATAATTTTACTTTCCTCACAACATATATTCACACTATTCTATAAAATGAGTATTTTCTTCCCTGTTCAAAGGCATATGTACAACATTAATTGTGTTGCATGTGCTCTCAGAATATTGCAATGGGAATATTTTAATGTTTTTCAAATGAAAATATATCATACTAAAAGAAAAAATCCAGCATATTAAAGATTTTCTCTTTGTGTTGTACATAATGTTGTTGAAAAGATATCTGAAAAAGATTGTCTGTGTTGTGCCTCCAGCCATTTGGCCTGTGAAATAAGGTTGCTTAAACTAAGCTGAAATGCTCTTACTGTGTCACAGATAACTTGGTAGAACAGCACCTTGGGTACCCTGGAAAGTGGCAAGCACAAGCTTTAACATTACCTGTGTTTTGTATCAAAATACAGATGTAGCAGGGATTTTCTCAATGGCTGTAATAATAATTATGATCAAAAATCCTTTTGACTAACAGTGACAATCACAACTCAAGGATGTGGAGACATACAGAGAACTCTAAATATAAAACTCAGTCAATCAAAAAGCCCAGTCTAGTTTGACTCCTTCTTATTACTTTGAGGATTGTTTTATATCTCTTCAATCTGCTTCCCTGTCTGTCTCCCAGGTACTCAAAGGAGCACCAATGCCTTCAGTGCTGAGACACTGTCCTTGCTAGTCACAAATCGGATACGCGTATGGGTGCTCCTGCATTGCTATGGAGAGATGTTATTAGAGGTTGTATCAGATTAGGGAACTTTGTTTCATTTATTTATTTCATTTTAATAGTATAGTATAGTAATTTTTTGCAGAGATTACTAGTTAATTCAGATCTCACAGGCCGCTCCCCAAGATATCTGTATTATGGCTGGAGGCTGATGCTGACAGACTGGGCTTCTCATGTGGAAAGGTCAGAGCTGGCACCACAGACAGGAGGTGAGCTGCCCTGCTACCCTCCAGTACTCACACCTACTACCACTCTGACCAGGCTCAACCAGACATGGCAAGCACAGCCTGTGAAGCAGGTGACAGGCTACTGGGGGGAATTTGCATGCTCTGTTTTGCCAGGAGAGTAGAGCATTACAAAGTATGAAAAAGTACTGGTTAAGACGACATTCTGTGACCAGGGAAAGAGAGGAACCTGAGAAGGAGACATAGAGACCTAGGAAAATGTTAGAGCATAAAATCATTGTAATACCTATTTGCAATGGTGAGTATTTTGATATCAGAAAATGTGGTATGTAATAGTGGAAAGAAGGTTTGAGTGGGTCTGAGTTTTGCCTGTTTATGAAATAACTTGATCATCTATGTGTCGTGAATAAAATTTGTAGTATTAAAAATTCCTTGATTTTGACCTTATCTTTCACGTTTGTGACCTTCAGCAAAAGTCTGCTCAGTATATCATTCTCCCATTCATTAATCCTTTGACAATAAGAATGAAAAGTTTTCATAATCACTTACTGAAAGCAGAGTTAGAAGAAGACTATGTCTGTCTTAACTTCAAAGTGACATTGCAACTTTTCTACTATCCTTAACAGGGAAGGACCTTAGGCAGAGGAACTGCTCTTTTAAGAGTAAGAAAGTAAGAGCAAGGGTAACACAGAAACCTTTGGCAAGGTGATGTCCTGAAGTAGAACAGAGCAGGAACTTTACCATAAGGGATCTAAATAAAGTTTTTACGTTGAGACCCTATTTACACTTATCATCTTCAGTAGTCAGTAGGGAGGCATAAACATTGCCAGAGTTCATTCAGTTCTGAGGCACTCCAAAAAGTGACTCAGAGACTGATTATATGGGGACTGCTAGGCATGTTATTTAGGTGCCTAAAATTAGGTATGGTGAACTGAAACTTAATCAGTTAAAAAGATGAGGCCTCCTTTGACAACACAAGAGTGGAGATGGCCAATTATCTTCTTGCTACTATGATTTTGGCAGGAAAATACAGAGCAGTAGCTGCTGGAGCCCTGCTCTTCTACCTGAACAGTATTAATGACCATGTGTTGAGCACTGCCTCAATCCAATAATTGCATTCTACAGGTGACTGTGAAGAGAATTGATATCCCCTAACCAAGGCACAAATGCTCCTTGGTGGCAAACCATGCTCTACACATGCCCTGTCATAAAGATTTTCACAGCTGATGTGTTCCGATTATCATTTCCACTTTCTCAGGCTTGACTGACTGTTCCCTAGCCCACAGGGTGGGGTGGGAATTAGGAAATATGACTGATGGTCCTGGAGAGAGTGTAGTGTCCTCTATGGACCATAAAGCACATAAATCAAAGGAAATACAGAGTCTTCTTTTTTTGTTTGCAGTTTTTTGTTCTTCTTTCTATCTATGGAATTTTTTCTGCTGCCTCAGCCTGCAGTGATTCAAAGAACCAGACATTTTTAGTAGTAAAAGAACTTCCAGAGTGTGTCTTTGATATTCTTATTTCTTTTTTTCCTGTTCAGGAAGAGGTTTAATAATTGGGTGCTCTATCTGTTTGCTTTGTATATAACTTTTCCACCTCTATTCATTCCTATTATAATTCCAGTGGTATGATGTACAAAGTGTTTTCCATACAACCTGCAACTCAGTGACCCTGAAAGGCGATGGATTCAGAGCTCTTGACTTTATCTGAACTATTGTACACAATGAGCTACTTGTCATATACATCACATCCCTCCAGGTCTGAACAATGCCATGGGAACATTGTATAAAGCATGCAGCAGAACAGAAGGGTACTGAAGATGAGTGCCCCTGCAGTCAATTGTCATTTAATGGACACATTTTTAAAGTATTTTAAGTATTTGGTCACATCTAGTACCAAATAACATAAAATCACAGACTATCCAAGAGTACCAGGATAGTTACTGAGACTCTCGTATTCATATATTGTAGTGTTATCTGCCATCAGCCTATGCCTACATGGAATGCAAGTAAAGTGATCGTTTGTGCATTCAACTCTTTAACTGGGGTTATGCTCATGAATCCAGAGGTACACCTGGTATATTCTTATAGATCTGACTTGAGATTCCAACAGGGACTTATGCAAACAACACTCATGCACAGACTTACAGAGTTAGGGGATGGCTACAGTATTGCTGCAACCTGGGAATGATAAAAGCTGCAATGAACACAAAGCCTGAAACAGTCAAGACGATTGGATACATCTGAAAACGGTCTTGCCTTCTCCAGAGAGCATAGCTAATCCTTGTCCTAGGCCAATGACTATCCTATTTAAGCAGCAGACACACTCGTTTTGGAGTCCCTGAGGCTGGCAGTATTGACAGTTGCTGTTGTCATTGTTTGTTCTTTTTCTGCAATATCCCAAGGCAGTTATTGCACTGGGTTCTGCCTACAGCCTCTGAAGTTACAGGCTTGGTTTTTCACCATCTTCTCCAAGCTAAAGCAGATTTTATCCAGGGGCTAGGTATTTATAAGCCAGCAGTGAATTTGACAAAAACTTAAGCAAGAAATCATACACATCCAGGTTGTAAAGGATATATAGGCAAGGCTAACATAACATTTCCTAATATTTAATTTTAAGTTATTGAAGTTCCATTAAAGAACAACATAAGATAGAGAATGTATACCTGGAAAACAAAAACATTACTTCTGTTTTCCCCACATGGCTTTTCAGCAAGGGAACTGGAAATATTGTTGTAATCTATCACCAACCAAATGGGCACTGCACACAAATAAAACTTCATTACCTTGCATACAGACAAACTGATGAAACTTGAAATGTCAAGGCATACGTTATGTTGGAGACTATTCACTCTGGTCTCCTATGCTCTCTTCTCCTCCCATATGTCTACCCCTCATGAGATTCTTCTACCTTGTCCCTACAGCATCCACTTGAGCTTTGTTATAGCAGGAAGTTATAATAACCCTGTAACTTCAACCAGTAGGAACTGGGAGAAAAGCCTCAAGTAAGGGAGAGATGAACTGGTCTCTGAAGACACCAGTAAGCCTCACTGATCTTCAGATACAGCATTCTTAGTGTTGTACCTTGGTGTGAAAGACTACCTTCACAACTTATACTAAGAACTGGAACTGCCCCTCCCTCTCCATGGCCCTTAGATGTCCTTCATGCCTCCCCTGCCAAATGGTAGGCCAAGCAGCTTCTCTGCCTCCTTGACTTACTGCTTTTCAACTGATAGCCATAGGATGAGGGTGACCAGTATAGATGCTGGTCACCCTGGTATGCCTTTTTCATTCTTGCTGCTTGCACCCTCCATGGTCCTATGTAAATTAACCAGATACCAATGACAAAGTAGCCTGGGAGGTTTCCGCTACCTGGATCTTTAACTTTTTTGTGGAAAAGAAGATTCACAGAAAAGAACTGCATAGCCCCACAACCTCCCATACTCCAGCTGCTACTGCTGCAGAGTTCTGCTGCTTTCTTGCAAAAATTTGTGCTTCCCAAGCAAATATTTGAATGGGATGAGAAACATCTATTCCTCATAAAGATGTCTTTCCCGTATTATTGATTTGATCTGCTGATCTCCACAATTGAAGGCATGGTGGACAAGTCTGCTTAGGTAGAGGTTACCCTTGAGATAGTTAAATCTGTTCTTCCTGAGCAGCAGTGACTAGCTTGTCCAGACAGTGTTCTGCCAGGACGGCAGGAAATAATTAACCAGTGCAGCCTCTGACTTTCAGTATCTACAGGCTTCATGCATTTCAATCCTTTTAACAGCTGAAATTCTGGTACCCTGAAAGGTATTCCTGCTAATACATAGTGTAAACCACTAATGGGGTTGGCTTTGAGGGTCTTGGTGGGAGAGCTTTGACTGGGCCCCACAGACACAGATTTTTTTTCTATGATGATAAATTGGAGTAGTTCTCAAAAAATATTTGAGAAGAATTCGGCTTAAATGCTCTCTAATGTTTATGTACTTTTAAGAAACGGACCAAAAAAGTACCGAGAAGAAAATGTTTTGCTTCCATTAGAGTAGTGAATGAAATAAATGTTAACTTTCCCCTGCTTTATTTAATTTTTGTAGATATAACATTAAATCACTAGAGCTTCTGTACTGTCTTTGTTTATCCACCATTGTGAGAAATGCAGTTCTTTCAGAGTGGGGTTGAGCTGGGGTGATCACTGACAGAGTACCATGCTCTCTTCTCCTCCCTGCCTGCATCTGCCTTGTGCCACCTATAGCTGTTGCCTGAGACCATCTGAAGTTGGTTTTGAGACATTTTTATTTCTGGCTTAGAAACACTTATTCTGTAAGCAAGCATGACCTTACCAATTTTCAAGCTACGGCACATAATAGAGGCTCTATACTGCAGGAATAGTAGGAAATACAGGAAAATACAGCATTTAGATAAATCAAATTGATAGCATACATTCAGTACACCTCCTATACCATAACATCCGTGGCTTCTTGTCAGTCTTCAGTCTTTATATGTAGTACATGACACTGCCCTAGCAGATGCAGCAAGCTTGTTTCCATCACTCAGATACCTGTTTCTTGTAGGGTTGTGTCGGAAACAGAGATGTTTTGTCTTGTCCTGTCATCACCAGTGTCTGGAAGGCAGCAATACTGTATAGTAGATGGATGTCAGATAGCTACACATGTTTCAGGGGAACACAGTGGTTTCTTGGGCTGTCACCACTCAATTCAGCTATCTCAGAGTCTCTTCCTTTGCTTTGGAACAAGAAACAGCCTAAAACTGGCTCTTCAGTACAACTAGCAGTGAAGTGGAAACACTCAAGTAAGAGATCATGAAACCTAAGCAACTATAAAAGATAATGCATCGCTAGGAAATACTTCAAGACACAAATAACTCAGGATTCATATTTCTCAAATATTGTTGTTCCAATTATCCCCCTTGCAACCTCTCATTTGCACTTGCCTGATCATTTTTTTGCACAAGGGAGGAATGGATAAAGCGATCATCACTAGACTGTTTTTCTGCTGAGTCTCAGAGTTACTGGTGAATCTGATACTATGAAAATATCCATCAATACTATAACAGTCTGTAGTACAGCTCTTTCACAACCAGCTCTAAAGCACAGAGAGGACAGCTAAATGACACCTTTTCCTTAATGTAATAACATTTCAATAATTTAATCAAAGCTACTGAGAAAAAATGCCCTTCCGAAAGTTCATGTACTTGCAAAGCTCTATCATTAATCCAAACCTTTATTTCAGAGCTGATAAGAAAAAGAAAAATCTGGCAACATATTTGCTCTGGTTCTTTGAAATAATAACTGGCAGCAGTAGAAGCTCCCTATTCAAAACCTAGTATTTTTGATTTGCCAGAGGCCAGGAAAAGCCAAATGCTTCTGAGGATGTGAAGGTTCACTGGGGTAAAATAAGAAAAGGGAAAAAGACAACAGGAATCTCTAAAGGGACTGCAATCTGAAAGTGGTGAGTCTGCTCACAAGATTTATTAGCTGTTGACCTCCTTCCACCACTTAGGCCATAACGTGATGACAGCCTGGTGGCAGTGGAGAAAAGCCACTTTCCCTTTTTGATGCTGACCTAGAGAATTAGGATCATGAACCAGTCACACAAGCATGCCTTATAAAACCATTCATGGCAATTGCACTGCCACCTCCTCCCTTGCTATTTAGTACATCAAGGACAGTTTTCAATTCCTTGAAAGTCAAAACCATTTCAGATCCTGTAGCTGTCTCCAGTCTTCAGGGAATAAAAGCAAATAAAATGTTGGTGTGATTGTGGAACTGTACGATCTCATTGTACACTAAAAAAAGTGATTTTTTTTTAATTGGGATTGAAGTTTTAAAAATTACAAAAGAAGGAGCAATAAAATAAGTGGATCTGGGAAGGAATGAATCTCTGGATTTTTATAGAATTCTGTTAAAAGATGCACCTTATACTGGGTGGATGGGACAAAGTCATCCCCACCCTGCTTTCCAGTCGGCTGGGACCAGATCACAGGCCCTTGAGCAAACAGCCTAGCCTCATGTCTTTTACACAGCAATATGATAGCAAAAAGATTAATGAAAACCCTTTTATTGACTTTTTGCTCGATGTGAGAAAGCAACAGACTTTTTTGACTTGTTCGTAGCATCTCCACTCATCTCCCCACTGTTTTACTTTTGGAAAAAAAAAAAACCAAACAAAACTAGTTTGGAAAAGCTGATGTATAAATGGAAGCCTTTCACCTGAACCATCAACTGTTTCACTTCATGATCATGTCAGTCCTTAAAACATGAAAATAAAATACTTGGCTTTAAAATTATAATGAAAAAAATATAAATTATTCCATTGGAAAATGTCCAAATAGAAGAAGTCTTCTCATCCTTTTCTTCTTCCCACACATTCTACTTCCCATTTTGGAAGGTCAAAAACTTCCCCAAATTCACAAAAAATTACAGTCACCTGAAACTACTGCTTTAGATTAATTTATGCCACATTCTCATTCTCAAATTCACTGGTCTCCAATCAAGACAGAGATTAGGCTACCAGATTACATTTTTTTCTGTTTCAGGTTTTATTTCTTTCTGTAGTTGTTTTATTCCCTGTAGCGTCACTAGAAAACCACAGTACAATCAAAAACATGTACTCTATTTTTCCTTTTTCTTACGCATTCCATAGTGATAAAAAGAAATTCAAGATTGTACTTAATCATAATATTAGGGGGAAAATCCTGTTAAAAATGGTGTTTAAATATAAACATTTGGATTTTTGGAGAGCGAAATTAAACTAGAGAATATTTCTGTATAGTTGTTGAAGTCACCATGTGCAATTGAAGTTTCCAACCAAAAGAATTTAAATAGGTATGAAGAACATAGTCTGACTTGTCTCACTAGAAAAAAGTGTTCAACAACTTTACCGTTCAATGCAAATAAGATCAAATAACAGTCTAGCAATAAATAGAAGAGGGGTAGGGACTGAAGCTGCAAGTATCTCTATATTTTCACCTGTTATATAGTAACCCACCACTATAATTACAGTATTAGTACTGGTCAATTGAGCTAAAGTATTGCTAGGGAAAAGAAAACACAGAAATTATGAAAATATGTGTTCTCAGCCTTGCTGCTTTATGAAAAAAAATGCAAACAAAGGTTAGGTCATATTTTTTATAGATAATCTCCACTTTTAGCAATTATACAGTGGAATATGAATTGGACTTCTCATTCTTTCAGGAGAATCAAAAAAGAATCTTTCTGAGTCCTTAATTTAGACATAAGCTTTAAAATACACCATTCTTACTGAAAGAGCCTGCTAGACCACACGAGCTGGTAGTGGAAGAGGCTCTTCTTCTCCAACTGGTATTAGATCGTGTCTGAGGGTTGCTGTGTAACTCCGAGGCACAAGGCTAGTGAGGGACCTCGGCTGTTCCCTGGGGTGGCCAAGATGCAAGGTACTCACCTTTCACTGCCCCTCTCCTCTTGCCTTCCTCCTCCACAGATAAGAAACCTGATACTCATTTCCTCTCACATTTTAAAGTGTCACTGCCCCTTCTATCTACCCTCACCTTCACCACCTTTGGGCAAGAGTTACCCTGGGAACAGCTCTTGAATGCAGGAACAAGAGGGCAGGGACAGGATTTACCAGGTACCTTTCCCCCTTTCCCAGGCTTGGGAAGAGGAAACCCTCCTCTGCCATCCCCTCTTCCACACTCTGACCCTACAGTGAAGAAACTAACCATAAAACCAAAGCATCCTCATGGAGGAATAGCACTGTTGCCAACTCATATGGTTTTATTTCGAATTCACAACTTCAGAGTAGTTCTCACAGTCCCAGGTCCTGGAGTCTAACTGTAGATCCTACTTTTCAATTTTAAAGAAAGTTTTTATCTTTTGTGGTTATGGAGAAAAAAACCTTCCTGTGTGAAGTGACTCCAAGGTAAGGAACCAGAAAGCTAATAAAAAGAAAACCCTAAAGCATGACTATTATTATTTAATCATCATATTGCTAGGGGAGGAGAAGAGTGTGACTCATGGGTTTTAAGTGTTTTTAGGGGTAGGAACAATTAAATGGGAGAAGCAGGATATCTTACTTTTTCTGAATATCACAGTTACTGTTAAAGTGAAGAATTAATTAACCATGTTTAGGGGTAGCCAGATCCATTCTGGATGTGAAAGGGTCGTGGCTTCAGAGAAAAAAAAAAAACAGACAAATGATTTTTAAGAGGGAAATCAAGGAAAGGGCAAAAAGAACAAAGGACATATAACTTATTTCATAATTTTTGTTTCAAAAGGAACAAAGAGCAAATTCAGGTCTGCATCTTCATTAGGTGTGCACACAATACACTGGTTCATTAGTGACTATGAGAATGCTGTCTGTCTTGATTATGGAATGCTTCCCTGTCAGAAACAACATTTTTACAGGCTTTTGGGTTTTGTCATTTACTACATAGGTATTTTCCACTCCTAAGATAATTTCCTGCAGAGGAAATGTTATTGTTCTCATTCAAGTTTCATTTTTTAGCAACTGTTATTGTTCCCTATCAACAATTCTGTGTCTTGGGACAGAACCAAATTACACTTTCTCCAGCATTGCTTATGAGCTAGCAATTTCACAGCCCATAATCTGGAAAGATTATAACAGAATCTACATAAGAGTTTGTGCTGCATTTATATCAACATACAGGTAATAGCACTGCTTCTTCTTTCCATTATGACCATCTGGTACCAACAGATTTCCTTGCTTTCACAAGCTAGCATGATTTTAGTGGTGAATCAGGGCTGAAATGTGGACACCTAGAGCTCTACACACCGTCTTTCTGTTATGTTTTGTATAGATTGTGTGCCTTATCTTCACCTATAAACCTCTATGTGACCCACATACATCTTGGGGAGGACTGCCATGATAATGGCACTCCCAAAAGAAGATACTATGCCCTCAAATCTAATCCGTGTGTTTGAAATTAAATATGTGTGAGAAATAACAATAACACAGTTTCTAATAAGTATGCATGGACTCTTAAGTGCATTCCAGTGTTCTCTGGAGACAGTGCTGCATGTCTCTGGTACAAATAAAACCAGTCATGGTATTTAAAGAAGTTTTATTCATGTTTGTCTGTATATGTGGGCATGCAAGTAATTCAGTGTTTGCAAAAAAACCCTCATTTTTTAATGTCACAGTGAAGTTTACAGTGGTGAGATTGTAAAACATTAAAGTAGTATTTTAACTGATGCAAGCCCCACTCTGAGTACAACAATAATTGACTGTACAATGCATCTCTATCTAGGGTCCAACACCACCATCACACATCCTGTGTCCTATTGCTCCAGTCTACCCTCACACTTGTCTGGATATTTTCCCACCAAAAGGTACCGAAATTTACTGGAAGATGCAAAACAAATTAGTATGTGTGGTGTAAATCACTGCAGGTCCAATGAAATCAATCTGGACTTGTACATGTCCACTGCAGAAAGGCACTGAAAGAGAATTTTGGACACCAGTTCTTAATTAATAGCACAATTCTGCATTATATTGGATGTAACTCTTTTAGAGCTTTGGCTAACAAAATGTGTTGAATTTCCAAATGAAAAAGAATATAAGCAGAGGAGACTTTCAATACTTTAAGGTTATTACTCATTGTCATAAGGAAAAGTTTTTCAGGAAGATGTAACAGATCACTTCAGATACTTTACACTCTAGTTATATATTTATTTTATATATATTTATTATATATTTAAATGATGAATTTTTCTTGCCTAACCAGGCAGCTTAGCTGGTTGGTCCACTACTGAAAACAGCAGCCTAATATAACGACAGCTGGCCCTGAAAGATATTGGGTTAAATGGTAGTTTTACTCCCCTTTAATCTCCTTCTCAATTGCTTGTTACCTAATTTAGCTCAACACTGAGGAACAGAAAACTCAACTTTTTGCCTTTAATGGAGGTGCTCTTTTCTCCACACCAGAATTCCTGCAAGCTGCACATCTTTCAAAGAGATGCCTTTGTATTGTCCACCCTGAAGTCATGACAGAGAAAAAAAGTTCAGGATATTAAATCATGTGCCTACAGAAGTTATCTGGATCTGGAGCCTATCCAGAGCTTTTAGTCAAGCTGACAGTTCTTTGCCTTGGCCATCACTGCTGAGGCTTCCAGACCAAGTTTATAATGAGCTGTTAAAAACTAACCAGAATTAAAATATAATTCAAAGAAAACAATTTCTTAAACATATGCCCAGAGTTTTCTTAGAGTTTGGAAACTATGACTCAAGGTTTGTCAAGCCTGTTACTAAAGAGATGAAATTTCAACTATCTCCATTCATACAGATAAATTTAAGTAACCAAAGTCAAAACTCCTGAAGCATCACTTGAAACAGGTGCCTTAGGCTCTTCCTTTTCATCCCTACCCATAAACGGCATCTAATACCTGCTTGCTGAGTAGTAGGGGTGCCTGTTACATTACAGGCATTACCAAATACCTTGTTTCTCTGGTTTTGGTACTTGTCCACTAATCTCTCCTTGTTTTAAAAAGAGGAGCAAACTTATATTTCCAGTTTTCCTAGGAGAGTCTTTGACAGTGAAAATGTCCATTATATTGGGTTCTCCAAGGAGAGTAGTTACTTATGGGATGCAAGTGTCTTTGTTTCCTGAGGTATTGTAAACTGAGAAGATGTTATAATAAAATGTTTATCCTTTCTGTAAGATGTTACATAAGATTTACATATTTTAAAATTTACATTCTAAAAACGTACTGCAAGCATGTGTATATTCTACTCAGCTAAAGAGGTAGCGTGCAATATAAATGGATAAACTAAACCCAAGATAGAGCTACAATATAATTTAAGGAAATTTTCCTGGAAACTTGGACGCAAGTTCCCAAGAGGTAAAATATGAACTCCTACTCTATATCAGCAATGTTCCAAAACCAAGGGATATTCATATTTTTTTAATTCTGAAAAGAATTTCAAATAGAAAAAGTACTTTTCCCAGTTCGCCATCATTATATACCTTTCTCATAGCTTTTTCTTTTCTCTGTCTCTACCCATGTATTTTCTTTGGGTTTTTAACAGTTCCCTCAGGGCAGGGCCAATTATTTATGACATATTTCTCCATGTAAAATTTATTTGGGAAAACTGTTCCTATGGAAACTGCTGTTTTCAAACAGGCTTGTATTAACTTCAAACAGTCTGATTGCATCTACAAGAGAGAATACCTCTTTTATTATCCAGCATATTCTAATGACTTTGACTACAAAATAAATTGCACAGAGGAACAAAATGAGTTATATTCTGTGATATGATCAAGTGGGTATTCAGCTGTCATCTGGTCAGTACAGGGAATTAGAGTAACTCAGTTCATTTTACCAAAGTCCAATTTGAAGATCTCATAAAATTTCAAAACAAAGCTTTTAAAAATATCAGTCAAAAGCCTGGCTGGAATGGTATGAAAGACCAGCAATTACCTTATGTACAAATAAAACAATGAAGGTTTTTATTGCAGAAATATCATATTTCATGTATATGTATGACATATTTACGCTGCAGGGCTTCGGCACTAGAAGTAGATTGGCAGGTCAAGATGCTACAGACACTTGATTTCTGTGGCTTCAGGATCAAGCTCTGACAATTACTTATGTTTTGTCTTTGTGGTGTTTTGCCATTTGTTCTCTCCTCACTCTAGCTCCTACTTATCTTCTGGTCATTGCAGTCCTCCAGACAAAATGAAGCATAAAGCAGCTGCAGTACAGTTTACCTGAGCTGGTTTCTAGTAAAAAAGAAAAATAATAATTTTCATGTCCTTAATAAACAATTTGCCATTTAAAAAAACCTAATTTAAAAACCTACTTCATTAATTGCCTTGGTGGTATTATGAGATTTTTAGAACTGTAATACCCAGTAGTAATCTAGTCAGGAACAGGCAGAGCAGGTCTCATAAAAACATCCCAGTCCTCCAGTTTGGACTCTTTCTTTGGTCCTGTGCAGAAGTTAATGCTGTTAATACAAAGGTCCCTGCTAGCAACCTTCACACAGGCAGGCTGGTAGCTTTTGTTTTTCCTCTGAGTCATCTTCAGGAAGATTTGGAAAAAATAACTTCCGTGCATTCTGTGTGCTCAAGTGGCCCTTTGCTTATCTAAATGATTAGCCAAGAGAGCTTTATTTTTTAAAAGGAACTGATTCAGCCAGGGACTGAATAAACTCCAAGGCCACAATGTATAAAGGAAATAAACTGTGATTTCAAGTTGGAGCGTTTTCACAGTCCAGGATCAGCTAGCTGCAGCAGTATCAGGAGAAAGGAAAAAAAAAAGCTTTGCTGCACTGAAGCTCCTGAGAATATGGTCACGTGTATGAAAGTAGAAATGTGTATAAATCCATTTGTCTGTTAAACTCCTAGAATTCAACATTGAATTAAAAAAGAATTGTGAACTAGATCACCAGAAACCTCTTTTCTGCTCATTTTTGTAAGTTGATCTCAAAAGGTTGGTTGGATTGCTCAGGATTGGGAGCCTTTACAAAGAATACTTTCAACCTTCTTTTTATGTAATATAAGTTCCATATTGGTACAAACCTGTCAAAAGATTGTTGGTAGCAAAAATGTTGATGCAGCTGGTGACTCAAGTTATCTGATGGGACATTTGGTAGGTTTGGTAGGAAGCCTTTCTACATGGCCCCAGAAAAAAAGGAGCTTGTGTCTTATCCCAAATGGGCCTGAAAATCTTTCCAGAATTGCCTAAGCTCAGGCAAATAATGTGTTAAAATTGTCCTGTCTTTCAGATCTGAGGACATTTTCTGGTAGCTGGGAAAAAACCTAAATAATTTCAAAATATGTAATATAGAAGATACTATATGTATAAAATATATATAAATATATATAAAAAAAGTAAAAATAATTTTGCAAGTAGTTGCAGTAACTTTTATCTCCAGGTTCAATGGACGCTCTTACCCCAGTAGAAATAGTTGGGAACTATCCCCACTATAGCAATATGGAAAAAGTCTTAGCCCAGTTGTATGTGATGTCTTTTTCTGTTCTCATGTGTTGCTTTTAAAAACGGAATGATTTGGCCTGTGATGCTTAATGCATTTGCTTAGACTCATTCTTTGTGCCACCTGAACTGGCTCCATCTGGCTCCTGCTTGTGAGTTGGATTTAGCCACTTTATTTGTACTGCATACCATGATGTTTCACTGAGCTGCTAGAGGCAGCATGTCTTCTGTACTGCAGACTGCTTTCCTGGGGTTTATCAGCCCACTTTTGTGAAGAACTTACTTGCTATTTCAATATAAGAATGAAACGCATGAATTTCTTTTTCACACTCTCATCCCACAAACAATAGGCTAAAAGATCAGTATATGGGGAACTTCTGTCCCCATATACTGATAGTCTTCATCTTTTAACTTCTTAGAGATCTCTGATCTCCGTCTCAACTGAAAAACAACAGAAAAAACTGTTTATTTACTTTACTGAAAGAAGATCCATAGTGACCTTCAGGCCTATAACTGAATTAATCTCTCCAATTTATATTCCCAGTGTTGTCAGCTTCTTTGATTTTGATTGTATTTTCTAATTTTACAAAACCTGGTCCATTATGTCTCTGTGAGAATCTTTACTTTCAGCCCTTTGTGGCAACACTGGAAAACACAAGAGCTCAGCACCCAGAAGGCAGATGGACTAATTTTCATAATTAATTATATATATTCTCACACTAATGGTCATTAGATAAGTAATAATTTTTAATGTTTACTGTGATGAGAACTTCCTGGGTCAGACTTTCAGTTACATGAAAACTGGAAGAAAAAAGCATATTTAAATATGTATACATTGCAAAAAAAAAAAGGTATTTTTACTTATCTTCTAGGTGTGATTGTAAGACATAGAAATGAAGAGTGTTAGCAAAACCAGGGTTCAGAAATTTGCTGAAGACGGGATTTTCAGAAAAGCCAATGACCCTACTCTTTTCGTTTTGTTTGATGTGATATTTATTGGTTTTTTTCCAAGACCATGCAGGGCATTTCTGAAAATCTCACTCTTAACTTACTTCAAGTGACTTATATTCCCATTAAAAAAAAAAAAAAACTAGAGAAAATGGGCGTTTGAGAGTCTAAACATCATTTTTAATGCCTGAATGCAACATCAGGCATCGTGGTTGTTCAGTTGCTAAACCTCTCACTACTGCCACTTAAAGAACAAATAGCTTGTTTTACATCAGCACTTTCTCCAGAAACTGCACTTTTACCTTCACTTACCTTTACCTGCACTTTTACACAACAACCAAAATGCCGCACAAACTGTCACCAGTAATGTTTATCTCATATCTATGGTTCACAAAGCAGCATTTTCAAGCTTTTGCTATATGCAGGCTTGGTCTTCTCAGCCTGCTCTGAGTGTTTGAGCTTTCCATGAAGCTCTACCTGAGTAGAGGCAGCAAACTCCAGCCCTGTGGTCCCCTAAGCCCATCAGAAAAAAGCTCCCTGCACAGCAGAGGAGAGAAGAAAGTGAAGGCACTGGAGGCCCTTGGTCAGGTACACCTCATTGCCCAGTCAGCAGCTGGGACCTGAACATGGAAACTTCATCCCTTGGGAAATTTCCCTTGCTCATAAATTGTGGAGTGGCTAGATTTCATCTCTCCTGTTTCTCTTCTTTGCTAATATATCTCTATCTTTGCTGAAGAAGGGATGAATATGTAAGTATCCAAGGTTAATATGAAGGTCATTGTGTTTTTGTAGCACTCCCAATCTCTGTCTACCTAATGAATCTTTAAATCTACGCTTGAGGGAAGGAGGTCAACAACCACTATTCTTTCTTCTTTTTCTGGGGAATAAAAAAAAAAAAAAAATTAAGATTGACTCAGACACTTTGGTCCAAGAAGGGGTTCATAATTGTAAAAGCGGTATATTTCTATCCAGTCCAAAATTGGAAACACTACATTTTGGAGTAAAAATCCAGGAGTCTCTGTTCTTCTCCAATTTCCTATGGGCTCACATCACCTGATTCTGCAGCCAGCTTGTTGGCTTCTATGTATGTGCTTCTACAATCTCACACAGCTCTCCAAGAAATAGATGGGGTGCCAAATCTGGGGTGACAAATTCCCCTGAGCAGACAGGGGCCAAAATTTTTAACATCTCAGTGCTCAGTATTGCAGTGTCTAATCCTCCCTTGCAAATCTTGTATTTCTGTAGTTATTGTACTGAATCAAAAGGAGTTGCTACAGCTTCTTGTATGATAAAAATTTTTGTAAAAGAGGAGCATCATTAAAATTGAGAAACTGAAAAGATATCAACAGACTTGCCTTTCTTTCCTTGTAGTGGAGAGTTAGCAGAGAAGTTAATATTGATGCTTCTAACACCATATTTCAAAGCCTAAGTATCTGATGAGAGAAAAAGAAAAAATTTAATACATGTAAAAGGAAAATGGCTCAGAGAATGGAATAAATATCTCTATTTTTAGAAAAATGCTTGTTTCATTGAGGTTACACACCAACTTTGTTCCAAGTACATATCAGCCTAATGCAAGTCAAAGAAAATTTCATATATTTGAACATTTAAGTATTTTAATACTCAGAAATTACAGGAATATATACAGGAATTACAAATCTAACATATGCCCCAGAATTTTTCATTTATTTGTTCTGTACTAAGAGAATGAAATTAGTCTGTTCTCTGCAGAATTGGTGTTTTCTTCTCTCTGACTTCTCTGTTGAATTTATATCCTTGATGATATTTTTACTTACAGTATTATTGTTTTTAAACCACACATGTAATGTACTATTCATTTCTTGGTTCCAGCTTAATCAGCTATAAAATCAACTAAAGTGATGGCCAACTTTCATTAGGTTCCTAGATCAGTCTTGAAGACCAAATTGAAAAGCTTTATTTCCAACAGGGATATGTGCTTTAGAGGCTTGTCTGCTATAACAAAATAGCAGTACCTCATAATATCATTGTGCCATCATAAAGACATGAAAACCCCGGGTTCACATAGCAAAGACATTTGTGAGGATGAACAGACTCCCATGGCTGCTTGCAACTTCCACCTAAAATCACAGAGGGGTTATAAAATCATAGAATCATAGAATAATAGAATATGTTGAATTGGAAGGGATCCACAAGGATCATTGATTACAACTCCTTGCCCTGCTCAGGACACCCCAAGAATAGCACCATGCGCCTCAGAGTTTTGTCCAAGCGCTTCTTGAACTCAGACACACTTAGTGCCATGACTGCTTCCCTGAGGAGCCTGTTCTAGTGCTCAACCACCCTTTAGGCGGAAAACCTTTTCCTGATATCCAACCTAAACCTCCCCTGACTCAGCTTCATGCTGTTTCCTCGAGTCTTGTCACTGGCCATGACAATGAGGAGATTGGTTGTTATATTCCAGTTCACTCTGAAACTTTAGGACAAGAGGAAACTGAGTGCTCATTTCTGCACAGTTACATTTCTTACGTCTTTTGATCCAGTAATTTACAATTATTTGTATTGAGTCTTCAAGTATTTTTCTTTACCCATGAGAAATGATAAGGAAGTGTTTGACTTACAGCTAGTCCAGGGATGGGTACTAGTTGTATCTGGTGCAAAGTATGAAGCCTTGTCCCAGCAAATGAGTGCTGATGCTAACCAGGATGAATTTGTGATACACAGTCAGGGCTGTGCTCACAGGGGGAAAATACATAACATTTGCAATGGCCAGAGGGTAATCCCATCTTGTTTTCATATTCACAATGCTACTTGAATTGGGAAAAAAGGCAAATGGCAAATTAGAGTTCTGCTATGTATTTAATGGAAATAGTGGTATATGAAGTAATTGCACTCCAAACTAAAGTTGTCAGTGAATAAAAAATAATTAATGGATTGTTTTAATGTGTTACTACAGTTTTGATGTCAGTGTTGTGCCTGGAATAATGGAGAGTTATTTTAAGACATTACTGAGCATATGCCATTCTCATATTCAATGGTAGATTACTGAATGTGAAACTGAAAAGGCTCCGAGGAAATATTGAAAGAAGCATACTAAATGTGTTTATGCTTTTCAGTAGAGCTAACACACACTAAAAAAATATCTCATAGTCTCATAATCTTATGTGGACTACAGAGAATATTGTTTGTTTTCTGTGGTCCACATAATAGAAAAGAGAGGTAAGGAGGGGAGTACACAATGCCCAACATCTAATACTTTCTCTCCCCAGCAGACAACTTTGCTCATGATATAAGTAATTATTATCAAGAGTAGTAAGCAGTGGACAGAGGGTGATTGCTTCCATGTGTCATCTTTTCCTTTTGTAAGGACCCCCTTGGATCCCTAAAAAACAACCTTCAGATTTTTCTAGCCATTTCCTCTCATCTTTCCTTCTCCTTGTGCCAATAAGAAAGGCAGCAAAAAGACAGACAATACTTAACAGAAAGTTTCACAAGCAGAGTCATTTGTAAAATGAAATACTATGTCCTCTTAGCTTCTGGGGAGTAACCTAAGTTCCTAGTGCAAAATTTCTCAAAATTTTTACTTTTCTTATATTTTCCCGATTTAACCATCTATTTCATTAGAAGAAATATTTAGGGCATATCTATCTTATTGTGCTAAAAACCTGATGATTGGTCAATGTTGTTCAGTAGTGAGGCTCATAATTTCTTGGAGGGAGTAAGGAATATAGCAAAATGGGTTTTTTTGTCCTGGCAAATGAAAATGAAATTAGAATTCTTATTTGTGAAAATAAGTGATTATCAGGCTTAATTAACTAGATTTCTTAGTGCTTTTGACTGGAAAAATTCCTATGAGTTCTCAGAGTTTCTACCCACTGCTGGAGCTTTGTCATCCCTTGTCCATTTGGAGTCATGGCAATCTCTATATTCTTCTCTGAAGAGGCTCCTCCTGCCCTCTCTCACCTGTCACCCCAAGCTGTTTTTCGTTACAATTTGATGAGGTATGCAGGTTATGTTCTCTTTTCAGCTTGTAATAGATACAGCAGTGGAATGTGGGAGAATGAAAAGGTCTATGATGCTTAAATCATTGCTTGTACAAATAGGTATTTTCTATTTTTCCTATGTTAATTCACACTTCCCACATCTACGCATCCTATGAATGTACTAAAACTCAGATAAAGAATCCAATTATTTCTACTTCTAAAATATGACCATCTGGTCAAATGATATGTGTCTCATTCCCATACTATGAACAGGTACACTTGTCTTTCACACTTATAAATTTAAAATGTTGACCTAATTTTTTAATATGGAATCATTCTTTTACCTTTCTAGCTTTTTTTTGCATCAGGCAATACTTTGTTATTTACTATAGTTTTTAAAGTTAAAAATACTTTTATAATTAATTTAGCCACAGGACATTCTAGAAGAACTGGACATGTTGGCTCTGTAAGGTTTGTCTGTCACTACATATTACACTATAGATAACTCTCTTCACTTGGTTGGATACTGTTATATAAAATACGAAAATGTCATAATGTAGGTTTAGTATTAAGTATTATATTTTTGTTTTTTGTTTCCTTTTTAAAAGAAATTCAGAAACAGCAATTTAACCTGGAGATTTGTCTTTCCTGGTATCCAAAATAAATAGTGAGCAGCACCAGAATTAAAAAAACAAAACAAAACAAAACCACACACACACACACAAAAACAGCCCAAACATCTAATTTGCAGATGATGTCACTGATATGAGCTCTGTTTATCTGGGAGTAATACATAATAATGAAAAAAATGTTTAATGGCTGCTTTAATTTCAGTTAGCTTGGTCAGTGTACCTTTGGGCACATTATATAAGCTGATGGGGTATTATTCTGTCAGGTTTATTGCTATTTTCTCCATAGAATCTCCAACTTGTGCTTTTCATTAAGAACATTGTTATTTTCTAAGTAGCACATTTAATTCTCCTCCTAGAGTAACAGGAGGAGAACCTCTTCCTGTAAGTTCTGCTTGGTTATGTT
The DNA here is from genome assembly GCF_001715985.3 of Manacus vitellinus. NCBI lineage: Eukaryota > Metazoa > Chordata > Aves > Passeriformes > Pipridae > Manacus > Manacus vitellinus. The sequence continues at coordinate 21,511,827 of NW_021940864.1, read as the reverse complement.
TTTATGAAGCTTTTTAAATGCAATGCCGTCAATTCTAAAATGCCTGTGCCTTCAATCTATTCTCTGTGGATGGAAAATCTGTCATAATGTTTAATTCCTGGCTTTACAACTGTAGCTCAGTTTGTTAGAGCATGGTGTTAATAAAATCAATTCACTTTACAGCAGCATCTTCTTGTAAATCATCTATGTCAGTCACATGCAGTGGCCACAGATTTCTGTTCCATATATGGGAACATTTTTAAGGCAGAAAAAACCCTTTCCTTCTTGCTTGTTTTTCCTCTAGTTGTTGCCTGTGTTTAAAGCTAATCCCAACTGAACAGGGTTAAATGGTTCATCTATTAGATTTTCACCAAAATTAAGTTAATTCTTATGCTTGATGAACTTTTTCACTGATCAGTCTTATCCTGGAGTAGAAAACATTATTGTTTATCTGGTATCGTTTGGCCCACAAGCAAAACAGTATAAGCAAAGAAGCAGCCAGGGAATTATGCATACAAATAGGTTTGATTTTAATTCCCCAGAAAGGTTCTGTAATAAATAATCAAACTAACCATTTAGAAACACTGAAAAGAAAAAATAGGCACAAGGTTAAAAGTCAATATGTATTAGTGCACAAACAATGTTGAACTGATCTAATTTCAACTGAAAGCAGAGTAAGAGGGCTCATGGGCAGGAGGTCTGCACATGATGTTATTGTAAGCAAACAAGGAAATGTTTGTTCTATATGAATATACGGGTAGGATTAGCTCAAAAGTGTTGCTTCTATCACCTGTTTTTTTATTATCTATATTAAGTACGGTAAATATTTACCAGACCCAATCTTCCATGTAGTTTCATACTCAGTATCTCTTTTGATTTTAACAATGATTCATTTATAACTGCTTTTTGTGTGTATTTTTAAGAACTTCTCTGCATCAGAAAAAAAACCAAAAACAAACAAACAAACAAATAAACAAAAAACAAACAAACAAAAAAAAAACAACAAAAAAAACCAAAACACAAAGAAAAACAGAATTCAAAATTATCATGATAATATGCTTTGAAAAAACAAATCATATACTATTTATTATGGACAAGAGGGAGACGTCTCACCTAGTAAGGAATATGCCTGGGAAAAAACATGTCAGGAATTTACTGGTTGAGGCATCAGCTCTTCAGAAAGAGATCTAAGGGACTGAATAGGAAACTAAATAAGAATCAATATTGTTATACTTGGGAGAAAGGCAAGACATCTACTTGAAACTATAAATAGGAATGTAGTATAAAAAACCAGTAATAACTGTTTTTTAAAACTCTAGTAATAATTCTCTACTCAGACTTGGTAGGACTTCAGCTTAAGTGTTGCAGACAATTTTGGGTGTTGCAACTTGAGAAGAACTTGTACCAATTAAAACAAGGCAGGCAACAAGAATGCTTAGTAGTTTAAAAATTGTGATATGGAACTAAAGCTTGAGTTTATACTTTCTATACCTTCTAGGGGTGATGACAGTCTTGTTTCTGAGAGCAATTTGCCAAATACAGGTATAGAGTCTGTCCTGTGGCACAGGAACAGAATAAAAAAAAAATTTAAACACTCTTCCTCCTTTAGTATCCCAAGAAATTACCAGTTCTTACCCCAGTGTCACTGTGTCCAGGACCCTATGCTTGAATTACTGACTACATACATATTAATATACTAAATATGGAGGGGATATACACTCAGGTCTTGATATGTGACTGATGATTCTGTATCTGATAGGTACGAGCCCTAGCATACAGTGGTGGTGCCAAAACTGTCTGGGGCACAAACCTGCCCCAGGCATTTCTCCCATCCAGCTGAATGTACAAGGTTACCTTGCCCTTGGGGCTTTGGCAGGAAAGGGTAAAGAGCTCAGCTGCAGGAGCATAGCTGTGCTCTGCCCTTTTCTTCAAAGCACAACAGCCCATACCCAGTTGAACCCAGCAGGATAGTGTTTTCATAGACATCCAAGCAAATATCAGGTCTTCCACACAGCGACTGTAGACTCATTTTGATCAGTCATAGAGCCGCCCTTGACTATCTTGTATTTCTTCCTCTGGTTCCAACTGAGTTTCCCCAGTTATCCTCAAATTATCCTCATTGTCCTCAAAAAAACTGTTTTCAAAATCCCAGAGCTCCAAATCTGACTGAGAATAACTGCTCCCATTTCCTCCTTGGTTTGGCTCTGCCTGTGTGCTGAGGAGTCCAGTTAACAAAAACAAATTGCCAAGCAGGGCTGAAGCAGAAAGGCAAAGTCAGACAGTCACTAGTGATATTACAGAACACTCAGACCCTTGTCCCAGGATGGTAGAAACAAAAGGGGGGACAGAAATTTGGAGTGAAGATGGGAAATGACATGGGAGGCAGGAGGGGGACAGCTAAAACTGGAAGGAAGGAGCCCCTCTTTGAGTGTTGCAGTTATGGTCAGTGTAATAAACAGCTGTCACCACACAATAGCAGCCCTGCCACTGACAGGTCTTCCCAAATTCATTCAGATGGTGACTCCTCCTGATCAAAGCATGTGGCTGATGGAATAAAGACGCTGACCTTACGGTCTGCTTATAATAAACACAAGCAGTACAGCTCACTCAAACTGTGGGCAATTCAGACTCCTTTCTCAAGTAGTATTTGCTGGAAATCAATTCCTAATGAACAGAGTAGGTGGAAGATAAGTGAAAACATCCTATCAATACTGGCAAAATGTCACAAAGGCTTACTTCAGCTTCATCATCAATTCATCTGGCTGAATGTGAATCCTCATGTGCTGTCTCTTTTCACCACAATTGTAGAATTGAAATAATTCTTAGAGTATTCTCCCAAGGAGAGTACTTCTTCTCATTGGTATAGGAAAAATAGCAAATATCTAGTAATGCAACCGTTTTAATTATTCAACACAAGAGTGCTTTTTTTCTTTCTAGGAAGCATGTTAACTGAAAACTCGGTGCTGTAGGTAAATGACTGCATGGTACACGACAAAAAATATTATTTGTCAAGGAGCTGTTACTACTTTGGTTTCTGGTTTTTTTTTTAAAAAAAAAACAGAAACGGAACCAAAAAACTACAAGTTTTAGTAGTTTATCAATTCAGAACTCGAAAGTTTCAATATTCTTCAATTACACGGGCAAGGTCTTCAGAACTTTTTTAAACCTTTAATAGAGGTTTTAAGACTCTCACAGATGGAAACCTTTCTCTATTACAGAAGCTGTATTTCCTAGGTGACAAGTTGAGAATCTCATCACCTGTGGAGTCAGCAGCTGGGGCAAAATTAATTAGCGAAGATGAGAGAGTTGTCGTGCCTGAACCCTCAAGACAAAGAGAAAAAATATCCTCGCCCTAACAGCAGACTTCAAGAGGAACACAAATAACTTCTTTTTCTTTTATATGACTAAGACTTCAGTCTTAGTCATTCAGTCACCTATTCAAAGCTGTTATTCAAAGCTGATATGTATTTTAGATATAGAAGAACAGCTGAACACAAGTGATAGTCAACCACATAAATATTAGAGATTAGGCATAATATTTTTTTCATGACAGTTCCCACATTTACTGATATATACTTAGTTACTTATGTCAGAAAACTGCAATTCTTGTGGGGGCTATCTGTGATTACATCTATCAGCTTGATTTATACTTAGTTTGGGAGCTGAGTTTTAACTCATATTTCTTGTAAAGATTTCATCACACATTAAAGGTGTTAATCCATTAAAGGTGAAGATCAACCTTTTTCAAAACATGGATCTATGATCTGTCAAATTAATGCTTAAGACAGTCTAAGAACTTTCTTATTTACATGGTTGTTTAACATTATTATATATATATATATATATACACACAAACAGATATGATATCTCAAAATCATAATGTCCTTACCCCAATCCAAGGCATTCAGTTGCTGGCATAATCCCAGCTGTGAGCTCTGTTAATAACCTTGATCGATTTAGTAGATTTTAAATCAGACCCCCATCCTCACTGTGAGAAAATCTACAACCTCCCCATAAAATCAGGGCAATGCTAGTGTAAGGGTTGGTGGATGAAAGACTTCTTTGATATTAACACATAATTGTTTACAAAACTGTCATGACCAAAAAAAAAAAATCAATTCCCAAAACAATTTGCAGTGCAAATCTCACTTCTACAGCATGCCTGTTGAATTATCTATTATAACTTAGCTCATTTTAAAATTGGTAAAGACTGCAGAATGCTACATTCCCTCTAGACCAGGAGTCCTATATGTACAGTCTTGTAGGGCATAAAAAGTAATTACTGAAGATCACCTTTTCCCAAACAAGTGCTGCAGACTGTTCAGGCACTCATTTACAATTTAATCCTAGGGTCCTCACTGAAACAGGTTTTTAGGTGCTAACTAGGTTATTTAAATTCATTACATTTCAGCAAACAGAAAACATACTTTCAATTCTGTGGTAGAATTGAGGCTGTTATTTTTGTAGGGAAAAGGGGAAACAATGGAATAAGATTGTGTGATGGTTGTTGGTGTTTTTTTTTTCCTTTCACACACATATTCACTGTTTCCTGATTCAATATAATTTCTATTTTTTTCTTAACATGTTGATTAAGTTGAGTGTTAAATAATAGTTTATTTATCAGCTTTTTGAAGCTTTCCATATATATAAAAAAATATACTTTAAAATGTTTCTTTGAGCAATACCTTTAAAAGTTTAACCACCCAATACAGAGTACAACAGGATAAAGAATCATACTTCTCAAAAATGACAGGTTTTTAGTGGTCTAATTATTTGTTTTGGAAACAGTTAATGAGTGCAACCAATATGATAAGACTTGTTTTCTTATAATGAAGTATGTGATACATGAAAACAAGATATTTTTGTTCTTTTTCTAAACCCCTCTCGGTGGCTTTTTTTGTTATCACTCTGTGAAGTGAAAGGATCAGTTCATGTTCAAAGGATCAAATTTTCTTTCCATGTATGTGAATTGACATTAGTTTAGCAGTGCTCTTTTAAACGATCTGAGACTGCTTTTTGTTGTGGCCTTTTCTACCCCTTTCCATCCATTTCAAACAGCATTGCTGAAAAGGCACTGAGGTCCAGAACCGAAAAGTTATTTCAGTGCCTATTCTTTTTCTCTGGTAATTTTAACATGAGTGAAACATTATACACCAAGGAACTCCCAGGTGATTCCCCTGTCTCTTCTGGCTCTCATTCTAGAAGCATAATTATGTCAATACCACAAGCTTGTTTTTCCTGGGCTATAGTGACTGACCTTTGAGTTTCACTGAAATACTGTGTGCTACTCTGACTGACTGATAACAATTCTGCAGAACTCAGTGAGGGTCATCTCAGGTACAAGAAAAAGATCAGCACAGTTCTCACTCGGATCACATTTCAAATTAAAAAGTCAGGCTCAGGATATATTGAAGCTGTTATTTTTGACAAAAGTCGAATACCTCAAATTCTCTACTTTCAGGTAAAAGAGCATATTAAGAAAGCATTAAAAGCAGCAGGTAATCAAAATCATAAAAATATTATGTTGGTGCTTATTATTACTCACCTTCAGAGATAAGTAAAATATATTGTGTATACTGCCAACAAAAATGTATTGTCCAAATTGTATTTGTCAAAGGATGTCTTCGACCTCATAGTTATTTCAGTCATATATTGCAATGAAGTATACACTGCAAATCTACAAATATAGCACACAAAATATGATGTAAAAGATCCCTTGCAAGATGTATTATTGGACTGAGAAGATGCCATACCAGATGATACCTGGTAAAAAAAAAATGATGGGCCTATGTCTGTTATGTTTTCCTACTCAGTTACTGAAAGTATATTACAGCTTTTAGCCTATTGCTTGGGGTCTATCCAAACCATTTGCACCCGTAATAGCTGGCAGCAAAGCAATATGCTGTGGAATCAAACTTGCATTATGTGACAAAAGGCGATCTCTTTGACCTAACTTCATCACCTATTGATTTCAGGAGTTTGCATATGGCACTGTTAGGTATTTTACCTGGAGTAGTTGAAGGACATAGAATGGGTGAAGAAACTTTTGTGAAAAGTTTATGCAATATTCCGGTGCAGTACAGCTATGGAGGGTCTCCTGGTATCCACCAGCTGAAAACCCAGAGGAATCACTGGAAATCACCTGCTGGCCATATTGACCACACCCAAAGTTTGGATCATCTCATAAAGAGCAGCATCACGTTTAAACAAAGTCCTTTCTATGAAAAGTGCGAGTTACTGAAGATATGTTGTGTGAATTTTTTCCAGCGTTTTGAAAGGAATTCTGGTTGCTGCTGATACTGTTTGATTCTTGCTGTATCAAGTCTTGCAATGTAACAGGCAATGAGGAATGACACTTTGGTATGAGCCACTCAGAGACAGATGGTGAAACATCACTCTTCTAGTGTTTGGGACACAAATTTAAATAGATAGGTAATGGAATACTCTTATCACAAATTCTCTTTAGATTGTAGGCAATGGATTTGCTTATATCCATGTTTTAGTTTTTTAATTCTTAAAAAAAATACAAGTCCTGTTACTTACAGTAAAAGAGATTTATACTGTTTATCTCAAGAACCAACATTATCCTTCCTTAATAAATAATTTACAGTTATATGAAAATGTGTAAGTGCTATAAGCTGTATTCATTTCATGTTCAAAGTGATATCATGTGAAAAAAGCCCAGATTTTTTTGTTCTGAAATAGGCTGACCTATTCAGAAAAATATCAGCCAATTTTCTTATTTACAATTCTTCATACTAACAGTGGAGGACCATGAGTGTCTGCTGTGTATTACTTGAACCTTAAGTGGCAGTCTTTTACTCTTTCTCTTCCTTTTTCTGGTTTTTTTTTTGAGGCACACAACATGTTAGTAAAAATATATTGATACACTAAGATACAAACAAATGATGCAAAAGTATGCATTACCCCAGAGACCTGTTTTGTAGTTGCTCCATTTCTTTCTACTTTCTACTGATCTCAGTTTGCTGTCATATACTCTCCATAACAGACTCTATTCAACTCAAGAGCTTGGTTTTCCCTTCTGCAGCATATGTCCCTAACACCTCTCCCCATATTTTTGTCAGCTGTAATCTCAAGAACCACATTTTTTGTCCTTCATAACCACTATAGCATCCTTTCCATAGCTAGTACATGCATAGATGCTATAGTATATGCTATAGATACTATATGTATAGTGTGATAAATACAGTCAAGTGAAAAGTTTCTTGGGTCTGGTGCACACAAGAAAACTTGTAAAGGGGTAATTACGGAATTATACATTTCTGTTATTTAAAGGAGGCTAATATAATATTCTTTGTGTCTTTACTTTGATAAAATAAGGCGTTTAACAATCACCTAACAATTTAGCCTCAAATTAGAAGGATTAGTATGCAGCCTTATCTGTGCTCTTCTTCACTGAAACCTTATAGTTATCTACCTAAATTGTCCTTTGAATTGGTCTGCTTAAGGCCTCTGAAAGACAGTCCTGGTTAAGCTGGTTTATCCCCTGTTTAGCCTATTCACTGTAATTTAGCAATCTCCTGATTCAAGATGAGAAAATTTTAATCAAAGCTTAAATTGGGACAAGTGAATACATAATGAAAGGTTTGCAAGAGTTGAACTGAAATACTTTAAAATCAGATAATCTCCCAATTCCAGGGCCATAATGGAGAACCTCTGAAGATGTAACACATCAGCAGTAACAGAGGTGGTTCCTTGTACAAGTACATCTACAGAGATGTGTGCTATCTCTTTAAAAGCTGCAGGAGGAAACCAGGCAGTAGGAGCCCTGGGGAACACTCCTGATGTCTGTGCTTGTATCTGAAAACAGTGACTTTGAGACATTACATCAATGCTAATACTCAATCTCTACATTTAACTTTTCTGTGAACTGGATTTAAAGATGGCAGTCCTTCTGGTTTCTTGGAGCAAGAACAGCCCAGTAGCTTCCCCAGATCACACTCAAAGGGAAACTTGTTTATGCTGCTGGGATACAACTGCAGGGCCACCACAGTGCCATAATGAGAAATGAGAGAGGGATGGTGCTGCTTCTGGACTGTTTTGAAACAGGCAATGGAGTGTATGGGGTTTTATTAATTAAATTAAATTAAGCTAAAATTTTAAAAAAAATATAGGCTTTTTTTTTTAGTTCAGCCTTTTATCAGAGAATCTGTCATGGATGCAAAGGCGTCTGAACGAGATTCTTACCCCAGCGTGTAGCCTGTTCCCACAGTACAGGGAATGAAAATAGTTCCAAAGCTGGCAGACTGTTCCGGTGCCAGGGGTGAGGGCAGACCTTGCTGATGGAATGGTTCTCAGCGGGGTCAGGGGACGGATTTTTTTGCTCAAGTCCTGTTTGCTGGTACAGTGCAATAGCCAAGCTGCTGAGGGATTTCTAGCCTACAGCAAGGGATCCTTTTGTCCACATTTCTTCCTAAGGGCTAGAAACAACTGGAAAACAGCCAGCACAGGAAAACCTTGCATTCTGTGTCATATCCCATCCCTGGAGAGTGCAATTAAATGCTATAAAATCAGTCTGCATGTGCTGAATCATTTAAGACTGAAGCTGAGAAGAAGGATGAGAAATATGTCTTCGATTAAAATCCATGTGGAATCACACACGTGAGGACTCCCAAATCTTTCAGAACTCGGCAGTCCACATTTTAGTTTTTCTTTGCACTACATTTCACCTCACCAGATCTTAGTCCAAGAAGGCTTTGAGCCACTGTCCTGAGTGTGCTGTAGTCTCTTTATCGTAAATATATTGATTGTCACAAGTGGCTTCTAAATCTAATAGTCCATTAATTAATTAAAGGAACCTAAAATTTGTGACAAATTCTTTTCCTGTCCATACACATTCCCATTTGTCCAAATTCCTTCTAACAAATTGAGTTGACAAATCCCCTTCCCTTTAATTCACTTCTGTTTTTCAGGTACCTGCTTTTCACAGAAAATGCCAGGTTTTTCTTCTAACCTTCGTGGCGTTGTACATGTCCATTTCTTGTTGATTAGCTGGTGCTGTTTTCTTCTCATGTGAATTTTCATACTGACTCATTCTACCAATGTGTCAGTCTTTGTATGCCTACTTGGTACCTGACTACTGTTTGTGTCTTCACACTCTTTCAAACCAATACTTTATACATATTTTCATTGCTCTGGATTTCTGTAAGGCTCCAAAAATCTCCACCTTCAAATTCTGCCATCTTCCTTTTTATATTTATAGCAACACTATTAATTAACTTACTAATGAAATCTGCATCAAGAGTCCCATTCCCTGCATCTGCAAACTACAGCTAGCTTTGCAAGATTCAAAAATGTATATACATGTATATAAATGTTATATATACTTTACATATAAGTATATAAATGCTTTTCTGTTATCCTTGTCTTTCCTTGTCCTTAATGTTTATTGAACAAACCAAGACAGGAGGCCTACAACCTCAGAAGCTCTATCTGATTCATCCTCCAAGTCAACAGGTTTTTTATTGCTTTTCTAGATCTATTTTAAAATAATATAAATTTTCTATGTTTTGGGAGCGCAAGCATGTCTGAATGTAGGGGGCCCCATTTCTTGCCCGCGAGGTGACCACACAGCTCCTCCTTCCTGTGATACTTTGGAGAAGCTGATACTTAGCCCAAGGATAGGGAAACCAGAGGATAGTTTTAGGATGAGACCACAATGAAGCTGCTTAGCCCAAAATAGTGTTAGGGGTCTAGAACAATCTTGGATGCAGGTTGCAAATCCCACTGAGCTTCTATCACAGGTGCCAGTGTTTATTGCTTGTTTTAATGAAACTCACTGTTTGAAAAGCACCATTTCTTTCATCAGCAGGACTTAATCTTTAATGGACATCAAGATGTGGACATCATATTAGTTTTCAATAACCCTACAATAACTTTTTAAGTGTTGTTTAAGCTCCCAACTTAATCAAATGGTATTTGAGTGCCATTAAATTGTGAGCAACTGTTTTCTGAAAGAAGTGACTGATGTGCAGATCATGGTCTTCATCTCTTGGTTCCCTGCTTCATCTTTCACAATGGTCTTAAAAAAACCTATTCTTGCCATGGATGTAACCCTAGTGTAGATATTTTATTGTCCAATGTACTGCAAGACTGGGCTCCACAAAGCACTTAGGCATGGGTGAGTCATCTGTTGATTTTGCTGGAGACAGACATCGTGAAAGTTAATTGTATGTGTGTAAGTGTGTGCTTTGCTAGATCAGGGTCTACATCTGTTTAAATAAAAAGTAAAACAAACAAACAACCCCACCCAAACAAAAACAATCAGCCAACCAACCAAAAAAATCCACCAAAAAAAACCCACCAGACCAAACCATGATCAATAGTAACTTAAAGTAAGTAAAAAGTACAATTGTGATACCTATTGCCAGTTCATATGGTAGAAAATGGAATAAAGATATTTAAGAAAATTCCATTTCTCTGGGACTAAGTATGGTAGGATTTTTTCTTTTTGAAACAAGGTTTTGTGTAGTAACATCAAACTAGCAACACACCTGTATGTAATTTTTCCAGAAAAAATATCCATGTTACAATAAAATTAATGTTTCCTTGATAGTCGAATATCTAGAGGATCAGCCATTTCCGACTTCAGTTGAAGAGTGTACAGATAAAAACATGAAAGTCTTATCAAGTGATGAGAAAAAATACGTTTGGGTTAAAAAGTATCATAAAACATATTTTATTTACTACTGCAATATCTGTGAAAGACAAGACTGCTTTTTTCAAGTGTTAGTTTTCATGCTTTCCCAAACATACTATACATGCACTTATTAGAGAAGAAATTTCAGAAATTCATTTTTATTTCAATGAACATATCATTAGATTCTCGAAGAACATTATTTTGAAGGTAAGAAGGAATTCTGAACTGACAGAATACCTACTGCTTCTTAAACTCTCTATAATGTTTATGTGTTCTGTATTAATACAATAATTTCAGAAGCACATTGTTACAGCTTTTACGTAAAAGCTGTGAATAAATTGAATGCATTTTGATTTGATTTTTCTCTCTAAGTAAAATAAAGCTTATCATCTGGTCAAACTAACATTTTGCTGAAAAACTTGAAAAGAAAATTGAGTCCTTTTTTTTTTAATAATGCCACAACTCTACACAGAAATTTTCATTTTCAAAATGAGACTCAAAAAAAAAAGTTTTAGTGAATGAATAACATGTTGAATATGTTTCTGTTTATTGGAAAGGTTATGCGAAAAACATCCCCAAGCAGCATGGTGACTTATTGGTATAATAATTTAAGGAAATAAGCAGATGAAATTCCCAGAAAACTAAAAGAGAAGAAAATTTTAGTGTTCTTTGTATTAAGTGCACTTATAAAATTTTTACTCCACTGTGTTGTCTCTGAAGGACATGTACTTGCAATAAGTAAGAATTTTACCTATTGCATTTTACCTTCAAATTTTTAATTTCCAAAATGAATGCACATAGATTTTGAAATAAAAGTCCTCAAATTGGGAAATTAAGGGTTTGTTTGTTTGGGGTTTTTTTGGTTAGTTGCTTGATTGGTTGGTTGGGGTTTTTTATGGGAAGATTTTCTGGTTTTAGTTTCAGTGTTCCATCTCTACTCCCTACGCAGTGACCTGCTGGTTTGGAAAAAAAAACAAATTCTAAAAACTAGTAGTGTTTTAATTACCTAACTTAATATACATACTTTAGGTTAATGCAAAAAGTTTTCTCAAACATTGAATAAGTGCTTTAAAAATCTTCAGCACTAATTTTTGCTTGCTTATTTCTATCCTTGTTTATAGAAGTAAAAAGTTTAGACCCATATCTTGTATTTCCTGTCATTTTGTGTTATATCCATTGACACTTGAACAACAATCTCTTTGGAAGCATATATAGTAGGACACTTGCAAATGAGTGCTTTAAAATTGCTTAAAGAATCATCAGAAAAGGTATTGACAAAACCAAGTTTAATATATAGTTGGTTTGCAATGTTCATTTTACTACTTAACAAGTGGTTAAAGTACACAGAGAAAAAGAAAACTAATATCTAAAATTGAGCAATCTAAAACTAAAACCAACCAAAAATCTACGCGGATGCTGGAAAAGGGTAAAGATAGGAAAAGGTAAGGACAAAAGGAATAAGGGAGATCCTCCGCTTGAGTCACAAGGTTGAGATGAGACCTCGTTGCCAAACTTAGCCCTGGACTTGATCAATGGTTCAGGCCTAAAGGTTTAATAGCAGCAACTTAACAAAGAATTCTATAAGAATTTACTCTAAGTACAACAGTAACTTATTTATAGGTCTAACTTACTTACAGATCTAAAGTACTTGAGAATCTAAGGGAACAACATTCATAGCACATTTACTACAGCATATTCACACTTGCACATACAGACATAAAGAATTATGTAAAAGATATATCTGTGAAAAATTCCCCTTGAATTCAGTGAAGTACTTACATTGGATGCCTTTATATCTGCTCAAAGGATAAAGGGTTAAACCTCAAGGAAGAGATCTTAGCCCAGACTCCATCGACACCATTTGGCGGTGGTCCTCCAAGTGTAGCAAACTTGAGAGTTGACTGGCTCTGAGAAGTGTCCCACTCAGAGGGACATCACTGTTCAAAGCCTGCTGTGGTCTAGAAGAGCTCAAAGGGTCTCACTTAGGACTGCTGTTTATAGGGTTGTAAGACTGTTGGCTTCAGTCATAGTAATTTTCATCCTGGCAACTTTCTTTGAAAGTTCAACAACAAAAATGTTGTTCCACTTGAGTTGTTATTCGGGCAAGAAAAATAAGTTTCCAAGGTTGTTCGTTAAAAAAAATCAGGAGCTCGTTAGGCAGCACAAGTTTCTGTGAGCAGACAGTGTTTCTGATAAGGTCAAGAGAAACTTAGCCCAGGTGTTGCTTGTCAAGGCCAAGACCTAACGAGCATTTTTGACATCACAGGGTGGCCCAAGGAAGAGTGGGGAAAGAGGCACCACCACAGACACATACGTGCTAAAGATGATTAAGAATGATTTCCATATTTATGGCCCTATTAATCACAGACTATATACTATGAAAACTCTGTCTAGTGTAGAGATGTGGCAACCACATTATTAAACTTTTAATTACTATCTGGATTCCAAACTTCAGGGTTTTTTTATTTCATTGATATTCAAAAGATGCAAGTATCATTATTTTGTTAGAAATCACCCCTGTTCACCCTAGTTACTGTAAGTAAACATATAATTATAGAATCAACCACATTACTGAAATCAAATTATCTTTCAAGAAGATGTGTTTTGCTAGGACTGGGGATCCTGGTAGGGAAACCTTACTGTGACTAGAGCCATATGGGTGGTTAGCACAGTGCAGCAATATAACATATGTGACAATAAATGAGGAGAGAATTTGGAGAAATTAATGATTTTATTCCCTAATTTTATTCCCTAATTTGACATCATGAGGTGTGTTGATAGGACTAATATTTGGACTTCCTCAAATCTCTTTTCAGATATTGCCTTATTTTTTGTCTTTGTTATGTTCAGCACTAAAAGTGAATTTTACATCTTTCTCCCCCTGCTTGATGAGTCATATCCTTAGGTCACTAGAAAAATAAAGCTTATTGATTCGGTCTTCTGTGAATTTGACATTGTTATCTAGGTTCATGTGATTCATGCTATCGTATTGAGAAAAATCTTTATTTTTGGGGAGTGTATGAAGGTAGAACTTCAATGTAGGAGAGGATTTGAGTCTGTGGGAGATGAGAAAGCGTGCTGCACATCCTTTTTTTATGAAAATTAGAGATTAAAATATTAACATGCAGAGACTGTTGGCAGAAATATAAACAAATTATTTTATCTGTGTAATCTCTGTTCCAGTAAGATCAATGAAAAAAACAACTTCCTTTTAACTAGGCCACAAAATAAGGATGAGAAAAGAAAGTAGCGGTCAATATATTAGTGAGTTTTTGCTTTTTCCACATTTTTGGAGGTGGATAAATGTTTCAGGGATGAGTTACATCTTGCAGTGAGGCTGTAGGGGTAGCACAACCCTGTTCCTTGTTCTGCCCTCCATCTTTGATCATACTGAACCATAGGGAAACACAAATTCCTCTAGAAGATCCAGGAGGGAAAATCCCCATGTTACTCCACTTCAGAGGGTGACAGCAACACACCTTTCCCCCTGTATGGCTGGAATGACTCAGGTAAATCCTATTTTTGTCTGGTTTTCTCTTTTTCTCACCTTGAGAAAATGTGAAGAGTCTATGCTTAAGCGCAGTAATTGTATTTTCACCTGGCCAGTAGTGAGATGAAGGATCCACTCCCAGTTCCAGGAAATGTTGCCAAAAGTGATGATTATATCAAAGTCTCGTTTCCCTTTCTCTTTTTCTTTTTCTTTTTTTTTCCCCTTTTTTATTCATCATTCAGAATGAGGTAGTTACCTAGCTGTGTGTTTACTCATTAAAAAAGCATAGATGCAACAAGCTCCAACAGGCAAAAGATTAGTATCATTGTCTATTGCCTCGTGACTTTATTTGATTTGAAGATGAATATGCCGTAAGTGAAGTTTTGAACTGCTGGCATGTGATTCCATGTGTGAAAGTGATTGTTTAAGGAGTATGTGTAACAGCCTTTGGCCATCATTCCAGCCTCTTTGTTTCCAGTGGAAGCTGTTATTGACTACAAAACTAAGCCACAGCCTGCCTACAGGACTGATGAAGACTCCTGTAATTGTACCTGCTTTATACTCACACTTTGTATAAAACCTATCTATTCAGACATAAGGCAGACAAAAAAACCCCAACAGTATGGACCCCAGAGACTCTTCTAAATCTTATGTGTGGAGTTTTCTTGGATATACCATTTTTTATTTTTGAATTAAAAAGTTTAGGTATTCATTTAAGGCATGACAATCTTTTCTCTCTGTGTGTGGCAAAATTATTGTAAATTTTACTCTAAATCTCCATTATACACAAGAGAAGACTGAGAGCATTGGGAAAAGAAAGGTGTCCCTCTGTGACACACACTCTGAGTGTGTTCTGTTCTGGTCTCTGAATCTCAAGAAAGATGTAGAAGTACTAGAAAACATGCAAATTGCCCAAGACATGCCTTGGAAGACAAGGCTAGAAAATTTGGACTGTTTAGTTTGGAGCAGAGAAGACTGAGGGAAGCCATGACAAAGCAAATCATGCAGGTGATAGTAAGCAGAATGCAGATCCACAGTTCACCGATTCCCACAATACAAATACCTGGGGACACTGGATGGTACTGAAATCAGTTTAAAATATTTAAAAGTATTTTACACCATGGGCGGCAAACTTTGGGAACTTTTCACCACAGGAGATTGAGGATAGCAGATGGTTTCAGCAGATTAAAATTGCAAAGAATACTTGTGAAATGAGCAAGCAGGAATGTGACCTGCAATATCTTTAATTCAATGGTAGTGCATCTTAGGGAACAAGGACTGATAGAGAAAATTGTCAAGGTTTTACCACTGTCAGAAACCAAACCCTGTGCTAGATGGAGTATTAGCTTAATCCAGCAGGATATTTCTCGTTGTCTTCCTGTTATCCTAGGAAGTTCAATTACCACAATCTACCTCTTCTCAACAACACTGACTTTTTTTTTCTCCTCTGAAATATCCCAAATATTGACATAAATATGTTTACCTTGAAAATTTTGTTGTACTGAGACTACTTCCTAGGAATTCTTCAGTGAACCACCAGGAACTTTCTCTTTGACTTTTTGTGTATGTGTTTAGATGGAAATTTGAATTTTCTACTAAAAATCGCCTCTATAGTCTTTGTCACAATTTTCTTCATGACTCTTCACTTCTGTTAAATAATTCTAAAGAACTACTCAACTGTTCAAAGCCATCAAAATTCAACTATGACTTTAATACTGTCTTCCAATATCAAACCAGTAGCAGATTGTTTATCTCAATGACAACAGCACATGCTGTTAGGCAGGGTGGTGTAGTTCCATTAAGTTAAATGAAGCAGTTGTCTTAATAGGTCTCCACATATCCTGAATAATATTTATCTGCCATAAGTTCCAAAGGCTGAACCTAAATGAGCACTGGAAACAATTTCTGACAGGGCCAACTCATTTAACTGTAATCTTCTCTGTCTCTGGCTGAAACTACACTTTGTTTATGAATTCCATTGACTAAGATGTTGTCTGAGACTGTCTAAGATTGGAGCATGTGTGATGCAACCATGCAAGGCTTAGGAACCACAGGGTATAAAGTGAGCTTTTGGAAAGAGAGGAGAGATTTATCTATGTCTGGCAATGCTGAGCACTAGTTTAATGATAATTTTTAACAGTTCAAATATTCATGTAAAGTAGTGTAAGCAACACACAGACCTGAGATTTGAATGTTGAAATAAATGTTTTTCAAAAGGCTGTGTAAAATATTTCTTAGCAGTGCTTTAATTCTTGGGGATCTCTTTGATAAAATTTTTCTTTCTAGTCTCTGAGAAACAAAGTTAGAATTCGTAAAGAAGCTAACTTCCTGTCCCACCTCTTCTGGGGGTTTAAATCTTCCTCGCCTTCAATTTCCCTCTTTTTATCTGCAATGCCCCAAGGTCATTGTCCCACTCACATGGAAAGAAATGCCTAGAAAACTGAGCAAGGACTTTTGCAGTGAAAGTGATTTCAGACTAATTTTGTTTATTTGTTTGTTTGTTTACTTGTTTTTACAAATGATGCAGTTCTTATTTGGCAAGTAAACCCTTCTGCTTTTCCTGACTTTTCCAAGATCTCTCTTGGTAACAGAACACTGCTCAGAGACATAATTGTGCCAGTCAATTATCTATGGGACATAATTATGAATTTGGAAGCTACAAATCTCCTATTAACTTGTAAGTTTTAAGTATGAGGTGTCGTTTGAGGCTTGTTGTGTTTCTAAGGAATTCCTTAATTAAATCTTTTTTAATTCTTCCCCCTTCACGCTCTTAGTAAATTGCTGGCAACAAAAATGGCAAATTACTGAACACAAAAAAGTTTAGACAGAATGATAATTTAGCTCATTTTAGCACAGCCACCCACAGGAAACTTTTCTATGCCTATTTCCTGTTCTGAAGTTGCACTTAAAATATTTCTGATCTTTAGGATTTCCTACTACTCTTAGAAAATGCGCATGTAATTTAAACTCTGTAATAATTTTAAAGGGCTCTTATTTTTTTCTAACTAATTGTATTTCTTCTTGCATTAACAAAATTGCCATTTCCTAATGCAGTTTCTTAATATTAAGGCATAAACCAGGAGATATTACAGAACACAAATGACTGAAATGTCTGTTGCTTTTTTCTGCTCCTATGTGTTCAAAGTGGATGTAAAGTGTTGCTAGCTCACAAATGGCAGGATTTGTACAATCTTTACACTTGAACTTCAAGCTGATCTAGTGTAAATGACTATATGGGCTCTGGGCTCTAGGATGTGATACCTCTACTTAAGTTCCGTAACTAATAATAACAACAACAACAACCACTTCCCCCCTCCCCAAACCTCTGACATAAAATTCATTGTGAGGAGTAAGGATCCTTTTTTCAAGCTGGGACTTGAAATCAGTCTTAGAAAGGTCTTTGGAAGGCAAATTGCAACCACCCAACAAACTACTTATACATGTGCTTACCCTTAGCAGTCCTACTGAATTTAAGGAGACGTTTCTGCGCATGAACTTGAAGATGGACTTTTGTAGCTTTTTTCTGTTGACAGGAAACATTCAATCAACATTCAGAAATATAATATGTTACTTTATTCATGTTCCAAAACATCTGATTTCATTCCTTTTCTTTGTTTTCCTCCATGTTCCTTCACAAAGACAGTGAGGGGTCTAGAGGAGAAGTCATATGAGGAGAGACTGAGGTCACTTGTTCTGTTCTGCCTGGAGGAGACTGAGGGGAAAACTGATCGCAGACCACAGCTTCCTCTCAAGGGAAAGCGAAGAGACAGACACCAGTCTCTTCTTCCTGATCAGTGACAGGACCCAAAGGAATGGCACGAAGCTGTGTCAGGGGAGGTTTAGGTTGAATATTAGGAAAAGGTTCTTCACCCGGGGGTGGGCACTTGGAACAGGCTCCCCAGGAGACTGGTCACAGCACAAAGCCTGACAAGATTTCGTTAAGTGTTTGGATGATGATCTCAAGCACATGATATGATTCCTGGGGTTGTCCTGCTCAGGACCAGGAATTGGACTCAATGGTCTTTGTGGGTCCCTTCCAACTCAGGATATTATATGATTCTATGATTTAGTAGTTTTCTGCCTGAGAATTACTGCTAGCATAGCTCTACATTTTTAGTTTTGAGCATGCCTAGTTTTGGAATGTACTGACATTTGATTTATGATTTGTTCATCCAGACCTTCAGGCTTCACAGACAGTGAATTTATTTCCTAAGTTTCACAAACAGGTCCAAAATATCTTTAAAGCTGCAGAAGGTAAAAAGCAAATGAGTCGGGGTCAAAATGATGTCTGTACTGCTTCTATGACAAGCTTTCCACAATTGTTCCTGACTTGCAACCATGTTAAAATATTCACTAAGAGGAGGGAATCAGGTAGCCTATTTAACTTCAGATTCCATATACTCACTGAATAATAAACATCTTTCTCCTAGGAAAAATCCCACAAAATATTGCATATGTACATGCAATAAAATATTATGATGTAACACATTTATGATGGATAAACAGTGACTTTACCAGCAATGGCCTCCTGTTGAAGGAAATGAATGATGTCACTTTAAGCCAGATCAAAGCTTTCCAGCTGATGCAGAATTCAGTCTTAATAAAACAAAAATTTTAGAGCCAAAGAAATTGGCAAGTTTATTTAGGTGGAAGAGGAAGCATTGCTACATTGATTTAAACAGCATTTTTCACTAAGGAGTATACAAGGCTGCATACCATTTACAAGTCAGTTAAGCTACAGCTTGGAGGGAAAAAAAATACAGAGAAGGAAATAAAAGACAGAATAAACTAATTTCTAGAAAATCACAGTCAGTAGTTTTAAAAATACAGCTTGAAAAATGTAATTACAGATTTTAGTATGTGAGAGAATATTTTCCTGCCCAGTGTAGCCATGTAAGTCATCAATTTGTTATTAATTACCTGTAGTTCCTCTTCAGGACTGCATATCCTGATTTTAAATGAAGAATCCTCACCTGAGATGAGTGCAGTGTGAGCGTGGATATGTCCAAACTGGGAGTGTTGACTGCATTGCTAGGGGGCTGGGTATCATGCTAGCCGGCGTCTTTGTGGGGAGAATGTTTTGCAAATAGAGTCAAACATATAGTAATGCAGCACTGTCTTGTGGAGACAGTGTACTCAGTGGTGCTGCAGAGGCTCATATTTCTACATCTGAGAAAACATGGAGAAAACATTGCTCCCCAAGTCCTGGAGCAGGACTGATGATACTACTGAATCCACTTCCACAGTGCTCAGACACCCAGACAGTGAGATCATATTAAAGATGTGTTTTCCATGGATATAACAATTAGAACACCCCTATCAGCCACATCTATTTTATGTGGGTTTCTGCTGTTAAATTTATAATTCTGTGGCAAATCATATACTTTATCCCACCATTTTCTAGGTCAAATTGCATAGGTCAAACTACATTAAAACTAAGACTTTATTTGCAATATTTACCTACAAAAATCTGAACAGATGTAGCACAGTTTACCAGTAAATTGGCACTAATTTGTCACTTCATTATTTGTGTTCTAGGAGGCGTTTTGGCTCATCAAAGTCTCTGAGACAGGAGCGTACCCAACTCTCCAAGCGATCAATACATCTCCTGTTCTGAGTCTAGCTCACAACTAGAAGAGGGAAGTACAGTAGGGCTGAGGTTTGTTGTAGAAAGGGTGTTGACAAGACTCCCAGTTTATGCCAGTATCTGATAACTGATCAACCAGATATATCTCCACCTACAGTATAACCATATCATTTTTGTCAGAAGCTTCTTTCCATTCATGCAAACTTTTCTCACTTTCCTTGCTTTGTATTTTGTGCAAGGATTTTTCCTTAGGAAGCCTCATACAAGTGGTAAGCAGACTTTGTGCAGCAGCAAAGTTCAAAATTCAAGTAGAATTGCTTTATTAGTAACCACCATCAGATTTTCTTTTATTCTTCTTTCCAACTACCCGGTCTCCCTTTCTGGAGATTTGAAACCATATTTACATGCATCCTTGACAGTCCTTTCTGCTGTTTACAAAACATGTGGAAGGTGTGGAGTACAGATGCTTTCTGACACACAGCAACACTACTCTTTGGCACACTCTTTCACTGCTTTTGTTATAACATTCAACCAAAGAGCATCTGAAGTTAAGTTAAAAGAGCCCTGTTTGCAGTGAGAAGTGAATTATCAATATGCTAGCCCTAGAGAGGAGAGGCAGGATGGGTAGTGAAGTGAGGTTACTGTGAAGTGTGCACAAAGATGATCGCTCAATTCAAGGAGTTACATAAACCATAAAGGACCACCCTTGCCTTGAAAACAGCAGTGTGGTCTTTTCTGTTGTTCAGCGCTAGTCATGGGTGATGGAAGAACAAGACAGTCTTACAGTCCTGTAACAGTCTACTAATTGATCTGGACTTTGGTTAATCTAAATTAATGAAGTTATTCTTTGCTCATTACACATTATTACTGAAGATTGGGAAATGGCAATTAGGAACAGAATAAGCAGCAGTAAATGGTAGCTATACAGATGAGTCAGCAAGGTGGCCCATGTGTTGGAAAAGACAAAAAGACCAGTGAAGGGGAAAAAAAGGGGGCTAAAACATTTATTTTTATGTCTAACAAAGAATGAACATAAATAGTTTAGTTTTTCAGTCTCACCCTCAGACAGGTAGATGTGCTTCATTGCCTCCCTTATTAATTCAGTGACTCCAAATGCATATAACTACAGACTTTGATTAGGTTAAATACCTGAGGATATGGGAGCAGATCAAACCTTGAATGCATCCTTAAATAAATGAGGAGAAAGAATAAGAAATTTTGTAAAAAAATAATCAAAATAGTTCTTAAACAGACTGTAAGTCATATCGAATTATAAGTATAAAAATGCGTATTTTAAGTAAAACTGGCAAGTGTTAAAAAGCCAATCCCTTCAAGAACATATACCAGCAAGCACTTTAAGCAAAAACTTCGAGGAACCAACATATTGTAGAGGAACTTCTTGATACTCAGGGAAAACATTAGATATATATTAGAAGATACTAGTATGAAGAAACTTTATAGTGTTTTGTGAGCACTCATCCTCTATCAGTGCTGGTATCAGTCAGTGTTTTGTAAATACAGTTGAAAGATTCCAAATCTCTTAGATTTCCACTCTGTTAGATAGCAGTGTTTCCTAAGATCATGCTCTATGGTGAACTTGCCACTGGCTGCCTCAAGAGAGGAGCCCTGAAGAGGAGGTACAAGGACTCCCTGAAACAACATCTCAGCCTTGGCCACTTTGATCTTCATCATTGGTCTACTCTGGCCTCCAACTGGGAGGTCTGGAGACACACTATCTAGAACGCTGCTGCTTCTTTTGAGAAAGCACACAGGATCACTCTCGAGGAGAAAAGACAATGCAGAAAGAAACGTGTCTTGCCAATACCATCCAAGGAGTCTTTCTACTGTGCCTTTTGCAACTGGACTTGTCTATCTCGCATTGGCCTTTTTAGCCACCAGTGTGCTTGTAGCAAACGTGGGTAGAGCCCTTCCCAAATCTTCGTTCGTGAAACCTAGCCATGATTGAGACAGCAGCGTTGGGCAGACATGGGTTACTTCCAGCATTAATACAGTTCTGACATTCACCTTACCCACAGTGGTGATGTTTAATTTTCTTACCACTAATTGTAAGCAAGGCATTGTGACCTAACTTACATGTAGGCATACGACAGCAGGGAAAATGGATACTTCCCATTGCTCGTAGTAGGACTAGACCCAGAAATTGTACACTAATATATCAAGGATACAAATTTGACAAATAGGTAGTACTCGCAACTCTGAAGAACATAAGGCAGACCTTCAAAACTCCTAAGAACTGACTTTAAGTCATCAATAAGAAATAGCATTTAGAAATCTCTGTTATAGTCTCTCAGATTCTAAACTGAATATGTTTGGTCCCATCTTCCCCCAGTAATTGTGAGAGTTTGGGATTGTTTTGCTCTTTTTAATGAAGATGGATGCTCACGTGAATCCATGACTTTATAGATTAAGAAAACTCCACAAATAAAAAACCTCAACCAAAACACTGTCCTACTAAATATGCCTAGGTTCATGAAACTGTTATGATAATCCTTAATGCTTAAACACAATAAAAAGTGAGGGCTACATCTGTGTTTATCCCGTGTCACTCAGAAAGAGTGTTAAAGATGTGTTAAAGATGCAGTAAAAATATCTTACTGAGAAGGAATCTGACATTCAAATTAAACCTTTCTCTTGTAAGGACTCAAGCACTCTAGTACAGTTAGATGTATCACAGAAGGTAACGTTAGGTTTTCTTGCCTAGGGCTAGATATGCTTACTTGGAGAAATTTGAATATAAACAGTTTTCCTGACCACTTAGGAGGGGTTATACTGAAAGGGAAAAGGGGAGAATATTGACAGTAGCTGAGCCACAATGTTACTATCCACCATTGTTTATTCATTCAGAGACTCCTAAGTTATGTTAAACATCTTCCAGCTATCCTTTCTGACATCTTGACCCACCACTACACTCCTCTGCAGGGAGCTCTCTTTACCTACACTGGCTCCACATCCAACTCTGACCTTCATTAACTCACAGAGGTACAACATGGAAAGCAGGAAACAAAATGAATATTATCTCTATAGGAGAGGCACTGGGAAATGCCAAGGTCATTCTACAGGAACTGAGGAGAAATTTTAGTTATTGTTAGTGAATGATGACACTGATCACCCCAAAAATTGTACTAGGTTAGGATCCCAATGTGCCAAAGCCCAGCTGGACAAATTCATAGCAATCAGTGGCCCAAAAAGCTTATGGTCGAAGTCAGACTAGTGTGGTAACATACCAGACCGCCTCGAAAGAGATGGAAGCTGTTAGAGATGAGCAAGGCAGCTAGAGAGAAAATGCTGATATGGGAGACTGACAGCAAGGCCTGTTCTTTTGGTAGGTTCAAGTGCATAAAGGGTATTTGTAGTATTATGGGAAGAAAGGGATTACTTTCAGCACAGAGCAAAACACCATATATCGAAACATGTATGTGTTATTCTGCATCCTGCCTTTGAAACTGAGACCTTGATCAAACCTCTTCCATATCTACTCCTCTTTCCAACCCTTGCTGTTCCTATCTATTTAGCTTTTCAAAGGAAAAAAAAAAGTCTTTCAAAGAAAATCTCTTTATCTTAGTGTGCTAATCTCTTTCAAGCCTTTAACTGCACTGGGTAAATAATAAATGTAAAATAAAATAACTAGATTTAAAATATATATCTCTGCTGCAATTGAAATGGTATAACATCTGTTATATTCAGGACTAATTTATAATAATATGTGCTGGTTTTCTGGTTTGAAACATCATTTTTAATAAATATCTTTTTTTGCTGTTTACATGCATTGTCTTTCGATAGACATTGTGAGTTTTCATCATATCTATTATATGCCATATATACATTAAGTATTGGCATAACTATATTTATTTTTAAAGTATTTGTAGTACAGTAGAATTTATGAAAATCCATCCACTGTGCCCACAAGTATGAATCTGATGCTCACATTTGAGCTTTGTTTCAAACTCTATGAAGCGGTTTGAGAAACAGGGCAGATGTGACTGTTCCTAGGTCATCCTCTTCCTACAAAAGCCAATCAGATTTCCAGACCCCAGCTACGGGTTTTAACTGGATTCTTGATGGGGTGGTGTAAATAAACAGTTGTCTTATGTTAGAGAACTTCATATGAGATAAGTCGATGAGTAAATAAAGTGTTATTTTCCAGCACCTTCAGAAAACACAAAGTTAAAGATCACATGCTACATAAGAGATCAGAACTTTTCTCCAAGTTTCCCTAGAAAAAGCATTTTACCCCACCTCATAGGCCTAAGGCATTTGATTTGCTCTGATTCATCCTTTTATATAAACAGAGAATAATAGAGGTGCCTTTCATAATCTTGCAGAGAAAACATTGAATCCTTGAGGTGTGGTACCAATTACTGTTACAAATTTCATTGAAGAAAAGAGCTGAGTATAGAAGTCATGGATGTGTCAAATGGTAAGATTGTTTGCTAAATGCAAATGGTTAGATGGTTTATAATCATCCATGTTTAGTATTGATCTCAAAACGTAGACCCAATTTGTGAGAAATGCATTTAATTTTTTGCTTGACTTCTTTTCTTTCTCTGATTTCCTTTAAACTAAATGTCATTCATATAACCTTTTGTTCCCTCCAGGGCTGTCAAAATTTTACTAATTTTTTCTGATATGATTTGTAGAGAGATTTGCAACAATGAATACAAGATGATAAAAGCAATGTTTTCATATTGCAATATAAATATCTCCAGCTTGGTATTGTCGATGCACAGCCAGATTCTGCTATTTGTACTGAGAGAAATACAGTCTCATGCTCCCTTGTTTGCTCTGCTATGGCAGCATCAAAAAGGAAGAGCACTTCTTAGAAATTTCCCTGTAGAAAAGAAAATGTCTTCCATAGTCAACTCTTTACTTCCCCTTTTCCTCAAGACATCTCTCAGACATGCAGTTGTTTGGTGAGTAGTGTGCATAGCTACATACTCAACTTGTGCCAAGCATTTGAATATCATCCTATTTAATTTGTTGGAGATCAGACTTCTAGAAGGAACAGGCTGAGAAGCTAATGAAAGATCTTTAATTCCTCTTCTGGCTCCCGATAGCTTTCTTTAACAGAAAGCTGTTACAGAAAGCTCTAGCAGGAAGTGCTTTTGGGTTCATTTTTCTTGCATCAAAGTGTTAAATTATACAGGCCTCTCAAACTAGGATTTAGGACCAGCTGTGAAAGAAAGAAAACTACTCTGCTAGAGGATTACAAGAATAAGATGTTTTCTGCCTTCAACCCCAAGTCTGTGCTGTTTTAGCTCTCAATCTCAAAACCATATGAAAAGCCTTGTTTCTTCTTTGGAGGGGAAAGAACAGCAAAGCAGCTGTCCTCATCTGCTGTTCGAGATACCAGTCCTAAAGTGTACCTCCAAAAAGCCATGTGCACTCATGGTATTTTGAAAATCTCTGCAGTTGTAATTGATCTCCAAGCTAGCGCATGGATCCCTGTACCCCACCAATTCTCAGGCTTCTTTGCCCAAATCTAGATGAAAACTGAGTACAAGAAATCCTTTTCCACTCTTTCCAGGTGATCCTGCTCTTGATGCAGCTTCTTGCTCAGGCTGGGCAGCACTAACTCTGTGTGTAAGGCATAAAGACACACGCGTGGAACATGCATGTCTTTATGCCTCACAGGCAGGATCAATTAATAACTTTCAACAGAATAATTTTCTATCTAATCTTGTTTGAATATTTGTTGCATAATAGAAAGCAATTATAATTTGACAGCTGAATTTGATTGTGTTATACAAATGCCTGTTTAGTTAGGAGATCAATAAATAAATTGATGAGTTTATTTTCCTCATAAGAAATGGATATTTTTAGGTAATTTAAATTGTTTATGAAATAAATGATGCAACAAAAAATATATATTTAAGACTAGAGGTAAGAGATTTTGAGGACTGATAATTAAAAATCAACTATAAGAAAGAGCAGTTATTGTATGAAATTAAAGCACATTTTTGCCATACTGTGAGTTCATTTAATTCAACTAGATCTGTTATATTTTAATATTTTCTAAACAAGCCACCCCAAACCTTAATTTTAGAAAATGTTTGTTATGGAGTTATTTAGTGATCATTTATCTTAAATGGAGTGGGGGCAGGGGGAGGCTGTAAAGTAGCTGTTTTAACGTAATACTAGGTTTCCAGTGGTACTTCTGACTTATGTTTTATTATTATTTATTAACATACCCACTCTCAATTCTTTTTTTTAGACACCTTTTAGAGTAAATACTTTCTTTGTTTGTTGTGATTAACTTTTCTCCATTGTAGCTAAGGGATTGGTTCAGCTCTATTGTTCCATATATTTTGGATATTAATTTTGCACACAGCTAGAAATAAGTGCTTTTGGGAATACTTAGCTAAAAAAACCATTAACTCTAAGACCGTAAGTCTGAGACATTGAAATATTAAGTCTAACACTAAGACTTTAGGAAAAGGAAATGAGGTCTGACTTTGTTCCCGCCAAAAAAATGTAATCAACTTAAACATTCAGGGCCAAAAGTGAAAGTGAAATGGCACTGTGGCTAGATTTGGATTCTCCACTTAGGAGGCTGGACTTTGGAATAGTTGCTGCATCAGTAGAGCTGTCCTAAACAACAGAGACGTCCTGGGAGCTGCAGTGCACAGCATACGCTCAAAGGCTGAATATTATGGATGCAGGAAGACTAGACTAGTTTAGGTGAAGTAAAGCATTGTGACGAAAGCGGTGGCATCCTAGTGAGAGACGTGGCTGTATCACAAAGGCCAGACAAGGACCTGCAAGCAGAACCAGAAGTGGCAGGGAGTGTTCCTTAGCTTGATAAATTGAAGTGGTTTTGGAAGATGATAAAAATGTTATCATTGTGAAGTTTGAAACCATCTCTGATCATACAGATGACTGCTTCTTTGCAGCAACAGAGCCAAGAAA
This sequence comes from Manacus vitellinus, assembly GCF_001715985.3. Taxonomy (NCBI): domain Eukaryota; kingdom Metazoa; phylum Chordata; class Aves; order Passeriformes; family Pipridae; genus Manacus; species Manacus vitellinus. The sequence continues at coordinate 21,485,184 of NW_021940864.1, read as the reverse complement.
CTTTATTCAACCTGGTGTGGCACTTCGGCTCACACTTCATAGCTGCAGGAATATGCACATCATCTCACCTCAGCTTTATGCAGGACTGTCTTGTAGAAGAATGTATTGATGCATCCTAAACCTATAGAAAGGTATAGGATAGAAAAACAAAACAAGGAGTAAGTTATGTGTTCATTGTATCTTCCATACAAGGCACAGAAAATGTATTTCTTTAGTTCCCTGGGATACCTTATTTGAAGATCTGAAGCTAATTGTTTTCCTTCATGCCTCTATACCACTCATGTCATCTCAGAGGAAATCAGATGAACTTTTCTTGCAGGATCCCATATTATCCCCAGCCCACATCCATCCTCTGGGTAGGCTACAGGCATAGCGTATGCAAGGAAGGGTGGGGGGCTGTATGACTAATCCTGCTTTCCCACTGTTAGAAATATTTTCTCTCAGCGGCTGGTATAAAAACTGAAAATGAATCCAATTAAAGTGGACCATACCAGTAAACAGAGAACACGCAGCAACAGTTGAGTGATTATGTAGGGCAAAACAGTGTGGTAGCCAACTGACTGCAGTATGCTCTACTAAATTTAGATCATACATCCTAGGCACAGGTAGGTGGTATGTACTGCAGTCAGCTACCTTGGACTTGTTTGCTGTCTTATTGATTAGATGTTCTGGTCTGAGCTGTTGTAAATTCTTTTACTTCTCAGTGCATACTGTCAAATATGCTGCCTGGGGAGCTCATAGCTACAATCCTGTTTTTAAAAAAGTGTTTTAAATTGTTTCTTTTCTCAGTGTTCATTTATTCAGTTCTTCTTTTCCACTGCCTACTGCTTTTGGAGCCTAGTCATGAGCAGAGCAATATGCATTTAAATTGTTATTGCTGCAGTGTTGCAAAAGCTGTGTCTATCAGCTGAAGTGAATAACTAAAGCTGCCTTATGATTTAAGTTACAGCTATTTTTCATACAGTTAAAAAATATGCATGGCATACATATATGACTGACCAGATTTAAACTCTCTCATTCATGCTGGGGAAAAAACCCCACAAAACTATCATCATTCCTGCATGCATTCAATATTTTGCATGACAGGCTTTTCAAATGTTATGAATATAAAGCAATAATCACTTCAGGGAAAGATTAGGATTCTTTTTTCTAGTATGTTCATAACAACCATAACAGTAAAACCAACATTGATAGATAACTGAATGACAGAGAGATTTTTAAACAGTTGTGAGAGAGTTTTCCAATACAATTTTTTTTTCTATTTTACTACTTTTCAACTACTGCTGATAAATGTTGGATATTATTGTTATCGCCCTACCTTTGTAGAACACTTGGGCTTCATTCATCATATATGTGATCATAAGAAAATGTAATACAAGTTGCAGTGCTGGTACAACTAGTTGTAAAGCTATTCTTTCCACTGTTAGATACTCTTTCTTATGATTTTGCCAAACTCTTACCCTACCACTTCGAGCTTAGTTTTGCACTTTTTGAGAAAAACTTCAGACAAAACCATTCAGCTGATTCTGAGAATAACATTGAAAGAACAACTTGTTATTTGGATGATTTTAAGTAAAATCAAGCAAAATTTGATAACTGTTGTGTTCCACTTCATAGTAGTGGAAAGCTTTTTATAAGGGGCTTCATATTTTGCAAAGAAAATTATTTGTTTTCTATTCCTTTCAGTGTTCATAAGCAGGAAATCGTATGCAAATTATAAGCATTAGAAATATTTCTGTACTGAAAGATGTAGATTTTCATATGTCTATACACTTAAAACGCATAGCGGAAAGTTTGAATTGACTGTAATTATATCTGCAGCTGATGGGCGCACGTGCCAACAACCTGGCAATAGTTCTGTAATGCCGTGAAGTTGGGAAGTGAGGGAGGATAACTGGAGTTGCAGAGGATGAGAGAAAGAGTCAATTTTAAGAGAACAGAAAGAATTAGGTGGCTGGAAGTATGAGACTGACATTGGACCTTGCATCCCCTGGAACAGTTGTAACCACCTGTGCCATTGGCTAGGCAGAGATAAATAACAGCTATGTGTGTAATTGTGAAGCATTTTGAAGCATCTGCCTTTTCCACCTTATCAAATTCTACTTCACATCCAACCATCACTTCGGCTTTGAAGCAGCGGCTTGATATTGACATTTTGTTGATGTTATCTGACTATTCCTCTACATAACAATCTACTGATGAAGCATATGAGAACTCATGCACCACGGCCCATCAGACAAATTTAATTCTACCTTTCCTATCTTACACATTCCTAACTAGCAGAAGACATTGTTTCACTAATATAACTTTAATCCATAGTTAGAGAAAAATATATATATATATATATATATCAACATCTTATTGTCATTACAGAATAACAATTTTAAAAGAGAGTTTTCAGGGACATATTTAGAACTGTGTGTCATCTGATATAAAAAAGACTTTATTAATTTTTTAAATAAAGCCATATGAGATACCAAGTTAGATTTATAAGTAATATAGAGGCAGACTACAGAGTGAGAAGAAATTTTTTTGTGAAATAAAACAGCTGGACCTACACTAAATAAAGACTGGAGTATGAAGGGTGTCTAGCAGCATTATACACAAAGGGGACCTGAGTTTCCAAAAGGACAAAACTTCAATCTACCTCTATTTTAGTAGAAGATCCTAGTAGCACAGCAAGTAGCCTTTCATGGCTTACAACTGTGCACTTTAATACCACCTAATAATCTTCTGCACAACACTCTTAAATTCATGGACTATCCACCTGGCAGAAGTAAGATAAACATTGGTTTGCAGGAGTCCTGAAATTTCTCTAAAATACAACTGCAGCAAATCAGCACAAATGTGGCAGAGAACACCCTGCAGTGGTTCTGTATCAAACTGTACTGTATCCCACTGCAGTCAGGATAAAGGCTGCAGCCAGGAAGACCCTCTGTTAATAATTTTCCAGCACTCAAGTTAAACGAATCCTCGTTGTCTGGCTATGGAAGAGACAATTCATATAACCTCCATTAATCAGGACAACAATTTTCTGACAGCTCTGCATCACTATTTGCTTTGATCTAGGCCATAATATGCAACAGCTTACACAGAGAAATAAGGAATGTGGTGTGTTTCTCTGTGATAAATTTAAAAAAATCCAAAATTTAAAAAAACCATAGAATCAGAATCAACCAGGTTGAAAAAGACCTCCGAGATCATCAAGTCCAACCCTTGATCCAACACCGCTGTGGTTACTAGACCATAATCCAAAATATAGAATAATTATGAGGAAAAAAAAGAGTTTGGAGGGAGAAATTGCCTAAAGTACAGTAAATTCTTAGAGATGCAACAGGCTATGTATCTGTCTCATATAACTCATATATAATCTCTTAACTTCTCCAGTGCTTTCAAAGAAAAATGCCCAGGTGGTGTCCAGTTTCATAGCATTAGAGATGATCAATAATGAAAAAGAACATCATATGTAAATATGACAGTGAAATTTCAAGTGAAACTTTTTGGATCAGATATATTCTGGTATTTATTATATTATCATATCTCTTTCTAACATATATTTCCAGAGACATTTAGCAAATAGTGCTAATACCAAGTGCTCTACTTCCTATCATTTTGTTCAACTAGTCCTGATATCTCCTAGTTCATGTATTCTTCAATTAGTCCTGTTTTTCTAAATCTAATGTCCCCAAAAATCAAGACTTAAGTTTAATTAAAATAAATAATGGATGTGGAGTAGTATGCCAACCGTAGCATTTATCTCTGGAACAAAACACAAAACTGCCAGATTCCCAACTCAAATTGATTAAATATGTGGGTTAGAACTGAGTGCTTTCTCATCTCCTAAAAGCCTTAGCTAGCTCACAAATTTGTGTGGTTTCATTTCAATTGCCTAGATCAGAAAGATTTTGTTTGAGTTTCTTTAATAGTTATTACAGTAATTCCAACAAGGCCTACACAGGATTGGTACTCTTTTTCTAAGTTTTACACAAGTGCGATCTACAAATATTACAATCTTTTTGGGCAAGGTGAAGAGTTAAGTGAAATGAGAGATTTATAAAACTGAAGCTCATTGGTAAAATGAAGAAAATAATGTACTGGGAGGCATGATAGGAAGGTTATTTTATTTTCATTAACAGCTAAAGCATCCAAACAAAGCATAATTTAGAATGATCAAATTCCCTGAGGGGTCAGTGAGAGATGTTCCTCCAAAAGGCAGGAGAGAGAGCTTCAGGGAGATCTTGAAAAGACCTTGCTTTGTCTTCCTGGCCCTCAGACTACACCAGTAAATCCACTCTCCTCTGACCTCTTTTGCTTACCTCCCTACTTCTTTTCAGCAAATAATAAAATACTCTTTATAACTGTGTCAGAGGTGTAGTTGTTACATATACAGCATCAGCACTCTGCTTCGGTAGAGTCTGTTTTCCTTGAACAGTTTTTTAAAAAGTCAAGTATTTGTTTCTTATGGGACCTTACCTGGCAACTGAACTTTTTCTTAAAGGCAACATTTATCTTCACATTTAAATGTGAAAATTAGGTCTAAAACACATCTGCACAGGAATCATTATTTAGTTACTAAGTAGTGAATGTTATTAACATGGCCTTCACAAACTCTGAAGTATGCTGTTGCTCTTTTTCACTTCTAAAAAGATAGGAGGTATGTGACTGGAGGAGTAGTTTAAAATTGTGTACTATCTAGCCCAGTTATAATGAGATTTTTTTTTTCCCTGTGGATGACAGATTTAGTATTTTAGTGGTGTTTTAAAATAATTACACTTACTTCATAAATTCTACTATTGCTCTATTTGCTTTTTCAGCTTTCTTATTATTTCCAACATTTTTCTCCTTTTCTCTACAGGTTATATCACAAATCTACAATCTACCTTCTATAACTTCAATTTAATCACAGCTCAGACAGAAGATTTTTGACTTTTCTGCTGTATCACGCCTCAAGTTGTATACTCTAGTAAGTCTGGAAACCTTGTGTTGGATAATGGTTCCTGCCTCTAGTGATTTTAATCTCTTCCTGTACTCACCTCAATGTAGGGAAAAAGGAGTGCTATCTGTTCTACTGAAGTCTGCTTGGAGAGGGTCTGTCAGCAAGTTTGTGTGTTACAGTTTTTGTAATTGCTCTGTGTCAGTCCCAGGCTCTGATTTTCAAAAGTTTAAATCTTTAGGTGTAGAAAAGTCTATGAGTTTTCATGGAAGAGAAAAAAGGTTCCAGGAAAGTATTATGGATGACAAACTCGCTCATGAACAGTTTCTTGGAGATAAGTAATTATGGAATTTGTTAGGGGGGTTGTTTGTTAGGGTTTGTTTGGGGGGGGGGTTATAGGGGTTTTTTTTGTTTTAGTTTGTTGGTTTTTCTGTTGGTTTGGTTGGTTGGTTTGTGTGCTTTCTTTTCCCCCTGGAGCTCTAAAGCAATACAGTACTTCAGTCTGCAGAACCCAGTATCTAGTACCCAGTTTCTAGTATGAAGAAAGAAGTGTAATTCTAAATCTAAATTCTAAATTTTTCTAAAGAAAAATGTGTTTAGTTTCTTTATTTTTGCATAAATGTTGAAAGACTTTCTTTACATTTGTTGTTTGATCATACTAAGATGTCTTCTTTGTAAGAAAACACTAGAATTATGTATCATAAACTGAAATTCTGCTTTTAATATGACTATATATATACCAAATTTCCTCAAGTAATCAAATTCCTAGGTATGGGTTATGAGTTCTGGTTTTGAGCTTTTTATACTGCTGGTAAATGAGTCAAACTTGATAACAAATTCTTGTTAAAATATCAGGAAAATAAGTTTATCATGCATACTGGCAATCACAGTTGTAATGGCATATCAGACAGTTCTGTAATTTTCAGCTTTCTTCAGGATCCTGTAAAGCTTCACTTTTCAAGGTGAGAGGAGGAAGTTTCAGTCAATCAAGTGCTTCTGCAAGATATCACTTTGGCATATATATCTTTATTTGTCCCTAGTATCATAAAGATGTTCAGAAACCACTTCTGATTGACTCTGACTTTAATCAGGCCAAATAAAAACTTGCTTGTTTTGGTGTTTTTTTTTGAATGACTGATGTTATTTAAAATAGAAAGGTGCTGAAATCAATACCCTGATTGTCAAAGCTAGAAAAGCAGAAACATGGTAAACTATGTGTTTTAATGTGGTTTCCCCAGCTGGATCAACAAGTTTGGGTAAAACATTCTACAATAAGCCAATGTTTCATGGTGTACCTTGTGATATGCACTAGGTTCAGGCAAAGAGATTGATTTAATACAGCTTTGATTTTACCCAGGAATGTGGACTGTATTAAGGAAATAATTTCAAAAGCACCTTTAAGATCCCAGTGTCACTGAGTTGAGTGAAATAATGTCAGTGCTAAAGCTATGAATGATAACAGAAAGCTTCAAAGATCAGGTTTTGTGGATTCCTCTGAGAGAAAAGGTTTTTAGTAGCCAATCACCAAAACATCCTGCTTAATTGTAGTTCCTTTTACAACACTGACTGTACTTCTAAGCTTTTTTTAAACAAAGAATCAGTGAAAATATGGCACCTTTTAAGTGTCTTGACATTTACCACATGAAACCAGCTAATTATTGATCAGTTTAGTAATTTTAAATACTGAAAATCTGACCTCAATTAACTCCTAATTTTAGACAAAATATGAATTACAACCTGAAAATAAAATGAGTGTAATCTCCCAATTTGAATTAAAAAAATCAAAACCCAGCTGTATTTCTCTCATAGCAGCATCTCACTGTGGCCTTGGCATGCGGTGGAAAAGTGCTTAGTAAGTGCTTATTAAGAAATACTTGTTAAAAGGAGTTCAACAAATACTTTACTTTAACTGCCTGTTTTAGGGGACAAATCCCTGCAAGTTTATCTAGGCTAGACAAATCACTAAAGCTCGATGAAGTAGTTCTGAAAGTCTTTTTTCCACAGGTGAAGCACCTCAAAAATCTAAGTGCCTAGATTTGACGTAATCCAGTATTACACTAATGATTCTGCTACAAACTCAGTCTGCAAAACTAATAAAGTACAGAAGGCAGGCAGTCCTCGCATGCTGATTAACTAGCAACTCCTCAAAAACTCTTTCTCAATTCTTTGGTGGTAAAACGGAAATAATTAAATGTGAGATGTGTAGATGATTAAACAATGAATTCAGCAAGGAGCTAGAGAAGCTCCTCCCTGCATCTCCTGGGTAATTACCTGTGCTGCAGCAAAGTATTGCAAGAGCTTCCTCTGCTAGAAGGGATGTATTTCATGTTGCTGAACAACCAAGAATGTGTTCAGCTGAGACAAGCTCACAGGAGAAGAATGTAGAAAGATGGAAATACTGAAAGATCTATGCATCTGCCAATGCATGTACAGTGTGAACAAAGAGCCCCTAAAGGGTGTTCCCTTTTGAAGAATGTAGCGAAAAAATTACTCTTTTTAGGCCAAATTCATATAGTCTGTATCAGCATAGCTCTCTCAGATCTACAGGTATTCATTAGGTTATATAAATTAAGTATCAGGTCATTTAAAAGGGCAGAGCTCTCTACCTCTTTCGATTGCTTCTTCTGAGATAGCATCATCACCTACCTTTGCCCAGAGTGAAAGTCAGCTCTCTGGCCTTCTGTATTGCCTGTACAGTATTAAAAAAAATAAATAAATACACAGACCACTAGATCAAGATATTAGCCTGCTTACTATGGCAAGCTTAATATATACTGGACATTGATTTTCGCACTCTGTAGGAGGACTTAAGAATAGAGTTAGAAAGCAGTAGAGAAGCAAGTTCGTTTGGAGACTTGGTTTATAAAGAGAGACTTGGAATAGAAAGAAAAAACTTCAGAAGGAAAACTGGCAGAACTAGTAGGCAAAACAGAAGACACTGTAAGAGCATTACACAATACTGGTGGGAGGCCAACAAATAGCACTTGAGGAGTGTTAGTAGGCATGATGGTGTGTGAGGTATCTAAGGGAGATGTTCAGAAGTGAGGTTTTACTTTGGCCATTTCTTTGGAAGTGGAATTCAACTTCTGAGAGAGCCTTGGATGAGGTTTCTGAGATGTGCGGGTATGAAAACTGAGTCTGCATTTATGGGATGTAAGCTTTTCCAATATTCCAGCACACATTTTCAGTTGAAAATATTCAATATATTTTAGGAATACCCATTTTCTTGAGATCTGCTTTGAAACAGAAGTAAAGCAAAACTAAATTAAAATCATAGCTCTCCATTGTTTTGGGAATGAAGGTTTATTTTCTGCCAAGAGTTTCTGAAAAGCAAACCTTGATGTTTATTTTTTTTGTTCTCAAAACAAAGTGAGTTGCTACAATGCGTTATGGAGAGCTACAAGACATCTCCACAACCACAATTATTTATAACTGCTCTTATTTTCTATTTCAAATGTGAAGTCCTTGAATGGAAGACAATGATCTATTACATAAATATTTCACTGGCTAGTATGAAGAGTGGTAACTATATGGAAGCCATTGTGACAAGGATAACATATAATAAATCCATTTTAAATGAATATAGATGAACGCATGTATTTGCTTGTGCTGTGGAAAGTTTGTGCAGCCAGCTCAGAAAACTGATCATAATTCAAAAATATTTAGGTGATTTTGTTTAAAAATTTATGACTGCTTTCATACCAGCCATTCCCAAAGCCCTTGACCTTAGGAGACTAAAAACAGACACTCAAAATATCTAGCACAATTATTATTTGAGAAAAACTGAGGGAAAAGTAAGGCAAAAGAAGTGATGTGCTGTTACTGAGACTCATGAGTGACCTCATTGTTTCCTGACACTGTCTTGTCTGCTAATAAAGAGCTTCTGCACATTCCCTCCCAGCCCGCTGCAGCACTGAGGAGCAGCTGTGGCCTACGGTAAGCAGTGCTAGGACTGATCTATTCAATGTCTCCCATTGAAGAAAGATCTACTGTGGCAATCAAACAACCAGTAGCTGCAATTTATTTTGCTGGAGAATGGATGCTTTTGTGGTGGAGGAAACTTCAGAGGAGTTGACATGTGTCCGTGGGGCTACCTCGGGTTTTAGGGTGGCCACAACATGTGCCACAGAAACTTCCTCATGGATAAGTACCATCCTGCAGCAGAAAGGCTGAGTGTTCTGGGTGACAGGTTGCACCAACAGCCCAGTCATCCTCAGATGAAGGCAAGGTGGTACCTCACGTCCTATGTCAATCTGGAAAGTCCTCTCAACAGTTGAACAAGGCTGAACAATTGAACAAGTCTGGCCACAGGTATACCCAGGACCCAGTTCAAACCCCACCAGGGCTGTCAGGTGAAGGGCAGAGAGTTCCTGGGAAGGACACCCTGGTGGCACTATTCAGGGTAGTCAGGGCCCATGGGTGCACACAGGACTTGGCACATGTACCCTGGGATGTCACTTACTGTAGGAAAGAGATGGTTTATTTGAGGAGGCTGCTATAAACTTATTTGGTCTTGGAAGGCCTGATTTTGAAAATAATTTCCTCAAAACACCAGTATGGACAGCCTGTCTTAAGCCTGGGCTTTGGGTCTGAATCTTGGGGAAATTATGAAGCACATATATGTCATGCAACAAAGATACCAGTTCCATTCTTCAGGTA